>NW_023416315.1:24225746-24844912 GCF_014108235.1 Myotis myotis
TCCCTTCATCCCGAGCACAGACTCCCCCGGGGCCCAGACCTGCATCCAGGGCTTAGACCTACATCCGGGTCCCAGACCTTCATGCCAGGACCCTGGCCTCAAACCCAGTATCCAGTCCTATATCACATGCCCAGACCCCCATCATGGGCCCAGACCTCCATCCCAGGACCCAGACCTCCCTCGGGGGCCCAGACCTCCATCCGGGGCTCAGACCTACATCTGGGTCCCAGACCTTCCTGCCAGGGGAGAAGTCCCTCCCAGGTTCGGGACCTGGTATACTGAATCCAGTCCTGTATTTTGAGCCCAGACCTCTATCCATGGTCCAGACCTCCATTCCATGTCACAGAGGTCCATCCCACAACCATGACCCCCCTCCAGGACATAGCTCTCCATCCTGTGCCCAGAACTCCCTCCACGACCCAGACCTCCATCCGGGGCTGAGACCCACATCCGGGTCCCAGACCTTCATGCTGGGGCCCAGGAGTTGTCCCGAGGCCCAGACCTCGAACCCAGTATCTAGTCCTTTATCGGGGTCCAGACATCCACAGTAGTCCAGACCACCATTCCATGACCCAGAGGGCCAGCCCCTGACCCAGACCTCCATCCCGGGCCCAAGACTGCCCTCCAGTGGTCAGACCTCCCTCCCAGGACCCAGACCTCCACCTGGGCATCAGGCCTACATCCGGGTCCCACACCGTCAGACCAGGGCCCAGAAGACAATCCTGGGGCCCTGCCCTCAAACACAGAATCCAGTCTTGTATCAGGGGACCAGATCTCCATTCAAAGTCCCGACCACCATTCAGTAATCCAGAGGTCCAGACCACGAGCCAGACCTCTGCATAGGGCCCAGAGCACTCTCTGGGGCCAGAACCGCCCTCCTAGGACCCAGAACACTCTCTGGAGCCAGAACCGCCCTCCCAGGACCCAGAACACCTCTGAGGCTCAGACCTACATCTGCATCCCAAACCTTTATACCAGGGCCGTGGCCTCAAACCCAGTATCCAGTCCTTTATTAGGGTCCAGACATCCACAGTAGTCCAGACCACCATTTCATGACCTAGAGGGCCAGCCCCTTTCCCAGACCTCCACTGGGACCCAGACCGCCTTCCAGTGCCCAATCTCCCTCCCAGGACCTATACCTACATCACGGGAGGAGACCTCCATCTGGGTCCCTGGACTTAATGCCAGGGGCCCAGACCTCGAACCCAGTTTTCAGTTTCTTGTCGGGGTCCAGACATCCACAGTAGTCCAGACCACCCTTCCATGAATCAGAGGTCCCGCCCCTGACCCAGACCTCCACCCATGGTCCTGAACGCCCTCCAGTTTTCAACCTTTCTCCCATTACCTATACCTCCATCAGGGGCTGAGACCTCCATCCGGTTCCCTGACCTTCATTCCTGGACACCAGACCTCGAACACAGTTTTCAGTCCTTATTGGGATACAGACATCCATAGTAGTCCAGACCACCCTTTCATGAACCAGAGTTTCTGCCCGTGACCCAGACCTCTGTTCCAGACCTAAGACCGTCCTCCAGTGACTGCGAACCCAGTTTCCAGTCCTATATGGGGAGGGCAGACCTCTACACAGGACCCAAACATCCCTCCAGAGCCCACCACTTTATTCGGGGCCCAGACCTCCATCCCAGAACCCAGACCATCCTCCATGGCCCAGACCTCCATCCGGGGCTCAGACCTACATCTGGGTCCCAGACCTTCCTGCCAGGGGGAGAAGTCCCTCCCAGGTTCGGGACCTGGTATACTGAATCCAGTCCTGTGTTTTGAGCCCAGACTTCTATCCATGGTCCAGACCTCCATTCCATATCATAGAGGTCTATCCCATGACCGTGACACCACTCCAGGTCATAGCTCTCCATCTGTGCCCAGAACTCCCTCTGGGACCCAGACCTCCATCCGGGTCCCAGACCTATATGCCAGGGCCCAGAACTCCATCCCGGGACCCTGACCTCAAACCCAGTATCCAGTCCTATATCACAAGCCCAGACCCCCAGTAGGGGCCCAGGCCTCCATCTCAGGACTCTGACATCCCTCCAGGGCCCACCACTCCATTAGGGGCCCAGACCTTCATCCTGGGGCCCAGCCCACCCTCCAGGACCCAGATCTCCATCCAGGGCTCAGACCTACATCCGGGTCCCAGACCTTCATGCCAGGGCCCAGAACTCCATCCTGGCACCCTGACCGTGAACCCAGAATCCAGTCCTCTATGGGGTGGGCAGGCCTCTACCCAGGACACAAACATCCGTCCAAGGCCCCCCACTTAATTTGGGGCCCAGACCTCCATCCCAGATCCCAGACCTCCCTCCGGGGCCCAGGCCTACATCCGGGTCCCAGAACTTCATTCCAGGGTGCCGGGAGCTGGTCCATGCTTGCTGTTTCAAGGGACCTGGCATATATGGCATACTGTTCTTAATATGTTTGCTCACCTTCTTGGCACTATGTGTTTTAACCAAGGTCTCTGAGAAAGGGTGTTTCCCCAGGTAGGGATTTTCCCCTGAAGTTAGGGAGGGAATAAAACCTCTTAACTAAGTGCCAGGTGGGTAATTAATCACTTTAACTATGAACAATCATGCTTAAGCTACATAATCTTTACTCCCTGGAATGGAGATAAGAAACGCCCTAACCTTTGAAATAGAGATTGATAGGATTGAATCAACTGGTATAAATACAGATGTAATAAGACAGCAAGACCCAGAACTTGGAGACAGAACTTAGAACACAGAATTTAGATTGAGAGAACATGGCAAAAGATCCTGGACTGAACCTGACTACAGAAATTGGCAAGAGAACCTGACTAGAACCTGGTGACTGAACCTGGCTGGAGAACCTGGACAGAACCTGGCTGGAGAACCTAGCGAGGGAACATGGCTACAGAACCTGGCTGGAGAACCTGGAGAACCTAGCAAGAGAACATGGACACAGAACCTGGCTGGAGATCCTAACCAGAACTTCGCTGGAGATCCAGACCAGAATTTGGCTGGAGATCCTGGCTAGAGATCCTGGCTAGGCTGCTGATGAGCTGAATGCTGCCTCCATGTCATTCCTTCTTCGCTGACTCCATCCACACCTTTGGGGACCCCTGGACCCGCTGGGGTTGGACCCCGGCACCAGGGCCCAGAACTCCACCCTGGGACCCTGGCCTCCGACCCACAATCCAGTCCTGTATTGGGAGCCCAGACTTCTATCCTTGACTCAGACCTCCATCCCAGGACCCAGACATCCGTCCAGTGCCCAGTCCTCCATTTGTGGCCTAGACCTCCATCCCAGGACCCAGAACTCCCTTCGTGGCCCAGACCTCCATCTGGGGCTCAGACCTACATCTGGGTCCCAGACTTTCATGCCAGAGCCCAGAAGTTCATCCCAGGACCCTGACCTCGAACCCAGTATCCATTCCTGTATCGAATGCCGAGACCTCCTTCTGGGATCCAGATGTCCATCCTACAATCCAGCCCTCTCTCAGGGCCCAGCCTTTCAGCTATTAAATAGGAGTAGCTCTTGGTATCAGAGTTTGGTCGGAATATCAGAAGAGCCTCTGTGTATCCCATGGCTGATCCAGGATGGCCCTGATCAGTCAGTGAGAGGCTGTGAGAAATGCTACTACACAGAATACTATGTGGTTTTGTACAGGTTTCCTTTTCCCAAATGCATAGTTCCTGATATACGGGGGTGGGGGGTGGGGGGGGGGAGAGTAGGTTAATTAGGTTAATAACAATAAATAAGACAATAATTTTATAAACAAATAATACAAGAATATTCTCTTTAGTGTACTCACAACTGTAAACTTCCTCTTGCCAACACTGTGTTCAGGCACATATAATCACCTGGTTGGCCTTGTTAAAGGGCAGACTGATTCAGTAGGTTTGAAATGGGGCCTGAGATTCTGCATTTGTGTTAAGCTCTCAGGTGGTGCTGCTGCTGCTGCTCAGACCACACTGTGGGTTTTGCAGCATGGAGCTGCTAGGTTGTAAGGAGTTGCATCTTTGATGTTACCAGATGTTGCTAACTTGCCTTCTTAAGTGCTTGCACCCATCCACACTCCTGTCAGCAGCTCACAAGTCTCTACCTTGTCTTCAATGCCTGTTATTGTCAGACTTTACTTTTTGCCAATTTGATGAGCATGAAGTGGTATCTTGTTAATTTGCCTTTCATGAGTTTTATTGAAGTTGGACCTCTTCAGTTTCTTCTTCTATAATAATTCTCAACATAAACTAATATTTTGGGCAAACAAAATGTCTTCATCTGTTTCATTCTTTAAAGCATTCTTCTTAAAAGATTCCTTCATATTTGCAAGGCTTTCAATAGTTCGTTCTTTAAGTGCTGGAAATAAAAGTGGAAAGGCAGAACCGACAGAATGGAACGGAAGGAAGCAAAGAGAAGCAGCTACCGTCAAGACAGTTGGGAGAACGTCTCCGTCTAGCTCAGCCGTGGGCAAACTACAGCCCGCGGGCCGGATCCGGCCCATTTGAAATGAATAAAACTAAAAAAAAAAAAAAAAAAAAAAAAAAAAAGACCGTACCCTTTTATGTAATGATGTTTACTTTGAATTTATATTAGTTCACACAAACACTCCATCCATGCTTTTGTTCTGGCCCTCCGGTCCAGTTTAAGAACCCACTGTGGCCCTTGAATCAAAAAGTTTGCCCACCCCTGGTCTAGCTTATGCTCCTTCCGGCTGACCTTTAGGTGGACGTCCCAAGGGACCAGTTTTTTTCTTGCCTGAATCCAAGCACTGACAAGAACCAGGAGCCAGACTGGGAGCTTGGCCTCTGAGAACTGAAGGGGATCAACATGCATTAGAAAATGCAGTACCACAGACTGACACTAGGTGACTCTCCAGTACCATGGCACACTATAGCACCAGAAGCCACAGTATCAGACATCAGGGGGAGCGGTAGAGTTGAAACAGGCAGATCTTTTTAATTAGGATATTCCACACAGGCTCAGGGAGAACTCATCCCCAGAGTAGGTTTGAGAGGTCTCCGGAATCTCCAGCAGGGCTGAATGGAGAATGTCCCCCTCTGTATGAAAGAGGACCATAAAGTTTGAGAGAGGTGGCTGACTTTTCAAATGCTAAAAATCCCAATAGAAAATAACAAGACATACAAAGAAACAAGAAAACATGGTTCATTTAAAGGAAAAAATTAAATTTCCTGAAACTGATCCTAAATAAATAGGCATATGATTTATCAAAGAATTAAAAATAAGCATCATAAAGATGGTTAATGAATTAAAAGAGAGCACAGATAGACCAACAACATCAGGAAAACAATACATGACCAAAATGAGAATATCGACAAAGAGACAGAAACTGTAAAGAACCAAGCAAAATTCTGGAAATGAAAAAAAAAAAAATTACTGAACAAAATAATTCACTAAAAAGACTCAATATCAAATCTGACTAGGCAGAAGAGAAATTCAGTGAACTCAAAGGCAGGACTTTCAAGTTTCTAAAACAGAAGAGCAAAAAGGAAAATGATTGGAGAAAAATGAGGAGAGCTAAGGAATTTATGGGACATCATTAAGTTGAAAAACATGTATATTATGGAAGAAGAAAGAGAAGGAGGAAGAAGGAGAAGAGGAAGAGGAGGAGGAGAGGGAGGAGGAGGAGGAGCAGAGCTTATTTGAAAAACATAATGGGCCCAAACTTCCCAAAATCTGAGAATAAAAAGATATACAAATTTATAAAACTCAAAAAACTCCAAGGATACATCTATAACCCAGCAATCTCACTTTGAGTACATGAGTGAAAGAGTTCAAAGCAGGAGCCCAAAGAGCTACCTGCGTCCTCATGTTCATTACAGCAGCCAGGAGGTAGAAGCAACCCAAACCTCATCAACAGAGAAATGGAATAAAGAAAACGTGTATACATACAATGAAATAGCATGCAATCTTAAAAAGAGAAGGAAATCCTACTACATTCTATCACACGGATGAACCTTGAGAATATTATGATTAGTGAGATATGCCATTCACAAAGACAATTACTGTATGATTATACTCATATGAGGTATCTAAAATAGTCAAAATCATAGAAACAGAAAATAGAAATGTGGTTGCCAGGGGTTAGGGGGAAGAGGAGAGAGAATTAATGTTTAATGGGTATAGAGTTTCAATATGGCTAGAATAAATAATTCCAGAGATATTACACAATAATGCGAATGTTGTACACACTACTTAATACTACTGAACTATACACTTAAAAATGGTGAAGATGACCCTAGCTGGTTTGGCTCACTGGATAGAGTGTTGGCCTGTGGACTGAAGAGTCCCAGGTTCGATTCCAGTCAGGGGCACATGCCCGGGTTGCAGGCTTGATGCCCAGTAGGGGACGAGCAGGAGGCAGCCTGTCAATGATTCTCTCTCATCATTGATGTTTCTATCTCTCTTCCTCTCCCATTCTCTCTGAAATAAATAAAGATATATTTTGTAAAAAATGGTGAAGATGGCAGATTTAATGTTATTTTTTACCACCATTACAAACAAATCTGAGCTATTAACTTTTAGCTCCTCTCTCCCAATGAATATATATTTTCCCCCAAATTGGACAACATTGTACATGCTACTTTATAACAGGCTTTTGCCTGTTGACTACAGGGTAAAAACCTTTCCAAGTTATTCCCTATTTTTTTAGGTCATTTAGAAAGACTGTTAAGCTCTGGCTGGTTTGGCTCAGTGGATAGTGTCGGCCTGTGGACTGGAGGGTTCCGGGTTCGATTCCGGTCAAAGGCGTGTGCCCGGGCTGCAAGCTCAATCCCCAGTAGGGGGCCTGAAGGGGGCAGCCAATCAATGATTCTCTCTCATTGATGTTTCTATCTCTCTCCCTCTCCCTTCTTCTCTGAAATCAATAAAAATATAATTTTTTAAAAAAAGAAAGACTGTTAAGTATACCAATATATGAATCTACTACAATTAACCAATTTCCTGTTGTTGGACAAGAGATTGAATTATTTTACCCTTAAGAATAATATTGTAGCCAAAACCGGTTTGGCTCAGTGGATAGAGCATCGGCCTGCGGACTGAAGGGTCCCGGGTTCGATTCCGGCCAGGGGCATGTACCTGGGTTGCGGGCACATCCCCAGTAGGAGATGTGCAGGAGGCAGCTGATCGATGTTTCTCTCTCATCGATGTTTCTAACTATCTCTCTCCTTTCCTCTCTGTAAAAAATCAATAAAATATATTTTAAAAAAAAAAAAAAAAAAAAAAAAAAAAGAATAATATTGTATAACTGAATCCTGTTATGCCTTTGAAAGTGTTTTTAACATCAACTTGTTTTATCTCTCCCCTTCTAACCAGCTTTCAGCTATGACACTTCTCTCCTAATCTGTGATCAGATAATCAAGGTAGTTAAATCAGTTTACTTGTAATACAACCTTATTGGCAATTGTCACTTCCTCTCCCTCTCAGGGTCTTGACTGAATCTACCTTTAGGCCTGGCCACCAGCTCATTGCTACCTATTTCTGATTTTCTGAAACTCTGCTGCCCCTTAGCCTAGGATTAGGAGTTCCTAGCTTTCTCGGACTTCTGATACCAATACCCATGCACACAGTTGCTTCCACTTTGTGGACATTTTTGCTTTAGTTCTCGCACTTTTAAGTAACCAATAGCACTTATTTGTGCTTTTTTGACCATGATGGATCTCATTAAGTTCACCACAGTTTTTCATGCGTGAGAACACAGAAAACAGACTTCAATAATTAAATCAAAACGAAACTCCCAAATCACCTATTACTAAATAGCCTAAATGTAGCCGGCTAGGCTCCTGTTTCCCAAAGTTGACTGAAGGAGCTCATGGAACAATTCGTAAAAAAGCACACATTTCCAGGTCTAACCCAATGGGCATTATTTAACAAGTATTCAGGTGATAATTATAATTAGGCAAATTTAGAAACATTGGGTCCTTACCTCCATCCTCAGAGCTTCCAGGACCTGGCAAGTTCAAGTGGGACCCAAGGGAGCCCGGTAAGCTTGTAACAAACCTAGGGTAGTGTAGGGTTCATTCCATTAGGGTAGGGACATTCTAGGAGTCAACTGCAAGTTGGAACAAACATTGGAAAATCTTTAGACCTTGAGACCAAAGTAGGAACTTAGGGTCTATTTATTACCTCTAGCCAAAGGTGTGTTCAGACATACACTCCTTGGGTATAGTATATAGATCCTATCCCAAATTCTGGGGTTCCAGAACTGTTAGTTGGAGCTATACAGTTCTTCAAGAAGTGAACCAGAGAATCTAGATCCTCTAAGGTCTATCATCCTTTGCATATATTAAAATCATTTGGAGTGCATAGCTTTTATTAGGGAAGGTTTTATTTTCACTTAAAAAAATCAGCTCAGTATCAGTTCTGTGTTAGACAACTGTTCTCACAGTAATAGCTGCATACTTTTTGAGGTTTAAGAAAGGAGCACAGAGCTCTGATATATGTGCCTCAGCCCAGGCCAGGTCTTTGGTTTTTTGGGAACAACCATATGTAAGATATCAAGATGTTACCCCCTCAATCTGAGGACACAGGGAGATCTAAGTATGTCTAAGAATTATAAAAGTTCTAGAAACAGAGCTAGAATACTGACCCCTCTACATAACACTATTTATTCACATGATCACAATTTCTATTCCTCTTACAATCCAACCATTTGACTGGATAATGTAAGGAATAGTACAATTATATAAAAATTAGGCTAAGATAAAAAGTAGCCTGAAATTGTTGAAGAAAACTCAAATGGTGGCCCATGAGACAGCCAAAATTGAGGAGGGTGGGGGGTGGGACAAAATTATGAGGGAAAAATGCCTCCTAGGTTCTAAAAATCAAAGTTTTCACTCTTTAAAAGCTGTTATTTATCTTTAAGAGAATCTTCTTTTGCATGAAGGAAGGTCATGTTACTGATGTTTATTTGGTAAGTAAGCTAAATATTTAAGCATTTCCCCCCTAATGGTTCTAGAAATTATCTCCTTAAAACAATGTTTAAAGGAAAAACTTTAAAGGTTAAGATAGTAAAATGATATAGGATAAGAAAATACTTTATTCAGCGCACAGACAGCTTTTCAGTTCCATTCATAATTATAGTAAAAGAAAATCTCCTGCTATTATGTTTTATTTAAATAGTTAGGTTCAAGAAACAATGTTAAATTTCAAACCTCTAAAGCTATATTCCATATAAATATATAAGTATATATATACATGTGTGCGTATATCTATTCTTCTATATGAACCATTCAAAACAATTTAAAAGTCATTCTTTTCTGTATTTAAAATTGTCCTTTCAAATATTTAGAAGTTCCACAGGTGGTGGCTTCAATGGAATTTTCCCCAGAGTAAATTTCTTGGACTGAAATTGCCTCAGTTCTTCTGCTGTTAGTTGATGCTTGGGTGTGAATAATTCATTACCTGTGGTCGTGCTGCCATTTGAGACAGGGACAGAGGTGGATGTGCTGCTATGTCCATCATGAGTGTCACTGAATGACTTGGAAAAAGGAGTGTGAGAATGTGAGCCTGGACTACCAAAGCCAGCCACAGAACTGCTGTTTCCGAAGGCTGGGGTCCCTGGAGCTCCCACAGGGCCTGCTGCCATGGGAGCTGGGAATCCTGAAAACCCAGCTGAGCCAAATCCTGAGGCTGCAGGGGTTTTAAAGGAAAATGAAGCAGCAGATGTGATTTCAGGTTTCCCAAATCCAGGAGCTGGAGTAGAAGTAGTGATGGCAGGGCTGGTAGAGGGAACAGCTCCAAATGCTGGAATATTCCCGAACACAGAAGGGCTTCCAGTAGGGGCAGTGGCAAATCCAGAGCTTGTTGTAAAACTAGAATTTTGAGCATTATCACCCATGCTGTTATTCACTGGAAAACCTACAAATAAACCAGAAAAAGAAAAAATCGATTATAGTCAGAAAATGTAGCCATATTACGAGCCCCCCCCCCCCCCGCCCCCTCCAATTTCTCCCTTATTCCTGCCCTGCTTGGATGTTGGGAAGAGAGACGATTACTAGGAGAGGAGAAAAGGAAAATGAGAAGCTAGAACAAATCCACTGGACCCTGTTGTTCTGTCTTTCTGCTACTGCTACACTGATCTCATTTGCACCACTCAAGGAGGCAGCTTTGAGAAACCTCAGGGATTAGCAAGTGCACGTTCACTTTTGGCTTGCGGCTCCCCACCCGCCCCCCCCGCCCCCCAAAAAAAAATCTCACTAGAGCTGTCACTTGAGGATGATACTATGTTATTACACAAGTGACAAGAAAGTCCTCAAAGGTGCTGCTTCCCTAACTATCAAAGTCTTGAAAACCATTCCTAAAATATACTTTTAAAGCTTGAGCCATAGGGTCTTCAATGGTACTTAACATACCTTCAGGCTTAATGACTTCAAACCTATAAAATCTTATTTTTCTAAATCAATGAAGTCCTACATTACTGTATCGCTTACCTGGTGACCCGAATGTTGCTGTTTGCCTACTGCCAAATCCAAATGTAGGTGTTGCTTGATTTATTCCATCCTTTATATCGGAGAGCTGTAAAAACAGGCAAATAATAAAGTACTTGATAAATAATTCTATATACTTCAGAGCCAAATTCAATGTTTAAAATATGCACTTAAAAATGTGAAGCTAAATGTTTTTAACATAGAAAAATGGCCACAATATGAATATACATTTTAAAAAAAGTAAACCAAGCTCAAAGTAATTGGTTAATGAATTATGGTTTTAATTTTATTCTTGCTTTTAAATATTTTCTAAATTTTCAAATGAACACATACTAAAATCAGAAAAAAAAATTTAAGAATATATTTCAGTGTCTATAGGCTGACCTGCATTTACCAAGAAACCTAGATATTAGGTAAGGGACCTTTAGAGGATCCCATTCTATTCACTCTAACACTTGAACTGAAGTTGATTCACAATGACACTACTGAAACTTGCCACTAAAATCTATTACACATTTCCCATTGCCTGCAAATATTTCATGCTCTTGCTACTTCCTGCTCTTGAAAGGTCTTTCATCTCTGCTTACTGAAATCTTAATCTCCTTTTTAAGAAACTTTTCACTTACCCCTTCGCCAAAAGACTTTCCTAATCAACTCAAACAGTTATGATTTCTCTCATTTGGAAGCTCCAACAGCATATTTAAAAATTAAACTCTGTTGAAGTATAGTTTACATACAATAAAATGCATCCATTTTATATCTATATATTTATAAAATATATATATTTCAATGAGCTTTGACAAACTTATAATCACCACCATTATCAAGAGTTAGAACATTTCCATCACCCCTAAAAGCTCCCTGTGTCCTTTTCCAGTCAGCCCTCCCCCAACTCCTGGCACCAAGAAACCACTCACCTGCTTTCTATCACTATAGACAAGGTCTGTCTTTTTTAGTTTCATATAAATGTAATTACTAGTATGTACTTTTTTTTTTTTTTTTTTAATCTAGCTTCTCTCTCTTAGTGTGATATTCATTAACAGGTAAATGAATAAACAATGTACACTCATGTCATTTTTAAAAGCAATTTATTTTTAAATGCTGATAACTTGAAATATTTGAATGTATGTAATATTTTTCAATTTTAAAATTAATACTACAAAAGTTTAAAATTTACTCTAAAAACAATTTTTAAAAAACATGATTTCCTATGCTTTTCTGACTGAAGAATGGAGAGAAAGCAATTTCAGGGCCTTGCCTCTAAATGATGATACAGCTGAGAATGTGTGATTCATAATTTGTGGTTGTTTTCTTAAATATATTTTGATTTATTTCAGAGAGGAAGGGAGAGGGAGAAAGAAACATCAATGATGAGAGTCAGTGATTAGCTGCCTCTTGCACGCCCCCTACTGGGGATCAAGCCTGCAACCTGAGCATGTGCCTTGTCCAGGAATCAAACCATGACCTACTGGTTCATATGTTGATGCTCAACCACCGAACCACACCAGCTGAGCTTAACTTTGCTTTCCAAATAGAAAGTAAAATTCTCTGCAAAAAAGCAATAGATAAATCACTTCCCTGTAGCAAACTCTCCAATACTCACCAAAGCTATTTTAGTTGATGTATTTAGAGTTTTCAGTTCATTTACCCTGTTCCTCCACTGATTTTTTAACTGTTGGATAGAATTCAGCTGAAGAGAGAAGACAGAAAAATAATGAGTCAATATTGAGTATTTAAGTTAATCTCTCAAATGACAACTTCACGTCTTTGCCAAAATCACAAAAACATTCTTATGGTCCATAACTTGTAAAATTTGCATTGACCTGTCCCTATTTTCCAAAGATATTCCAGCTATAGTCCCCTCGCCCTGTTCTTCAACTCCTTGTATCTTCTGGTTAAGAATCCTAAGTATCTGGCAGCAGAGAGTTAGTTATATTTGGATAGGAGGCGAACATGTGTGCTATTTAAACGCATGATCATGACTATAGACAACAAAAAATACAGACTTTATTTCACTTCCTTTAGCATCAAACTTATTCAAGCCCAGCTTTTTTATTTTTTGATATGTGACATGTGAGAATGTTAATCTGTATAACAGACTGCTTTATTTAACTGTCTTTCTAGCTTTCATCATGGTGTCTACACCAAAGAAATGCTCTATTAATGTTTGTCAAATGATGAAAGGGTTTGATTTCTGGGATTGATTGCTGGATAATTTGTAATGAAATAATGACATTCCCAGTTACTACAGTCAAAATATATTATCACCATTTTAGATAACCAATCAATTTCAAGAAAAGTAATTTAGAAAATAAAAATAACCTTGTCTCGAAAAACTTGTAGACCTCACCCACTTTGCCAACCTTTGACTACAATCAAAGAAGATAGTAATTAACAGCTAATCTGTTATTGAGGTAGATGAATAGGAAACAAACTTACATAACTCTGTAAGTTATTGCTGGTTAAGAAGTTATGGTACTCAAGCCTCAACTCCTCTGGTGAAATGTCTGTAAAACCTGAAGTGAGGAATCAATTTGAATCTTTAAAATAAATGCCAATACTTTCAACAGTATAGTAAAGCTAGAGGTGCTAGACAAGAAAGTATGCTAATGTTGATCATTAGAAAATTTACATAATTATAAGGAGCCTACACTCTCTTTCATGTTTAAATAAGTATAAAATTAGAATAAAATGTAGTTGGTTATTTGATCTTTGAAGGGGGAACTTTTTCTAAAGATAAACGGAGAGGAAAGAATAACAAAATGGAGAAGAAAGAATAAGAAAGAGAAGAAAAAGAAAGTTGACTATATATACATTCAAACTTCTGTCTAAAAAAATATTCTCTATGTTAGAAACAATAAGCAAAATTTAAAGGCAAATATAAGCTGGGAAAGCCATAATTGCAACATGACAGGAGAAGAGCCAATGTTAATGTATGAGTAGCTCTTACAAATCATTAAAAAAAAGTTAATTTGAGCAAATATAATAAATAGGCAAGTCACAAAAATACAAATATCCAGTAAATAAATGAAATAAAAAGTTAAATTTTAAAAATACAACTTAAAATAGAGATAAAATGCTTTACTTATCAGACTGGCAAAAACGAAAAATGAATATTTATTGTTACTAAGAATGTGGTGAAGTGGACTTTCTCTTAAATTGCCATTAAGGGGATTAAAAATATACAACTTATCTGGGAGGAAAACTGTCAATAAGCATCACTAGCCTTAGAAATGTTCACTCCTTCTGACCTTAATTTACAGGATTTAATTTCAGGAAACAGATGCATGGAATCTTTTGCAATATATTGCCTGGTTGCAGTGTCTGAAGAAAACCTGTTCTCACACAGATATGTAGTTGGAAAAGGATGACTTTAATGGCCTTTTCAGATAATTGTGAATATTCTTCTTTGATATTACACAAAACTTGACAGGTAGTAGTTTCTTTTTTTTATTTTTATCCTCACCCGAGGATATTTTTCCATTGAGTGAGAGTGGAGAAAGAGGGAAAGACAGAGAGAAATATCTATGCGAGAGAAACGCATTGATTGGTTGCCTCCAGCATGTGCCCCAACCAGGGCTGGGACTGGGGAGGAGCCCGCAACCCCAGAAAGGAAACCAGGACCCTTCAGTCTGTGGCCAATGCTCTATCCACTGAGCCAAACTGGCTAGGGCAACAGGTAGTTTCTAAAGGCTAGCTACAATGTGGATGCAAAATTTTTGTACAATTATATTAAATCCACTGGTTTATCTTGCACTTAGAATGGATTTTTCAGCCATGTATAATTTTGTAACATTATAGATTGAGCATTTGGAAGTTCTACTGAGTTATCCAGAACTTCCAAATGTTGGCAAATGTCATTGTATAATATTAAAATATTTATATTTATTAATGTCACTATCCATCTCATCAGACGAGACTTTAAGTATCAAGAAGTCATCAAGCTCACATTAGCAGAAAACAGTGTTCCATAATCGAATTTTCACTTGAAAGGCTGAATTTTATCATTGGCAATAAACACTCTCAGTTGTCTTCTATGAAGTGATAGGCTCACTTCATTTATTTTTTTTAAAGAAAATGTCACTAAACACTTAAGTCTAAATAACCATAGTTCTCAGTCATTCTTTCAAATAAAAATTTTCCTGTGGGGGAAAAAGAGTGGCTGGTTCAGCTCACAAGGCAGCAATCACATGAGTGCTTTCCCTCAACACAACCATCATACATGAGCACGGTGCAGGATCACTTTATGTGCGCTTCCCATTTTGTCACACGGAATAGCAAAAGGTTTGCACTCAAAGGTCAAGATTTAATAAAAGTAATAACTCTTACCATTTCATCAAGGACATTAAGTGAAAATGACATATTTTTAATTGACTACTACATATTTTAATAGTTTATTGTCTCTGCTTTGATGTATATTTACTACGATGCAATGTGTTTTACGCATTAATGCTTTTGCACCAACTGTGCTAATGTCAACACAGTGAAAATGGCAATTAATGTGTTAGTATTATGATGAAAATATTTTTGAATTTGCACAGCCCCTGCAAGGGTTTCGGGAATAGGATTGCCAAATTCAGCAAACAATACAGAATTTGAATTTTAGACATACAACAAATACTTTTTTAGTATAGTATGTCACAAGGGCTATTCATATATTAAAATATTATCTAGAATAAATTTAACTGGGAACCCATATTTTATCTGGCAACCATACTTAGGGATCTACATTTCACATTTTGAGAACCACTGCTTTAGGGCATTCAGTAAGCATTAGGTTTAATTCTGAACTGATTTAAAAAGGCTTAGTACTTCTTTATTTTCTTTATAGAAAAATCACTATCTGAAATTCTCTTATTTATTTGTATTACTTATGGCTCCCTCCCTCAAGAACATAAGCTTCATAAGGGAGGGATCTTGTCCATCTTGCTCATCACTATATCCCCAGCACTTAGAATAGGGCCTGGCACAAAAGAAATTCAGTAAGAATTTGTTGAATGATTGAGTAAATAAATAACTAAGGAGCTGTGTGACACACATGCTCACAGAGAATGAGCAGGTGGAGCTGACACAGAGCAGAGGTCCCAGAGTTCTGAGGGATTGCAAGGGCTCTCATCTGCTAGGTACCTGCTGTTTACTCAATAGGGCAGAAGCCCAGGACCACCCAGAGTGGGCTTAGAGAGGTGTGGTGTGTAGGTTTCAGCCCAGAAAGGGCTTAGAAACTGTGGACAAAAGAAAATGGGAAGAAAAGGGATCTGCAGAAATGCTATCCCTATACTAAAGCTCTTTACCTTCAGACATTACCTCCAGCGTAGGTCTTCACATGCTTTATGAAAAACAACTATCCTTAAAAGGAAAGATAGGGAAGCAAGAGAAAAAAGAATCGGACAGCCAAGGCCTTCATGGCAGGGAGACTATGACTCTTTTATTCCCTGTAGGCAGCCAAGAGGTTCTGAAGTTGTACCTGTAGGGAACCAAGAAAGCAGAGCCTCTGCCTGGGCTTACAGAATGGGTACTGTGGTGGGTCCTGATTGTACTGAGAACTACATATCTTAAAAAAATATACCTTCCAACCTCAACCTCCGAACCAAGAGGTTCTGCTAGAATACTCAAATACTTTACACAATGTTAATTTCTTTATTTGGCATGGTCCTGGTTTTAGAAAATAAGAGTTGTAAAACATATTTTAAAAACATACAATTTCTCAGTTACCTGAAATACTAGGTTTCTTTTTCATTGGTGAATAAGCAGAGAACATCCACTGCCCTGATGACTCCCAAACCTCCATATCTTTCACAATTCCTTCCCTGACAAAAAAAGAGAATCTTTTTCATCTGCTTATTAAAATTTATCAGTTATAACTTTCAATGACTGAAATTTTAAATTGTAGTAAATATGTACTTTTAGATTTTTCCCCCATTATGTTTTCTCAAGTGCTTATTAAAGCAGAAGTTTATAGAAATATAAACTACACTTCATGTTGTAGATATTATAAGACTAAAGAAGTTCATAATTTTGGTTTTCCAGTACACAGAACCATTAACCAATACATTTAACTGAGAACTATTGTACAATATGTATTAAGGAACTAAAATACAGTCAAATATACTTTAATCTTTTTGCTCATTATCATAAACATCAATGATCATTTAACTGGGAAAGAGAAAGTACCATGTATATATATAAAAGCTATGACACACACTGACTACCAGGGGGCAGGAGCTACCAAGCAACAGCAACTTTGCAGAGTGCCCTCTTGCACTCCAGGACCCCTCGGGGGATGTCGGACTGCCATTTTCAGCCCGATCCTGCAGGGCAGGCCGAGGGACCCCACCTGCCAAAGGGACCCTGCTTACGCCACAGACACCCTTAGAGCCCCAGTGCCACCTCAGGGGCAGCTGGAGGGGAGGGACTGAGGGAGGTTGGCTCCAGGATGTGTCTGGCCCATCTTGCCCAGTCCCACCCCACTGGCCACCTTCTAATGAATTTCCTTTCAATGTGCACGAATTCATGTGCTGGGCTTCTAGTGTAAAAAGCATAATATTTTTAAATGGGTAGGACTTTAGAGATCATTTTGTCTAATTCTCATGCTTTTCAAAAGGGGAAATAGATCCATACCCACACAGTTAATTTGTTGACAAAGCTGTGGATAGAGTCAGCTCTAAATTAAATCCCCTCCTGCCCGGTCCAGAATGCTACAATTAATAAAATGATACCACAGAGAATCTATATTAAATTTAGGATTTTTACAAAAACATCAAGTATAGGAAGGAGAGGCTCATTTGTTTTTTCTTAAAAAAAAAAATCAGTAGTATATGGTACACAGCTTAAAATGGTTATCATTGGTTCTAACTTGGTTATATGGAAAGTAAAAGACTAACAAGTATAGTTTTGTCAGAAGCTGAGGGAAGTTAGATAACCAGGCACTGATTTGGCATCAGTCGTAACTTCTGCTACAAATGTTCTCAAGAAATGTTAAGGAATTTACTCCACAAAAGGGAAGGGAATCAAATTAAATCAAATTAATTCACTTTTTCAATTTGAATGACGTAAATGAAGTAAAAGTTTTAAAAAGAAAAATTCGAGATGCTATTTGACCTCCAAGATCACAAGTTGCTTTAAATTACCTCATACTTTGTAAAGGTCTCATAATTTACAACCAACTTAAGCAGGACTACCTTAGAAAGACATTCACAATATAGTGTTATCAACAGAAAAGTGGGAAAAGCATAATTAGCTCTAAGAAGGCTCTGTACTGATATGGAAAGATGACACATTTTTAAATGAAATAAAATCTAGTATGATATCTATGCAAAATAGTGGTTATCTCTGAGTGATAGGATCATCGGTGCTTTTTTTTTCTTTTTGCTTATTCTGATTTTTTAAATAGTGTATTATTTCTTTAAAAATATATTATAAGTAATTTTTTTAAAAAGAAGAAAATAGATAATTTTTCTGAATTCTTTCACTTACAGAAGTTTCTTTTCATCTTTCTGTTCATCAGAGGTAGGTGAAGTAGCAAATGGGTTCTGAGATAATCCAAACCCCCTGTTCCTGTTAGCTGAATCTCCAGAATCAAAAGAACCAAAAGATGGTTTTTCTTGCTCTCTGCCGCCCCCCCATGGTGTGGATTTGGAGAAACTGGATGGCTGGATAACACTGGAATATCTCTGGCTGGTGGCATTCCATCCACGTCTGTTACCTGAAACAAAAAATAAAATAAAGCCCTAACCAGTTTGGCTCAGTGGATAGAGCGTCAGCCTGCAGACTGAAGGGTCCTGGGTTCGATTCCGGCCAAGGGCATGTACCTTGGTTGCGGGCACATCCCCAGTAGGGGGAGTGTGCAGGAGGCAGCTGATTGTCGGTTTCTCTCTCCTTGATGTTTCTAACTATCCCCCTCCCTTCCTCTCTGTAAAAAATCAATAAAATATATTTAAAAAAATAAATAAATAAATAAATAAAAATAAATAAATAAAACAATTTTACCAGCAACTCATTTTTTAAATATCTAAAAATTTAATTATATCTTGTCTTATTACATGCAGACATTATGCAAAGACTCAACATTTCCACTCATTTAAAATCACAAAACTCTTCATTTTTTATTTATATACTGTAGTTCAGTGTAATATCAACCAATCACATAATAGTCTAATTGGATTTCTGGTTAACAAGATTGAGAAGACTGTAAATCCCTAGAAAAATAATGATATTATTACTAGATTCAGCTGACATAAGCTTATTAAGTAAATAACTGCTTGATAGTGGTGTGGATAGAGGACATATATTCTAAATCATAAGCTCCTTCAGGATAAAAAGCTGTCTGTATTATTCTTGCTCTCCCAGGGGGCCTAATATAATAAAGTCTGAAAAATCAGGAATGTACTAAAAAGTCTGTTGAATATAAAAGATTAGATTCTACCCTCTGTCTTTGAATAGATGCTTAAATCTATTTGACTCAGTATTCTCTCTGGGAAAACAGCCACCTGTCTTTCAGGGGAAGATTATAAAGATGATTTGCATATGAAAAAGTGCATTGAGTTCCTCTATTATGAACATATTACTAATATTTCATAATTATCAAAATGAGCCAACAGGACTCTAACCTCTCTATCTCTATATTTTAAAAAAAATCTTATCACTTAAAGTATTTCAATTACCCAACTTTCTAGTTGGGCCCAAGATAATTCACTGAATTGGAGATATTCCATTAAATGTATTAAAAAGTGGAGTAGGAACGAAAATAATTTTATGGTTGGGGGTCTCCACAACATGAGGAAAAAAAAAAGTGGAGTGATGGGAGATATACTCCTTTATGAAAATTCATCTCCCAACTCCAAAACTCCTTAATAAAACCAAAGAGAAGAGGCAGCAGATTGCTGGACCAGAAAGGTCCCTCAAGTAGGGATTCATGGTATTTTATTTTTCTAAAGTTCCAAATCCTTTGGGGAATGACACAATGGAAGAAGACCAATTAACCTTCTGTATACAGCTTTTGGTCTTCATACTTCTTAATTTCAAAAACATTTTGTTTCAGGTGGCTAAATACACTATGTGATGAGTTATATTACACCTGTCCATCGATTAATCTATCAATTTAACGTTTACATTCCGTTGTTCATGGAAGTACGCTCATATTTATCAGACTCCGAGTCCTAACTGTTGGTTTGGAGTAATTCATTACAGCTATTGTGGGTGATGCAAAAAAAAGACTGCCTTCCAGAAGGGGGGGGGTCAGGCATGACACCGCAATGCAGCTTAAGGTTGAAAGGTAAGGTGGCCATCCCCCCAAAAGGGAAGTGGGGTGAGAGTGCTAGAGTGGTCAGCACCTTGTGATCCTAGTTTAAGGGACTAGGTTCCAATCCTAAGAAGAGAAAATCTCTTCGTCGGACCTTTAAAAGCGTGTGTGTTGCCAAACCGGTTTGGCTCAGTGGATAGAGCGTGGGCCTGCGGACTGAAGGGTCCCAGGTTAGATTCTGGTCGAGGGCATGCACCTTGGTTGCGGGCACATCCCCACTGGGGGGCGTGCAGGAGGCAGCTGATCGATCTCTCTCATCGATGTTTCTAACTCTCTATCCCTCTCCCTTCTTCTCTGTAAGAGATCAATAAAATATATTTTTTAAAAAAAATTTAAAGCGTGTGTGTTGCCATGGTTTCATGTCTGATCTCACCTCTCCTGGAAGACAGCGCTTTGTGCATCATTCCTAACTGGTTTAATGAAACATCCCAAAACCTTCGTTAAGGACTCGGGCCAGGGAGCAGGTCAACCCGGTCCTCTGCATTCCGTTCCCTCGTAGCCCCGAGTTCTTCATTGGGCACCCCATCCTCCCAATTTCACCCCCAATTCGATGAGCATATCTGCGGAATGGCTCTGCAAACTTATTGTATTTCCAAAGGAGTTGGCGACATCTCCAAAGTGAAGAGCCCCGGAAAAGAAGTTTAGTAAAAATTATATTCGAGTCAAGGGAAAAACAAGTCCCCGGAAGGGCAGAGAACGGCAAGGAGGCGTTGGGTCGACCTGTGCCAATTCTCGGAACCACTGCCACCCACCGAAGGGGAGGGTTTGACACACACATCTGACTTCACACTCATTGTTCGGCCTCAGAACCAGGACCACGGCCCCGGCTCCGCCCGCTCAACACAAACGGACCGAGTGCTTAAGACGCGGGCAAAACCGCCGGAAAGAAACTGCGTGGCGGGCGCCGCGCGGGGCCCCCCGCGGGAGGCCCGGTCCCGGTCCCCACCCGCTGGACCCGTCGGGCCCATCCCCGCCCGGCCAGCGGCGGAGGCGGCGGGCTGAGCGCAAGGTCACCTGAGGGCTGTTGCTGCCGTCCGCCGCCCGCACCCCAGGCGCCGGGGTGTTCGTTCCAGCACCGCTCCCCAAAGCGACAGCGGCCTTGAAGGAAGAACTGACAGATGGTCATTGCGGCGGCGGCGCCGACGGAACCGTCTCCGAGCGCCCGACGCCAGCGGAGAGCCGAAACAACCCAAAGTTCCGGCCCCGCCGCCGTGACGTCATCTTCTGGCGCCGCGCCCCGCCCCCGGCGCGATGAGAGGCGTGGAATTCACCCAATAGGAGGCGAGAAGAGCGGAGGGCCCCCAGGGCGCCTGCGAAGGCGGACAGCTTGAACCAGGACTTGGAGAAAGGGGCGCGTTTAACCCACGTGTGGGGCCTCCGGCTGCGAGGGAGGCTCGAGTTCGGAAGGAGAAGAAAGCAGGTCAAGCAGAGCTGGACCCTATGCCCTAACTAACCGGTTTGGCTCAGTGGATGGAGCGTCGGCCTGCGGACTGAAGGGTCCCAGGTTCGATTCCGGTCAAGGACATGTACCTGGGTTGCGGGCACATCCCCAGTAGGGAGTGTGCAGGAGGCAGCTGATCGATGTTTCTAACTCTCTATCTCTCTCCCTTCCTCTCTGTGAAAAATCAGTAAAATATATTTAAAAAAAAAAAAAGCTGGACCCTAAGCAAGGTCCCGAGAGGAGGATTAGCTGTGGTTTGAGAGGCCGAATGCAACGCTTGTAACAGCTGAGGAAGGAAAAGTGTGCCCAGCCATTCAGGATGGATAACCGTGTCAGATGAAGGCAATTGTAACGTAACGGGAAAAACGGCCTTTCTTTTAAGGACCGTCGGAATGAAAAGTGTTATAACCGCCCCCAGTTTTGGACGAGAACTGTGTTCTTAACCACCGGGAAACCTTGTAAGTCCACGTAAAGGTTGCTATTGGTAGGAACGAAACACCCCACTCGAGCCTGGAGGGTCTAAGACACGAACAGGGAAGCAGTCTCGATTTCTACCCAGGAGCGGGGCTCAGATAAGGGGTTCCTGAAAAGAAATCCCATATGTCCTTAACTTTGCAGTTTCCAATGAAAGAAGAGCCTACACCCACTTTTCAGAACAAACCTGATGTTGCCTTTACACACAGCTGCTTTGCTTGGAGCCTGTCAATACGGTTTCACTTGAATTTTACCTGAAGTGCACCTTCCCCACAAATCCTACAACTCCCTTTTGTATGGTGAGGCACCCTGCAGTTCCTCTGGTGGTGAGACGCGGAAATTAAACCGAAACGCGTGGTTTTCCTCTGAGCAGGATGCTAGGGTGATGTCCCAGGTTCTTGTCCAGGTGGATTCGAAGAATGAAGCCACAGACAAAAGGAAAAGGTGGAAATTTATTGGGAAACAAGCACAGACTCCCACGTGGGGAGGGGGTCCCAAAGGGGTAGCCCACTAAGCCCCCTTCCCCCAGGTTTATAAAGGCTGCAGTTCTTTGCGTCCTGATATTCTCCTCTGGTTGGTCACTATAGCAGCTTCAGAGCTCCAACCCCACGTGGGGTCTCCCTTTATTCTTCTCCCCGTCCTGTGGTAGAATTCTCTACTCCCTGTGAAAATCTGTTTTCCTCTTTCTCCCTTCTGTTTCCCCCCCTTATTGTCTGTGAATGGGTATCTTCCTCTCCCTTTAGGCTGTGGAGCCTTTAGTTCTTTGTGAATGGATGTCTTTTGGCAGTCCCAGCCCCCAGCAAACTTTGCCTCTCCCACGGACCCTCTGTATTTTTAATGTATATTTTTAAATTGGTTTCAGAGAGGAAGGGAGAGGGATAGAAACATCGGCTTCCTCCTGGACACCCCCCACTGGGGATGAATCCCGCAACACAGGCATGTCCCCTTGACTAGAATCGAACCTGGGACCCTTCAGTCCACAAGCCAGCGCTCTATCCACTGAGCCAAACCAGCTAGGGCAGACCCTCTGTATTTTTAAAACTCCCTAAACCTGCCTATTTTACCCCTAAAAACTCCTTTCAGTATTTAGTTTCTTTGGTTGCAACGAATCAATAAATCTGACTTGGTTGGGTTGCAGGTTTGTCCCTGGTGGGTTTTCAACAGGTGTGTGCAAGAATTTTTAAAACATGCAATACCTGACTATTTAGTCAGGAGCACTGACCTCTTTTCCCTAAGGCTGTCAAAAAAAAATAAAAATGACAGCAACTAATTACAATAGCCATTTGGTGTGAATGACTAAAAATTATACCTTTTTGTTAGATCAGCAAAAATAATATATGTGTGTGTATGAGTGAATGCGTGTGCGCGCGCAAAACGTTTTTTCCTGAGCCACTTGCAACTATATTGCAGATCTGATGTCCCATCACCCAAATACTTAGTGTAGTTCCTACAAATAAGGACATTCTCCTTCTTAACCACAATACAACCAGCAAAATCAGGACATTAATATCGAAGTATTACTACCTTCTAACCCTTAGAGTCCATTCATGTTTTGTCAAATGTCCTAATAACATCCTTTGGGAAAAAAAAAAGAATCCAGTTCAGAATCACTGTTGCCTTACTTGTATTTCCTTTTTTTATTTAAATTTTATTTTTCAATTACATTTTACATTCAACATTATTTTGTGTTAGTTTCAGGTTTACGGCATAGTGGTTAGATAATACTTACAAAGTGTTCCCCCACTATTTCCAGTACCCATCTGGCACCATACATAGTTATTACAATATAGACTTATTCTCTAAGCTGTGCTTTACGTCTCCATCACTATTTTGTAACTACCAATTTGTACTTCTTAATCTCTCCACCTTTTTTACCCAGCTCTCCAACCCCTCTCCCCTTTGGCAACCATCAGTCTGTTCTCTGTATCTGAGTCTGCTTCCATTTTGTTTGTTCATTTGTTTTGTTCTTTAGATTCCACACGTAAGTGAAATCATATAGTATTTGTCTTTGACTTATTTCACTTAGGATAATATCCTCTAGGTCAGTGGTCGGCAAAGTGCGGCTCGCGAGCCACATGCGGCTCTTTGGCCCCTTGAATGTGTCTCTTCCACAAAATACCGACTTCTGTGCATGGGCCATGAAGTTCCAATCGCACTGTACATGCATGCCCGCATGTGGTATTTTGTGGAAGAGCCACACTCAAGGGGCCAAAGAGCCGCATGTGGCTCACGAGCCGCAGTTTGCCGACCATTGCTCTAGGTCCATCCATGTTGTCACAAATGGTGAGGTTTCATTCTTTTTTTTATGGCTGAGTGGTATATATATATGTATACAATTTCACCACTTTTTTTATCCACTCATCTATTAATGGATACTTCGGTTGCTTCCATATTTTGGCTATTGTAAATAATGCTGCAATGATCACAGGGGTTCATATATTCTAATTAGTGTTTTGGATTTCTTTAGATATATACCCAGAAGTGGAATTGTTGGGTCATAAAGCAGTTCCACTTTTAATTTTTTTCGAGGAACCTCCATACACTTTCCCATAGGGGCTGCATCAATCTGCATTCACACCAACAGTGCATGAGGGTTCCCTTTTCTCCACATCCGTGCCAACACTTGATATTTATTCATTGATGATAGCCATTCTGACAGGTGTGAGGTGATATCTCATTGGGGTTTCAATTTTCATTTCTCTGATGATTAGTGATATTGAGCATCTTTTCATATGTCTATTGGCCACCTGTATGTCCTCTTCAGAGAAGTGTCTATTCAGGTCCTCTGACCATTTTTTTTTTTTTTAAGTTGCATTGTTTTTGGTGTGGAGTTGCATAAGTTCTATGTAATTTGTGGATATTAACCCTTTATCAGGTATATCTTGGTGAACAGCTTCCATTCAGTAGGTTGTATTTTCATTTTTTTTATTAACTTTGCTGTGCAAAACCTTTTTAGTTTGATATAGTCCTCACTTTTTTCCCTTGCTGGAGGAGATATAACAGAAAACACATTGATGAGATGCCAGATTTGCCTGTTTTCTTCTGGTTTTATAGTTTTGAGTTTTACCTTTAAATCTTTAATACATTTTGAATTTATTCTTATATATGGTATGAGGTGGTCTAGTTTCATGTTTTTGCATGTATCTGTCCAATTTTCTCAACACCATTTATTGAATAGACTGTCTTTACCCCATTGTATGTTCTTGCCTCCTGTCATTGACCATATGTTGCCTTACTCATATTTCTTTAGTCTCCTTCATTCTGGAATATTTCCTCAGTCTTTCCTTGTCTTTCATGGCCTTGGCACTATTGAAGACCATAGCTTGTTGTTTTGTAGAAGTTCCTCAATGCTGATTTATCTGTTTTCTCACGACACATTCCCCCCCCCCCCCCCCCCGCCCCATGGAGTGAAAACTTCAAAACCCAACATGAAATAATGTTCAGAATAGGCAAATCTAGAGAAACATTAATGGTTGCCTAGGACTGGATGTTTGAGGGATATAACTGGGTTGAATAATATCTCCCCCAAATTCATGCGCACCCAGAACTTTAGAATGTGACCTATTTGGAAATAGGGTCTTTGCAAATGTCATCAGCTGAGATGAGGTCATAGTAGATGGGGGTAGGGTGGGCTAAACCCAATGACTGCTGACCTTATAACACCATATAGTCTCAGACAGACATAGGGAAAAGGCCATGTAAAGACAGAGGCAGTGAACAAATGAGGCAGCTACAAGCCAAGGAACAGCAAGGACTGCCAGCAGCTACCAGAGGTAGGGAGAGGCTTGGGTAGTTTCTGCCTCAGGGCCTCCAGAAGGAGGCACCCTGACCCTTGATGTAGGGCTTCTGGCCCGCTGAACTAAGGAAGAATACATTTCTGTTGTTTTAAGCCACCAAGTTTGTAGTAATTTGTTGCAGGAGCCACAGTGAAATGAGACAAGGGGAAAAATGGTGAGTGACCGCTGATGAGTATGGGGTTTCTTTTTGTGGTGAAGAAAATGTTCCAAAATTGTGGTGACAGCTGCACAACTCTGCGAATATATTAAAGACCATTGAATGGTACACTTTAAATGGTGAATTGTTTGATATGTACATTATATCTTAATAAAGCTATTATGTACATAAAAAACCATATATAAACAAACATATCATAATGCTTTTTACAGTTGTTTTCATTTAAACATTTTTTAGTGTTTAAGATTATACAACTCCCATATAGAGAAAACAAAATTAAAATAGGAACACTGCTTCACAAATTAAAAAAAAAAATCATTAACACATCTAAAATAAAGAATGAATAGAACTTAGCAGTCTGTTTTATTAAAAAATATTTAATATTACCAGATAAAAACATTGATGGTGACAGCTTTATATAGCTCATTCCATACATTTCATAATGTAAACAGGCAAAACATTAGTAGAAAGAAATGAGTACATGGGTTTGTGAAAGACTTGTTGACTTCACAAAAGCAGTAAGAGATGACAAATATGCAATTCAAATTATTACAAAACTTTTTGATACAATGGGATCAAATATCTCTGATGTATCTTGCTAAGGAAAAGAAATCATGTACCTTTTAATCCATTAGAAGTTCAAAATCAACACTGATATTGTATAATTATCAGTGCTATTCTAGTGACCTATAAATTTACTATAAATAGCTTTATTTCTGGCTAGTCAATCATTTTATTATAATTGGATTTTATTTGAAGTGAGGACTGAAGAGACATAATCATTTTTTAAGCCCTGGGTAAAACAATGACAAATTAATAATGGGTGCTAAGCTTGACATTTCTGTTTAAAAGATGGAATATATTTAATTGGATTGAATATATTTCATCAGGAGTTTGGTACATTTTTAAGTCCCAAAATGTGATTATGAAGTTTGTGAGAGAGTATGCGCATGCCTCGACTCACTCTGCCTTGCTTTTAAAAATGGAACACATTTGGCACTAAATGGAACAAATAAAGACAAGCAAATCTATGGGAGACTAAGCTGCTCCATACTATTTTTTAGTTCTTGACTAAACTGAAACAAACAGCCTAATACATAGCACTTCTGTGATGTATGAAAATAGAATCTAGAGCTAAGATGAGACTGTTCACTGATGAGCCAATCTCCCACTCTGTCATAATCATAGTTACAAATGCGAAATTCATTTAAGAAAAATTCATATTTTCACCAAATGCTTAGTGTTTTTCAAGTTTTCTTGCTAAATATGTTCATGATTACGTGGACAGCTAAAATGTGGTCTTTGAATTAAGGAAATATGATTTTTATAGGGATCTTTCTTTACTTGAAATTTCCTTAAAAACACACACACACACAAAACAAAAAAACAAAAACAAAAACAAAAAATCAACCCAAAACCCACCAAACTAAAACTTTGTAACCAACTCTTGGAACAAAGTATTGGTGGCCATATTTTTGAGTCTCCAATAAGTCTTGAAGTCCACTCATTTTTCATGTTTCAAGGGTTTCTTCATTTGCTCCACAAGTATCAACAACACAAATTAAACAACTTGTTACTGGAAAAGCTCGAACTTTGGAGTTGGCAAACCATTTATCTGTTTCAGTATTATATTCAAGGATGTGTCCCAATCGACCCACACCCTGAAAACCAGCCAAGACATAAACTATAGAGCCAACTGCTGCACACTTCACTGTTACACCCTTCCATGGCATCGGTGAGACCATCTTCCATTCATTTAGCTTAATATCATAATACTCCACATTGTCCAGGCCACCTTTAAAAGAATAAAACAACACGGACTACATGAACAATTCTAAGATCTCTTAAAGTAATAATTCTTTTCATTTTTCTAACATTTTATTATGATAATGTTCAAGCATGCAGAAAAGGTGTCAGAATCTTATAATGCCCACACATCTATTCTTACCTTAACACAACAGACGTTTAATTTTTGTCATTTTAGAATCATAAATATTTAATTATTCAAAATTAAAATAAAAAAGTAAACCAATCTGTGGATTTTCCTGTTGATTAGCTTTAAATTGAATTATTCAAATGTCCCACTTTGTCCTTGTACTATTTATCTTTCAGCAGTTTATGGAAAATAGCAATGAACAGAGATAGGAGAAGGGAAAGAAGTTATTTTATTGTTACATTTAAGTAATGCTTAAAGGTGCTGACTAAAATGAGGTTTGTGGAGTAATCTATAGATTCAGTCCAGAGTCTCCATTATTTAAAGCAATTATTTAAGATTTTAGTACATTATTTAAGAAAATAAAGCTCTGGCCAGTACGGCTCAGTTGGCTGGGCACTGTCCAACCAAAAAGGTTGCTAGCCCTAGTCAGTTTGGCTCAGTGGATACAGTGTTGGCCTGGGGACTGAAGGGCCCCTGGTTCGATTCTGATCAAGGACACATGCCTAGGTTGTGGCTCGATCCCCAGTAGGGGGAGTGCAGGAGGCAGCCAATCAATGATTCTCATCATTGATGTTTCTATCTCTCTTTCCATCTCTCTTACTCTCTGAAATCAATAAAAGTATATTATTTAAAAAAAAAAAAAAAAAAAAAAAAAAAGGTTGCCAGTTCGATTCCCAGTCAGGGCACAAGCCTGGGTTGGGGGCTCAAGGGGGGGTATAGGAGGCAGCCACCAATTGATGTGTCACTCTCTCTCCCCCTCTCCCTTCCTCTATCTCTAAAAATCAATTAAAAATCTTAAAAAATAAGGTCAAATTTACTCATTTAATAAAATAGTGATACTAATATTTTCATGCAATGTTTAAAAATGTTAGGAAAGTTTGCCATTCAGAGCCTGGATACAAGTCCTAAAACCTGTACTTTAAAAGTTTTTTAAAAGTTCACATATTTCTATTATTCGATAGTTCTTAAAACTAGTGATACCAAACCCCAGAGAACATTTAGAAATGTGTAGAAGCTGTCTGGGACTGTTACAATGACTGATGGCCATTACCCACATTTCATGGAAAAGGATGTTTTTTTGTTTTTGTTTTTTTTAAAATATATTTTTATTGATTTCAGAGAGGAAGGCAGAAGGAGAGAGAGAGAAACATCCATGATGAGGAAGAATCACTAATTGGCTGCCTCCTGCAGCAACCCGGGCATGTGCCCTTGACCAGAATAGAACCTGGGACCCTTCAGTCCGCAAGGCCGATGCTCTATCCACTGAGCCAGACCAGCAGGGCAGGAAAAGGATGTTAAATGTACTCCAATGTTTCTATCTACACTAATAAAAGAGAAACATGCAAATTGGTATCACTCCGCCACACCCACCAACCAATTAGAGCGACTATGCAAATTAACCCAACAAAGATGGCAGTTAATTTGCATACAAAGGTGTGGAGTGAAGACTGGGTCCCGGGTGCTGGAGGAAAACTGGTGCCAGCAGCCAGGGGAAGGAAGGCCTATTGTGCGAATCTTTGTGCAACGGGCTTCTAGTAAACGATAAGCCATAAAAATAAGCATAATGATGTACTGGATAAACCCTTATATTTAGATTTTAAGAAATGTTTCCATAATTTAAGATAAGGAAGTATCATCAAACTTATTGGGAAAGTTGAACAGTGAATTAACACCACCACACACCTAAGCCATTCTGACCGCCCACAGCAAATATCTTATCTTTCACAAACACCAGTCCATGATTCTTCCTGGCCTCAATCATTGGACACAGCTCAGTCCATCTGAAAAAATAAAAGAAGGTTTTTAGAGTACTGTTCACACACAATATTAATTTATAAGAAAGATCTGTTATCCCAACTAAGTGCTCACTTATCAATCACGTGTGTGTGTGTGTGTGTGTGTGCACGGTGCACATATACATACACACACAAACCCGGAAGGCTAGAAAACAAAAGCTTTACAGTGGTTTTGAGTAATTTATTTATAGGTGGGTAAATACAGATTTTATTCCCTTCAACTCTGATAGGATATGACATATAGGACATATTTGAGATTATTAACATGTCTTTGGAAGAAATCCATTTCCTGTAGTTCACAATAACTTGTAAAATGATAACAAAAAACAAGGGAAAGGTACATAAGAGACTATGAAGCACAAACACTGTCACATATGGTGTTAATTAATATTTATATATGAATAAGTAAAACAAATTTATTACAGGCCTCTAGCACCAGCAAATTAGTAGTATCTATTACTATTCACATGTTCATCTTCAAATTTACACTTAGGACTTTAGCCAGCCCTAGTAACAAAAGTGCTATCATTCTGTTAAGTTTAATAACTTATTAGTATGTTGCTGTGTTCACAGCCACTACAACAAATACTGAGACTGAGATATAAATGTGGATACAAGTGTTGAAGGACACTAATTCACAGGTAACAGCATTATATTCATACACATCATAGACAATGTGGTTAGCTGTTTTTTTCTGAGATTCAATCCTTTCTTTTGTATATACTCTCATATACACAATTGACATTTGTGTTTGTGAAGATGGTACTGGCACACAGGGGTTGTGTGCATAATAGCTAATAACCAAAATGCTCCATTCAACAACAAAAGAAAAAAATTGGCATAAGCGTTAACCCTCTAGTATGGTTATTTCTATTTCTTCTTTTAAACAATGTAATAAATATAACTTTTAAAAACATAATTAAGGCATAATGATTAACTATGAAATAGTAGTAACTTATTTGTTGCCTTATATTTATTTTTAAAAAGTGGTTTGGCAGTCACCACTCTCATTTTCAGAGTACTCTGTAAAGTGAGGTTGGCAACGCTGCTCCTGCTTTTCAGGATAAACACACATGCCTGTCCAGGTGAAAAGACCAGCACACAGCTTGGAAGTTGGAGAGCCAGCACCAGGCCTCACTGCCTCTCCATGCAGTGAGCTTTATAGAGTAAGCTATCCAAGTACAATCAACACAATATTTGATTTGGAAAAATTCAATATATACAAAGCCCTCTCTTCTTCAAATATGTCCATGGTATAAAGGGCATGTTTTTATGTATATACTAGAGGCCTGGTGCACAAAATTTGTGCAAGGGTGTGTGTGTCGGGGGGGGCGGGGTGGGGGGGAAAGGGGGGTCCCTCAGCCTGGCCTGCAACCTCAGGGAATGTCTGACTGCCAGTTGTGGGTTTGTGGGTCTGCGGGAGGCGACTGGTGGGGCACTCGCTGGCCGGCCCCGCCCCCCGATCGCCGCCGCCACTGCTGCCTGTTGGTTGTCTCCCTCTAGGAGGGCAGACGTTTGCCCCTTGGTGGTCAGTGCGCATCATAGCGACCAGTCGTTCCACTGTTTGGTCAATTTGCATATTAGGATTTTATTATATAGGATAAGTTTCCTGAAGGTTTACAATATGGAAGTTTCACAATTTTAATTTCTTAAAATTCTGACTGCAGAGGTTTTATTCCAGACCTTCCAATTAAACACAGTCTAGTTACAAAATACTTAAGAAAATTGTCAAAACTGGGAAGAAAGAAAATTTTGTAAAAAACATGGATGGACCGATCACAGTAGAAAGAAAATCTTAGTAATATATAACTTATTTTTCATTTTGAGAGTTGGATAATTATAGTCATACTCTTTTTTCACTTAAGAAAATTTAAGGGCATTGAAGAGGATATGAAAAATTTAACATACAAAAAACATACAAAAAATGCTAAGTTGTGTAAGTTTTAAAATATTCCCTAAACTGAATATAATCACCTAGTTTTTTTAAAAAATTGAGGTTACAGAATTCCTTTAATGTTTACTCTGCTAATATGAACAAGAATATATTGTTCTTATTTACATTGATTTACATTGATACTGCCTGAACAATTTAAAAGCCCGGAGTTTACATGGTATGGGTCCTACTTTAAGAGATTTTTTAGAGATGAAAAAAGAATTAGGCGGCAGGATGAATGAGACTAGTTTTCCAATTAGTATGCTGCAACACTTTTTGAGCACAGGGCTTATGGGAGACTGATCTAGGAGGGAGGACAGCTGATATACACTCCTGTGGGTGGGGCAAAAAAGGGTAGATAGATAGTTGAATTGGTGGATGATAAGATGAGGATAAGCCAGTGTGCTCTGGCAAGTACAAAGGTAAGTACAAAGGCACATTTTGAAAGGAGTAATAAATCTGGATGATTTCAAGAGATTGCCTAGTCTCAACACTGGGAAAAAGAAAATTTCAAGATACATTGCACTCAATTCTATTTCTAACACTGGTAACCAGATGAGCAAAATATGAGTAAATAAACTATTGTTAACTGCATTTTTGTTTGGTAAAGGAGTTACTGATTATGCTTCTTTAAACCCTTAAAAGCAGGTGGGAAGCATAAATAAATAAATGCACATGACTGGTCATATTTTATAATTAAATTGTTACTCTTAATAATAAAAAAAAAAAGCAGCAGCTGGAGTGGAAGACTTCTATGTTTTGAAGTGTGGCAATATTTCCTAAATATAAAACTTGAGCACAAGAGAGTTGGTGCCGTTCTTTGGCATGACATTTCAGTTGAACATAGTTACCCAATATCTTGTTCTGGGTAAAGGAAGAATAATCCTTTCAGAAAGCATGTGAATTTTCTCATTGAAGTTCTTGGGATATTTTTGAGTATCACTAGGACATCATCTGTGTTCATGTCCTCACTAGTTCCATGTCATTGTCCTTATCACTGCCCTTCCTATTAAATAATTAGCATATTTCCTCTGGCGACATTCAATGAGTTTCATCATTAATTACAAGATCAGAAAAACTGGCTAATCATTTATTTCTTTAGCATTTTGCTTTTCAAAAACCAGTTGATTTAAGAATAATTTTGTTTAATAAAAATGAATCTAAACATACTTTCCTAAGCACAAAACTCACAAAAGGCATTATACCTAGGGTTATGATTTATTACTATTTCTAATTAAACATATAATATTTCTTAATTAAAGGCAAATTTACTACTGATCCTAATTTCCCCCCTCCTCCCCTACATTTCCTGACCTCTAAAAGAAGTTATTTCATGAGTTTGATCAAGCAGTCAGACTTGTCTCATCATTCATAGACATTCATTGCCTACAAGGAGGAAGAGAAAGAGAGGGGCTGCCACAGGGTATAAACTGAAGCCGTTTCTTAAGGTGCAGAGAAAGGATCCAGGCTGTAAACATTTAAAACTGTGTGTACATTCTTACTATTAGAGCTAAATTCTCCCGTTGGGCTCTTTTTGACACATCTTACACTGAGCTTACAGGATACAATACTGTGAAATAGAATTTTAAATCCATACGTACGTTTCTGTGGCAGGATCATAAACTTCACAGGAATTCAACACTCGGCCAGAAACATTGTTCCCTAAACTTCCACCGCAAACATAGATTAGGCCATTGGCCTCCACCATCCCGTGGCTGCAGCGCTGGGTCAGCATGCTGGGCTTTGTGTGCCAGCTCTCAGTTCTCGTGTCATAACACTCAAATAAATACAGAGCTGAGTTTCCTGGAAAAGAAGAAGGCCCATCATGCTTGATGGAGTGTGTGTACAGGCTTGGAGCAAGCTGACTGTAGAGGGAGTCAGTTACTGGAAGAAAGAATTTACAGAGTCTTTTCTAGACTCAACAACAGCAACACAATGTAGGAATAGTTAGTACAGACCTTGGAATATATTCACAGAAGGATCTGTGGAGAGACTTACATATTGTAATTGCATTTTAGGAAAAGATTTGGTTTGATTTCAAAAGAAAATTAAATAAGGAACTTTATGGATGTCCTCCAGCCCAGTGGTGCATGATGGGAATTATCCAAACTTGAAATGTTTATATAGAGGGGAAAAAGCATACCTATTTACAGATGATAAACCCATGCCTTAAAATATGAAAACTACTATCTGATAATATTCTGAGGCTTACCATATAATATTCTATGACAGCCACGGCATCACTAACAATACTACTCTTCCTGACTTCTCTCGGTGGTTGTATGGTAAGCCCTGAGAAGTCATGCTGGTCCATTCTTGAGTATATTATCAAGGTACTGTTATACGTTTCAGTGGTTGAGCATTGACTCAGGAACCAAAAGGTCCTCCAGTTTGATTCCCCATCAGGGCACTTGCCTGGGTTGTGGGCTTGTTCTCCAGGAGGGGGTGTGCAGGAGGCAGCCAATCCATGATGTTCCTCTCTCATCGATGTTTCTATTTCTCTATCCCTCTCCCTCCCTCTCTCTCTAAAAATTAATAACAACACATTTTTTAAAAACTGGACATATTTTTTTAAAAAATGGACATAATCTAGGAAGTTGAAGCTCTTTTAAAGTACTGATTCATAAATAAGGTAAGCCTTCAGGGAAATGGGCTCTAAAATGTAACATATCCATTTAAATTATGTCAAAAAATATCTGGATAAATAGCATCAACTGTTTATTTAAATATGAAAGCCAAGGTACTCGGCTTTAAAACACATGCCCCAAACAAAAACACTGAGAAAGTCCTTACCGACTTCAGAACCTCCAGATGTATAAATTTTGCCCTCTGCGGCACAGGCAGCGAGGCTGTCTCTAGGTGTTGGGGGGCCCAGTTTGGAATACCAGCTATCCTTCACCACATTATAGCAGTCCATTCGTTTTATGGGGAAGAGCTGAGAGCCACCCAAAATGTATACAACATTGTCCCAAAACACGCATGCTGCATCTCTTCGTTTTTCAAAGGGGCAGCGGATGTCCGTCCAGCTATAATCCTGTAACAGGAAAGGACAGGAAGCTTTCAGTAACAGAAAAGTATAATGGAAAAAGATCAAGACATAGTTGAGAAAATACAAAACACAAGAATGTGTTAATTTACTAGAATACATATAAAAATGTTTGGCTTGAGACTATTATCTAATGGTGTGATTTTTTTCCAGAATGTTGGCAGAGGGCAAGAAGAAGACAGTGGCTGCTTTGGGTCTTTTCTGGCTCTAAAATAAACTTTAATGCACCTGGATGTATCGTCATGACCCAGTCTTCCATTCTTTCTGTTACTGAGGATAATAATACAGGAAAATTCTAAAGTAAGCAAAGTAGTTTGTTATTTAAAAAAAACAACAACAACAACTTTTCCTCGAGTGTAAATATCCTCATCCTTTCCCTGCCAGATGTATAGAGTTATAAAGAATCAGTGGTTGCCCTGGCCAGAGTGGCTCGGTTGGTTGAAGCATCTTCCTGTACACTGAAGGGTGATGGGTTCAATCCCCAGTTGGGTGTGTACAGAAGGCAACCAACTGCTGCAATATTCTCTCTCTCTCTCTCTCTCTCTCTCTCTCTCTCTCTCTCTCTCTCAAATCAATAGAAAACATATCCTCAGGCAAGGATTTAAAAAAAGAAAAAAGAATCAATGGTTAATATGAAGTTTAAACTGCCATTATCCTACCGATGTCTAAAGCTAGAAGGTATTTTGGAGACTTCTGTGAGATATTTTCTATAAACATTGAATTGAGCCAGTGTAGTCAGCCAGACGCTTAAAGCCATGACATTTACTATGAAATACTTGAGTACGGTAGTTCTCCATTATCCATGATGGATTTGTTCCAAGAGCCCCAGTGAATGCCTGAAACTGTGGATAGTACTAAATCCTATATACACTATGTTTTTTCCTATGCATACATATGGTAAAGTTTAACTGATAAATTAGGCACAGTAAGGGATTAACAATAACTAACAATAAAATAGAATTATAATATCTAACTGAAAGTGGAATCTTCTCAAAATATCTTAAAAAAAAATTTATCCTCATCCAAGGATATTTTTCTCATTGATTTTTACATAGAGTGGAAGGGAGGGAGGAAGAAGGTGGCGGCAAGAGTGAAAGGGGGGAGGGTGGGGAGAAACATTGATGTGAGAGAGACACATTGATTGGTTGCCTCCTGCTCTCGCCCCAACCAGGGCCAAGGATTGAACCTACAACCTGCAACTGAGGTATGTGCCCTTGACCAGAATCGAATCCGGGACCCATCAGTCTGAGGGCCAATGCTCTAACCACTAAGAAAACCCGGCCAGGGCTCAAAATATCTTATTGTACTGTACTAACTCTTCTTGTGATGATGTGAGAAGATACAAAATTTATGTGAGGAGATGGAGTGAGGTGAACGACATAGGCATTGTGACGTAGCATTAGGCTACTACTGACTTTCTGACTATACATCAAAAGGAGGATCATCTAGCCATGACTAATGAATTGTTTATTTCTGCAATTTTCCATTTAATATTTTCAGACCAGGGTTGACTGCAGATAACTGAAATGACAGAAAGTGAAACCACAAACAAGGGGCACTATTGTAATCTGTTCTGAGTAGTCTTGGAAATTCACTTTTTTCTTTCCAATGATTAGAAATTGGCACCTATCAGGACTTCACAATGAGGGCTGTTCATAGCACACTCTTTCCTCACTATGTTTGGTGACATCCAAGGACACCTGTGCCCTTTTTCTGGGGGAATGAACCCATAGGTACGGCACCTATGATCCTCCCTTTCTGAGCAAGGAAGTTATAGTGTTCCTGCTGTTTTCTGAAAATGGCTGGAAATAATTAGGGTCAGACAGAAAGCCAAGCAATTCCCAACCTCACCAAGTAAAGCAGCGTGTGTGATTACTAATGTTTAGTTCCCTTTGGGAAAATATATCAAGTGATATCTATGATGCTAGTATCCCGTGTCTCAAGCATTCATCGGATTAGAGCAAAGTATCATAGGAAATGTTTTATTAAGGTTTCTTAGCAAAAGCAAGAGTCCCTGCTAGAGAAAACCTTGACTTCTAGTGTTGATAAACATTCTGCTTTTTAGGTGACCAGAAAAACAGAACCTTAATCTAATTTTTATTCTCAAATTAGGATCTATGTGTCCTCCTGGGTTATGTGTGGTATGTGTACTGGTAAGCACACAAAACTACATGATAAACATAACACTTTCCCAAAACTTCAGTGTTCCTCAATGGACATTGAAAAATGGGGGAAAATATTAAATTTTTTTTTTCCTTAGGGAAACTACATACCACAGAATGAAAAATAAAAAGAGAGAAAACGACTATATGCTACAGGGAGCGAATCCCTCAAAAGTAAACTAATGGTTCTCTTACATATTCTGCAGATCTACTCATAATTACTATCTCACCAAGCTCATTAGCAGAGAAATACAATTTCATTACTAAGATAAATTGTTAGCTCAGTGAATCTCAAGTCTTCCCACTCTTACATCCAACTTATATTTATTAGAAAGCAAGATGGCAACCTTTCCATAGTTTCTAAAGATGTCCTCAAGAACACTGTTTCCATGCTCTTCCTTATTGAATTTAGGGTGAGAAAACTGGTCATATATCCTTTTAATGATCTCCAAGACCTGCTACTCTTCAAATTAAAAATAACTGCCCATGTAGAAGCTGGGATTAAAACAAACAAAATACCTTTTCTTTTAGCTAGATGAGCTTAAAGATTTAGACATTAGGATATGAGGTTCCAAAGAATGAATTCCAGAGTAAGATAACTGAATAGTTCTAACTTTCTAATACTACTCAGGGATTTGAGTAGGGAATTAATGGGTGCTCATAGGTACCTGTCACACAGGACTTTGTTAGGCTTCAGATTTAACAATTAAAATAAAACTGCTCTCTTGAAATTATAAGCCCATGAGGAAAGTAATACATGTGTGACACAGGACAAGGCACATGCTTCTATTTACTTGCAATTTGGGCTATAATTTCTCCAGAAATCTTCAAGATTTTAAATTGTCCAATTCTCCAAATACTGTCATTGGTCACTGTACATGTTAGACACTACGCTTGATAAATACTAGCTATCCTATATAATAAAGGGCTAATATGCAAATCGACCAAATGGCAGAATGACCGGTCGCTATGACGTGTACTGACCACCAGGGGGCAGATGCTCAATGCAGGAGCTGCCCCTGGTGGTCAGTGTGTTCCCACAGGGGGAGCGCCGCTCAGCCAGAAGCTGGGCTCACAGCTGGCGAGTACAGCGGTGGTGGTGGGAGCCTCTCCCACCTCCAGGGGGGCTCCCAGACTGTGAGAGGGTGCAGCCTGAATTGAGGGACCCCCACCCCGGGAGTGCACGAATTTTGTGCTTTGGGCCTCTAGTATATAATATTCTGCTTAATTGTTCATCTAATAGGCAGAAAATAAAATGACCTTTGCAAGGATTTTTTTTCATTTCTTTTCTATTTTTAAATGCTGTGCACTTAGATGGGTTTTTTTTAGTACATTTTTATTGATTTCAGAGATGAAAGGAGAGGGAGAGAGAAACATTTCTGATGAGAGAGAATCACTGATCAGCTGCCTCCTATACGCCCCCTACTGGGAACTGAGCCTGCAACCCGGGCATGTGCCCTTGACTAGAATCAAACCTGGACGCTTCAGTCAGCAGGCCGATGCTCTAGCCACTGAGCCAAACCAGCTAGGGCAAGAATTTCAATCTAGAATGAAAAATGAACTTTATTTTAGCCAAAATGTACTGTTTTACATTTGGACTCATTAAATCTATGTCAGGGTTAAGTACACCTGTGTTTGAACATATCTGACTTTGTATGTATACATGGGAGGAGGGGAGCTCATGATCTTTTTTTTTCTGTGTGTGTGTATGGGTAGACCTCCCTGGGAAGTCTATTTAATCCCTCCAATCTACTTACTACCCTCATCTGAAATAGACTCCTGAAACGGTGATTTGATGCTTGCCCTTTAGAAACTTATTATACTGCCTAGCAGGTAATATACAGAGTTGAGGAAGCAAGCATAGAGGGCAGAAAAATAGATGGGAAGTAAGGATGGTCAGTTCAGTGGGAATGAGAGCCAGTCTTATCCTAGGGATGGGACCACTCCCAACCTGGGCCTGCAGGTGAAGGGTTACTCATGGCTCCTCGCACTCCTAGGCTACAGGGCAAGCTAGCGGGACATGCAGCTTTCTTGTTAGCAACAAGATGGATGAATAGTACTAGAGGCACAGTGTATGTATGTGGGCAGCGCTGTTACCCTAAAAATAGAATTTAATTCAGTTAAGTTTAATTGAGGTTATCTAGTCCATGCATTTAGCTGCTGAGCAGACATGAAAATGGAAAGCTGGAAAAGACACAAGTAGAAGGATTTCTCAAGTTTTCACACATCACACACACAGGGTGTCCCCCTAAAATGATACACACTTTAATAGCTGACAGTTCTATTTTGAAAATGAAATATATTTTTAATAAACACTGCCTTTATAATTATCCCAAGTGTGTGTATACATTTTTTGGGGACACTGTATATATGCAACCACACATACACACGCAGACACTCCCTTGTATAAAGTTCTGTCTTCCCAGACCTCGTCAGCTTTTCTTGCTTCTGCTGTGATATACCACTATGTAGACTTTTTTGAGTTCAAGACTCCTCTTTTTGTAGGCTTTTCCATCAGATTTCCTTTCTCTGAATCCACAGCACACTGATGTAGCACATTGTGTGATTTCCCAGTTGTGGGGCAATGCTACAGGACAGTGAGACGCTTTTTGAGGTGAGGGGCTGCAACGTTTTCTCTAAATGCCTCAAGGCAAAAACATCAGTCTACTATTTTTCCTGAGAGTAAGACTAACTTTATATAGTCTGTATTCTGAAAACACCCAAATCCTCAAAAAACAGAAACACTACAGATGTAGGTTTTAATAATCAAGATAACCAAAATCCAAAAGGAAAGAAATACCTTTTATTTTTAAGACTTAAAAACAAATCCTAACTATATTTTGGATTATTTTGAGAGGAAGCCATGCAAAATTAGGGAAAACGGGGTTTAGAAAAAAGGAGAGCAAAATGAACAAAATGGTAAACCACCTGAAGATATCTTGCAGAAACCTCAAGAAGTTAATCTGAGTTTAAGATAACCAAATTATAAGCACTTTCTCTTAAGCCATTATTTGACATCTTAGTTTCTAAGAGCTGTCAAAAAAAAAAATCACAGAACTATGGCAATAATCTGTATCGAAAGCAGGTTTATGTCAGATGCCAGAACATTCCTAGAAGTAGTTTCATGAAAAATACATAGGCCCACTTTTGGCTTCACTTATTTTACAAGGTCTCAAAGAACATAGCTCTGAGAAACGAATAACCTTGGGCACTGAGCTAGGCTCTGTGAGAAGGAGCTGTGGGTCTCACATACGTCAGTTAAACTCTCAGAGTGTTAGTTTCCTTGTCTGTAAAACAAAGATGCAACGAGATGATCTCAGGGCTCCTTCCTTTCAGCCCCCAAATCCAGCGACGTTGGGGTCCAAATGAATTAGAATGTGTCAATAACAAAGAGCTACTATTAATTTATTCATTACCGAGCACTTTCCTTTGCAGGAATTACGTTGAAATATCTTAAAACATTACCTTATTTCCTCAATAACCCTAGGAGGTAATATCCTCATTTTACAGAAAACAAAATCTTCGAGATGATGTCAAAGGTCACAGAGTTAGAGAGTGGTGAATCCAAGATTTAGGTCTAATCATATCTCTGCCTCCAAAGCTGTGCTCTTACCTCCTACATTGCCCGCTTCTCCGAAAATTGTGTGTGGCAGCCTAGAAAGAACACTGGGTTGGGAGTGAAGTAATCTGGGTTTTTCTTGTTCCTGTTGTGTTTCTAGCTAAATGCCTGGGAATTTGACTGAACATCGAGAAACCTCAAGAGTCTCATCTATAAAATCAGGCAGTTGGCAGGATGGCCACTGAGGCCCTGTACTGCCTCCACATCTTACCACTTATAAACACAATGCGAAACCACTAAAACCACAGCTTCTGTAAAAACAGGGACTTCCCCAGGTCTCTGTGTGATATGTGGCCCAGGGTTTAGCATGTTTAAGGGAATGTTTGTATTGATTGACAGGCCACATTAGTAGGGAAAAGTATATCTCATCCAGCTGAGTCACCTTCAGTATTGACCTTCTAAAGATCAAAACAAAGGTTGTAGATATGACACGTGACTCCTAGTTTAAACCAGTTCCTCACTGCAGCACTGAACTTAAATTACACTGACTCCAGTGGCGAGGGACAGGGAGATCTGTGACCAACCAACAAATGATGTCATATATGTAAAATGAGAGGATTGGAATGATGTTCACTAATTATTAATCACTGTCTTTTGATGTTGGGAGCACTTCAGCTGTCTCCTTCAGATCTTAGTATATTTGAATTTCTGACAATGAGCATGTGTTATTTTTTTTTAAACAGAAAAAGTAAATATGAGAACCAGAAAAATGGTACCAAAAGCATGGTACAAGGAAAACAACACCTTCTTTCACTTATAATAGTGCTAAATGCTTTAACAGAAACATAAAATTTAAAACTAAGTAAAGGTTTTATGAATTGAAAAACATAGAGTTATACTACGAGGCTGGATTTCAACTACAGATGGGTCCGAAATAGTCTCTGCCTTCCTGCCATGTAGCACTCGAGTGAGGGCCCTCCAGTTTTTCAGAAGCTAACACGCGATCATGCCAAGTGATTTTACAGGCTATAACCAGTGTGAAATGCATTCATTGTCACACAAATATTGCTGGGAATATACTAACCACCAAAGTCCAGAAAGGAATTTAATAATCAGCCATTAGGAGAAAATACTCTTACAACTTAAGCTCTTTAAGAAATATAGCATTGTGGCTAGAGAAATTAAAAAAAAGCTTCCACAGTTGGAGTGGGTAGGGAATGATTGTGTGGTTGTAAGCTGATAGATAAAATTATGAAAAAACTAAATGGGTATTTCTCAGCTGTTAATGATTAGTTAACATGAGCAAGGAGTCTGAAATGAGGCCAGAGACCAGCTCAAAGGGAATTACTAATTTAAGAATAACTGCCTTGGCTGGTTTAGCTCAGTGGATAGAGCCTCAGCCTGTGGACTGAAGGGTCCCGGGTTTGATTCCAGTCAAGGGCACATGCCTGGGTTGCGGGCTCGATTCCCAATTGGGGGTGGGGGTGCAGGAGGCAGCCAATCAATGATTCTCTCTCATCATTGATGTTTGTCTCTCTCTCTCTCTCCCCCTCTTTCTTCCTCTCTGAAATCAATACAAATATATTAAAAAAAATATATCACTGCAGCTTTAGATCACAAAATGTTCTTCCTCCCTGCTCTCAAACTAAACACCTACCACTAAAAAACAAAACTCAAACCTGAACTACACAGAAATTTAAGTATGAAATGAAACTCAGTCCAAAAATCAAACCTGACATGAATATTGTGCTCAATAACAGCCCTTCTCCTTTGAGTATAAATAGATGAGATAGTAGGTAAATTCCACTGCCAGCAACCTGCCAGTTATTTCAACACAAGATTTGTCTTTAGATAAACTTTGACATGTAATTTTTTAAATTTTAATTTATTTTTCCATCACCTTTTATCCCCTCTATGCCCTCTACCACCTCCACCCATCCCCTTCCACCCGTAATCACCACACTGTTGCCCAACATGTAATTTTTAATCTTGTCACAGGAAGGCATATTACATTAAATGATTATCTCAAATCCCCAAATGCAGTAACATACTCATTTAATAAAATGTTCTCACCAGTGGGACAAACACCGACTCTGTCTCAGATGTGCAGAGTACAGGAGATAATGCAGATGGCCAAGAGGTTTGGAAGAGGTAGGGAAGGCGAACAGAAAAAAATGAAGATGGTGAGTCTTTTTATATTTGAATATGGAAAAACTAAGGATGGCAAGGAGAACCTGAGTGAACACAGATCAAAAAAATAAAAAATAAAGGGGAGTCAAGTGAACATAATGGATATTCACATAAATCCTAAAATTTAAACTTTTTGTTAATAGACCAGAAAACTGAAGTCTAGCAAAGCTAATTGACTTGCTTAAGTCATAAACCTAGATGTGAAATGTCTTTCTCCACAGTAGTTGCTTTCCTTAAAAGAAAAGGAACAAAAAAAGGCCTCACAAAAGAAAAATGAACAATGGCCCAGTCCTTCCGTTCTTTTGCCTATGCCTAGTTTCCTTTTTTTTTTTTTTTTTAAAGCATAAAGTTAAGTTAGATTCCATTCAATTAAATAATACTTTGTAAGCTCTGACTTGAAGGTAACTTCATTTCTTTCTTTTTCCCCCTCAGGTCTTTTGATTTAGGGCCAACCAATATTTAAACTCAGTCCTATAAGACCAACTGACAAAACTGCCTATGAAATGTTATATAAAGTTATACTGGTTCATTCACCCTTGAGTACAGGCCTATCTCAGAGATATCATGGGTTTGGTTCCAGACCACTGCAATAAAGCAAGTGTCTCAATAAAGTATTTGTAATCTTTTTGCTTGTGGACAGTGTAGTTGACAATTTGTTAAAAAAAAAAAAAAAAAAAGCAACATCTGTGAAGCACAATGAAGCATAATAAAACCAAGGTGTGCCTACTCCCACTTTGGGCCAGACACCAATCTCAGTGATGAATCTACTTCAGAGTTCTGAGTAAGAAAATGTACTCTGTGTGGCTCTGTGGTTGAGCATCAATGTTTCTATCTCTCTATCCCTCTCCCTTCCTCTCCCTCTAAAATCAATAACAACAATGGTATCTTTTTTTTTAAAAAAAAAAAAAAAGAAAAACAAAATGTACTCAGGGTAAACCCCCTGGACCTGATGGCTCCATGTAACATGGCTTCCTATGGTTTTCTGTCTTTATCCTTTACAGGCTCTGGCCCTCACCCTGTGGACTTACTCCTTCTTTGTTTTTGACAGGAAATATGCAGAATCCCCTTTTCTCTAGGACATACTCTCTTATTTCTCTACCATATGTAAGTGGTGAGCCAAGACCCTTACAAAATTCTAAGTTCTCAGAACTCATCATTTCATTGACAAGAAGAGTCCAAATAAAAACTGGTCAATTAAATCAACTTTTATTTAGGCATCAATATCATCAGACATTCCCATGCTACTATTTGAGAGTAGAGCACTGTATATAAATAAATAACTCCTTTAGTAATCACTAAGCACTTGAACACTTTTTTAAAAAAGGTACAGGTAGGGAAGGGAAAGCTCAGCAGGCTTTATAAAAAGGAAAATAACAAGAACAATATCATTTCAATTCAATACAGCAACCCAAGATTTCCCTGTCAATTCTCAGAAAAAATATTAAGATTTTCTTATCATTTTTCAATCAGCAATTAATGTAAGTATTTGCACTTAATATATCTGCCTCCTCTCACCAGTGATATCCAAAGAATATCTAAAGATAACAGTTTACAGAGACATTGGCTTAATTCTAGATAATCCAATTTAAATAACAATGCTTAAACTGTCCCCTTTGAAGGAGATAAAAAATTATCATTTTTGGCTGGTAGAGAACACACAAAAATGGGTCCCCATTAATGATAGTTAAAACCATTTTAACATTTGTGAAAATATTAAGTTCAAGAATTTTAAAATAAAAAAATTCCTATATAGTACATTTTATTAAGCAGTCCACTTGAATAATGAATTAGGTTCACTTTGGGAAATTTAAGGTAAATAATAATTTATAACGAAATCAGCCTCCCCAATTGTTTTAAAAGACTAATCAACTAATATTAAAAAGTTATATACAAATAATGGTAAATGGTGCAAATTTTTCAAGATGAAGTTTTATAGCAAGAAGAAGGAATGGGTTGGTACTTCTAATAGAAACGTTTAATAAATAATGTAATGAGATTCTAATGGTGTTAGCATCAGAGAATAAGAGAGAATTGATAAAAAGAGGAAGTTTTTATTGGTAGTTATTGCCTCAATTATTTGAAATTTTCCAACAGAAGTCTAAACATTTGTGGCTGACTATACAAAATAGCAGTAAGTTTTGGGGGTATAGCTCAGTGGTAGAGCATTTGACTGCAAAATAGCAGTAAGTATGGGCTATTTATAGGAGTAAGGAAAACATCAAGTGAGAATTCTGAAATTACAGTCTCATCTCCAGGCTGGTGCAGAATATTTATCTCTTTTCAACTGTCCAATAAAAAAAAAAAAAAAATAAAGGAAAGTGTTAGAGCTACAGACCAAAAAAACAAAGTGTGAAGAGTCATTCCACATTTGCCTTATTCTAGAAACAATGCTCACTGTCTCCTAAATGAAATCAGGATTCTCCTTGCCTCTCTGCATATCAAAATAGCTATCTACTTTATGTTAAGATGAAATATTCCCACCAAAACATGATTAAGTCTTTTTAACTATCAAATTCAACACTATGGTTAGGCTTCGGGAACTAGGTGGGTATATAACTATTATCAACACCTGAAAGCTGTGGTTATAGAATTACAACCGAAACTCCTATGATTTCAGTTTTTATTTGGAAAAATAGTATATTTACAAATGTCCGGCATTTGACTCAAAAAGACCCTGAAAAATTTAAAAGCACTGAAATTAAATAGCCACTGAAGTGTCAATAATCTTAACCTTAGCTGATATGAAATAGATGTGCAGGTGTAACAATCTTTTAAGTACATTGACATTGTGCTTATTAGATTGTATTGCTAACCTGATCCTCCTTCCTTGAAGAGGTCTTTTTGATGCCGGACAGCATATTTACTCTACCATTATGATGTTAAGTATTATAATAAGGAGAAGCTGTTGCTGGTCTCCTCCTCTACCAAACTAGAGGAGGAGCTGCCAGGAATGGTGGCTCTGTTGCAGCCAGGCCAGATGTGGTCTTATTGGACCAGACTGAAACAACCACTAAAACTTGGCATATAGCTAACATTCTGGCTAATGAACATTTCTGTTACTGCCTACCCAGACCATTAGGTGGAATTTCTTTTCAACTGGCAAGGAAAGGAGGTCTGACCTTGAGGATCTCCTTGGAAATGAAGAGTAGTTTGTTGCCCCAAGAATCTCCTACATATTACAGATGACACATATCCTGTATTTGGGTGTCCTACTTTTATACTTTTACTGGGTAAACCAAAAAGCTGCCAACTGCAAGTAAAATTCAGAGCAGGAGAATGCTCTGTAAGTGAGACAGGCTACAGTAGTACAGCTCAGCTGCTCAGGCTACACTGTGATCCTGGGGCATCAGGGGGCTGCACGTGGCTTTAAGCATGTCCCAATCTGATCACAGAGCATGCCACTGGGATTCTGGAGCAAGCCAACCTACTTTAAGCAGGTACCATTTAAGAAAGTTTTTATTGATTTTAGAGAGAAAGGGAGAGGGAGAGAGGAACATGGATGGGCTACCTCCTGCTGGGGATCGAGTCCACAACCTGGGCATGTACCTGACTAGGAATCAAACCTCTTGGTGCATGGGACAACGCCCAAACAACTGAGCCACACCAGGCAGTGCTAAGCAGGTACCATTTTCTCAGTAAACATCTAATGGCTGGCCACTAGTTCTAACAGACAGCAAATGCCTAACACTAAGGGAATCCAGGTGACCATATCATTCATCCCTTTTGGAGTTTATCTGATCTACCAAATCATAAATAGCATGCTTTTAACCAATAATCTGATATGTAAACATAAGACTGGGCTTATGGAGGTCCCAAAGGCACAGAATACCTGAACAGCTAATTACAACCCTTACCCACTAGGCTTTTTCCCTCAACCAGGATTATATCTTCATGGAGGCAGTCCCTATAAATCAGCTGATAAATTTGAGAAATCTGAGCTTAGTTCATTTGTGACAGTACTAGCCAAAAGAGGACTGCTAAAGCATTACAGTCCCTGCAGGGAAGGTACTGAGGGACCATACAGAAGAAACATATTCTGATTTGGCAAAATTTCAAGCAGTTCCTTTTATTGTCCATTATACCTTTCAGGACGGAAAGCCTTTGGTCAGTTTTTTTTTTTTTTTAATCAATTCTTAGGCAGTGGTGAATGATTTATCCAAATGGGTACAGATTTGGAATAAGCAAGAATGGAAGATTGCTGACAAGGAGAACTGAGGAAAGATAAAGCAGATGGCTGTCCGGAAAGGACACAAATTTGTGTCCAATATAAATTCTATCCAGAGTGCCTACAATTGCAGCAAAAACCTCTTAATCATCATGTGGACAGGGCTGCATCTACATCTCTCCCCCACCCCCAATCTGATACTTGCTCAATGGCCTTAAGAATGAACACAGTAGCAATGATAGAGGCCTGCATCAGCCAGTGGCTACAGAAGCTAATGACCCCCCCTACCCCTCCACTATGTGACTATCCTCTACTGGTCAGGATCTACTCTTGTCAATAATATTGGCCAATAGTAAGCCCTTGATTTGTTAACATACCTTGAGGGAACCAGTTAGTTACTTAATACCAGGCTAACCATACTGGGACCTTTCTATTGTTGAAGGGACAATGCCCTGCCCTTACTGGAACTGATACTTACTCTGGATTTGGATTGGCCTTTGTGGTCTTTTGCACTCTTAACACCGCCACCATGTGTTTTGATAAATGCCTTGTACATCACCACTACCGTATTACACACAATGCCTCCAAGCACCCGCGTCAGTGAGAAAGATCAGATAAGTATCCTGATGTCAACAGGATGCTCTGGACTCTTCAAGTATCTATCCTCAACCAAAAATAGGCCTACAAAACGATGAAAGAGACCCTTATATGCTTAGACTCAATACCAATTATAGACTTGCAAGGATGGGGTGCTATCTTTTAGGACTGGCATCTGCTGTGTCCCAACAAATACTGTATCATAGTATCAGCAAAATATTGTTCTATCTCCCCCACAGCCAAAAACCCAGGTCTAAGACACAAGGGGTAGAAACGTCTGAGTGGACTCTAGTAAGGTTATAATTAATCATCTATTTTTAAAAATTGTGTCCCTACACCTGTGACTCAGGCTCTGTTGGCCCAACTGGCACAAACATGTACTGGAGAACACATTAAAATTGGTGATCAATTCCAGATGGTTGCATTAAAGGTAATTTTCTCTTTTCTCTTGTGATTCTCTAGGTTTTCCAAATTTTCTAAAATGACTATGTATTATTTTATATTAACATAATTACTGAACAAAAACAAAGAAAAAACATGTCCTCCAGACGCAGATATTCATTGGAAATGGCACATAAGGAAGACAAGGAGTTGTAACAAAATGAGGTAAGATAAGAGAACTGGTGCTCCATTTCCTTTGATAGTGGTCACTGTGCCGCACTCCAGAGCAATTATGGAAGCATTTGAAATCTGACTAAGCCTCAGTTTCCCAATTTATAAAAAGAAGATGAGAACTCTGTTTCTCATAAGGTATGTGAAGGAACACCATAAACAGTAACATCTCTACAGGCATGAGTTATTACTACTGGAAGTAGGTGAGTGTCTACTTGCTCAAAACTTTCCGAAAGAAAAGGAAAAATTAGTTACCTTTGGGTTAAAATATCTACAAGACTGTGGTTGAGAGCCTCCAAATAGGGCTATGCGGTAGTCATGTTTCTTTCTTCTGGGCCTTGTGCCATCTACCAGTTCTTCTCGATCCTCTGGAGACAGGAGATGATACCTCATTCCACCTGTAGAAAAATATACGGCAACTCTTTAAGAACTACAGGAACTTTAATGCTTTGGGGGGAAAATCCACCCAAACATAATAGTGCTTTTATCTGTGAAACTGTTTTTCTATCAGCCCTTTATGAGGGGGAAGAGACAGGAGAAATGTGTAAGGATCTGAGTCCTAACCAATTTATTATTCTCAGCAATTACCATTATGCTGATTGCCCCATCCACTTCTACATACCAGTGGATTACCCGGCCCTTTAAGCAATAGCTGCCAAAATAATAATTACCGAAATTCAGATCTCCTAACCCAGCAGTTCTCCATCTTAACATACATTAGAAACCACCTAGGAAAGCTATGAAAGCAAGCGAGGGCCATACCACAGACTAACTAAATAAAAATCTCTGGTGGAAGAGCCCAAGCGTTGTTGGTATTGACCCCTTAAAAGATAGATTAAAGCCCTAGCCGGCCCAGCCCGCATGGCTCAGTGGTTGAGGGGTGAGGACACATGCTGCTTGATCCCCAGTAGAGGGCCTGTAGGAGGCAGCCAATCAATGATTCTCTCCCATCATTGATGTTTCTCTCTTTCTCTCTTTTCTCTCTCTCTCTCTCTCTCTCTCTCTCTCTCTCTCTCTCTCTCTCTCCCCCTTCCTTTCTGAAATCATTACTAATATAATAAATAGATAGATAGATAGATAAATAAATAAATTAATTAATTAAAAAAAAAAAAAAACAAGCCCTGGCCTGGTGGCTCAGTTAATTGGAGTGCTATCCTGTGCACCAAAAAGATTTCAGGTTCCATCCCTGGTTGAGGCACTACAGGAGGCAACTAATCAATGTTGTTTGTGCTGACCCCTGAAGGAAACATGAACTGTGGCTCCTTCATTGATAGGTTTTTCCTCTCCAAGGACAGGGCTGGGGACAAGCACTCCAGCCCTTTTCCCTGAGGAACTTCTTGCTCCCCTTAGGCTTATTCCTTTGGGAGTATTCCTGTGAGGGTCTGGCTATACTTTTAATGAAAAGAGAGATTAAAAAAAAAAAAATCCGCCTGAGGGCGAAGGGTAAAATAGTCATTTGCTTGTTTCAATATTAGCTCCAAGTGGAGGTAAGGTATCCTCCTTTGAGAATTTATGATGACAGCCCTGCTCTCCTGAAGGTTTGAGGTTTGAATTTACCTACCTGTAAGTCAAAGAAACCATAAGCCAAGAAAAATTCCAAACAGTCCTGGATTATTGTACCCAGGGTACTTGGCAGAAGCAAATACTATTCTCCTCTTGAGGAGAACAGGCAAAATCTGCAGGAATACAACCCTGGCCTCCCAATATTTCTGGCAATTAAGATCAATCAAATATAAACTCATAATGTAAAAATACAAAACAAAAGGATTTAAGCCACAGAAATAAGTAAATAGAACTAACAAACAGCAGCATTTGGTCTCCAAAAACCAAATGGTATTCTCAAACACAAAACAAAAAATAACTATATGACAAATGTATATAGATGTCCAATTATAATGTTGTATCCAGCTACCTGAAAAAATATCTACAGATACTGACATTAGGAGATGCCCAATTAAAAAATTATCCGGCTATACCGATTACCCTACAGTTTGTCCAAGAACCGTGAAGCCACCTGATCAGTGTGCTCAGTAGTTGAGCATCGACCTATGAACCAGGTCACGGTTCGATTCCCGGTCAGGGCACATGTCCAGGTTGCGGGCTCAATCCCCACCAAGTGGTGTGCAGGAGGCAGCCGATCAATGATTCTCTCTCATTGTTGATGTTTCTAACTCTCTCTCCCTCTCCCTTCCTCTCTGAAACCAATAAAAATATATATTTAAAAAAAAAGAACTGAGAAGCCCACTCAAATATACTAACTTATCCTATCAGTTTTAAAATAGCTCACTCTTACAAATATGATTCACTATGAAACTAATCAATTAAGAAAAGCTTCCAAAACAACAAAAACATGAAAAAAAATTCAAAGGCAATACAGACAAGATAAGAAAAATCAAAGGCAGTACAATCCTACGTTAGAATAAGATATTACAGACATGAAATAACAAATTAGAGAATAAGTAAAAGTTCACAGAAAGTGAAGATAGTGGAAATAAAATTACTGAAAGAAAAGTTAAAGCAATCTACCAGAAGAGAGAACAAGAAGGCAGAGAGAGATAAAAAAAGATAATTGCTAAAGAATCATATTACCAATAACAGAAAACTGAAAAATCTGTGGCTGACAAGACAGAGAATACCCAACATAACTTAAAAAGGAAAAAAAAGAATGCACACTAAGATACATTATTGTGACATTTCAAAATATCAGGGATTAAAAAAAATAAAGGCTCAGATTGGCATCAGATTTCTCAAAGTAATACTGGAAACTAGTAAATAATGGAACAATGCCTTCAAAATTCTAACTAAACATGATTTTCAAGATAATTCTAAACCAGGTGAACTATTCCCCAATCTTATGGTAAATAAAGATATGGGGTTTGTCAAGATTCTAAGTATTTATTGACTGCATATTCTTTCTCAGGAACCTCTGGGGATACATTAGATTAAATAGAGAGAATTAAGGACGGGGAAGACCTGGGGTCCAGGACGACAGCAGATCTAACACAGGAGAGGACATCCTTGCTGTCCTTTCCTTGCCAAATCAGAATATGCAGACTTAGCCTGCAAGTCATGAAAAACTAAGTAAATGGAAAAATGTTGCAATTATTAGCTCCAGGCGATAAAATACCCCACAAACAAAACAAAGGTGTTTAAGAAAACGTGATCACTATTTGGCGAAATAAAATAAAGGAAACACTAGAAACAAAGTGCATGGAAATTACCGTACACAAAAAGGAGACAAAGCGTAAGTAATACGTATATATTTTTTACCTTCTATCACACGAGTCCCTATAAAATAAGGACTGGGGCTAAGTCCCCATCCAGGTAGACAGCTGCAACTTCAAAGGATTCATTATCTGGAAGAGCTAAGTCTTAAATGTTTCTCCCTGGCTACTGAGTCTGATTCATTCTAAATGGTCTTTAAAGCCCATGAAAAACTGGTTACACGATAAGGTTATAAATGGATATTAAAGCAACTTACTTATCACCATCTTAAGGCATTCAGGATTGTCTTGAATAAGTGGTTCGGCTTGTACTGTTTTACTTAAGAAATTCTTTGATATAAGAGGAAACCTGACTTTAGCAAGGATATCAACCATAAATGGCTGGCGATTAGGTTCATCGTATTTCAACCACCTGACTGCAGCATCATAAACCTAAGGGGGGAAAAACAGCTTAGTAAAGTTCTTAGATGGCAGGAACATTTCCAGTTACCTAGATTTACTCTCACAGCGAAGGGGAAGAATCTCATAACCACTATTCCCAATATTTTATTCAAATATTTGCTTTCATACCCAAACAAAACAAAGCCTATATTTTAGAACAGTTTACACACTGCTCTAGTGATTCTTTTAGGTAACATGTTTTTTAAAATTATTACTACATAATGTAGTGACAGGGAGAATGTTGAATTTATGGGTTTTCAAAACAAATTACATTCCCTTTTGGGAAGGAGATATGATGCATATTTCTATTGAAAAAAATCAATATATGTTCATTTGGTAACAGGAAAACAGGTTAATTTCCTAAGAGGCCTTCCACCTCAAAAGATGTGAAAGTCACCTATGATTTTATTTAATATAATATGCTTGAATTGTGAAATGATAGACTTATCTACTTTCCAAAAACTTTATAATATACAAATTTTATATTTAAAAAATAAATTATAAGATTTTTATATAAGAATAATTTTCTAAAACAATACTGTGGCTCATTTAACTGTACCAAATAAATCCAAGTTTATTAATATAACTTGATTAACAAATCACAGTTTAAACACACTGAAAGCAAACATTATTTCATATACATACACATCTACCATCTAAACATTGAGCTAGATAAAGTTGTTAATTTTGGGTTGGTATTAACAAGGCCTAAGCTCTAATCTCCCTATGAGTTCATTTTTTATGGGAATTGGTCTATTTTTTTAAATAAACTTTTTCTTTTGGAGTAGTTTTAGATTACAGAAAAGTTAAAAAGGTAGTTCAGAGTTCCCAATTATCCTGCACCCAGTTGTTGAAATGTTACATTAGTATGATACTCTTATTACAACTATTGATACATAATTATTAACTGAACTTCGTACTTTTCAACAATTTCTTTAGTTTTTATCCAATGCTTTATCCAGGAGAAAGCATTTCCCTATCTTTGCCAGCACCTGGCAACCACTTACATTTCTTGGCTTGCAGCTTCTTCCTCCCATCTCCAAAGTCAGCAATGGCCAGCTAAGTCTTTTTCACATTGCATCACTCTGACACTGACTCTTCTGTTTTCCTTTTCCACATTTAAGGATGCTTATTATTACACTAGAGGCCCAATGCACGAAATTCGTGCAAGGGGCTTGGCCCTTATAGCCCCGGCTTCGTCTGGAAGGTCATCTGGATCGTTGCGCTGTTAGGCTGCTCGGTCGATTTGCATATTACACTTGTATTATTATAGATGGAGCCCACTAGGATAATCTCATCTCAAGACCCTTAACTTAACCACATTTCTAAAGTCCCATTTACCATGTAAGGTAACCTATTCATAGATTCCAAGGATTAGGATATAGACATTCTTGGGGGAGGCACTGTTCTGCCTACGATGGTACCCAACAGCTTTGTGTCTACCAAGTGGCCTAACTTTTCCTATGAAACAAACTTTGGGATACTCTATATGAAAAACACATTCTTTTCTAATTGATTCTTTTTCTTGTCATGTATCACAACATGAAGCATGAGATTTAATACAGACATTTACTAAGAAAAATTTGAGAAGGCAGTTTAGTCACCTGATCCTCTGCTCTCACAGTCAAAGTGTCCTGGTTGAGGAGATGTGTAACTCGCTTGACATCAAGTTGTAGAAATTCATCAGTTTTGTAAACTTCAGTAAAATGTTGATGAATAAAGTCATCTGCAGTTGCTTTCAATTCTGGACAGTCTAGACACTCTGCTAGCACACTTATACCTAAACACAGAAAGAAAATGAATAGAAAATCACCTTTAAAAAAGCCTAAACCTACACTGAAGATAAAATATGACTCCAAGAAGCCTTCATGAATTTCATAAACCTGAGTTATTTTTTCTTCCATTGATTTGTCTATTTTTATGCCATTTTATGTATGACTGATTTTGATATTTTGTAGGACAAGCCCCCTTCAACATTTTTTCAAGCTTTTCTTGGCTAGGTTAAACATTTTCTCTTGTATATTAATTTTAAAATAAGCTTATCACATTCTACTTTAACAATCCTGGTATGGCCGAAACCGGTTTGGCTCAGTGGATAGAGCGTCGGCCTGTGAACTGAAGGGTCCCGGGTTCGATTCCGGTCAGGGGCATGTGCCTGGGTTGCGGGCATATCCCCAGTGGGAGATGTGCAGGAGGCAGCTGATCGATGTTTCTCTCTCATCGATGTTTCTGACTCTCTATCTCTCTCCCTTCCTCTCTGTAAAAAATCAATAAAAAAAAAAAAAAAATCCTGGTATGATTTTAACTAGGATTAAACTTAATTTTTAAATTACTTTGGGGACAGTGACAACTCAGCAATCTGGAAGACTTCCACTTAGGAACATGACATATCTCATTTATTCATATTTTTTATTATTAATGTAATTATACAATTTTATTCATAGAAACCCTATATTTTCCATTCAGCCTTTTCCTTGCAATTTAATTTTTGTTTGGGAGAGAAATTATTAATTGATTTATAATGTTACATTATCAGGAATCTGCAAAATCCTTACTGTCGATTGGCTATATTTAGCCACATTCCACTGTAGAGTCAGCAGCTAAGAATATTTTTTAATATTTTTGAAGTGTTGTGTATATATATATTCTCCCCCAGGGAAGAAGGAGGGGGAGGGGAAGGAACAAAGAGGGGAAGGGAAGGAAGCGGGAGGAGGAGGAGGACAAGGAGGAGTGAGAAGGGCCACATACTATCTCTCCCTTTTCAGAAAAAGTTTGCCAATCTCTCTCCTAAGTAAAACCATTGGTTATTATATGTGATCTCCCTTCAGAGTCATGATATAAATTTTTTCAGTTCATTATCGTTGTTTTCCATGTTTCAACTTCATGTTGTCTTCAGATAATGAGCTTTGAAGCTTTATTATTTATATCCTAAAAGTTCTAATAACTAATGCCTGTTAATAAACCTGTCACATTATAAATGTACTGACTGATGCCATGCATGGCAGATTTTCATGTTGAGCAGTCGGACATATCTGTACACTTATGCTCCCATCAAGGAGATGGCATTTTCACTAAGAACCAGTATTTGTTTATCGTCTAGTTTTTGATAGTTGAATGTGTTGCAATTATGCAATCTATTTAAATACCATACAGATCAATAAAATATGAATGTGAAAAGTAGTTGTTTCTATAAAAAGTAATCTTTTTTTCTTAAATATATTTTTATTGATTTCAGAGAGGAAGGGAGAGGGAGAGAGAAATAGAAACATCAATGAGAGAAAATCATCAATTGGCTGCCTCCTGCACGCCCCCTACTGGGGATGGAGCCCACAACCAGGGCATGTCCCCTTGACTGGAATTAAACCTGGGACCCTTCAGTCTGCAGGACAATGCTCTATCCACTGAGCAAAGCCAGCCGGAGCTGAAAAGTAATGTTAAGGTTTAAGACAGATTTGAAAAAAAGCTCAAATTAGGCATGACCAAGAAAAGTGATAAAATCCAGAAAACATTGGGATTCTGTACTCAGGCTCTCATTAAGTTATTGCCTTTTCTCCACCTGTTCCTTCTGAAATTCCTACTTCAAATTAGTGTCCCTATATCTTCTTTTCTTGTCATTTATCTTTTCAATAATTGTTTCCGATTCTTTGCATTTTTCTTTTGTATCATGAGGCAATTTTCTGTTTGATATTTATTTATTTATTTAATTTATTTTTTAGGTATTCCATTCTATTTTTTAAATTCAATGGAATTTCATGGATCCTTTCTATTTTAAGCTCTCTTCCATTTCTTATGTTAAATGGCTATAGCAGCCATTCATTTTGGCTGTTTATCTTGAGTTCCTGCCCCTCAAACTACTGGTTTTCTTTTAACTTTGTACATATGCCCTTTGCCTAATTCCATCAGCTGTCACGGATTCCTTTAGCACTCATAGAAGTCAGACTGTTGGGATCTTCTGGGTAGCAGAAATTGACAACTGATGAAAAATAAGATGGGAGTTCTCCAATCAGCTCTCAGGGGGAGCTATGCTCAGGGCTAAAAAGAAAACAGGCTGAAGCACTTCACTGGGGTACTGAGTAGCTGCACTTGGCTCATCTGGCTGGGCCACTGTCTTTGCTTCAGGCTTAGCCAGACTTTCAGGCTGCCCTTCCTCCCAGCTTTGTAATCAACGTTGACATCCAGAGGTCAAACTCCTAAATGGTCTCCTCAGAAGTCCAAAGCTTAAGATGTGGTCAGCACTAACTTGCTTTAGGTTCCACACTATGCTTTGTACTGCCACATCCACTCCCTATATTATAGATGAATCACCCCAGGATGAAATTTAGAGAGTTAGGGAAACACACTTAAGCCATCATCTTCCAAATCCTCTTCAAAATCCTTTTTTTGATAATACATTTTGAGCAAATTTATTTATATAAGGGAAAATAAATCTCAGGAATATAAATCTCATTGATATATGGAGCCACAAATTATGGACCAAGAGATAAAAGGGCTCATCCCAGAGTGTCTCTATTGGGGTTGAAGGCTGGTCTTTTATTCCTAATATAGGGTATTTTCACTATGTAAACCAATGGCTACCTTCGAAAAAGAATTCCATTAGTATATTCATCTGCACAGCTATTTCCCCTCCTGTCCCATTTGGTTCAGTTCCTTTTCTGGATACCAGAAACAATCTCATTCTCATCGCCTTTGCCTGGCTTTGATCCTTCCCTAAAATTTATTCCGCTTCCTCTTCTATGATCTTTATCTCTGCACTCACAGTGAGGGGAAGGGGTGCCAGATGGAGCAATGAAACTGTCCAGGAGGAGGGAGCCTAGAAAAGGGGGAACAGAGGAGGCTTGCCGAACTTCTTGTGCATCTCCAGGAGCCCTTTGCCCAGCCTTTGGTTTCTTGTCATCAGCACCCCTCATTTTCTCCCATGGGTCAAAAATCTCAGCATCGGCTGGATTCCCAGACCTCTCTCTTTTGTCCTTGATTTCACTTTCTTTCCTAGACTCCTACCCTGATCCTCTTCCACTCTGAATCACAGCAAGAGTAGGAAAATGTAATTACAAGGATCTGGATGTTCTTTCATGTGCTGCTGAGCATCTCACAGTGGAAGCATACCACACCGCACTCTGGAAAACTCTGATCAACTTTCTCTGTTTCTCCTGGTATCAAATACAAACTACTTTATTAATGGCTTTAAAATGGAGTGCTACAGCAACCCCTTAATTGGTATCTTACTGTACAGTCTAGGATTTTTAAGGCTTCTAGTATACAAGTTAGCAGATCTGACTGTGGAGAGGCAGCACCGTGTAGCAGTGAAGATAAGGCTGCTTGAGTTCCAACCCCAGCTCCTCCACATATCAGCTATATGATCTCTGCAAGTTACATACACTTAGTTTCCTTATCTGTGACAGATCACAGTAATCATAAGGTCTTCAACACAGGTAAACATTCATGTTTACGATATCATATATCACACACCACCACCAGATGCAATCCTTACTCCTTTCTAGATAAACAAAAAATCATTAATAAAGCTATTATATATTTTGGAACATACTGATACAGTATTTGATGAGCTCATTGCTGCCCAAGTTAATATGTACTTCCCTAAGCTCTTCTTAAAATGTATTACTAGAAAAATTTCTAGTGTCTTTAAGATTAAAATGGGGATACAGTAATTTTTTTTTACTAAAATACACATTAATGGTGTGTGTGTGTGTGTGTGTGTGTGTGTGTGTGTTTAAATAGGAATTTGATTTCTTACCAAGACAGTTTGAAGCATCAACTTGTTCTTTCAAAAAATCAACACACATTTTCTTCACAGGTTCAATTTGGTACTGGTTTGCTGCATCTAATAAAGACTGAACGTTGTTGCTATTCACAGAAATTCTGCAAATAAGTTAAAGTGAATATTAATTTCCTACATTTTTTTATTTAAATAATGCTACTGTAGATTGCATCCCAGTAGCCCCTAAAATTAAGCAAAAAACTAAACTTTCAGTCCTTGAATTAGTATGGCAGAGGACACTCAACTTCCCCCTCCTGTCAACACAACCCCCTCCCCGCACCCAACCTCCCCACCGGGGCCATATCCTTGAAGTTTTTCATTCTGAAGAATCTGGAACACACTGATTTGCTACAATGCTTTGCCATGTTAGATCCCAACCTTATCCCTCCACTACAGAAATAGTCCTCCTTAACTTACCTAGCAGTATAAGCAAATTCCACAAGTTGTTCAATAATGTCAGGTTCAGCATCTTTGAGTTCTACTTCAAAGGACTTTGATTCAAGCATGTTAGCTAAAATGAAGAAGAGAAACACAAATGGCATGAGTACCACCACGGAGGAAACAGCTTGTTCCAGGCCACGTAAATATGGAGAGGAATAAAAGGACAAGGACTTCTCTGGAAAATACTCCAGAAAGCCCAACATTCCTATAATAAAAGCAAATTAATTCTCCACACTTGAGATATGCCTTAAATTAAAATTATCTAAGAAATCAGTGAATTAGTGCACTTCTTAAAAAAGGGGGGGGGGGGCAAGTGAACAGAGAGAAATAAAACTGGACTTAGTATTTTCCCAACTTCTAAAATAATTTAGTAGCACTCTTTTAAATTGCTATGAGCAAAATGCCTCTGATGTTGCTAAAACAAACCTATGAGAAAAATGACCATTATATACAGTCAGCTACAACTAGCAAAGCTCTCCTCTTCCCCAAAATCCTGGCAGGTAGATACATTTCATAACTTGATGAGGCTCATGAAACAGTACTCAGTAGAGGTACAAGGACTTGGACCCAATTCTCAACTCCAACTCTAGGATTCTTTCTAGTATTATCTATTTATATAAAAGGCTAATATGCTAAGTGTCCTTCCACCTGTCCAACAGGTCGCTATGACACGCACAGACCATTTACAGAGAAACGGCAGTGTGGACCTGGCGCCGACAAAGCAACACTTGGCTTCCCCCAAGTAGGTCACAGGCCCCGCCACCACCCTGGAATGACAGCCCACCAAATTGCAGCCAACACTGTGAGACCCCATGGCCAGCCCAGAAACGGTCACTGTGGGCGCCAGGTAATGATGTCACGTTGCAACGCCTGGCTTCCTCTCCTTAGCAACTAGCCTCCTTGCAGTTTTTTCAGCCCAGGAACCCGACTTGCTTTATAGCCAGGTGGAAACATTTACACTTTAACCAAATGTCTGTGAAGTGTTTTCTCATGCCTCATCTCATTTGATCCTCACAGAAGTCCTGGAGTAGACATATAGGAGATTTAGTGGAATCCTATTTTCTTTTCATTAGCAGGAAAATGGAGATTTAGAAAGCTTAGAAACTTGACCCGACTGAAAAGAAGTAAGAAATGGTGGACCTTGAAAATGACTTCAGGTTTTCTCACTGTGCAGAATATAGTCAAACACTGCTGCAGTTAAATATTTTACCCTTCTCCCTGTGTGATCTACAATAATAATCTGTTTTGTGTTGATATTTACTGCTGTGTTGCTGACAATTACCTGAAAGAGAAGTGCTTCACTGGGCTGGAAAAAGTTTAGCTACATCAGAAAGCAGGTCTAATTAAGCAAGTTTATTCTATATATGTAAAAGGCTAAGTTGACTCGCACATGTGTGATACATATAAAACTTTCACTGGTGCCAATCACACATGTGTGTTTCGATCTATCATTGTTGACTGAATTTGGTTGACACTTCCATTATAGAGAAAGGGCGAATAGCAATATTAAAATATTTCTTCTAATTAATTTCCTTTCAATCTGCACGAACTCGTGCACCAGGCCACTAGTATGCAATATTTCATTTTTATTTAATTTAACTTGCTGGATAAAATGTCATAAGGTTTATCTGTTCCTTTGCCTTTCCACCAGAGGTTAAGAAGAAAACTGTAGGTATTTAAGTAGAAGCTGTATCCCCATAAATAGAGACCTGGGGCTTTTAGGGTGAATGAAATGACATGATTCCTTTGATTAATCATAACCATGACCACTTTTCAATCTCTTCACTCTTCTATAATCTTAACTTCTTTATAGACCAGGAAAAAATGGCATGTTTTCATTTAGACCCATCTCATTCTCATAGAATAAATAATATGTTTGACCTTAAGATACTTACTTGTGAACATCAAGTTAAAAAAGTGACTGGCTGCTGCAAGGACAACACGATGAGCAGGTATTTTTCTTTCTTGGACCATAAGGATCACGTCACACAATGTTTTCTAATCAAGAGAGAGAAGGAAATAAAATCAAAAGGGGCTCATTGTTTAAGGTTCTGGTTTAGCAAACATATTAAACAGGTGCTTGTCAAATGCTTTATCTCTATTTCCTATTTAAATTTGTTTATTTTTCCAGTACAGAATTTGTTTATAATATGACCTATTTAGGAAGGACTTACAGAGTGCTGTCATGAGTTTTCTGTACCAAAATCAGGCACTGAGCTTCCCAACAGTTAGGAAATCTTTATAATCAGCAAAGAAGTAGTCTACTAATTTTATAGGGAAGATAATTTTTTTTTTTCTGAGGCAAATTCTAAGCTATTTATCACAGTGAGATATTATGGGGACAGTAAATGACATAATGACAATGTCCTTAATGGTTTTTCTTTCTGGCTTAATCCCTATGCACTTACTCCCCATCCCTCCAATAGAGCTGTCTGCTTGTTCTTTATCTATGAGTCTGCTCTATTTTGTTTGGTAGTTCAGTTTGTTCATTAAATTCCACATATGAATGAAATCATATGGTACTTGTCTTTTTCTGACTGACTTATTTCGCTTACATAATGTTCTCCAGGTCCATCCATTCTGTTGCAAAGGCTTAAAACTTTCTTTGTTTTGTCCTGGCTGGTTTGGCTCGGTGAACAGAGCACTGGCCGGGGGACCAGCAGGTTCCGGGTTCGGTTCCAGTCGGGGACACATGCCTTGGTTACAGGCTCCCCTCGGGCCAGGGCCCTGGTCAGGGCTCGCAGGAGGCAACCAATCGATGTGAGACACATCGATGTTTCTCTCTGTTTCCCTCTCTCTTCCACTCTCCATAAAAAAAAAATCAATGGAAAAATATCCTCAGGTGAGGATTAACAAAAAACAAAAAGAAAAAAAGAAATGCAATGCCTCGTTAAAAAACAAAAACAACTTTCTTTGTTTTTACAGTAGAATAGTATTCCATTGTGTAAATGTATGCTTTTCAAACATAACAATCTGCTTTTTTTTTTTTTTTAAATATTTTATTGATTTTTTTACAGAGAGGAAGGGAGAGAGGGATAGAGAGTTAGAAACATCGATGAGAGAGAAACGTCGATCAGCTGCCTCCTGCACACCCCCCACTGGGGATGTGCCCGCAACCAAGGTACATGCCCTTGACTGGAATCGAGCCTGGGACCCTTCAGTCCGCAGGCCGACGCTCTATCCGCTGAGCCAAACCGGTCAGGGCAACAATCTGCTTTTAAAAATGATCTATCCTTGATAAAATCGAGAGTACACACTGCATTTCCCAAGACGGTAGCCTTCATAGATCTAAATTGAAACAGAAACAACTCAGAATACAGAGTGGATGAACCAAATGTCCATGCAGCACTCTTTCCGTAAACAACACTTCTCTCAAATGTACTTCTGATAGGAGCTGGATACCAGTCACTTTTAAATTGTGATTTCTGACCAAAGCCAAAACAGTCGTCACTGTAGGTTGCTGAAAGAAGGCAGATTTAAATTAAGTACTACAAATGTTGGAAAAATTGAAAATTAAAGAAAAAAGTAAGGTTTATTAGAACCATTAGAGATGAATCTCAAGGAAAAAAATGTCCTTTCTGTAAAATAAAATTTCAACTTCTTACTGAAATTAAATATATAATTTATAGGTAAGGCTCAGAGAAAATTTATAGCCTGGGATATGTTAAACACTCTTAGGAACTGGGAAAATGAGGAAAATAGTATTTTCAGAGTAAAAAAAAATCTCTCACTCATAGAAATAGCTCAGAGGATATGGCATTTTGCATTTTTAAAGTATTTTGCTATAACTATTAATCTAGTTTCTGATAGATAAGTCACTGCTATTTCCTATTTTATCACTCCAGGAATAAAAATCCAAGTAAGACGGTAATGCTTAGATTGAGAAAGGAAATGGGCCCTAAACAGTTGGCTAAAGGATGAACATAATTTCCCTTTTATGGCTTATTTGAAGATTTTTATAAGGCTATAGTACTGCTTAGAAATTATTTGTAGATTTCTTAAAGTTAAAGCTATTGTTATTCCAATAATGTCTTGAATTTTAAAAATGTTATTTCCTTTTATTTGGGGAGGAGGTTCAGAGTAGGCATAACTCTCAGGTAATTTTGCTACAAACCACACCAAAAAAACCCAACAATACTCAGGTACCAAAAACCAAACTAATGATTTGGTTACCACCAAAACAAGCTGATCAAGTTACTTAAGAGAAAAAAAGAGAAAAAGAAAGGGAGCAAAGAAGGAAAGGAAGGAGGAAAAGAATATTGACAGGATAGCAAGCAAATAAGATAGGGGAGGGATCTATGGCTGCTGATGAAAAGTTCCAGAAAGTGCAGAGAGAGCTAAACAGAAATGTAGCCAAAAACCTTTCCAAGGCATTCTCAGCAATAGGAGTTTTAGTGGAGTGATTTAATAGGCACTGGAGGACATTAGGGAAATCAGAGGGATTGTAGAGTAATTTAATCTTACTCTAAAATTAATCTTTGGCTGGATATTAATGTTGTGTGTATGGGGGGTGGGGGGGAAAGGGGAGGAATCTTTTTTATCCAAATGGTACATTTACTTGACTGTACTACAGTAGATCAAGAGGTTTCAACAAGAGATGGGACTGACCTAGAGAGAGTTCCCTCTGCTATCAGTCATCTGGGGAAGAGGTGTAACCACAGATAGGAAATGGGAAGAGAAAGAGACTCAGGTAAATTGGAGAATGTGAGAGGTAACAAGTCCTAGGTGAATGAAGAGAAACAAAAAGTACCTGTTGAGCAATACATGTTCACTGGATAAAACAAGAAAAATAACCCTTGAGATTTCTCTATGTCCCTCATATTAGTTATATCTTTGTATTAATTTCAGTTGTTGAATAGTCTCCTATAAACAGCACAGATTTTTGTGACTTAGTTGGAAGTTCTCATCTTAGATAAGAATATTTTTAGTAGTGTTTAATTCTTCATATTTATTACTGATAACTTATGTTTTACCTTACAAATGCCATCTTCTTTTATGCTATTTATTTTGCTTTCTTGCTGTCTTCTTTTTTCTTTAACTGCCAGTTGCTATTCTGGTCACATTTTCTTTGCACTTTTTTCTTCCTTTAGAGACTGACTTACAGATATGTCAAGTATTTGCAAACTGAACTCAGCAGGGTATTAGTCAAATATTGTTCTAGGAATGCAAGGAGGGTTCAAAAAGTAATTCTATTAATGCAATTCATCATATTGACAGGTTAAAAGAGAAAAACTTCTTGTAGAAAAACTTCAATAGATGGAAAAGACTGTTGAATAAAATTCACTTCCTGAGACTTTAATAAAGAAAACGATGTATACTAAAGGTCAAATATCAGAACTCCATAGCAAACATCGCATTTAATGGTGAAACAGGAAAGGCATTCTCATTCAGGTTTGAAACAAGTGGAAATTTGATATATGATAAAGATACCATTTCAAAAATGTGGTGAGAGGGTGGAGCACAGACAAAGTTTAGGGCAGTAAAACTATTTTGTAGAATGCTGTAACAGTTGATACATGTCATGATACATTTGTCAAAACTCATAGAATGTACAACAGAAAGAGTGAACCCTAATGTAAACTATGGTTATTAATAATGTCACAATATTGGCTCATCAGTTGTAATAAATGTATTACACGAATGCAAGATGTTAATAATAGGGGGAACTGTGGGGGTGAGGGCGAAGGGGTAAATGGAAACTGCACTTTCTGCTCAATTTTTCTGTAAAACTAAAACTGCTCTAAAAAATAAAGTATAAATTCAAAAAATGTAGTGAGAGATCAGATAATTGAAAAATGGTATTGGGATAACTGTTACACTTTTATGGAAACATTCGATTTCTGGCTCTTAATGTACTCCTTCTTCCTCTGGGGAAGGAAGTTTCAGTCCTTTTCTTGAACTGTTACTTGTGGAAGAGTGACTATAGGATGGGCAAGGGTATGGTAGTGGTCACATGGAGCCAGGCCTCCGGGCTCATTCTTCTTCCAAAATTCTGCCCCCAAGTGAACAGGGGAAAAGGGGAAACTCTAGGAGACCCAGCAGCCGAGTACATCTTATTGGCAAGTGTCTAAAATTTTGTCTAAGAAAAACAATGTGTCTTATGAAACATTATTACGCATAGATGAAATTCCTTCTCTATATGGTAAACATAGTGTCCCTGTTAGCCTTTGATAAGTGAGTCCTCCCAGTGAGTTTAGTCTTAGAGTCTATCAATTACAAACAGCTGATAAACTGGCAACCTCTCAACCACAAAAGCCAAGATTTTATGTTTTTGAAAAACCCTCTTCAGAAATGGAAGTTTCTGTTCTCTTTTTGGCTGGGAACAATAATGTGGGTTAGGATTGTATAATAATGTCAACCTCTGCACTATTTACTATAGAGATAGAGGAGATTTGCTTGGATCTCTTCAGGTTTGTGGAGATGGGGAGGATGCTGTGCTAATCTTAAGAGTTCTAGGGTCCCTTTGACATGCAAAAAAAACAAGTGGCATGTGGCACCCACTACCTTGAAATTGGGAAATTCAGCTTTAGAGGTATTATATGAAATCTATTCCAGTGGAAGGCAGCCTACACTGCAGCGGCTGAGGAAGCTATCCTGATACCCAAACACTTAGGCTTATGCCTTATTGCTGAGACTGAGCAGTCTAAGAAACCAGGGAGAGCAGACATTTGCAATTCAATTGCTATCATTTTAATTTATAGGCGATCACAGTTGAGGGAATTTAATAAGAGGGCTCATAGGAATCAAATTTGGGGGATTTTATGTTGCTAGTTGGAATTAGATGCAATGCTTTAAGTCATGTAGTTCACTGCAGACTCTCTGGAACACTACGAATGAATATTGAGAAAAAATTGAGATGGGAAATGGAAGTGAACTTAATTGATATCTATCCATTTCAAAGCTTTCTGGAGTAAAAACTTAAATAAGTTCCTAAACTAGTCTTCAGAGGACACACAAAAGAACAGTTATTGATAGAGGATGCTTCGTCAGCATTGAAGATAGAACAAAGCACTCCCTGTGCCAGTAAGAAAATAGATACCCTAAAAGACAAAGTAAACTTGGAAATAAGAACTTACAGCTACTAGGTCCAGCTAACTTCTGTTGGAGTGGGGTGGGACTTGGGTGTCTGAATCCTACCAATGCAGGAAGTTTATATAAGGACCAATGTCGAAATGAGATACAAGAGATCATACTATTGGAAAAGGAAAACCAAGATGGCGGCATAGGTAAACACCGGAGTTAGCTGCCTCGAACAACCACTTCACAAATACAACTAAAAGACGGAACGGACATCGCCCAGAACCACAGGAAGACTGGCTGAGGGGAAATTCTTCAACTAGAAGGAAAGAGAACAGCATACGAGACTCAGAGGAGGCGCAGTGCAGAAAATACAAAGGTGTGGAGGTACACGCGGAGCGGGCTGGTAGCTGAGGGCGCGGTTGTCGTTTTCAATCAGGAGGGAGTCTCAGATTCTGAGCTCCAGTTCTGGGCGAGTCTCTGGGGACCCAGACTCAAACGGGAGAAGTGGGACTGTCTGGCAGCGGTCAGAACGCGAGGGCAGCTTTCTCTCTGAGGTTTGCAGCGGTTGCTGGGACTCTGAGAGGCAGAGCCTCTGGGGATGGGACCAAGAGCAGCCATAACTGCTCCTTCCACCCGCCCTGTTGATCCTGAGCGACCCGCCCCGCCCAAGCCCTGCACAGAGCCATTTGCTGGATAGCCTCAGGCAAAGGCTAGATTAGCACCTCCCTAGAGGACAGAAGTTTTCCCACTGCAGACACAGCTGATTCTCACAGCCAGTTGGCCTGGAGGTCAAATCCCCCTAGTATTAACTACAACAATCAAGGCTTAACTACAACAAGACTGCGCACAAAGACCACTAGGGGGTGCACCAAGAAAGCATAAAAAATGCGGAGACAAAGAAACAGGACAAAACTGTCAATGGAGGATATTGAGTTCAGAACCACACTTTTAAGGTCTCTCAAGAACTGTCTAGAAGCTGCCGATAAAGTTATTGAGATCCTCAAGAAATCTAATGACACCCTCGATGTTGTGATAAAGAACCAACTAGAAATTAAGCATACACGGACTGAAATAACGAATATTATACAGACTCCCAACAGCAGACCAGAGGAGCGCAAGAATCAAGGCAAAGATTTGAAATGCGAAGAAGCAAAAAACACCCAACCGGAAAAGCAAAATGAAAAAAGAATCCGAAAATACGAAGATAGTGTAAGGAGCCTCTGGGACAGCTTCAAGCGTACCAACATTAGAATTATAGGGGTGCCAGAAGATGAGAGAGACCAAGATATTGAAAACCTATTTGAAGAAATAATGACAGAAAACTTCCCCTACTGGTGAAAGAAATAGACTTACAGGTCCAGGAAGCGCAGAGAACCCCAAACAAAAGGAATCCAAAGAGGACCACACCAAGACACATCATAATTAAAATGCCAAGAGCAAAAGACAAAGAGAGAATCTTAAAAGCAGCAAGAGAAAGAAACTCAGTTACCTACAAGGCAATACCCATACGACTGTCAGCTGATTTCTAAATAGAAACTTTGCAGGCCAGAAGGGAGTGGCAAGAAATATTCAAAGTGATGAATGCTAAGAACCTACAATCAAGATTACTTTATCCAGCAAAGCTATCATTCAGAATTGAAGGTCAGATAAAGAGCTTCACAGATAAGGAAAAGCTAAAGGAGTTCATCACCACCAAACCAGGATTATATGAAATGCTGAAAGGTATCCTTTAAGAAGAGGAAGAAGAAGAAAAAGGTAAAGATACTAATTTTGAACAACAAATATGCATCTATCATCAAGTGAATAAATAATCTGATGAACAGAATGAACTGGTGATTATAATAGAATCAGGGACATAGAAAGGGAATGGATTCACTATTCTTGGTGGGGAAAGGGGTGTGGGAGGTGCGGGAAGAGACTGGACAAAAATTGTGCACCTATGGATGAGGACAGTGGGGGGGTAAGGGCAGAGGGTGGGGTGGGAACTGGGTGGAGGGGAGCTATGGGGGGAAAAAAGAGGAACAAATGTAATAATCTGAACAATAAAGATTTACTAAAATTAAAAAAAAAAAAGAGAGATCATACTATTGACAGGTAGTCAGGTAATCCCCCATTATGCAGTGCTTCTCTAATAAAACAAAGTTGGAAAATTAGGCTTTTCTTAAGAAGCCCATATACATAGGTCTTTCTACTCACCTCTGCAAACCAATAACCTACATTTTGGAATCTGCATATTTTTATGTCCTGCAAGGAAAAAAAAAAAAAAAAAGATGGCTGGACCCCAATCCAGCTTCTAGAGTCTACCATAAGACACAGCTTATGGTCCTCCTTAACTAGAAGTAGGTGGGCATCATTAATAAAACAGCAGTGTCTTAATCCTACCAGACCTGAGGCCCTGAATCTAACTGTCCCCTATACCTGGGCTCCTGAGCATTAAAGAGAAAAAACCAACATGATATAGAAAAATGTTAGTTACATGCAAACAAGTGGTTAGAATAAGATGGAACTTGGAGACATTGTAGAAAATAGGTCTACCTTTCATCTGGCGCCAATATTCCACCTTTGTGTGGAAATTACCGAAAAATCGGTACAGCGGTCTGGTAGGGTTAAGCTCTAACTTAATTAGATTAGAATCTTGAGATCTCCCTCTCTCTCTCTCTCTCTCTCTCTCTCTCTCTCTCTCACACACACACACACACACACACCCCAAAATTAGGAAGACAGACATAAGCTTGAGACCTCATTTCCTTTCCTTTGGGTGTGGTGAACGTTAGAAATGTTCTTCCCTTCCATGTTGCAGTTCTTTTGCCCTCTGTTCCCAATACCACACATAGACAGCTATAGACACAGACAGACAGACAGACACACTACGTTCTCCTTTTCAGAGAAAAAAAAGCCTTATCAGTGGTTTTCTTTTTCTTTTTATAATCCTCATCCAAGGATATGTTTTATTGATTTGAGAGAGGAAGGGAAGGAGAGGGATTGGGAAGGAGAGGGATGTAGGAGAGGAATATAGGAGAGGAAGGAGGGGAGGAAGAAGGGAGAGAAGGAAAAAGGGAGAGGGAAGGAATGAGAGAGAGAGAGGGAGGGAGGGAGGGAGGAAGGGAGAAAAAGATTAATTGGTTGCCTCCCCTACACACCCTGACTGGGAATCGAACCTTCAACCCTTTTGGTGTACGGGACTACACTCCAACCAAATGAGCCACCTATCTGGGGCCAAACTTTTTTCTTTAAGCAGCAGAATCCACTTTCAAATGATCTGATTGTATATAATTTATATAGACAGACTGGTTTCTCTGTAGTCAGAACTAGCCTGGCAACCAAGGGATGGAAGAGTTCCTGTCACTAATTTTGATCTTAGTAATGTCTTTCTGGGGATGGATTCTATAAGTCTAGAGATTTAGGAACCCTAAAAAGAATGATTCAACCAAATAATACAACAATATTTTTACAGAACTGCAAGTTAAGACTGTGACCTTGTCATTTTGGGCTCCTCGTGCCACTGGGTAAAAAGAACAAAAGTTATTACATTTAGCTAGGTGCCTGACTCTAGCCATCCATGGGGCAGAAGATCGCTGGAACTCAGGGGATCCCCTTGGCTACCTTTGGTTGTCGGGAGACACAGTACTCCATGAGTTCCTATGTATCTTCCTGGACATAACAAGAATGGAAGGTCCTGCCATTTTTTACCCGGCCACCATTTCTCAGGGTTGTTTTGACAGCGAGTGACCCTAAGGGATGAGATAATGCCTCCCCTCCAGGATAAAGAGCAGGCTTGCTTATTGCTTGCTATAAAAATGGTAGATTTCTTAGCTCAGTGTCCACCCATTGGGCCCCCACCATGTTGCCCTCACAGCACTCGTAGGACAAGGGGAACTACACTGCTGACACTCACAATGCTGTGTTGTAAGTAATCAAGTCTGTGGTCTCTGACACCAGAGTCTCATGTCTTCTGCCAACATCCATTAAACAGCAACAGGATAACTAATCAGCCTTTAAGTAACATCGAATCCCAGACCCAACACTGGTCTGCCAAATCTAGTGGTAAATGTTAGTAAAAGACTGAAGTAATTGTATATACAGGCAAGACCAAAGGCTTAAGATACCTAGGACTAAAGGATTAGGTCACCCCATTGGATAACGAACCGTGAGGAGCTGGCTAAAGACAAAGAATAGGAACAGATAGTGAAAGAAGTCATAAATACAATAATAAATAATAAAAATATTAATGAATAAATAATAATAAACAATGAATGTGGCTTCTACTTTCATTTCCATCCTTGTTCTTATATTTATACTAGAGGCCCGGTGCATGAATTCGTGCACCAGTGCAGTCCCTTGGCCTGGCCTGTGGGATTGGACTGAAACCGGCTCTTCGACATCTCCCGAGGGGTCCTGGATTGCGAGAGGGCACAGGCCAGGCCAAGGGTCCCCACCGGTGCACAATCGTGACGTGGGAGGGCTCCCGGGCATGTCTGGCCCGTCTCACTCAGTCCCGATTGCCTGACCCCAGCAGCAAGCTCACCTACCCGTCAGAACATCTCCCCCCTGGTGGTCAGTGCACATCATAGCGACTGGTTGACCAGTTGACTGTCTGCCCCCTAATGGTGAGTACACATCATAGTAAGCAGTTGAGTGGCCTTAGCATATCATTAGCATATTACTCTTTGACTGAACGGCCAACTGGATGACCAGACACTTAGCATATTAGGCTTTTATTGTATAGGACAGTGATGGCAAACCTATGACACGCGAACTCATTTTTTGGTTGATTTTTCTTTGTTAAATGGCATTTAAATATATAAAATAAATATCAAAAATATAAGTCTTTGTTTTACTATGGTTGCAAATATCAAAAAATTTCTTCTATATGTGACACGGCACCAAAGTTAAGTTAGGGTTTTTCAAAATGCTGACATGCCGAGCTCAAAAGGTCCACCATCACTGATCTAGGATAAGTTTTAACTAGTTTCCTATCTTCTTTTCCATCCAGAATCATACCAAAACATCTATTATTACTTAGACCTTAGGATCTGAAATGATGGTAGGATAAATGAATATCACTAAGTGATCTTGAACTTGGAGTTAGAAATGGTTAAGTGAAAAAGTTTGATTGGTGACTTTGTTTTTTAATGATAGGAATGAGAATAGGAGCACACATGTTTGTATTGGACAACCTAAGGTGTAGACCGCAGTGGACACTTGTAGATCCTGGTTACTTAGCAACCAATTTCCCCTGCCTATTAGAACCCCAAGCTCCATTTTCCAGAAAATTCCTCATTATGAACTATCTTGGAAAGGGCAATTCTCAGAACCCGCCTCTCATTATGAAAGCTGAAAGTCAGATATTTTTTTTTTCTATTCACAGTAGAGCCCAAATCTGGCAAACGATAGAAGGCCAGCCAATTAGACAACTATCTCCAGGATTCTGAACCTTGAGTGAACGATGGGTGGAGGGAAAACCACCTTAATGGCAGCAACAGCAAGTGGTTTAGACTGTTCCTGCACAGTAACCTCGACTCCAGGGTTTCTGCAGTCTTGCTACCAGAGAATCCCTGGTTCCTGCTTATCTGCCACACCTGCTTGTCTCCCAGCTGTGGTCAATGCTGTAAACTCCTGTGTACTTTTTTTTTTTTAATATATTTTATTAATTTTTTACAGAGAGGAAGGGAGAGGGATAAAGAGTTAGAAACATTGATGAGAGAGTAACATCGATCAGCTGCCTCCTGCACACCTCCCACTGGGGATATGCCTGCAACCAAAGTACATGCCCCCGACCGGAATTGAACCCGGGACCTTTCAGTCCACAGGCCGATGCTCTATCCACTGAGCCAAACCAGTTAGGGCTCCTGTATCCTTGTAATACGTTGTTTTTTTTACCTAAGACAGAATAGGTATCTGTTGAAGATGGCAGTTGTTATAAGAATAAAATATGACAAAGCATGTAAAACACTTTGCAGAATGGCTGGTAGAAAATAAGTGCTCAAGAAGTGTTTCATAAGAGACCCTAAGGTTATTGATATGCAGTAATTTACAGTCTTGGAGAGGTGAGTGTACAGAAGTTGAGCCATTTTAGTTAGTGAGCCTAGATGACTACCCAGCATCCAATGCTCAAATCAGCCTTGTGGTTCTCTCCTATCACTTTCTTTTTTTAAATATATTTTATTGATTTTTTACAGAGAGGAAGGGAGAGGGATAGAGAGTTAGAAACATCGATGAGAGAGAAACATTGATCAGCTGCCTCCTGCACATCTCCTACTGGGGATATGCCCGCAACCCAGGTACATGCCCTTGACCGGAATCGAACCTGGGACCTTTCAGTCCGCAGGCCGATGCTCTATCCACTGAGCCAAACCGGTTTCGGCCTCTCCTATCACTTTCAATAGAGCTTACATAAGCTTTTAAATTCCAGGTATGCTTTAGTTCATTTAACATGAGGAAACTATAGTGGTACCCAGGAAGGTCTCAAAATGTATCCGTCAATGTTAAGGTCTCCTGGACTTCATTGACACAATAGAAACAACTGGATATGTGCAGTAGTGACTATGACTCAGTCCTGCTTTGTAATGCCCTTTACTAGTGCCATCAGGTAAGAAAATTAATATAAACAAAAATTTAGGAAAAGAAATGAAAAGGTGTGCAACCTAATTAAATAAGATGCCACTATACACACACTAGAATTGCTAACATTATAAAGACTGAGAATACTAAGTATTGACAAGGATGTAGAGCAAAAGCCTCTCTCACACACAGCTGGCAGAAATGTGAACTGGCAAAATGTTGGAAACTATGACAGTATCTATAAAGCTTTATGCAGCATAATCTATAACTCAACAACTCCATTCTTAGGTATTTCCCAACAGAAATGCAAACATGTGCACATCAAAAGACATGTACAAAAATGTTCAAAGTAGTGCTCTTCTCAACAGTCCCAAACTGAAAATGACCCAGATGTCCATAACGACAGGATGGATAAACTGTGGTGTTTTTATACAATGGAATACTATATAGAATGAGGATGAACTAGAGCTACTAGTACATATAACAGCATAGATAAAAATCACAAACATAGTCTTTAAGAAACTAAGACAAGAGTATTTATGATTTCATTTATATAAGTTCAAAAAAAGTAAAAGAAAAATCTATGGTGATAGAAGAATAATAGTTACCTTTGAGGGATAGTGACTGAGAAGGGCATAAGGAGGGACCTCTGGTGTATTAGTCATGTTATGTTTCTTGGTGGTGGTGGTGGGGTCACTTGGTAACAATTCATTGAGCTGCACTTTATGATTTGTATCCTTTTACGTGAATCCTCTACTTCATTGGAAAATGCACTTAAAAATAAAAGGCCGGAAATGACTGAAAGGGTGAAGGAGGAAAAGGCTCCATAAGAAGTTGAAAAAAAAAAAAAAGCTGAAGCTGCTGGTTCTGCAGAACCCCCTTTCATCACTATGTATAAGATTGGCTACTATGTTACAGAGAGATGACATGACCTAAATCAAATTATCTAAAAATAATAAAACTAATTAATGGTAGCCCAGGGATTGGAATTCAGGTTTTCTAATTGCAGTGTTCTCAAATTCTTACAGAAATGTTTCAAAGAGGAATCCTTGTCAGTCAGGTACTCATTATCCTGATTCCCAAAGTACTGAGGTCATAAGGGTAAGCAAAAATAGTCATTACACAAAAACATTCATGAAAGAACAAAGACACATATAAAATCGGTCCTCACTCAAACATTCCTTCTCTGGCCAAACCAGCTTCTATTCCTGCCAATCCCTATCAACTGCCCTTGTCAGTCATTCTTGGTGAGTCTCTCTTGTGTTATGATGTTAAATAGAACAACACAAGTGCAATGTAAATCAACTGCAAAATGAACCTACACATCTTAGATGCAAAAGATGCAGGATTCCATGAAGTTGGGAAAAGTACTATTGGAGAACTGCTGGACTTCAGACAAAGCCATTGACAAAAGGAGGATCCAGCAGATTAAGGTCAGTTAACCACCGTAGAAGAAATGTCACCCAGCATCCATTTTCCCTTCCTACTCAGTACAGAATCCTGATTTTTCAGTTACTGTATTTCTATTTTGACAGTAGGTAAACAGATGTTAATATAGTCCAAAGCTAAGTCTATGCAATGGATATAAATCCATTTTAAAACCTAAGGAGCTAAATTACACAGTCTCAGGCAATCCCCTCTCCTCAAGTAAACATGTGACACTGTAACCTACCAGCACGTTGTCTCTGCAAGAAATGAGGCAATGCTTTATCATGCTACAGTCCACGGAAGAAAACGCATTATCTGAAGGAGTGGGAAGGTTGCTGAAAACAAATGTGAGCCCTGGTGGACCTTGTCCAACTACCGTAGTTAAATGCACCAGAAATTTGAAGTCAGTGGTGCTGTAATACATAAAAATGGTGGTGTGGTCACAATGAAAGAAAGCAACACGAATGGATACATACAAATAGATACATAAAGTAAGTTACATAAAATACTGAATTCAGGCATTTCACAGCTCTTTCAGCACAAAGGCTAGGAAAAGATTGAAAGGCATTCCCACCGAGGATCGCCTGCTTTCATGCGCCACGCCAGCCAGGAGCCGATGAACAAAGACAAGATCCCATCGGCCAGAATTCCCTTAAAGAAGCCAAAGCTAAATATCTTCATAAGGATCTTAAATTCCTCTACGGTCATCCCCATTCCCATCAGAACCACTAGATAAGCAAACCAGGTCTGGCAGGTACTCCGACAACCTGCTTTTGTCCTTTTGAAAAACTGGGCCAGGGTCACAAAACCGAAACACGCTTACAAGTCTCCTTAGACTCCTATTTTCTATCAAGTTTACAGAATCAAAAAAGTAACCAAGTGATTTTTTTAAATGCTCTATTGGTATGTTATGGAATTAAAAACACACACACACAAAACTCTAGCGGACATCCTCTGGCGTATTAAAATCGGTTCTTTTCATAACCCACCTTTGGCCGACGCGTGAAGCCCTGCACGAAGGCGCCTCCTACCCCAGACAGAACAAAGAGCCCGTCCGCGCAGCCGAGGCGCACGGGGCCCTCCAAAGGCAGCGGCACGGCGTCGATCGAAGGCTGTCTCTGCTCGAAATTAACATGCACGGGAGGGGGCCGCAACCTCGGAAGGGGGCGGGGATGCTTATGCGAGAGGAGCTAGATTTCAGGCCCGGCCATGCTCCTCTCCCCGCTGCGGGGGCTTCTGGCTGGGCTGTGCCATTGGGCTCCTTCGCACCCGATCTCCTGACACCTGACACCGCGCTTACACGGCTCGCCGGTGGAGGGGTGGCTCCTCGCCTTCCAAGGCCATGCCTAGGGCAGAGCCGCCACACCACCGACACCGGCGCCGAATGCCAGCCCGGGGAGGCTCCCAGGATCTGACCTGGGAGTCCAGGCATCGATAGACCAGGAGGCACTGAAAGCGACCCTCTCCTAACAGCAGCTGGCTGGCGTGGAAATGGGAGGAAGGGCGAGGACGGAGGAAGAAGAGGGTCTGCGTCCACAGGGCGCGCGCATTTCGGCCCAGGCAGCAAGGGGCCAGAGTCCGGACTCCGCCACCCCCCCTCCCCGCCCCGCCGTCCGCCACTCCCACACAGGCGGTACCTGTTTCCGCATGTTATTCATGACACCCATGAAGCCCGCCAACAATTTCGCTTCTTCTCGAGCAGCAAGCTTCTTCTCCGTCTTCTTCTTGCAGCTTTTCTCCACCACGGAGGTGGCCATCCTCCGTCAGCTCGGTGCACGCCCGGGCTCGCCGGGCCGGCCGAGGGGTGGCAGCTCCGGGCGCGCGGGGGCTGCTGTTTACACCAAGCACCACGGCTGGGACTGCGGCGGCAGCGCGCGGGCGGCGGAGGCGCGGTCACTGCAGGGCTGCGAGGCCTGGGGGTCCCCCTCAGGAGACGCCGGGGAGGCTGCGCCGCGGGATCGGCCGCATCCCAGGGAGAGCGAGAGCGCGCGGGGAGCATGCGCGGTGCGCGGAGGGGCGGGGCCCTCTGAAGGAGCAGGGGGCGGAGCCTGCGCTACAGCGGCGCGCGGCCGGCTGGGAGCACGCAATGCCCGGCGTTCCTGGTGGCCTCGGTCCCGGCCGGAGCGGGGCGAGCTTTGACTTCCCGCTGGCCCAAAGTGGCGCGTCCTCTTCCCTTTGTCCATGACAGATTTTTTTTTTTTTTTTTACAAATTTGTATTACGTGACGAGATGATCTTTTTTGAATAATTGGGCGGTGGAATGCATTAAAGTACCTTCCATTAGTGCCATCAACATAGGAACAGGGCTGGTGTTTTCTTCCCTGCACTGTCAGAGATTGGCCTCTTGTAGGCGCTCAACAAGTATCACTTGGCTGCAAGCTAAAGGCTTACCACACGGAATTATTTACTCATCCATTTCCTACTAGTAGACGTTTAAGTTGTTTAGATTTTTTTCTATTATCAAAAAAAAAATTGCTATGAACATGCTGTCCCTTTTTTTTACCTCCTTGTGAAACTGGAAAAGTTGGCGTTCGTGCTGCCTGTCACTACCAGAACCAGTAACTAGAGACAAGGATTGAATTTTTATGGGTGCTTTAATTCACATGGCTGGCGATCTGGAAGACGGTGTGTTACGTACCCTAAAAGACCGTCTTACATCTCATCTCAAGCTGACCTTTTTTATAAGGAGGAGAAAAGTGTAGGTAAAGGGTTTGAAGTTCAGGAGAAAGTAGGTAAAGGGTCTGGGGTTCAGGGAAAAGGTTTAATCAGATAAAGCTGCAGCCCGGTCATTTTCCAAGCATCCCTTCATCTACCCTCGGGTGGCTCTTTATCTGCTTCCTGGGAGGCTGGCATTCTCTCCCTGGAGCACAATGGTTCAGATACTGTCTTGGTCTCTTGCAGTCCTCCTGGGACACAAAGGTCGAATTGCTTGTGGGTCTCCTGAAGGCGGGGTAGGTCCAGTCATACATTTCAGTCCCTGAAACAATAGTCTTCTATTACCGTATATATAAGTAAAACGAAACATTTTTAACTTCTTAATTTCCCCGTCATTCCCCACTGTTAGTCTATCTTATTTCGATGAGATTAGTTTCACTTGAAAAAAAAAAGATTAGTTCCGTATGGAAGTAATCATTTTGCTGTTGAGCATGCATCTTAGCATTAGAGCAGTGGTTCTCAACCTTGGCTGCACATTAGAATCACCTGGGAATCTTTTTAAAATCCTGATTTCTGGGCCTCATCCTCCAGAAATTCTGTTTCTTTGTTACTAATGTTGTGGCCCCACCCAAGAGGTTCTGGGTTGGCAGGAGGTGCTCACTCTTACACCCCTGTCCTTGGTAGCTTGCTTGCCTGCTGCTGCCTTTGTGGCCCCACCCCATAACAAAGAAACAGAATTTCCGGAGGATGAGGCCCAGAAATCAGGATTTTAAAAAGATTCCCAGGTGATTCTAATGTGCAGCCAAGGTTGAGAACCACTGCATTAGAGTCTTGTAGGGGATTTGGGAATACACTTGAGGGAGCACATTGTATGCAACAACAACAAGCTATGATACTGAAAAAGATGAAAAGAATGAAAACAAATGCCTCCCCAAGACCAGTAACACTAGGTAGCCCCCAGGTTAGTTTGAAACTAACCAAATCCAAACAAATCAAAAACAAAGAATCCCTCTCTTTGTTTTATCTTGGACACTACTTCATTTACTTGCTTTACTTTATGCTCTTTGAGCTATGATTCCGGTTGAAACAGCAGAGTCCTTTAAATTCTTCACATCGGTGATTTTGTGGACGGATCACGAGAATTCTCGTGGTTTTGTTCTAAGGCTTGTGGCCAATCACGAGAATTCTCGGCTGTTCATTGTCATTTAGAGAGAAACAGTGTAACGGAACATGTGTTCACTGAAGTTAAAAATTACAAAAGGAATTAAAAGTGATTAGTCTCTTGTCGTTAGTAATAAAAAATAACTTTTTTATATCAATTTGATATTTTTAAAGTGCTCAGTAACCATGGATAGTGACGAAGAACATGATAAAATTCTGGACATATTTGCTGACAATTTATCAGATATTTCAAGTGAAAGTGATGAAAGCTTTGACAGTGGCAGTGGTATAGTTATTCCTTCAAAAAGGTGAAAAATAGTAATTTCAAGTGATTCTGAACCTGAAAATTTGAACAATTCCACACATGATTCTGAGTGTAATTTGCGTTTTGGTTGCCGAGATAATGATTGGTCAAAAGAGGACTTTCAACCCAATTTGGAAAAATTTGAAGGTAATTCTGGCATTACAGTTATACCATCTGATTCTAAGAACATCATTGAAGTCACCAACTTGATTTTTGATGACGATCTGTTTGAACTATTTTGTCATCAATCGAACATATGTTATAAACAAAATTTGGGAAAGCACAAAATTTCGAAAGCAATAAAGTGGTCTCCTGTTACTCCAACAGATATGAAAATTTTTTTAGGACTTATACTGCTAATGGGGTGTACTCGAAAGGATACTTGGAAAGAATATTGGTCTACAAATCCAGTTCTAACTGTTCCAATATTTCCTCAGACGATCAGTCGAAATCGTTTTGAACAAATATGGACTTATTGGCATTTCAGTGACAATGCAAACATGACTAAATATTCATCCAGGCTATTTAAAACTCAATCGGTACTCGACCATTTTATTAGTAAATTTCAAACAATATACAAACCTACGTGAGAATTATCATTAGATGAAGGCATGATTCCCTGGAGGCGACCTCTTCTATTTCAAACTTACAACCCAGCAAAAATTATTAAATATGGTTGACTTGTAAGAATGGTATGTGAGAGCAAGACTGGGTATATTTGCAATATGGAAATTAACACAGGTGAAGGAAAAAAATTGAATGACTCTATTCTTCACTACTTCTGCCGTATCTGGAATTAGGGCATCGCATATACCAAGATAACTATTACAATAGCGTTTCAATTGCAGAAACTTTACATAAAAAGAAATATCCTACTAAAGTTTGCAAGTATGCAAAAGTAATGGTAAGAGAAGAGAAATGCATTACATTTGCCAGCTTTGTTTAGTTCCACTTCATATTACACAGTGTTTTACAAAGTATCATACTTTGAAAAGATATTAGCTTGTAAGAACATGCAATAAATAACTTCAAAATGCAACGGGTATTTAATTTTAAAGTGTGCCTTTAACATTTATGAAAAATGTTTTTTTGTACTCATTCAATAGAAACCTATCTGGCCACTGGGTGAAGCTAGCAATAAAACTACTGGTCCGCAATGTGCTCAAAGGAGGCAGTCTATAGCTGCCTGATTTTCCATTAACACTTCCCTAACTTGTCCTACTTCTTGACTGATACTGATGGCACTAAAGGCTAGAAAGTTGGCATTCAAAGCCTTTACCACAGTGCGGGCTGATCTACTTATTTCTGTATTCAATGAGGTTACCATGACTGGCATTACACATAAAAATATATTCAGCGGGGCAAGAAAGGAGCGAATCACTGTTACAATCAGGTGCAAGGGAGAGCTCCCGTGGAGTCCGTCAGTCTTCTAGAGAGCATGGTCCCCTGGAACTGTTTGCTGGAACACAGGAATAAACAGTCCTTCCATATATTAGAGACAATCCTGCAGGCAAGTCGACGTGACCAAAGGCATAAGGTACATTAGTGGTGGTGTTGCAATTCACCTCCACGCCTGCTGAAAGCATAAAACAGTTTTTAGTACAGTTGACAAAAGTTGCACAATCCTCAGTTGGGGCTACATTAGTAACTTTTAAGGAAAACATTTCCCTGTCCTTTAGAGTTACCACAGGTCTCCAGTTATAAATATCAGGCCCATATTGTTTTCTTAGCTTTTCTAAATGTCAAAAGGCCTCCATGTGCTCCTTTTGTGAAGATAACTGAGATCATTCTCCTGGAGGGAAGAGTTCCCAGTGGATAAAAGAAGGTGGTAACAAACTTGGATACTTTGATATCAGATTTTTTGTTGTTAATCCTCACTCAAGGATATTTTTCCACTGATTTTCTACAGAGTGGAAGGGAGGGGGACAGACACAGAGAGAGGAATATTGATGTGAGAGAGACCCATGCAACTGAGGTACATGCCCTTGACCGGAATTGAACCTGTGACCCTTCAGTCAGTGGGCCAACCCTCTATCCACTGAGCCAAACCAGCCAGGGCTGGGATCATATACACTAGTATATATATTTTTAATTTTATTGATTTCAGAGAGGAAAAGAGAGGAAGAGAGATAGAAACATCAATGATGAGAGAGAATCACCAATGGTCTGCCTCCTGCATGCCCCCCACTGGGGATGGAGTCAAGAAACCTGGCCATGTGCCCTTGATGGGAATCAGACCTGGGACCCTTCAATCCGCAGGCCAACGCTCTATCCACTGAGCCAAACCGGCCAGGGCTGGGATCATATTTTTAAAAAGAGCTTTAGATCTGGATTATGACAGTGGAACCCTGGGTCTTGTAAACATTGATCAATAAGACAGGCAAAAGGTAATTTTTCAGTGTTATTTTAAAAAATGTCTAATGAGGCTGAGCATGTTTTCATATGTTTATTGGCCATTGATGAATTGCCTGCTTATGTCCTTTGTTCTTTTTTTCTTTTCATTTTTCCCCCCTTATTGATTTGTAAGCATTCTTTCTTGAGGCAGGTTTTAGGCAAGTTGAGTTTTAGATAATAGATGTGAGAAAAATGTCCAGTAAGCATTGAAAACTCAGGATGAGGTCCCAAGAAAAGAGTATAAATGAGCAAAAGCACATTACTGATTCATAGCTCAGTGAGGAAAAGGATCCAGCAGAGGCAAAACAGTATTCAGAGTGACCTAGAAAAACATGTCCTCATGTGACCCTTAGCCGCCAACGTTCTTTTACTACACAGTTTAGTGTGGCCTGCATGCCTGCAGGGAGTCCGGTCTTTTTTGAGTTTTACTCCCCAAGAAGCCTCAGGGGTGTTGATTCATGTCCAGATGTTTGTCCTCCTAGCTATTATTTTTTCTTAGCAAGTCCAAAACTCAGTGTGCCTGCCCCCTTGAGGCTAGAGGATGCCACAGAGCCTCCCTGATGGTGTAACTCCAGAATGTGCTACCGATGCAGTGTTGACTAAGACACTCCCTGCACTGCCCCCCTGAAACCCGAGCCCTGGCCAGGCCAGGTTCTCTTTGCCCACTGACCATATGCACTATCGCCACTACTGCTGAAGCTGAACCTCAGGGTTGTCATCTGCTGACCCAGGCCAAGCAAACCGCTATGGCTCTAATTGTGCCACCAGGGATATTGTAGATCCTAACCCAGGTTATGATTATTCTTTATAGTACAGAAGAGAAATGCACAATGTGTTGTCAAATGGGATCTACGTAAAATATGACCAAGCCTTATCACCTTCAAACTCTTACGATTCACACTCACTTCTCTGGGGCCCCTGCCTGCCTCTGGGTGGCTGTGTGGGGGGCAGATCCACTGATGAATCCAGGCCAGGATTCAGGTTTCCTAGTTGATTGCCTCACCTATCTCTACCCGTCCTCATGGTAAATCACCTCCTAGGGATCTTGTTGTTCTTTTCTGTCGCCTAATTTAAGTCCATCGAACAATTGTGATTCATTTGAACTTGGGAGGGAAAGAGACAAGTTCTCACTTCCATTCCTCCCAAGAGCACCATCATGTGTTGAGGGCTCTGACCAATGCATTCTCATTCCCAGCAGCATTTGTTTGGGGTGGGAGAGTGCTATCCAAATGTTCTGTTGTGACTCATAGACGCAGAGAACAGACTGATGGTTGCCAGAAGGGAAGGGAGTTGGGGGACCAGGTGAAAAAGGTGAAGGGACTGAGAAGTATAAATTGGTAGTTACAAAATCGTCATGGGGATATAAAGTACAGCATGGAATATAGTCAATAATAGTGTAATAACTATGGACGGAGTCAGGGAGTACTAGAAATATCAGGTGGGGGAACACTTTGTAAAGTATGTAATTGTCTAACCACTATGCTGTGCACCTGAAACAATACCAAATAATATTGAATGTCAACTGAAATTGAAAAATAAAGAAAAAATCCTGTTGCATCACATCAGCACCTTTCTCACTCTCTTACCCTGGCAAAGTTACCCGAAATGTTGGACCCCTAGCAGAGGAGAGCTTTCTATGAGGTCCCTACCCAGTGAGGAGCCTCAGAATGTATTTATAAGCTCATATCTTTTTGTAACATTTGCAAAAGTAGATATTTTTTGTATTCTTTTTCTCAAAGCTCTCTCCTCCCACTTATAAAAACTTCAGGCTCTGCAAAACCATCCCTGATCTTAGGCAAAACTTTGTAAAAAAAGTTATTTTGTTGTTTTAACTTTTAAGAGGTAAAGTAGCATAATAGTATCTAACCCACTTGATTTGATCCCTGATTCCATTTCTCACTAGCTGTGAAATGCTGTGTTTGTTACTTAACTTCTCAAAACCTGAGGTTCCTCAGCTAGGAAATGGAGAAATAATGTATGCCTTCCAGGATTGTTGTGGGGATTAAAGCACCTAGAATGGCGTTTGGCACTTAGTAGGTAATCAAACGTTTTGTATGTTGTTATTGATTTATTTGCTGCAAAAATACCTTTCCTGGAGGAGTGGGAACTTATTTCCCATGTTTTCTACATATCTATTCTCATTTCTTACCTAGACGTGACAAAAAACACACACACACAAACAAAACAACCTTGAACATGAGAAGAAGCTAGAAGAATGGGGCTTTGCTCTGAACTCCTAACTGAGTAATTTCATTGCCAGGCAGTAAGTTTTTTGTTCATATCTCAAGTCTGAGGTTTTCTGGATGATTAGATTGCCTTGACTTTCCCAATATTATATTACAAAAGCAATTCATATCTAGGCAAGAAGGCTAGAAAATGTCTTTCAAAACCATTCACTTTTGGTCTAAATCTCAAAGGGAAAAATCTGATACTGAAAGTATAATGAGGAGTCAATATTCTTTGAAATGTGATGGAAAGGGACAAGGTGGTGGTCTTCAGCCCATGTACCAATATGTCAAGTGGCCATGCCCGGAAATATAGTGTGTGTGTGTGTGTGTGTGTGTGTGTGTGTGTGTGTGTGTTTTCCCAATTGAAATGCCAAACATACTTAGTCTTCCATACTCATGAGAGACTTAAATGGGAAAAAAGATGATGATTTAGCCCTGGCTGGTGTAGTTCAATTGGTTGGGTGCTGTGATTCATGTTTCTCTCTCTCTCTCTCTCTCTCTCTCTCTCTCTCTCTCTCTCTCTCTCTATCTCTATCTCTATCTCTATCTCTATCTCTCTCCCTTCCCCTCCCTTTTTCTCTCAAGTCAATAAAACTATATTTTAAAAAATATGATAATTTAGTCACATCCTCAGCTTAAAAGATGAATTATGTACATAGATGCTCTGTGAAAAAGACTCGGAATGAAAGACAATACTTCAAATACCTTCAAGGAATTATTTGGAACACAGAGGAAACCCATGGAACATTTTTTATAATTGCTTAATTGACTGCTTTGCCCGTGGGTCATACACTAATTCACTGTAACCGTAGCTTGTAATTAAAATGCTGTTTTAGTTAAGAAGACAACATGACAATGAATCCGTCCATGAAAGGATTTCAGCCCAAGGCGTTTGTTCTGCCTCTGAACTCAGGTCAAGTTGGCTGGCGTAAGAACATGCTCTTTCTGAATTCCTTCCCACTGAGCTTCATCTTTCTCCAGTTTATCTTGAATATCCATCTGCTGCCTGTCCCACCCTTTTAAGGACAGATGTATTCTCCTGAGCTTATATTTATCTTCGTTCTTCCTCATTGCCCTCCCCCTATCCCACAAACACTCACATCAGAGCCACCCTGTAAAATCAGTGGAATTTTGCCTCCCCCCACTTCCTTCTCACAGACTTTCTAGGTAACTCTTCCCAGATTCTCTAGGTTTATTTTCTATCCTATTTCCCTCTACATTTCCACATACCTTTCCCCACACTCCACAAGCATTTCTAAAAATAGACAACACACACAGAAAAATTACAAACGATGATTTTCTAAATCCCCCAAATAGGTTGAACACAATCCCCAACTATTGCTGTACCAACATTCAAAATCTGTTGGGAAAGTCTGTGTGTGTGTGTGTGTGTGTGTGTGTCTGTGTGTGTAAGCATTTAAGGGAAAAAAAAATCTTTTGTCTTACTATGTAATTTCTGGTTCCCTCACTGTGTTCAATAAAAAATCAGACAAAACAAATTATTTTAACAAGTAATTTTATCCAAGAATTTTGCCTTTAGCCCTGGCCAGTGTGGCTAAGTAGGTTAGGCATCATCCCGTGCACCAAGAGGTCACCAGTTGGATTCCTGGTTGGGGCACAGGCCCAGGTTGCTGGCAGGTTGCAGGCTCAATCCCCTGTTGGGGGCCTGCAGGAGGCAGCCGATCTATGTTTCTCATCCATGCTCCTCTCTTTAAAATCAATAAAAACATATTTTTAAAAGAATTTTGCCTTTAAAGCTCTGTACTGTTCCACACATTATCTGAGATACCTACCTGCCCTTCAAACACAGAAGTTCCCAGGTACTTGACCTATGTCACTTTCTTCTTAGCTCCTACCTGTGTACAGAAGAAGGGAGCCATCCTTATATGCACCCAAGGGTATTGCTTTCTTTGTAGTTTTGATGCCTTTGAGGTTGTGAGACATATATATATCTATATATCTCTCTCTATATATCTCTATATATGATTTTTAAAATTCTTTTCTTTTCCTTTCTTCCTTTCTTCCTTTCTTCCTTTCTTCCTTCCTTCCTTCCTTCCTTCCTTCCTTCCTTCCTTCCTTCCTTCCTTTCTTTCTTTCTTTCTTTTTTTTCTTGCAGCAGCTTTCTGGACTTGTCCTTCCCAGCCTCTCATCAGCTGACTGCCACCATGAAGGACATGACCTGGACTTTTAAATACAACTCACTATAACCATCTCACTATCCTAAAATACTGAAGCTCTGTGTAAGAAAAAATGGGTCCAAGGGCCTTTACTGAAAAAACTTTAAAACATTTATAACTTCCTTATATTCGCTATTTCTGTTATTCCTTCTTTGTTTCCCTACAAAACTGGTGAACATTCTACAGAGCAATAAAACCATAACATCTTTGGGTCTGATTTCTCTGAAGGCTGTAAAATCATAACACCTTATCAAAGCCTTCAGGGTAACCTCTAACTTCACAGGGCAGTAGCACCACTTTCCCTTTTATCAGTTGGGGATTGTTAGTCAAATATACTCTGAAAACAAAGTGGCCGTACCCACTAGAATGGGAGGAGGGTAAATCGGGACTGCAAAGTTCCACTCAGTCTTTCTTCCAGTATTAACTTTGAAAGTTCCCAACATTAATCTTTGTAAGGGAGCAGGTACTTTCCTGTACCGCCATTGCTAGAATTGTGTTTAAAGTAGGAATAAATAGCCCTAACCAGTTTGGCTCAGTGGATAGAGCATTGGCCTACAGACTCAAGGGTCCCGGGTTCGATTCCGGTCAAGGGCATGTACCTTGGTTGCGGGCACATCCCCAGTGGGGAGTGTGCAGGAGGCAGCTAATGGGTGTTTCTCTCTCATCGATGTTTCTAACTCTCTATCGCTCTCCCTTCCTCTCTGTAAAAAATCAATAAAAAATATATTAAAAAAAAAAAGTAGGAATAAATAGGCTCTAGGAGGCATACCTAGAGATGTAGCCCATGACTTTCAGTTTTGTGTGAAATCTGTTTTGGCTACTCAGAAACCTCTTTTGTTTACCAGCTAATTGCCCATGGACTTCTATTTAGGCAAAACAACAACAATAACAAACAAACAAAAAGACACAACAAAAAACCCCACAAAAAAACGGTCCCCTTTCTAGCTGCCTTCACAGCCACTGCTGCTTCTCCTGGATGCAAGAGTCAGAGAATTGTTTATAAAACCAGGACCAAGAGAAATCTTGTGGATGGCAGGGATTTATTTGTTCTCCTTATCTTGGAATTCTTACCCCAACATGGCACATTCAGTAAATGAAGTAAGCATTACAAACTTCACCAGACTATAAATACTGTTTGTCCATGAACGTTACCTAGTGCTGGAATGTGATGAAATGGGATACATGGGGTTTCTGAAATGCCTGTTCAAATGTCAGTATCATTTCAGAAAACAAGGCAATCAGGTATCCTGTTAACTCACATGCATGTTTTGTTTGTTTGTTTGTTTTTTATGTGTGTGTTTTTTTTTTTTTTTGCTTGTCAAATGATCTTTAATTGAAACATTTTCCTTTGTAGTTCTTAACTAGCCGGACATTCCACTGCACCACTGTTGATATCGTCTATGATGTCATGAGGGTGGCGACCATCAACATTGCACCCCACAGACTGAGCAGTCCCCAAGATCTCTTTAATGGTTCCAGAGAGTTCTCTAGCTAAAGATCGGTGACGCATCTGTCGGGCAATGCTGACAATCTCATCAAAAGTGATATTTCCACTGTGCTTAATGTTTTTTTGCTTCTTTCTGTCTCTTGGCGGTTCTTTGAGGCCTTTGATGATCAGGGCAGAGGCAGAAGGCACTACTTCGATCTGGGCCTGTCTGTTCTGAATGGTCAGTTTCACTGTAATCCTCAGACCCTTCCAGTCACCGGTTGCTTTGGCGATGTCATCACCAACCTTTTTTGGAGACAGGCCCAGGTGGCCGATCTTGGGGGCCAGGGCAGACCTGGCGCCCACTTCCCCGCCGGTGCACCGCAGGTAGACGACTTTGATTTCGTTGGGGTCGAACTTCGGCGGCATGGCGGAGGCAGCTGGTGTCAGATGAACCCGGATTCAGGACGACCGAAGAAAGTTGCACCTGAGCCTCCTCCGAGCCGAAAGCCGAAAGCTGTTTGTTTGTTTTTTAAGGAAAAAACTGTTTTTGGTTCTTTTTTATTGAAAAATCATCAAGAGGTGGCAGATTGATGATTCTCTCTCATCATTAATGTTTCTGTCTCTCTCTCTCCCTCTCCCTTCCTCTCTGAAATCAATAAAATAGATTTAAAAGCAAAAGAAAATCTTATACACATTTCTTCATCCTCCTGCTAATTTTTCTCTCTCTTATAAATGCTTCAACAGATATAGTAACTTAACTATGTCCCAAAATTTGGTTCATTTATGATTTTTAAAGGAAAACTCCTCTTCTTTGGGGCACTATGAGCTTCTCAGTGATCGGACATGAACACAGCACTTGTTGCTACGTGCTCACTTGGCATTAGCTGCTACTTGCTTCAGACAAGCAGGGAAAAAGCAGTTTTCAAGACTGAAATATAATAACATCAGTTGACAGATTCTATAGTATTCCCTCAAAGTGGATAAAAATCATATTCTTTATCTGGTAATCTGTGATATAGTCTTAGGAAGAATCTTGTAACACAACAGCATTTTACGTGTGTGTGTGTGTGTGTGTGTGTGTGTGTGTAGAAGAGAGAGAGAGAGAGAGAGAGAGAGAGAGAGAGAGAGAGAGAGAGAGAGAGAGAGGTGTTTAAATGTTTATTTGATTACTAGAGGCCCAGCGCATGAAATTTGTGCCCTGGTAGGGTCCCTAGCGGCTGCCAGCTGCTGGCTGGGGCCTCCCTCCCTTCCCCCGGCCGGCCCTGCCCCCTGGTGAAACTCCTGGACAACTCCTGGTCAAGGGGACATTTTGCATACTATGCTTTTATTATGTAGGATTTTTGCTTGAGAAACAATCTAGATTTTTAGAGAGAGTTTGGGCCCAGCTCACATGAACTCTGTGCGAAGGTGTAACAAATCCATGGGACAAGAACGTGCTCTCTCTCCGCCCTCTGGCTGCCTCACAACGGCACTCGGAGAAGGCTGGATCCTCCACCTCCGAGTGGCTGTATGTAATGCTTAGGTCCAATAATCTGACATTAGCCAGGGTTCCTGTCCTCTGGGTGGGGCGGGATGCCATTTGCTCTGATGAAAACTGCAGCTAAGGGGAGGAACAAGTAAGGGGATGAGCTAGTAAGAGAACTCCTTAGAATCAAGTGATACCTAATTGTCACAGGCAAAGGAAAAACCCCACAATGGGAAAAAGTGTATTTCCTGCTTTAGAGAAAGCTCAAGAGGATCACAAGCCACAGATACAGTGTCCTTGGAGAACACTGACTTCTCCATCACTGCCCAGGAGGAGGCGAAAATGAATATTTTACTACATCCATTTGGGAACCCTGTTTAACCTTAGAGGAATAGAGATTGTCTGAGACAGAATATTTGATTTCTTGCTCCTGGTTCATATCTTGTCCTCTTTCTGCCTTTAAAACAATTTCCCCAAATCCTTGTGGTTTCCCATCCTCTTCCCTTTTCTGGTTATATGTCAATCAATATCCATAAGAGTTTAAAGCAAGAAAATAAATTAGAATTAAAATACCCATTTTTGTTTTGCAGCCCTTTCTCAAACCCTGCTTGGCACCTGGAAATTTATGTCTGTGTTTTTCTACATATGAGTATCTTTTCCTTAGTAGAAGCATGGTAGAAAGTCTCAGAGGTCAGTGAAAACCTCCAGCCCCTAAGAAAAGTAGGACATAGCAACTCAGTCGGCTTGGAAAAGTCAGTATAAACTCAAGACTTACAAAAGGCGTATTTCCCAGCTCTGCCCCAGCAAGAAGCGGCACGCACTCACCACAAACTCTCAATGCTCACATTCGGGTCTTTGATGCTTTTCTCCACTAGAAGGAGCCTGGACTCCTCCGACTGTAGCAGTTTCCAAGATTAGAGACGGCGGGAAAAATAATTAAATGGGTAGGAAATGTCCTTCTATTGCCAGAAAACGAGGATTCTTTAAAAATACACTAAAGTTGGTGCAGACAGGGCAAAAGGAGCACATTAAAGGTGTTCCCACGGACTAAATTTTGAAAAATCACAAGAATCAAATGATTATTTTTACTATTTAAGTTCATAATGAAACTCAAAAGCAAAAAGTTAGATGGAGCAGGAGGCGCCATCATGGGAGTGGACACCCCCACAACGAAGACAAAAGGTTTGGCGCTAGGAGCCCTCGAGCCAGGACATCCATCTGAGGCTGTTGGTCACACTGTACAGGTTTTGGGCCAGACGAGCCAATTCACCTTGCAAGTCGTATAGAAGAGGTTCAGGAATGGCACCTACCGGCTGCCCCTATTCCTTTCCCTGATGATCCAAAAGATGATGCTTCCTGGCTGGGGGTGGGGTGGGGTGGGGTGGAGTGGGGGAGGGCAAAACCGCTGTAGTTGTAGGGACAATAAACCATGACGTGCATCAAGGAGGTGCCCAAACTGAAGGTGTGAGCAGCCATGCTGGAGCCGAATCCTCAAGGCCAGACACAAGATCCTCATCCTCAACTAGCTGGCCCTGGACTCCCCTAAGGGCTGTGGCACGGTCCTGCTCTCTGGTCCTCACAAGGGCGGAGAGCTGTCCTGGGATTTCACCAAGGCTCCTGGAACCATGCCAAACCCTGCCTGTGCCAGGGGCCAAGGGGCCAGCCACAGCTACAAAACCCCAGATCCTAGCTTGTTGTCCAAAATATTTTGGATGTTGACAAAGAACAAGGTTAAAATGTAAGCAAAAAAGTGGATATGAGACAAAAGAATGGTGACTATGAATACGTTTGTTCAATGTTTACTTAATGAAATGAGATAGTTTTTTGTTTTCAATTTATGCCTTATTAAAGAATAATTTTTAAAAGAGGGCATCTACACTAATAAAAGACAAAGATGCTAATTGACTGTACCTTTGCTATGCCCACCAGCCAATCAGAAGAGTATGCAAATTAACCCAACAAAGATGGCCGTTAAATTTGCATACTGCAGGTGGGGCAGGACAGCGTGAGCCGCCGCATGCCCAGCCACCATCTGGGTCTGCCATCTGTGACCCAGCATGGGATCCGGGCCTGCCATCTGCCACCCGGGGAGCAGGCCTAAGCCAGCAGGTGGTTATCACCCGAGGGGTCCCAGACTGTGAGAGGGCACAGGTCGGGCTGAGGGACCCCCCCTCCCCCCCTGCCAGTGCACAAATTTTTGTGCACTGGGCCTCTAGTTATATTTATATGGCTCTCACATGTAGATATTATTAAAATACAATTCAACTGAGTAAATTTAAAGATGCAATTGGTATTATTTAATGACTCATGCATTGGGCAGTCTTCCATGTAGCAGATGGAAAGAAGCTCCAAGGAGCTGTACAAAATGGAAAACTTCTATAGGCAAAAGAAGGCAGGGCAAGGACTTTGTTCTAGCAAAGAGTGAATTGTTTTAGGCAAGGTCTCTCTCCTTTTGGGGACAGAAGGGGCCTATCAGGTTGATTACCTCACTTGTGCTGACCAGTAATCTATATTATTAAAGGCCTGTGGCCATAATGCCGTAATGACCAACAACGGGACTCACCAGGAAGTGCATTGATGGGTCCCGCGGTGTCTGCAGTGAGCGGGACTCTGGCGTCCTGTGGTGGTGGTGGGAGGGAGTCTGGGGTCCTGTGGCAGCAGCAGGAGGGAGTCTGGGGTCCCGCAGCACAGGGGGGTGGGGGTGGAGGGGGGGTCTGGGTCTTGCGCCAATTTCGAGTGCTGGGCCTCTAGTCTGTATATATAAAAGCCTAAGTGACTGGCCGGCTGGTAGCTATGACATGCAATGACCATCAAGGGGCAGACACTCAATGCAGGAACTGCCCAGTGACAGCAAATTTGCAGAGTGCCCTCTTGCACTCTGGGACCCCTCGGGGAATGTTGGAGAGCTGGTTTCAGCCTGATCCCCGCAGGCCAGGCCAAGGGACCTTACCTGCCAGAGGGACCCTGCTCACTCCACAGATGCCCTTTGAGCCCCGGCACTGCCCCAGGTGCAGCTGACTGGGAAGGGACCTTGGGAGGTTGGCTCCAGGGTGTGTCTGGCCCCTCTTGCCCAGTCCCGTCCTGCCAGCCACCTTCTAATTAATTTCCTTTTAATGTGCATGAATCTGTGCACCGGACCACTAGTTATAGATAAACTGGCTAAAGGTTACAGTTATGCTTGGCCGGCATGACTCAGTGGTTGAGGGTTGACCTGTGAATCAGAAAGTCATGGTTCGATTCCTGGTCAAGGCACATTCCCAGGTTGTGAGCTCGATCCCTAGTGAGGGCATGCAGGTGGCAGCTGATCAATGATACTTTCATATCATTGATGTTTCTATCTCTCCCTCTCCCTTCCTCTCTGAAATTAATAAAAATAATAATAAAGGTTACAGTTAAGGGAGAGGCTGAATCTGCAATTAGGTCTGTCTTGGTTAGTCTCAATTAGTAAGTCTTGGTTTGGGACTCTCTGTGCTTTCTGGGCTTGTAAGTCTATTTCTTTCACCAGGTAGGGGAAGTTTTCTGTCATTATTTCTTCAAATAGGGTTTCTCTTCTTCTGGCACCTCCATAATGCAAATGTTGGTATGCTTGAAGTTGTCCTAGAGGTTCCTTACACTATCTTCATATTTTTGGATTTTTTTTTTCTTTTTGCTCTTCTGGTTGGGTGTTTTTTTTTGTGTGTTTTTTTTTTTAATTTTATTTTATTGTTTAAAGTATTACAAATAGTAGTACATATGTCTCCTTTTTTCCCCCATTGACCTTCCCCTGGCCTCCCCTACTCACCCGTCTCCCTCCACCCCCGTCCCCCTGGCACATGCCCTCATCCCCACCCCCCCTCCCACACCAAGTGTCTTGTGTCCATTGGTTATGCTTATATGCATGCATACAAGTCCTTCGATTGATCTCTTACCTCTGTGCAGCAAGGCAGGCTGTTGCTGGTGCCGGGTCTTGGGCCTTTTATTGATAGGTCTGGGGCTTTCTGACCCAGCTGCAGCTTGTTTGACAGATTTTACCCTAAGCAAGGAGAGGTCACTCATTTGCAAAAGCTGTTGCAAACAGCTTGGGTGGGGGTTGTAAATTGGATGAGGCAGGGTCTTAGGGAATCATGAGGGAGGAACAAACAGAAATGGCTGCCAGTCAGCTCTGCCACCTGACGAAGGAGGTCCTAGTATAGGAACAGTGGTCCCTGTGAGCACCTTCGTCTGGAAGAAAGCCGCCCCCAAGTTCCTGCCCTGATGCCAGACAATCCAGTTCCTCCTCATGTGTCTGTGTTCCCCAGAGCCTTGTCCTGGTGCTGGAGCTCAGAGGAAGCAGGACCTTGTAAGTTCAGGTTGTGGTGCCGGCCTTTTAAGAGGAACAGCTGGGTCTCCAGTAGCTTCTGTGTCACTGATTTTTACATCTGCACTGGTTTTCATAGCCCGTAGTTCTTACTGCCTGTAGAGACTTCTTTTCCCAGCTCTGGGAGCCTGGGCTGGGGGTCTGGTGTGGGGCTGGACCCTTTGCTCCTCCAGGAGGCCTCGTAGAGACGATCTCCCTCCTGATTAAAAAGGCGGCACACGTGGGTGCTGGGCCAGCCCGTTCTGCACCCCTGTACCTCCTACCTGTCTCAGTGTGCTTTCTTCTTTACTTCTCTAGTTGTAAAACTTCCGTTCAGCCAGCTTTCTGGTGGTTCTGGATCATGGTTGTTATGTATATTAATAGTAATTTTGATGTGGTTGTGGGAGGTGGTGAGTACAGGCGTTTACCTGTACCGCCATCTTCAAATCTTGTCCAGAGTCTTTTATTGTGCTTTCAGGTCAGACTATTATATCACAGTGGTAAGGTTATTGGTTAGATACTGCCAGACCTAGGATACGTGAAAGAGTGTATGATTGTATAGAGAAAAACCATGTATCAAAATTAATATCTAGCCCTAGCTGGTTTGTCTCCTTGGATAGAGCCTTGGTCTACAGACCAAAGGGTCCTGGGTCTGATTCCAGTGAAGGGCATGTGCCTCCACTGCAGGCTCCTCCCTGGCCTGGGCCCTGGTTGGGGCGCGTACAGGAGGCAACCAATCAATGTGTTTCTCTCACATCCATATTTCTCTTTGTCTTTCCCTCTCTCTACTCTCTCTAAAAATCAATGGAAAAATATCCTCAGGTGAGGATTAAAAAGAAAAAATCAATATCTATAGGAAAGGCAACTAATTAAAAGTAAAAGTAAGTTTTAACTAAAATAAAGGCTTAATTTAATAACTTAGTGGTATGGGGTAGAATCATTTTGGGCTGTGATCAGATTCCAAATCCAGCTGAGTAGCAATCATTTGACTCCCCTAACTCTGCAGTGCTGGTAATCAATATAATATTGTGAGTGTGTTTGTCTCTATTATAAGTTGTTTAAAATATTTATAAAAACCTGATAGGTTAAATTTGTGATTTTAAGTAATTATCGAGAGCATATAATTAAGTAAGTTTATAATCACTAATTATCTGGGAAATTTTAAGTAGTTACTAGTAAATCTGTGATTTGGTGTATCAGGGCTATATGATTAGTATATGAATATTTAGGATAATGTTGATTGTTTAGTATTTAGATAAATGCTAATTGTTTAATACATCAATTAAGTTTCTTGTGCAATACTGATGCATGAAATGCAACCTCCAAATCACATATTTCATATTCATGGCCAGCGGGTGTCTGGGGAGGCTCTCCGTTAGACTGTGAGTTGAGTTTAGGTATGCTCCATGTGCTTCTATTGTGGGACCAGTGGCTACTCAGGGCTCTTCACAAGGCAGATGGCAGAATTACAAAAGAAGAGTGTGGAAACATGTGACTGCCTTGATTCCTTGGCTCAAAACTGGAAGGCTTTCTTTTTGGTCCACATTCCATTATCTCGAAAGCAAGTCACATGGTCAAGGCCCACATCAAAAAGGTAGGGAAAAATGCTCCACCTGCATTCTTTTTAAAAAAAAATATATTTTATTGATTTTTTACAGAGAGGAAGGGAGAGATAGAGAGTTAGAAACATCAATGAGAGAGAAACATCAATCAGCTGCCTCCTGCACACCCCCTACTGGGGATGTGCCCGCAACCCAGGTACATGCCCTTGACCAGAATCAAACCTGGGACCCTTCAGTCCGCAGGCCGACGCTCTATCCACTGAGCCAAACCGGTTTCGGCTCTACCTGCATTCTTGAACCACAGCAAAGTGGGGGAGGGAAGGAAGAATCAAGAGCAAATAAAGCAATCTACCACACTCAGTACATCCCTGAGATCAAAATATTGGATGGTAACCGAAGCACAAATAGCAGTGATTATTTTCCATGCACAAAAGCCTCTCATAAATTAAAGACTTTCTATAGCCAACTTCTGGGTAGTGAAAGTCTATTTATTTTTGTGGGGTCAAATGCAATATGATGAGAACTTAACATTATTTGATCTTAGTGTTTTTGTAGCAGGATTGCAAAGTTACTCATGATGTAGAAATTTAGGAGGGGTTTAGTTTCTTTATTTTGTCTATAGCTGATTTGGTCTTGTGACCTGGTAGGTAGCTAGAAAGGACAAAATCAAAACAAACTCAATTTAATCTGGTTTAAAATGTATTCTGACCTAGTCATTTAAACCACCTCGTTAGGTAATTTCTCAGGTTCTTGGATTTCCCACATTTTCACACCCTACTGCCTTCTTATTTGAAGAGTATAGATTAATGTATTCTGAAGATATGGGGAGGGGAGAGGGGCCCCTGTAGTGTTCTCCTGGTTCTGGATTGTGTACCGCTCAGTTCATCCAAGTTTTGGCTATAGACTTCAGTGGCTGCTAAAATTATCTTCTTTTTTTTTTTTTCTGGCTCAGTCAAGGTCTAGTCACCCTTCCTTGTTGACTTGGGCCCCTTCTGCTCTTTCTGGCTGCAGACCCTTAAACGCATCCCTCCACTTAGCCCCTGGCCAGGCTGTTCATCCTGTGAGGTCATCTCCCCCATGGACACAACAGGGCCATGGCAGGCTGCTGGCTCTCAACTCTGTGTCACCAAGGGAGGCTTGGGAGTACAATTGAGCTGTGTTCTCTCTCTCCCTCAGCTTTTCTCTCTTTCTCTCCCTCCTTCTTCCCCCCCGCCCCTCTCTCAGGTACCTCAGCACTCCAGTCTCCTAATCATGCCGGGACACTCACACTCGTGTTGAGATTAAGCCGCTCAGCATAGCTCTCCCAGAATCTCACAGAAAGGGTCCAGATGACCACCTCAGAGCATGAGTTTCTCACGGTTCGCCTTTCCCTTCCTCTGATCGCTCCTTTCCTTCTCACCATCCCCTGCGCTACAAGTGGGAAAGTTTACTTTTACTTCTATCACATCCTCTTTCTACCACAGAGTAGGTGTTTCTTGGCATAGTGTTATAGGCAAACAGGAAAAGCTCTGTGATTTGGTTTGCCAAGTCTAGCTCCTAACATATTAACTGGGAGCCAAAGTGATGTAGAAAAAATTTTTTCACTTTGACAGTTTCTCACTGCAAAATCCTAGTTTATATGTCAGAAGCTGGCTTACTTTTTTCATTCCTAATTACCATCCTCCCCCTTGACAGGCACAGAGATGGGTGCTTTTAGAATTGTAAAGAGAAAGTCACGACTAGGAAAAGCAAAAGAGAAAAACATGTGGATTCTTCAGAGTTCTGCCGTTGGTACACTGACACTGCATTTGTCAGGGCTCAAGTTGAGTAATAGTTCAGAAAGTCAGATTTGGTTCCACTGTTAGGTCTAGGGATTTCCTTAGGCAACACTGTGGAGAGCAATCTGGGACATACTTGACATGAAGGTTGACATTCACTTGTAAACAGCCATTAACTTTATGTCCGTGTGTATTTGGGGGGCTGGGATGGTGGGGACTACCTAAATAAGAAATAAAAATAAATGGGTCATCTCCAAATTATCCGTCATTACCGGCTAGGCAATAGGAATCCTTGTCAGGTATATCACCCACCTTTAATCTCTGATCAAAAGAAGACATGCATTGTCATAATTCCCCTCACCCTCTCTCTGTGGCCAGATTCTGGGATATTCAACTTTAGGACAATAAGCTACTGCCTGTGGCATTCAGCACCTCAGAGGGAGACTCCAGCTCTTCTTGACAGTGGCCTGGGAAGATCAGGAGCACTATTCTAACAGGAGCTGTAACTCACAGAATGAATGCTGCCCCTGCTCTTCAGGTTTTTTAAGAAATGGAAACCACTTCCCACTTAGTGTTCAGCTTATCAAATCCTCTCTGGAGTAGAGTTCTGTAGAGTCTCCTAGAGGAGATTGGAAACAAATCCCCAACTTCATCAGGACTTGCTACGATCTGGGAGATGAACTGATTTCTCCAAAGAGAGGGAAAGGCCACATCTACTGCTTCTCTTCTATCACTGTGCTGGCATGTAGGACTAGCAGAGATACCTTGATAACTAAACACTGATAGCATCATGCCCTGTGGAGTGATACTCTAAGAGTTACAACCTTCTCAGTAGAAGATACTGTCTCTCTCATATATACCCCTGGGTCTTTAAAATCCATTATCATATTGATGTAAACTTTATGGGAAAATCTAAACTGTCAGGTTGATTATCTAGTCAAGAGGAGAGTTGTAAATATTTTAGAACCATTCTGAGCAAAGAGAGAAACAGCATTCTAGGGACCATTACTGTATTACTCACCGCTCTCTACAACATGAACTCAGCACAAGCACAAGGCCAGTGGGGCTAGTTATGCGTTCAGATCCCCAGGGTATAGACATCCTGTCTCAGTTTTATGGCTTTAGATGAGCATCCCATCCCCAACCTGCTCCTGGTCATCAGGAAAGCAAGAGAATAATCTTCACTTGGAAAAACACCTGGCTAAATAGTTGGTGTTTTAAGTATCTATTGCTGTGTAGCAAATCACCACAAACGTAGCAGCTTCAAATAACATTTATTATCTCACAATTTCTGTGCACCAGGAGTCTAGGCACAGTTTAGCTGTGTCCTCTGATTTGGGACTCATTTAACTGCAATCCAGATGTGATCTCATTGGGGGGCTTGACTGGGGAAGAACTACTTCAGAGCTCACTTAAATTGTTTTGGCAGAATTCATTTCCTTGCATTGGTAGTGAGAGGGCCCCAGCTTCTTGCTGCCGTTGGAGGCTGCCCTCAACTCCTAGAAACCATATTGTTCCTAGAGTTGCCCGCAGTTGCCTGCCTTGGGGACCTCCCAATATGGCTGCGTACTTCATCCAGCTAGCAAGGAGAGTCTCTAGAGCAGTGGTTCTCAACCTTCTGGCCCTTTCAATACAGTTCCTCATGTTGTGACCCAACCATAAAATTATTTTCGTTGCTACTTCATAACTGTAATGTTGCTACTGTTATGAATCGTAATGTCAATATCTGATATGCAGGATGGTCTTAGGTGACCCCTGTGAAAGGGTCGTTCGACTGCCAAAGGGGTCGCAACCCACAGGTTGAGAACCGCTGCTCTAGAGGGAGTGTGCTAGCAAGACAAAGTCTGACATAATGTAACATGGTCACAGAAGTGACATCCCATCACCTTGGTCTCATTCTATGGATTAGTACCAAGTCGCAGGTCTTGTACACACTCAGCAAGAGGGGATTATACAAGTATTATAAACACTGTGAGGTGGGGTCATGAGGACCATCCCAGAGACGCTGGCTGCCACATTTGGGAGAGAAGGTAAGTCCTGCTGAGGGTTTGGATATTGCATAAGGTCCAGATTTAGGGGTTGGTGGGTGAGCGGTATCATACTAGGATAAGGAAAGGCAAGGGGAGAGAGAAAAAAGTAAGTGGAGAAAAGAGCCAGCAAGATAGAGGCCGGGATTAGGCAAAGCCAGTGAACGAACATGGTAACAGCCTGACCAAAGGGTCTTTTGAGAATGACAGTGCTTGTTACCTGGGTGTAAATCCTCCCTGTTTCCCATGAAATCTGCAGGAGAATCTGCTTCCTTCTGGAATGTTAGGTGTGAGTGATTTTGGTTTTGATGCTGCAGAAACTGAAGACGTTTGTCCCAAGTTTGACATGAGAGGTAATCGACTGTGGGGCCAGAGCAGCTCCAGAGGACATGGGTGACTGGAGCTGAGGGGTTCCAAGGTGCTAATTCACTGAAATCTTGGAGAGGCCTTCAAACTTTCCCCTTGGCCAGGAAGTGGCAAGAGATATGAGAGGCTGGGGTGCCTCCAGCCATAATGGGCATTACATAGAAATATGAGGACTTTAAATAATATTATTTTAAAATTGAAAAACTGGGGAAGGGATAGGAGAGAGAAAGAGAGAGAGAGAGAGAGAGAGAGAGAGAGAGAGAGAGAGAGAGAGAGAGAGAAGAGAGTTGGGGGTAAGGAAGGGAATGCATGTATTAACATAGGATGACTATGTCTTGGTTGCCTGGATCACTCCCAGTTTAAGCAGCAAATCACACTGTCACTGAATTAAGGCCCTCCTATGTGCCAGGTCTGCAGAGTTTAAAGAGAGATTAAGCAAGAGAATCTTTCTATGTATTTCTAGGTGATCCTTACCACAAGTGCTACCAGGTAAGACTTGGGCTTCCCATTTGACACATTTCAAAAGTGAGTCTCAGAGAAGTTAAATAATTTGTTTAAGGTCACACAGCTAGTAAGTGGCAGAGCCAAGATTCAGACCCATACCTGTCGCATCCTAAAGCTCATCTTCTTTTCATTCTTTTCTCATCCTACTGTATGAGGGTTTTGGGGGTGTCTGACAACATAATGTTAATATGAGCCTAGTTAAATTGTGTAATGCTTATTTCCCCATAATATATGCCTGCATAGAGAGCTTTAGGAACTCTCCTAATTTCATACATCAATGATTTTAGTTTAGGTTTGTATTAATTGGGAAGCTTTTGGTTGCAAGTAACAGAATATCTGACTAAACATTGCTAAACAATAGGGGTCTATTATCTTGCATAAAAAGAAGTCTCGAGGTAGGAAGTTCCAGAAGGTTTAATGATACTTGAGCTCTTGGTCACCTAGGCTGCAATTCTCTTGGCTTTCTCCTCGTGGTCACAAGATAGCTGCCACTGCTCTAAGCATTGCACCCTCATCTAATAATACCAGCAAAAAGAAAGGATTTTGTTCTCGTATGACTTTCTCTTTTATCAGGGAAGAAAATCTTTTTAATAACCCTCAGCTGATTTTCCTTATAATTGATCGGGCACCTTTCATTCTTAAACCATTGTAAGTAAAGGGAAATGAAAATGCCATGACTGGCTTAGGCCAATTATGATGAATTCCCAGAGGCAGGATGGACCTCCCCATGAGCAGATTGCTGCCTGGTACTTGAACAAACTTGGCATTCTAGTAGCGATGGGGAAGGAAAGACAGGCAGTTGGATCCACAGTGTCTGCTGTAGGGATTTTATGCCAAAGGCTCCTAACAGAGGACCTGTGTGGGCAGGGCCGCATGCTGAGTCACTATGCTTGTGTTTTGGAGAAGATCTTCCAAATAACTAATTCCTCTCTGTCATCCTTGCCCCATGGCTAAATGCAAATAGTTGGGTTCAAGTTTCTGGCTTTGCACTTGTGAGAAATAGCTGCCATTGTCGGGTACATGGTGTTTTGATATAAAGCACATTATTATTCCAAACTCTTATTGCTTTGCTTCAAATGTTTTGAAGAAAGAACAATGAGTCATTTCTCACAGGATTGGAAATGTGAGTACCTCCCTTTGGAAATAGCACAGAAATGTATAACTAAAAATGGCAAGCACTCTCATGTTTTTGTGCCCCTGGTATACTAATAACACAGTAATATAACTGCAACAGTAATGATAATGATAATAATAATAACTACCATGTATCGAATGGTGTCAACTACTGGACTGAGAATATTTATACAAACATACATTTTAATCCTCATAACATTTCCATGAGATAAGGTTGCATATCCCCATTTTATAGATGGGAGAACTAAGAGAGAGGTTATAGGACTTGTTGATAGGGCTGAGATCTAGGCTTTGACTCCTGCGGACTGGCTCAGAGTGAGCTTGCTGAATGAGTATGGTGTTCAGCTTGCAGTAAGCTCAGGATGTTTGCCACCTGCCGCAGAGGAAGAGCCAGGGTGGGGAAAGAGAGAGGGAAGGACGATGTTTCTAATAATGAAAGCTGACCACCATGGGGGAAGCATTCAACATTCATTTGTAAGAAGGAAAATCTCGAGTTATAGTTTTAGACAAGCACTATTATACTGTCAAGGCTAGCTGGGGTCAAAACCAAGCTTTGCCACTTACTAGCTGCATGACCTTGGGCAAATTATTTCAGCTGTCATTGCTCATGCCTTCATGTATAACTTGGGAGAATAGTACTGACTTCACAAATCTATAGAGAAGATTAAATGAATTAATGGCTACAAAGCGCTTAAAACAGTGGCTGGAACCTAATGAGTCATTGAGAGGATGTGGAAATAATGTGGGCCCGGAATCAGATGGGCTAAGGTTTGAATCCTAACTGTTATTTAACATCTGGGTGACTTGGGCCAAAATGCTAGACTTTCTGTGCCTAACATATGACTGTGTTAATAAATAAGTTTTAAGAATATGACCTGTTTTGCCCAGTCGGTGTGACTCAGTGGTTGAGTGTCAACCTATGAATCAGGAAGTCACGGTTTGATTCCCGGTCAGGGCACATGCCTGGGTTGAGGGCTCGATCCTCGGTGTGGTGTGTGCAGGAAGCAGTCGATCAATGATTCTCTCTCATCATTGATGTTTCTATCTCTCTCTCCCTGTTCCTTCCTCTCTGAAATCAATAAAAATATATTTTAAAAAAGAATATGACCTGTTATAATAGTATGTCTACAACATCACCCCTTCCTTGTCATCATAATTCTATATTGATAGATCTGATTGATACCATGTGACCTATTAATATCAGGTTGGTGCTGCTTTGAGTATAGCAACTCATATTCCCCTACCTTAAAGATATCTAGACCTCAGTATAGCTTCTCAAATTAACATCTGGCCAAAAGAGTGCCACAACACGTAAAACATTTAGTACTATAAGAAGGGGCAAATGTTAGCAAAGGTGATAACAGTTATCCACTAGGTATTTTATCCTCTGAAATTCTCAGCAAAGGAATCTGGATGCTGAGTAGAAGGCAAAGCTGTAGTAAATACACTGAAGCGGAGTGTTGCTGCTATAGTACAGTGCATTTAGGCACGCCAGTGCCCCCATACTTTCTTCTCTCCAAATTATTCCTCCTCTATATCTTCAACAGTTATATCAGATTATATAATTGCCTCAGGGCCATGTTCTTGGCCAAATGCTACAGAAGAGGGAAACCTGACAAGTGAATTCACCCAATAGTGTCAGGGCCCTGATCATGGCCATTTACAGTGAGTGAAGGGAAAGAACTGCCACTTACAAAGGAAGATACAGAAACGCATTTCTAACAGGAGTTTATGTAGAAGTTGTAGAATCGGAGACTCTCTAAGGCCCCTCACATCTCCCGTGGTCCACCCTCTCAGTCAGAAAGGTCCCGAGGTCCTCTTGGACTAGACCAGTGATGGCGAACCTTTTGAGCTTGGCGTGTCAGCATTTTGAAAAACCCTAACTTAACTCTGGTGCTGTGTCACATATAGAAATTTTTTGATCTTTGCAACCATAGTAAAACAAAGATTTATATTTTTGATATTTATTTTATATATTTAAATGCCATTTAACAAAGAAAAATCAACCAAAAAAATGAGTTCACGTGTCACCTCTGACACACGTGTCATAGGTTCGCCATCACTGGACTAGACCTTAGTATCTGCACCGTTACACCCTGAGCAAGCTAAGCGCAAGGCAGGACTCAGGGATGCAGAGATTTTACATCTTCATTTGTGGCGGGGTATTTTCCTTAGACCTCAGTATAGCACATTTACTAACATCAGGCCAAAGCAATATCTTTAAACCTGGATAATACGAACAGTTATTGTATCAGCTTTTATTTTTTTCCTATTAGTTAAGGTTAGGCTTTCTCAGTAGTGAAGGCAAAAAATTATTCTGTAAAATTTTTATTACAACAGACCCAAACTCCAAATAGCTCAAGCCAGGACAAATCGCTGCCCTGAAATTGTTCAACCATTACCCAAATGTCCACTTCCCTTTGAGCTTTATGGAGCTGGCCCCAAAATATTTCCTCTTTGGTAAGTGTGGGGGTGCAGGGCAGCCCATCCCAAGATATCCCACAATGGCATACTGATCACTTTGAATTAAATTCAATTAAGAAGCAGCAGGAGAGGAACCAAGATGGCGGCATAGGTTAACGCCGGAGTTTTGAACAACTACTTCAAAAGTGAAACCAAAAAACGGAAGGGACATCACCCAGAACCACAGGAACGCTGGCTGAGTGGAAGTCCTACAACTAGGAGGAAAGAGAAACGCATATGGACACCCAGAGGAGGCGCAGTGCTGAAGTCAAATTCTGAGGTGCGGAGTGCGCGGAGCGGGCTGGCGGCGGAGGGCGCGGTTGGCGTTTTCAATCGGGAGGGAGTCACAGACTCTGAGCTCCAGATACAGGCGAGTCTTTAGGGACCCAGACTCAAACGGGAGAAGCGGGACTGTCTGGCTTCGGTCAGAGCGAGTGCAGCTTTCTCTCTGAGCTTTGCAGCGGGTGCTGGGACTCAGAGAGGCAGAGCCCCTGGGGACAGGACTGAGAGCCGCCATAACTGCTCTCTCCGGCCCACCCTGTTGATCCTGTGCGACCGGCCCCGCCCAAGCCCTGCACAGAGGCATTTGCCGGATAGCCTCAGGCAAAGGCTAGATTAGCACCTCCCTAGAGGACAGAAGTTCTCTCACTGCTGACACAGCTGATTCTCATAGCCACTTGGCCTGGAGGTCAAACCCTCCCTGGAATTAGCTACAACAATCAAGATTTAACTATAAGACTTCGAACAAAGACCACTAGGGGGTGCACCAAGGAAGCATAACAAAATGCGGAGACAAAGAAACAGGACAAAATTGTCAATGGAAGATATAGAGTTCAGAACCACACTTTTAAGGTCTCTCAAGAACTGTTTAGAAGCCGCCGATAAACTTAATGAGATCTACAAGAAAACTAATGAGACCCTTGATCTTATATTGGGGAACCAACTAGAAATTAAGCATACACGGACTGAAATAACGAATATTATACAGACTCCCGACAGCAGACCAGAGGAGCGCAAGAATCAAGTCAATGATTTGAAATGCGAGGAAGCAAAAAACACCCAACCGGAAAAGCAAAATGAAAAAAGAATCCAATAACGCGAGGATAGTGTAAGGAGCCTCTGGGACAGCTTCAAGCGTACCAACATCAGAATTATAGGGGTGCCAGAAGATGAGAGAGAGCAAGATATTGAAAACCTATTTGAAGAAATAATGACAGAAAACTTCCCCCACCTGGTGAAAGAAATGGACTTACAGGTCCGAGAAGCGCGGAGAACCCCAAACAAAAGGAATCCAAAGAGGACCACACCAAGACACATCATAATTAAAATGCCAAGAGCAAAAGATAAAGAGAGACTCTTAAAAACAGCAAGAGAAAGAAACTCAGTTACCTACAAGGGAATACCCATACGACTGTCAGCTGATTTCTCAACAGAAACTTTGCAGGCCAGAAGGGAGTGGCAAGAAATATTCAAAGTGATGAATACCAAGAACCTACAACCAAGATTACTTTATCCAGCAAAGCTATCATTCAGAATTGAAGGTCAGATAAAGAGCTTCACAGATAAGGAAAAGCTAAAGGAGTTCATCACCACCAAACCAGGATTATATGAAATGCTGAAAGGTGTCCTTTAAGAAGAGGAAGAGGAAGAAAAAGGTAAAGATACAAATTATGAACAACAAACATGCATCTATCAACAAGTGAATCTAAGAATCAAGTGAATAAATAATCTGATGAACAGAATGAATTGGTGATTATAATAGAATCAGGGACATAGAAAGGGAATGGACTGACTATTCCTGGGGGGGAAAGGGGTGTGGGAGATGCGGGAAGAGACTGGACAAAAATCATGCACCTATGGATGAGGACAGTGGGTGGGGAGTGAGGGCGGAGGGTGGGGCGGGAACTGGGAGGAGGGGAGTTATGGGGGGAAAAAAAAGAGGAACAAATGTAATAATCTGAACAATAAAGATTTAATTAAAAAAAAAAAAAAAAGAAGCAGCAGGAGTGGGAGGAGCTGTTTGATTCTCCTCTGTCTCTCTAAAAGCAGGAAATAAATCTCCATGTGATACCCTCCCTGCTCCTCAGGGCTGGGAGACAACCTCATCACAAGAGGTTTTTTAAAAACGCCCGGGCCGGGTGGCTCAGTTGGTTGTAGTGTCATCCCACACACCAAAAGTTTGAGAGTTCAGTTCCTGGTCAGGGCACATACCTAGGTTGCAGATTCAATTCCCCATGCCCACCCCTCCCGCCCCCCCCCCCCAAAAAAAAGTTAAAAAAAATTCAGAGTCAAAAAAGCCCATATAAGTAAACCTTGTAACGCCTTTACTAATTTACTGTCAAGCCCAAACCTTGCTTAGAGTCCTTTCTAATGAGCACTAACTTTTTTTGTCTTCCCAATTTCTAACAGATTTATTGTTTCTTTGTCTAAAAAGTATTTTTTAAATGCCTGGTTTGATCATATTGTGATTTTTCCGTGTGCATGTATTAAATAGGTTTTTTTCTCCTGTTAATTTGTTACTGTGTCAATTTTATTATTTTATTATTAGTCCAGCCATAAGAAATAAAGCAGGGTAGGAGGCAGGCATTTTCTCTCTCGCCGACATAAGTATTAGGAGTTCAGATGAGGACTTATAGGAATGATTTGCTGGGCTGCCACTCTGCTCTCTGAGATAAAATGGTAATCCATTTTAAAGCCTATGGCTTTTTATAATGAAACTGACAGACCAAAAGCAATTTTCAGTTTTTCACAAGGATCCAGGGAGTAGAACTCCCTGCCGCACTATTAAGCATTGCTTGGCAGCAGCTTGCTCGATGTGCCTGAGAGCTCTTGGCAGGAGCTATAATAGAATCGCCCTTCTTCCCTCTCTCACTCCAGCAATTCATAGTCGATTTATATTACTTTTTGAGAAAGGCAATTCTCAGTCCTAAGGGACAACAAAATGAAAAGCACACCAAATGAAGTGTTTAATTTCATCAACCCAAGGATTAAGTAAAAAGCCTTTTTCTCCTTTGGGCTTATAACAGCAAAATAACCTTCTGTTAGACTTGATTACATGAGCACTTATAAAATAAACTTCTGGCATAGAAGATGTATCATTTAAAATGTAGTAGGGAAAAACATTGGAATATAAGCCTATTCATTTCTTGTGGGACTGCATTTTTTTTTTTTTACTACAGCAAATAGATCCTATAATGTCTCAATATGATAGATGTTTACCTTTTTAATTAAAAGGAAATTCAATAGACTGTTTTTAAGAGCTGCTTAAGGTTTACATAAAAATTGCACAGAGCTCTGGCTGGTGTGACTCAGTTGGTTGGGCATAGTCCTGTGCAGCGAAAGGTTGCTGCTTTGATTCTCAGGCACATGCCCAGGTTGCAGGCTCAATCCCTGGTGGGGAGCATGCAGGAGGCAGCTGACTGATTGATGTTCTGCTCTCACATTGATATTTCTCTCTCTCTCCCTTCCTCCCTCTTTAAGAATCAATAAAAGAGCCCTGACCGGTTTGGCTCAGTGGATGGAGCATTGGCCTGCGGACTCAAGGGTCTCAGGTTCGATTCCGGTCAAGGGCATGTACCTTGGTTGTGGGTGCATCCCCAGTAGGGGGTGTGCAGGAGGCAGCTGATCAAAGTTTCTCTCTCATCGATGTTTCTAGCTCTCTATCCCTCTCCCTTCCTCTCTGTAAAAAAATCAATAAAATATATTTTAAAAAAGAACCAATAAAAGAAAAATCTTTTAAAAATTCAGCAGAAAGTTTCTACATACCACTCTCCTCACAGTTTCTCCTATTACTAACATCTTGCCCTAGTGTGATATGTGCTACAATTGATGAACCAATATTGATATGTTGTTATTAGCTAAAGTGCATAGTTTACATTAGGGTTCACTCTGTGTTGTACATTCTATGAGTGTGAACAAATGTATAATGACATGTATCTACCTTTACAGTATCATATTGAATAGCTTTACTGTCCTAAAGATCCTCATTCTACACCTATTCATCTCCCCCCCCCCCCCACTAACCCCTGGCAACCACTGAACTTTTTGTTTTGCTTTGTCATTTCCAGAATGTCATATATAGTTGGAATCATACAGTATATAGCCTTTTCAGATTGGCTCTTACACTTAGCAATATGCGTTTAAGGTTCATCCATATCATTTTATGGCTTGATAGTTTATTTATTTTATTGCTGGAAAATATTTCATTGCTGAATATTTCACTGTATGAATGCACAACACTTTGTTTTTCCATTCACCTACTAAAGGACATTTTGGTTACTTTCAAGTGTTGGCAATTATGACTAAAGCTGCTATAAACATCCACGTGCCAGTTTTTGTGTGGACATAAGTTTTCAACTTATTTTGGTAAAAATAAGGGGCATGATTCCTCTGTCATATGCAAGATATGCTTAATTTTGTAAGGAACTGCCAAACTATCTTCCAAAGTGGCTGCAACATTTTACATTCCCATCAACATTCATAGGACACTCTGGAAAAGTTAAAACTATAAGGACAGACATAGGCTGGAGATTGACTACAAATGGGCACCCTGTTGTTCCACATATTTGCAAGCCTTTGGTGTTTAGATTTTAGCCATTAGATTTTAGCCATTCTAATAAGTATGTAGTGATATTTCATTGTTTAAATTTGTCCACATGCATTTTAAAGGGTCTAAACAGCCCTGGCTGGTGTGGTTCAGTGGATAGAGTGTTGGCCCCCACACTGAAGTGTCACAGGTTTGATTCCTAGTCAAGGGCAACTACCTGGGTTGCCAGTTTCATCCCTGGCTCCATGGAGGAGGCAACCCATCAATGTGGCTCTCTCACACTGATATTTCTCTCTCTCTCAAAATCGATGGGAAAAATATCCTCCGGTGAGGATTAACCAAAAAAATAAATTAACTAAAGTGTCTAAAAACATATTGCTACCTCCTGCTCTAGACTTGAGAGATAAGGTTTAAGACTTTCATGATATTGTATGTAAAATTGTGTATGGTTTTTCTGGAATGTGGGACATTTTCATTATTAGAATTTAAAAGAAGTTTATCTCACAAAGGTGAAGAGCCTCTCTTTTAGTGCATTTTATTATTATTATTTTAAAATTTAAGTCACTTTTATAGTATTGTTTGGACACCAGGCTTTTTAAAAGCTTAGACTACAGGCAGTTACATTCATGATCATCTAATACATTTCAGGAGCATCTTTAAGATGACAAGCACAATATTAGGCACTGGAGGTACAGATGTCAAACACACATGATCTTTGTTCTTAAGTAAGTCAGACTTGTGTAGCTCACGTTGTCAGCCAGTAATCATAGAGGGGGACCCAAAAATGCTCTGTCAGTTCCCATTACCTCTGGGTGCTCAGTCCTGGTTGTGCCAGTAGATGTCATTGTAGTGTAGGCCAGATAACTGATCAGCTAGCCTGAAGGCATGGAATTAAAAAAATGTTTTATTTTTCTTGTCTTGATGCACGACGCACATACATACTAAAAAGGCATCATGTAATTTTTTTCTCTTACTGACACACACACAAAGTTAGTATTAGTATAAAATCGTGGTTATTTTGAAAGTGAAAGGAGATTTCAAAGCCTAACTAAGACACATTTCTACAAAAGGAATATATATATATATATATATATATATATATATGTATATATATATATATATACATATATATATATATATAATCAACTCTATTATAACTCCTGAAATATAACATAGCAGGCAACTTGAGACTGTTAACCTTTCAACATGATAATGGAGACTTAAAGCCTCCATATATCAAAAACCTAACAATAACCATTACTTTTATTCAATAACATCAAGCTTTTTCCCCTATAAAAAAACAAAGACAAATTGAATACTTCCAGTAGGAGTTTGAAAGACTTAAATTTTAGCCTTTTCTATGTTGTTTCAGAGACTATTCTGTTCTGATATAAGAAAAATTTTGCACAAGAAAAAAAGCCTGTTTTAATTTTTAAAGTGCTCATCCATTCATTAAGTAAATTATGTTAATGCCACATAATTAACATAATTATACAGGGCCACAGCTTATTTTTCATGTACTTCAAGTTTATCCTTTCTCTATTGAATAACCTCAGCACATTCATCAAAAATAAATGGATCCCCCCTGGCTGCTTTGGCTCAGTGGATAGAGCATTGGCCTGCGGGCTGAAGGGTCCTAGGTTCGATTCCAGTCAAGGGCACATGCCCCAGTTGCAGGCTCAATCCCCAGTAGGGCGCTTGCAGGGGCATCTGATCAGTGATTCTCATGATTGATGTTTCTATCTCTCTTTCCCTCTCCCTTCCTCTTTGAAATCAATAAAAGTGTTTTTTTTAAAAAACAAATAAGCTGTCATTTCTGTTCTCCAGTAGCTCATGGGCTAGTACACACACACACACACACACACACACACACACACACACACCACACCACACACAGATGTTATTGTTAAAAGATTTTAAAAGAGATATATGCATACATATACATGTTGCTCAGAGACTAGAGGGTCTAACTCAATATGGTGGCTGTGAGCAACAGGGTAAACTTGACCCAAAAAGGGTCAAGCTGGCTCATGAAGTAGAAGCAAGGTTTTTCAAATAGACTGGGGACTAATGTCTTGCAAGGCAGGGGGAATACAGAGAGCAGCAGAAGAGAACACGCACTCGGAGAAAATGACAAGTCATTCAGTGCGGCTAGAGGACAAGGGACAAGGTGCCTTTAAATGCATAGACTAAGAGGGCATGTGGCTAGAAAAGTGTGCAAAGGGTCTTTGTGTGCCACACTAAGGGATTTGGACTTCTGTAGACAGTTGGGAGCTATGGAAATATTCTACCTAGAGTAATAACATGATCAGATTTGAGTGTAAAAATACCATTTTGCTAGCATTTTGTAATATGATTTGAAGAAAGAAGAAACTAGAGAGAGGGAAACCAGTTTGATGACTGCTGCAGAAATTGAATTGTGGGGTGCTGAGGCTCTGGCCTAAGGCAGTGACATTGAAAGTCTAGATTAAGGGGCACTTTCAAAAGATATGTGAGAGTGAAGCTGATGAACTTGGGAATTAATTGAAAGTATATAGGGAGAGAAGAGGTTAGAGGGAAAAGAGAATTGAGTATGTATGTCAGAGTTCTGGTTTGAGTAAGTGAATGGTAAAGCCATTAATTGGCTAATTTATTATAGAAGAAAGAGCAAATTTTAAACACAATTGTCTAGTAATCCATTTTCACATAAAAGTACAAATTTAAGTTAGAGAAAAATGTCAATAAAAGAATTCTGGATCCTATTTTTCTCTTCCCCAAGTCAAGGACATTTCTTTGCTCCTTCTCATTCAAATACTGAAACGGAATGGAATCTGAGACCTTGAAAACCATGTCCAATTTATGCCTGAGCTATTTCACTAGTGATACAATGGTTACCTTAGAGATGAGATAAACAAAACTTGTTCCCTTTTGTGTTCCAAATAATTGTCTTGTTGCCTAGGAAGATAAGTTCTAACCTCAGGCTCTCTGGGATAGGGTACCACCTCTTCCTCTTTGGTAGTTCATTTCATTCCGCTTTGAGATTTATTTCCATTGAAATCTCCAAACATGTTATTCCAAGTTCCTTTGAAATGCCTACTTCTTCAATAAACAATATGTAATTATAACAATAGCTACTGAGTGTCTACCATGTATCAGGCTTTGCACTACATGCTTTGGTGATATTATTTCTTAAATCTTAATATACCTATAAGGTATATTAAGTTAGTCTCACCACTTTAAATATGAAGAAGAAGCTCTGTGAGTTTAAGAATCTTGCCCAGTTTCAACTGGTTGGTGAAAAGAATCAGTACCTGTACTCAGGTCTACCTGACTCCAAAGCCCTTGACATTTCCATTATGTCACACTGATTAGATCTATATACAGAAAAACAAAACTTTAAATAAAAAATTTAAACATAAACAAAAAAAGAGGGAATAATATAATGAAACTCCATGCTCCCTTCATCCAGCTTCTTCAATTATTAACTCAGCCAGTCTTTTTCATCTTTTTAAAAAATACATATTTTATTGATTTTTTACAGAGAGGAAGGGAGAGGGATAGAGAGTTAGAAACATCCATGAGAGAGAAACATCCATCAGCTGCCTCCTGCACACCCCTACTGGGGATGTGCCCGCAACCAAGGTACATGCCCTTGACCGGAATCAAACCTGGGACTCTTCAGTCCACAGGCCGACGCTCTAACCACTGAGCCAAACTGGTCAGGGCTTTCATTTTTTTTTTAAATTTAAATTTATTTTTATTGACTTCAGAGAGGAAGGCAGAGGGAGAGAGAGATAGAAACATCATTGATGAGAGAGAATCACCCCCCACTGGGGATGGCACCCACAACCCAGGCATGTGCCCTCACCAGGAATCGAACCGTGACTCAACCATCCTCTGATCAAAACTTCTTGCCCCAAGGACAAGGAAATGCAGTGGAAAGCTGGTGGGCTTTGGAGATAGACAAGTGTGGAGTGGAATTTCATCTCTACTACTTCGTGCCTTTAGCCAAGTTGGTTAACTTCTCTAAGCGTTGGTATTAGGTTAACCTTTGGGTTGTTGCAGTCACAGAACATTTGTGCACCCTCTAACTTTCAGGCAGCAGCTTCAGCCAAGCTCTCTTCTGTTTCGTGAATCAAAATGATTAGTCCAGGTCTAAAGCCCTGCAGGGAGGTTCACAAAGGCCAGTGGTAGAGACTCAGAGGTGGCCAGAGAGAGGACATGATGGCAACCAGCCTTTCTTTGTTTTGTTTTTAACATAGACTAAGACTCTTACGCTACCTGCCCACAACTACTTCCTCAAATTACCAAAGCAAAGAGGGTACACCCCTTTTGGGCTGCATACTGCTCATTCATGACTGTTGGTCACTTTTCTGGTCTCTTGGGACATTCCTGAGACCTAAATTCCACGCAGGGGGACAGCAGGGAGGGGAGAACAGGTATGGTTTGCGTCACTCCACTACCCAGTAGAAAAAGCCCTACTTAGAACTATTCAAACCAATAATTGGAGGAGAACAATCTTCTAAAAATCCACAGTTACTGGTATTTCATGGTGTGGTCCTGGGCAAGTAGAGGTTGATCCAGGACCTGCCTGCATGGAGCTGCTTATTGTATAATTTAGCAGATTGCTCTGGGCTCTTCTCTCACATTTGAGATTAGCCTTCTTCTGGCACATTCCCTAGTGTCTGAATGGGAGGTTTTTAAATGGTACTATAAACAAACAAACAAACAAACACATGGTGCTCTTGGAAGCCCTGAATTTCAATGATAATGGAAAAGGAATCGGAGAGCAGAAGGGGCCTGAGCTAATCCACTTCCATTCTGTAAGTTCTGCTGTGCTCAGGTTCATTTGTTGAGTCTGGGGGAAATACAATTTGGCAAAAGAACAGGGCTTTGCTGCTAAACACACACACACACACACACACACACACACACACACACACACACACACACACCCAAAACCAGTCTTGGATATTCTGCTCAAGGGGAAATTAAAGAGGGATAATGGAGAGAGGGAGCAGGCAGAGAGCAAGCAGCAAGGCTCTTGAACTTGTCTGTACTATGAGATTTTATTACCAGTAGTAGGTGTTCCCAGTGAAGTTAAGAAAGCATATGTGTGCATGTTCATGTGTGGTTGGTAGAACCTTTGGGATGAATGGCTCTTGACTCTGCTTGCACATTATGATCACCTGGGGAGCTTTAAAAAATACTTGTGTCTGGGTTTCACCTCATAGAGTTGCAAGATCCTTGGCCATTAACCCAGCTCTCTATATTGTAACATCAGAACAATTATGTATTATATAACTATACATATACTCGTATATGTAATAAATGTATATTATAAATAAAAACTTTATAGGAAAACTTGGCACAATTATGAAGTTGAAGTATTAAGAATGACTATCAATAATGACATTTTTGGCTGTTTCCCAATTTTATATTCTTTTCTGCTCGTGAAGACACAAGATATATGGCCATAGGCTTCCTTGGCATTGTGTTAGATAATGAGAGATGCAAAACAATCTTTTTTTCATTTTGTGTTTTTTATGTTAACCAGAGGGATAATAACATACATTTATCTTTATGATCTATTACTGCTTCCTGATTACAATAAAGAACATTTTAGAGAGTTAATCTCTGAATGAATTTCAAATGTCAAGTACTTGCTTCACAATATGACTATAAGGGGTATTGGTCATGGCCTTGGAAAATCACAAGGCTGTAAATGTCCACTCTGCTTGAATAATGTTGTAAGAAAGTATAAGCACTAAATAACTTCAGGAGCCATTTATTGTAAACTTACTTTAAAAGTCAATTATTCTTCAAGATGACAAAATTAAACAGCTCAAAGCAACTATAACATTAAAATTTAAAGCAAACATAAGAACTTCTTACTTTTTAAGTATTTGAAAGGTGTGTGTTTCCTAAATCGATTACCTTTTAACTTTTAAAAATGATGTGTTGATAGAGCCATAAAGCAATTGGCCTAAACAATCCTTTAAACCCCATGGAAGTGAGTCATGATATATTCACAGCTCACACTGTGGTCTCGGAGGGTAAAATTTGTCCCTGGTTGATGTAGCTGCTTCAAGGGAAGGTTCTTTCCTAGGGAGCCGTGGCCTTTGTTGCCATGAGCCTAATAACCTTCTCAAAGCTCTGCCTGTGGGTGCTGTTACCCCTTCGTGGCAAGGGAGGCTGTGAAAGGAAAGAGGGGAATCCTTACCCCACAGTGACTGTTCTATTTTGAGATTAACACAGGTTAAGAAGAATACTGCAATTTGGAAATGGTCTCCCAAATTCAAATGTAGACCTACACAGCCTACTTGAAAACACTCGGGGAAGAGATTGTTACGAGAGCTTGCATGAGGGGAGGGGAGGCTGATGGAAGCTCTAGGCCATCAGTGGTTCTCAACCTTCCTAATGCCGCGACCCTTTAATACAGTTCCTCATGTTGTGGTGACCCCCAATTTCATGGTTACAAATTGAACATAATTAAAGCATAGTGATTAATCACAAAAACAATATGTAATTATATATGTGTTTTCCGATGGTCTTAGGCGACCTCTGTGAAAGGGTCGTTCGACCCCCACGCAGCGGTTCTCAACCTGTGGGTTGCGACCATTGGAAAACACATATAGCATATCAGATATTTACATTATGATTCATAACAGTAACAAATTTACAGTTATGAAGTAGCAACAAAAATAATTTTATGGTTGGGGGTCACCACAACATGAGGAACTGTATTAAAGGGTCGAAGCATTAGGAAGGTTGAGAACCACTGCTCTAGGCTGTTCTTGTCCTGGACCAGCTTCTCTGTTTGGGTTCTTACGTTTAGAAAAGTTTCAGCCAAGAAGTCACAGGTAGTCTTTCCATCCCCTGTGCTGCTCAGTAAGGTCATTAAGGAATGGAAATATTTTGGGAAATAAATAACAAATAAACAAATAAACAAATAAATAAATGTTCTACAACCCCCTTCTCCTTATTTAGCAAATGACATTTCCCAACAGGCAGTAGGCAGGGAGGAAATGCACATTTATTGAATGCCAGTTATAGTTCAGGCACTGTGCTAAGCACTTTCATATGTATCATCTCCTTTAATCCTTACAAATACCAAACAAAAATATTATTTTATAGATAGACAATTTAAGTTTCAGAGAAGCTAGGTAATTTTCCTGAAGTCATAGATCATGAGAGTGGTGAAGCCAAGGTTCAAATTGCCGCCTGAATTCAATGTCCACATTCTTTTCCTTGTACCAAACTGTCTTTAAAAAAGCATGATTGCCCTGACTGGTTTGGCTCAGTGGATAGAGGTCGACCTGCGGACTGAAAGGTCCCAGGTTCGATCCCAGTCAAGGGCATGTACCTTGGTTGCGGGCACATCCCCAGTGGGAGGTGTGCAGGAGGCAGCTGATCAATGTTTCTCTCTCATCGATGTTTCCTTGTTTAAGCTACTTTAAATCAGAGCTTCTGTTACTTTGGCCACATGTAACTAACTACATAATGTCAAATGAGTGTCTTAAACTCAATAAAATGAAAATACATGTATTTTTAAAAAAATTTATTGACTTGAAAGAGAGAGAGAAATTTTTGTTGTTCCAGCCATCCATGCACTCATTGGTTGATTCCTGCATGTGCCCTGACCCGGGATCAAACCCAGAACTTTGGTGTTATCAGGACTATGCTCCAATCAACTGAGCCCCCGACCGGGGCAACATACCTGTATTTAAAATGAGTAACATTTAAATTTAATACCAGCTTTTTCTTTCCCAAATAATTGACAATGTTATCTTTCATTAATGAGATAGTACCTATATAAATAATAATCCATTTCTATGCTTTCAATCACTGAAAGTACTCAATAAAAGCACACACCTATTCTTAATGCTTTCACAATGTACTGTGAGCAGAAAAAACAATTTTCTTTCAAAAGATTCAATGTCATTAGTTAGGAGTTGTCAGTGAGAAACATATTCCATCCAGTACATTTCTAAATTAGGAAGCACTTGAAAGTTTTAGACAAGACAAATTCCTTCTAAAGAAGCAGATCCACGTCATCTTAATTGCCATTTGTCAGAGCCTCCATTCTGTTTTGTAAGTCAGGTAGGAGCATAAGTGAAATAAATTACTTTACCTCCTTCATGTTTCATATTGTTACCTAAATAACTGCAACTATGAGAAGGATATAAAAAATAAAAAAGCAAAAACTCTCAAACAATGTATTTGCTCTTTCTTCTTGCACCACAAAACTGAAAAAAAAAAAAAGCATATGTTTATCTAGTTCATTTCTTCCATGTACAAACATGCCATTCATTCTTTATGACTATAAGCGAGCACATATTTGTCCATGATTCTGATACATTTCCATGTAAGACTTCTCTCTGTGAAAGGCCATTTTATTGTGGTGTGAACATTAGTTTCTCTTTATGTTACCTGAGGACAGAACCTACTTAACCTTTTCAGTTATTTTGGAAGGAGCCAATAACAAGTTTTGAGTTTTTACCAAAAATTATAATAAGTAGTAATAATAACATCTATTACTAGTTAGTACTCTGTGTCAGACATTATGTTAAGGGCTTTACAGGGATTATCTCATTTTATCCAACCATTAACTCATTCAACAAACATTGTGGAACATAGCATTTGCCAGTCTGGTTCTACAGACCATTCTGAGCTAGAATGCTCCTCAGGGCGGGGAAGAGTAGCAGTCTAATTTGGGATCCCAGGGCAAGAGCCATATTGCTCAGGAGGTGGGCGATGGAGAAGATAGAAGTCACGCTCTCTCCGTTTTATTCCCTGAGTTTCTGCTCCCAATACGGTGTACTGTGTTTTTCAAAGTTTATTTCTTGATATTTCCACAAGAGAATGATAATAGGTAATTTTTAAATTTTCTGTGACTAGCCTGGCCAGTATGGCTCAGTGGTTGAGCATCGACCGATGGAACAGGAGGTCACAGTTTGATTCCTGGTCAGTGCACATGCCTGGGTTGTGGGCTCAATCCCCAATGGGGGGTGTGCAGGAGGCAGTGGATTGATGATTCTCTCTCATCATTGATGTTTCTCTCTCTCTCTCTCTCCCTATCCCTTTCTTTCTGAAATCAATTTAAAAATATTTTAAAAAAATGTTTCTATGACTAAAAATTTTGAGGGGTAACATGGGGATTCAACCATTAAGCAGAAGTCTTTTTGTTTGTTAATCTTTACCCGAGATATTTTTCCATTGATTTTTTTTTTTTTTTGAGTGAGTGGAAGAGAGAAACATTGATGCGAGAGAAACACAACGATTGTTGCCTCCTGCTCATACCCCAACCAGGGCCCAGGCTGGGGAGGAGCCTGCACCCATGGTACATGCTCTTGACTGGAATCAAACCTGGGACCCTTTGGTCCGCAGGCCGATGCTCTATCCACTGAGCCAAACCGGCTGCAGTGGTTGGCAAACTCAGTCAACAGAGCCAAATATCAACAGTACAATGATTGAAATTTCTTTAGAGAGCCAAATTTTTAAAACTTAAACTGTATAGGTAGGTACATTGTTATTAACTTAATTAGGGTACTCCTAAGGCTTAGGAAGAGCCACACTCAAGGGGCCAAAGAGCCGCATGTGGCTCGCGAGCCGCAGTTTGCCGACCACGGGTAGTGCAAACAGAATTCTCTACTACAGGAGTTCTCAGTGCCTTTAAGGTGCTTTTGGGCTCTCCAAGAAGGTGCTGCACTCTGCACTATGTATTTTCCAAACTTATTTTACCATAACCCCCCCCCCCATTTCTACCCCCACAGGAGGTACAGTGTTAGGGTTCTATGGCACACACCTCAGGAAAGGAAGCTATTTTTGCTTTTGAAAGCTTTTCCATTCCTCCCTCCACTTCACAGCTCCCTAGGGCTCTAAGAGCTCCAATTGTTATTCTCCACAGCTGCAAAGTCCCCGCCTCCCTGCCAATCTCCTGCATCAACAACCCATCTAGTTCTCAGACATCACAGACATTTCCAGTCACATCTGAGATAGCGACAATAGACATTAAGCTTCTCAAATCCCTGTATTTTTAGATGATATAGTGGCCTCGATCCATGATGACTGGGGGAGGAGTGAAGAAGAGGATATGGGGAGGAAGGTTTTGATCCGGAAGAAAAAAATATATAAATGTCAGTAAATAAATGAAGCTTGGTACAGCCAAGTTCTAAAAAACATTCAACTCCTGACTAACAACCAAAATGCATAAAATTAAAGTCATGGATCATGATATCTTGGATGCAAAAGTGAAAGGGAAACCTTGGAAACTGCCTGCTCAATCTGCTTATGTTTCAAAGTCAAGTCCAATAATTCTTATCAGAAAAGGTGTGGAGAGGGAGGGAATGGTCTTTGGAACGTGGATCCTGTAATTTGGCATTTATATTAGCCAAATAATTTAACCATCTCCAAACCTGGACTTCTTTCGTGTAAAGTGTGTGCCTGTATATTGTTGTGAGTTGCTGTTCTGATGAAGTCCAGTTAGAAAACAATAGTGTAAGTAATAATAAGAAAAAATAAAACTCTTAATTCTGTATGCCTTTTCCTCTTCCCATACATCCTCAGACCTCATCATCCTCTGCAAATGAGAAAAGGAGTAATAGCTAACATCAAGTGGGGAGGGGAGGATGAAGGTAGTTCTGTAATTCACAGCTTCCTTTTGAACAGAAGGTTTTTTTGTATGAGCCAGAATCCTGATAGGAAACTGAATTCTCCACTCCAAATCATTCCATGGAAGAGGCATTAATTAGTAAAGGGACTATTTACAGAGATGAGGGCATGGGTAAGGGAGCCAGCAAGGATGTTGAGGTACTAGCCACAGTGGGAAGCTATTACCATTGTAGGTCTGAGGAGGCAAGGAGAGCGAAGGGGTTAGCAGCTGGAGAAGGGTCCACTCCCTAGAGATTGGACTTGTAGATGCAGGACATCAAAGCAGGAAAGAAGTCTCTCTCTCTCTCTCTCTCTCTCTCTCTCTCTCTCTCTCTCTCTCTCTTTCTCCTCCCTCCCCTCAGTTCTCCTGAAGGTATTTCCCCCTGGCTCAAGCCAGACAGAACCAGAAATCCAGAAATCAAAGGAGCCCAGGGGATGCAATGTGAGTAGTGAGCCTCTCAGGGACCAGATGGACAATAACCAGTCTCTTTAGCCACACTCCTAACTTCTGGGGACAAACTCTGAGCAAAACCCCAATATGTCAACTAAGGGGACATTTTATTTTCAGAACAGAGTTCAATCCCCTCATTTCACAGATGACAAAGCTGAGCTCCACAGAGCTTGTTCAAAGTCACACATCTTACAAGATCAGAGTGAGGTTTCAGCTTAATCCCGACTTCTAGTTCCACAATGTGTCTTTGCCCCTGTCCCACTCTGCATCTTTTAGACCCTCTGGGTCTACCTCGATATTCAGTTTCTAGATCTTCTGTGTTTCCTAGAGAGGAAAAGGAGAGATGAAGATTTTCTCCCCAGGAGATGTATGCCAGCAACACTAGGCTATTTATCTGAATAAGGTGCAAATTGCACAGACATGAAAATGTGATTATATTAAGGCTCACCTGCATCTCTTTGGGCAATCTGGATGAATAAGAGAAAACTGGCTCACCAGGAGAGGTCAACTCCATCCTTCCAAACGCACCACAGGCAGTAAGTAACTAAGGTGGTCAAAATGCTGGGTCTATTATTAGCTTCAATGGTGGCTTTGGCCAACCTGGGAATGCAGGATACTTTAGGTTTTAATACTTTGGTGCCAGCCTTAGGGAGAATTGGAAAATGTTTGACTTTTGCCTTAAGTCATTTTATGCCCACTCCTCCTTCCAAGGTTCCTTCCTCCCCTTCATTCCTTATCACCAAGAGCTACTTCCGGAGCTAGCTGGTCTCCCCCCAACCGTCTTGAATGTGGCTCAGCATCTCAGACTGTCCTTGGCCCTTTGCTCTGTGGAGGTCTACCTGTCCTGTAGGGCTTCCCTTTCAGTGAGATTTCAGCAGAAGATCTGCTAAATAAAGGGGTGTTTATTAACTGCTTAAGGTTGTTACTTAGCATGTCATGTGCTACCCTTCCAAAGTACTCTCCTCATAGTCTCATTCCTGGCCACTGTCTCTACACTTACAGTATCTCAATCTGATAAATACAGCCTACGATGAGATATTCACATACTCCAGTCAACCTGTGATGAGGAGAGGGTCACCGAGCACCACTTCTTGGTTGAGATGCAGAAGAAGGTAATTTGCAGCCAGCTCTGGAAAACACTCTGTCCGATGGGATTTGAGGCTATGTTAAACCCTTCTTTGGCCCTCAGAGAGCATTACAGTATCAAAATTTGCCCACATTTTCAGAGAACCTCTTCTGTCTATGAGTTATTTAAAGAAAGGTCTTTCTAGGATATTTTTATTTCATAATACAATCAAACACCTCTCAATATTCACTTTTCCCTTTGTTTATAAAGACTAGTGTTATCGCCCGGCTGGTGTGGCTCAGTGGTTGAACGTTGACCTAGGAATCTGGAGGCCATGGTCAGGGTATATGCCTGGGTTGCTGGTTCAATCCCCAGTGGGGGTGTACAGGAGGCAGCCAATCAGTGATTCTCTCTCATCGTTGATGTTTCTATCTCTCTCTCCCTCTCCTTTACTCTCTGAAATCAATAAAAAAAATATTTTTTAAAAAAAGACTAGTGTTACCTGTATCAGGATTAATCACCATCGTATTTTATGGCTCTTAGGTTAAATTACTTAGTTATAGAAATTGTAAGTAACTATTTTCAAGCTGTAAAGTTTGAAAACCCAGCTGGTTTTTATTCTTTATACTTAAACCCTTTCCCTCTCTACTGCCCTCACCCTGTTGGCACATTCTTTTCTCAGAAATGTTCTCTACATTGTCAACAACAGTATACAGGAGCTAAACCAGCAGGGCTGATCAGAACTCACCTAGACCAGAAAAATCTTCAGGCCACGTACATGAAGGCAACTAACTCATGTAGTCTCAGGCTCACAATAGGGACTTAATAAATTACTAGAGGCCCGTTGCACGAAAATTCATGCAGTTGTGGGGTTCCTCAACCCGGCCTGTGACCCTTCGGGGGGTGTCCACCTGCCAGCTTAGGCCCGCCTGGGAGTGGGCCTAAATCACAGTTGGACATCCTTAGTGCTACTGAGGAGGCCGGAGAGGCTCCCGCCACCACCACTGTGCTCACAGCCGTCAGCAACCCTCAGCCTGGCTTGTGGCTGAGTAGAGCTCCCCCTGTGGGAGTGCACGGACCATCAGGGGGTAGGTAGCTCCTACATTGAGCATTTGCTCCCTGGTTGTCAGTGCAGGTGATAGTGACTGGTCATTCCCGGTTGTTCTGCTGTTAGGGTCAATTTGCATATTACCCTTTTATTATATAGGATTGTTGATCTTGCAACTTGTAGAAAAACAGGTCCTAGAGATCTGATGTATAGTACAGTGTGGTGATTACAGACAACAATATTGTATTATAATCATCAAACTTGCTAAGAGTTTAGATCTTAATTATTCCAACCACAAAAAAGAAATGATAATTATGTGACATGATAGAAGTGCCAACTATAGCTACAATGGTAATCATATTACAATATATAAAAGTATCAAGTCAAAATGGTGTGCAACTTAAATTTATTCGATGTTATATGTCAAATATATTTTAATTAGAAAATGATCATTGATTCTGAATTGAAATGTGGCTGAGAAGCGATTTGCAATGAAACAGACCCAAAGAAATGGTTTAAAGTTGCAGAGCATGAGTTCTGGGCTCACTCTCGATGGTGCTCACATGGGAACCAGTAGTGGAGCTTGGCTTCTTCCCACCTGTATAGCTGGTACACTTGTTGGCACTCTTATTCGTGATTAAAATCCTTTTCTTAGAAGCAGGTATAGACCCCTGCTAGTTCAAAACCCTTGCTAGTTCAAAGGTGCCTGTGCTGTGTGCAATAGCCGTGCCCTCTTCTAGACCTGACTGCTGCCCCATAAATGTGACCACGTCTTTGGATTTTAAAACATGAATTAAGTAATTATGTGTCACTGGATACTGTTGGTTTTTTTTGAATCAGTATTTAATGTCATTAATTCTTCTGATTGTCATTACTACTTCCTATCATAGCCATGACAATTTACCTCAAACTTATTGCTTTAACTAACACAAATTTATCTGTAGGTCAGAAGTCTGACATGGGTGTCACTGGGCTAAAATCCATATCTACTGACCACATTCCTCTCTGGAGGTGCTGGGGGAGAATCTGCTTCTTTACTTCTTCCAGCTTCCATAGGCTGTTGTGTTTCTTGTCTGGTGGTTCCCTTTCCCCATTTTCAAAGCCAGCAACAGCATGCTGAGTTCTTCTTATTCTGTATCGCTCTGACTTCCTCTCTTGCCTCCCTCCTCCACTTAAAAAAATAACTAAATTGCAGAGCATAGACAGGGTCTGCATTATTCTTCAGGGAAATGCAAATTAAATCCACAACCAGCTACATTACATACCCACCGGAATAGCTGGAATTTAAAAGACTCAAAATATAAATATTGACAAGGATATTGAGCAGCTGGAACTCTCATATTCCACTGCTGAGTGTGTAAGTGATAGAACTACTTTGGAAAATGATTTGACAGTATGATGCACATGCTAGCCCTAAACCCAGTAATTCCTCTCCTGGATATACTATACCACAAAAGTGCACATACATGTACATGACTGCTGCAAGCAGCATTGTTTGTAATAGTCCTCCACTGAAAACAACCCAAACATCCATCAACTGGAGCATTGCCAGATACGTTGTGACATATTCATATAGTAGAAAACCATGCAACCATGAAAAAGAATAAACTATAATTACAACAAGAAACATGGATAGACTCCACAAACATAACTTGGGGAGGAAAAGTCATACTCAAAAGTATGTATTCTGAATGATTCCACTTATGTGAAATTTAATAGTCATAGATCTATTAAAGCTGTAGGAGTCAAAATGGAGGTTATTTCTGGGAAAGAAGAAAGAAGTGATGATTAAGAGCAGGCCCAATGGGACTCCTGGATTGTTGTCAATTTTTTGTTTTCTTGGCCCGGGTCAATGATTGTAGTGCTCACCTGTAACAATCCCCTGAGGTAATTATATTTTTGTTTTCTCTTTGTTCTATATGTATACTTCAACTAAAAACAAAATTAGAATGTAGAGTGGCAGGGATGGTGCAAATCAACATAGCCTGCCCCTGCTTGACCCTTTTTAGCATATATTTCCTTCAAAAGTCCCCCTGATTTTTCTTAGCTCCTGTTAGTGCCCACGGTCTCCAGAGTGAGAGACCTCCCTAGATATTGTCAGGCTCAGACATCTACATTCCTTCCCCGCCCCCTCCCACACCCAATTTTTTTTCCCTTTGTTAGGGACATAATCATGTAATATCTGCCAACTTTTTGATGACTGATGTGACATTTTCTCTTCTTGGTGTAATTCAAATTTGGAAAAGAAATCCTCGACAGTGACTTTAGAGATTAGTATCATGGTTCAGGGCATAGAGGTGGAGGTTGTTTTGGAATGGCGCCCATTAAATGAAACAAGGTAGCTGGGCCTGGACATGCACCCCATGCCTGTGCGCAGGACCTGCCCCAGCGAAAGCAGAGACGTCTTGAGAAGGTGTTCCTTGGTTCTGCAGCATAATGCTGCACAGTGTCCTTACTGAACATTGCTGATGAGGTTGAATTCGCTCACTGAAACTTTTTATTGGCATAAATATCAGGGTGGGGTGATGATGACTAAGCACATGAGAACAAAATGTGAAAAATGGAAGTGTTATTCATACACTGGACTCTCTTAACCCAAGAATTACATACCAGAGTGAATGTGCTAGCAAAACTCTTTGGAGGTGTGGCTCTTCTTCCCAGACTCATCTACCCATTCCCATTACTTGTGCTTGTTAATATCTTTATAACAGATATTTTAAGGGAAAAATCTTCTTTCCCTTGTCTTTTAATAGTTGAGCCAATTTTGTTCATATTTGTGAGAAAGCTATGTAGATGGGTATGGAAAACCTAATGACTAACTGATACCCTCAAGTAATTGGAAATGAAAATACCCACATATATCTTCTAAAACATTTTATTAATCAATGTCTTCTAGAAGAATTGCTGATGAGTCTACTTCTGCAGCTTTTGTGAACTGTGTTTTTGAAAAATATTTTATGATCTGGGAAAAAGATGGGTACATGACATGGTCACAATTTTGCTAATTTTTTGTTGTTGTTAATTCTTACCTGAGGATATTTCCCCCATTGCTCTTCAGAGAGAGTGGAAAGGAGAGAAGGAAGGGAAGAGAGAGAGAATTATCTATGTGAGAGAGAGACATCAATTGGTTGCCTCCCGCAGGTACCCCAACCAGGGCCGGGGATCAAACCTGCAACCCAGGTACATGCCCTTGACTGGGAATCAAACCTGTGATCCTTCAGTGCATGGGTCAACATTTTAACTGCTGAACCATACTGGCCAGAGCAATGTCTGTGTTAGGACTCTATATAAGCAACACGTAAGCATGGAGAAATCATGGGTGAAGTTTCTTTTCTTTTTCATATGTTTTTAACTTACCAAATGGTCTACGATAAACAGGAGTTAGTTTTATAACAAAAAAAAGAGGTATACATTATTTTTTAAAATAGACTACAAACTGCATATCATTTATTGTTAATTTTGCCCAAATGACCCTCTTCCTTTTACTTTCTGTCAATTCATGGTACAAAATTCTGTAAAGTGCCCTCAGAAATCCTACAGAGAAGTTCTTGTTACTGCTGGAAGCAAAAAATCCTCACTAGTGAGTACTTAATACAGAAGCACAAACTTGTAAGTAGATTGTCTCTTCCAAATGGGGGCTCAGATAACAGAAAACACAGAAAAAATATAAAGATAACGGTAATAAACAGGGACACCACCACCTCCAAGTGGAACTGTGCTTTGTCATCGTTGGCTCCCAGAATAGTAATAATAATAGCTCAGCCCATGGAAGAACTTCTGAAATACAGGCTAAAGGAGAACATGAAAAGTTGGCAGTTTTTCCTTTGCTGTCTTGGTTTGGTTTATCACTCTTTTTCAGGTTTGCACACCCATCCCCAAGTCCATAGGCCAAGTGGAAACATTATCTCTCCCATTTCTGATCATTGGTATGCATCAGAAGCAAAGTATTTCAGTTGTATTCAGTGCCGCAATTCATTGTGTATCACCTTGAATATTTCCAATTTTTTTTTAGTTATAGTCAGGTCTTTATTTAAGAATCTCATCTGCCAACTTAGCATTTTCCACCAACACGGGGAGCAGAAACCTTCACAGGCTTCACAATCTTTTGCTTAGGTGCTGCCTTTGTGGGAGGAGCCTTAGCAGCAGCCAATTCTGTCTTTTTAGAATATGCTTGCTTAGCCTTTTTTGCTTCCTTGGCAGCTCTGATAGCTTGCTCTCACTGAGCTTTCCTAACTTCAGGCTTCTGGTTCCTCTTGGCCATTATATCAGCAAGAGATGCACCAGTGATGGCCCTCTGGAATTTGACTGCACGGCGGGTTCTTTTCTTTTGAATTTCTTCCAACTGTCCCTTTTTGTGCTTTCTTCTGGAGAGGACAGTCCAGTTTATCTGCCGAGGATTCCTCTTGGAAAGGAATGCCGACTCGCATTTTGCATTAAGAAACTGGAAAACCTTCCCGTCGGTCCTGGCATAGCGCCGCCCATGTCCGGGCTAGATCTTGTACTCACTGAAGCTGCACAGCTCGACCTTCATGGCTGTGGCCGCCGGAGAGCAGGAGATTTGGTCCAAAATTTTTTCCTATGTGTTAACTTCTCACCCAGAGAGAAGAGGCAGCAAACAGGTCACACACTTCCTTGGTTTCCAGCTTCTTTCGCTTGGTCTGTAATTCTGGAAGTCCACCTATTGGTTTATACAAGGTGAAAGGTACAGCAATTCACTTAGAATATCTTAGGTGATGCAGAGGGGAATCTTACAGAATTTCGGGAAGAGCTGCCATTGGATCTTACATTTGTTGAACACAAACACTGGTGCAGCTGTAGGAAATGAGCTGTCTCATTGTCCCCTGGACAGCAGGACTTCATCGATCCCCATCTTTGTGACAGTGACTCATTGTACTGTCTCTACTTCTCCTACTTTGTTACCAATGACTTCATCCTCCACTTTATATGTCTTTTCTCTGCCGAATGTCTTCAGTTTACTCATAACTTGCCCCTCTTAGGGCTTCTCAGGGCTTCTTCCTAGTTCCTTACTCCCACCAGGTGATTGACTTTTCTTTCCATTTCCACTTCATATTCTTGAAAGAGAATGGAGGTAGGTAGTCCCCATCATCCCTGTTTAGTTGGTGTTCACATCAGGTCGCCTTTTAGGCCTGGTTATCTGTTCTATGAAGGGCATTACCACGGGTGGGCAAACTTTTTGACTCGAGGGCCACAATGGGTTCTTAAACTGGACCGGAGGGCTGGAACAAAAGCATGGATGGAGTGTTTGTGTGAACTAACATAAATTCAAAGTAAACATCATTACATAAAAGGGTACGGTCTTTTTCTTTTTTAGTTTTATTCATTTCAAACGGGCCGGATTCGGCCCGCGGGCCGTAGTTTGCCCACGGCTGGACTAGACCATATAGGCTGCTGCCTCTGCTAGGGGGGATCTGGCTGGAGGGGCTCTCCAAGAAGGGAAATCTGGCACAGCAAGACAGAACGCCCTCTTAGTCACATTCTTTTATCTTGATTTTTAAAAAAGTATACTGACTATTAAAGTAATATATTTTTCATGTTTTGTCAAAATTCTCCAGACTCTTTCACTTAAAATAGTCATGTTACACAGAAACAAAGCATAGATTGGTAGTTGTCAAAGACTAGAGGTTGGGTGAAACAGGGAGGTTACAGTCAAAGGGTACACATTTCTAGTTATAAGATAAGTTCTGTGGATGTAATGTACAGCATGGTGATTATAATGAACAATACTGTATCATATACTCAAAAGGTAAGAGAGTAGATCTTAGATGTTCTCACCACACACACAACATACACAGAAAGAAAGAAGAATGGTAATTATATGAGGTGATGGATGTGGATGTGTTAACTAACCTTATGAGTTATTTCACTATATTCACACACACACACACACACATACATATATACACACACATATATAAATAAAATTATCACATTGTACACCCTAAACTTACACAATGTTATATGTCACTTATATATCTCAATAAAGCTGAAAAAAAAAATAGTCATGTTACCTAGCGATTTTCCAGCTGATTTTAATAGAAGTATGTTTGAGCTAAAATTTCCTTAAAGTTCCAGAAATTTAATATCATAGGGAAGATGTTTATGCTTTATAATGTTCAACGGACATTTTATTCTTTTTTGTTTGTTTATTTTTTACTTTCTTTTTTTTTAAAACTGACATTTTAATAAACATTTTGGCAAGAGGGTAAATGCATTTCAATATTTAATGTAGAATTGTGCCTATGGCTATCAGAGGCTAGCAACCATGGAAGGTCTGGAATATGCTGACTTTAATAAAGTAGGTTAAAAGCATTTATCTTTTAAAACAGAATGTTCTCAGGCATCTTTCTGGTGGTTTGTTGCTAAAATATTAATAGTTGTATATAACAGTTAACTGCAGACTGTTATTGTTGAAAATTATTTTTATATGCACAAATTGTGATAAAAAGGAGAGTGGATTACAAATGTAAATTCGTGTTTGGGTTTTACTCTAGAGGAAAGACAACTTAAAATGCCTTCTGTATCATCTTACCACTGCAAAACAGGAAGTGAAGTCAGGCAGTCAACTGCTTCCTGTCTTCTTGCAGAAAGGAACAGATATGTAAATATACTAGGCAGCCTTCAGTTCTCCCTCTACTCAATCCATCCTATGCACGGTCCCGAGTTGGCATTAGTAATGTTATGCTGCCATTTCTATGTTCTCAGCCCTGGGTATAGGTTAAAATCAACTGGGAAGCTTTTAAAATAAACCCTACATCCAAGCTCCACACCCCAATTTTCTGATTATTTGGTGTGTCTTGGTTTGGGCATTTATATTTTTAGAAGGCATCCTAAGTAATTCGAAGAAGCAGGCAGGAAGCCACTAGGCAAAAGGACAAAATCTGAACATTTGAATTTGCATTGAAAGCACTCTATTTTCTATCTCCAACCTAGCTTGCCAGGCTCTGGCCAGCCCAAATAGCCTTCCATGCCCTCTGTCTATTGCTTGCGCTTCTCCTTTTTGTTCCGTTTCTAGGCATTCCAAGAGGTTCTTCCTCACACATCCCCCCAGCCCCCGCCCCAGTTCAAATTCCTGTTCATTTCTCAAGACTCAGATCAGTATTACCTTCTTGTGAAGCTTTCCCTGACTGCTGGACTTGCTCCCTCTTCTGAACTCACACAGCGGTTATCGCCTAGGAAATCCTCTGAATAATTAATCAGTCATGTTCTGCTTTGTGTCATCTCTTTCATTGTTGTGCCGAATGATTAATCTTCGCTTAACTTTTCACCTGCTATCCAGCTATGTATACTGTAAGCTTCTAGCATTCCTTTGCATTCTGGTCAAGCTGAATGCCTTGTACTGTGCAGAAAGTCAATAAACATTTGCCTCTCCCTCCTATCCTTACTTCCGCAGGTGTGGTTCAGGCCTTCATCTCTCTTGGAGTTTTGCCCTAGTCCTAATGGGCCTTCCTGACACTGGAGACTCTGGCTCTTTAAATCGGGCCAACACATGGTGGCTCACATGGATAATGGCCAGTAAAGCCGATTGTGTGCGTGTGTGTGTATACTCCTCTGTTCACTCTTGCTCTCTCCCTGTTTCATGAGCTAACTGACGGTTTGGATTTCTTTTTCTTTTTGGCCCCTCACTCTCCTACTCCCTGTTCTGCCATGACTTGAGAGCAGAATTCAATTTCTCTGATTTTGATTACTTGTGTTCTTTAAGATGTCAGGGTATAACATACTCACTAGATCTTCCTGTCCCTATCCTTTGGGTAAACACTTGCCCTGGCTAGACTGTGGCCCAGCTGATCTAAATTATCACCCCAATCTTCCACCAATACCCTGGCCTGATCTGTCAAGATTCCCCTTAAAGAGAACAGATACTCTCTAAACTGGCTTTAGGCTTTTCATCCTTTAAAGGAAACCTGATTGTGTTGTCCACATGATTAAAAGATTCTGTTGGTCCCTCATTGCCATTGTAGAATGAAGTCTAAATCCGAGCTGTCCAATATGAGAGTTATTAGAATTCAAATAAAAATTGAGCTCTTCAGCTAAACCATATTTCAAGTATTTGATAATCACATGTGGATAATGGCTATCAAATATAGAACATTTCCATCTTTGCAGAAAGCTCTGTTGGACAATGCTCATCTAAATACCTTAGTGTAGCTCATGAGGCCTTTTACTATAATCTCAACCTTTTGCTCTAGCTTAATTTTTGGCTGCGACTCACTTTTCAGCCTACGCATTTTTCAATGTTCCCTAACCAACCAGTGCCCTTTCACAACTCCATGCCTCTGAACATGCAGTTTCTCTTCCTGAAATGCCCTTTGACTTTATTCCCTGGTAAACTCCTATCTTTTAAGATCCTATTCAAACATCACCTTCCTTGTGAAGTTCCCTTTCTTAAACACAATAATTTCTTCCTGTGTGTTCTCCTTGCTCTTTGAACCTAGCTCTGTTGCCCTTATCACTGCATTTTGTTATTATTTGCTAACAATCATGGCTATGCTCTTGGGAGATCCTGTCTGATTGTTCTATAGATCCGCCCAAACGATTACCTAAAATTGTTTGCTTAATGCCCTTTTGATATCAAGTAATATGTTTTCTTATTTGTGTGTGGCATATTTGGAAAGCTTACTTGTTGCTTTAGAAGTCTTTCCTCTTTCTAGTAAAAACCTAAAATGACTTCCTGTCTTCCAGGTTGAAGGTCCATTTTTCTTCTAATTAATTCTGATTGGATTTGAGAGGGATGTGGTAGGAGGAGTTGACAAGGTCAAAAAAAGAGGGAATGTATGTAGGAGCGGGCTCAGATGTGCTCAGGTGCGAATCGTTACACAAAATAATGTGTGTCTAGAAGAGTAGGCAAGTAGGAAGATGGAGGGGTGGGGGGTGGGGGGAGGAGTTCATGGAAAGAAAATTGGGAAATTGTATTTGACTTTTTCCAGGCTAAGTGGGAAAAGTTTTTATTACCATTTTATAAAAACGTACTTTTTTCTTTGGCTTAGAATTTAGTAAAATTTTGATAAATTCTTGTGTCTCCAATTACTGGGAAGTAAGTCCTTCTGATCAAGAAATTAAAATATCAGTCAGTTTCTCTTCTGTGGTTATGGTTAACGTCACTCCGAAAGGCTTGCTTTCTTCTGAGCGGGCCATAAATCCTAACGGCTCAGCGTCTAGAGACCTTCACGGATCACTCTTTGTCGCAAATCTGACAGTCAATCATCTCCACTTGGGCGCTCCGACCACGCCCACTGCGGAGACCACGCCCACCGAAGTAGCTCTCCCTCCCACCTCACGGCTCCGCCCCAGACCTAGCAGAGGAAGATCCTCATTGGTGGAGAAGTTGTTCTGGTCCCGCCCCCGGCGACGGCCATAGGCCGAACTGGAGTGGGGCGGTGGTGGTTGGTTGCCTGGGGACGGGTCCCTAGTCTTGCCCGTCAGAGTAGCTGGCGGCAGTGGCAGCTCTCGGAGCTGGGTTGTCAGTCAGTGAGCAGAGGGGGAAGATGGCTCGTCGGGACCCGTTTTGCTAGGAAGAAGGGGGGCAGGTGCTGCTACTGCCCGGGAAAAGGAAGAGCCGACGCCTTCGCTGTCGCTTCGAGCCAGACGAGTGAAGTTCTGGGAGTGGAGGTCTGGGAGCCGCTCTGGTGAGTCCGGTCGAACGACCCACGGCGGGCCCCCAAGGCGGCCGACGACCGATAACTTTTTTGTCAGGGAGGAGCCGGGCGAGGCGGCGGCGGGGAGGGGACGGGGACTTTGTCTCTTGGGCGGCGGCTTCGTTGGAGGTAACGGCTCCCGCGCGAGGCGTCGCGGGTGGGCGCAGGACCCTGCTGGGCGCGGGGGGCGTCGCGGGCCGCGAGCGGCGGGCCCGGGTGAGGGGCTGTGGTCGGCGGCTGCTCGCCCCGAAGTTGGGCTCCCCCTCCTGCTGCTGCCCGGGCGGCGGCAGCCTTGAGCGCGCGGACTCGAGCCTTTCTTCCCGGCGAGGAGCGGTCCAGACTGCGGGGGTGACCCGGGTGCCGCTGCCTCGGGCGGGGGGTGGGGGGTGGAGGGGGCCGGCCGCCCCTCTGCGGAGTCGACCTGGGCCGGGAGCCCCTCACCCCCCGCTCGCGGCTGATGCTCCGGCCTGACCTCTCCCATCCTTTCCTCCCAGTCCAGCGAGGCTACCGCTCTCGGTCCTGTCTAGCGGCCAACATGGTCCCGTCGACCACCCCATCCTCCCCCCCCTCCGGCCCCTCGTTCTTTGAAAGCGTTCGCTGGGGTCTGTGGTTCCCCCGCAGGACGTAGGGGTTCAGAAAGCAGCCACGACTCCTTCCTTGGTTATTACTGGGGAGATCTCTTCAGCCTTTGCCTCCTTTTTTCTTTGAGTTATGACTTCCCCGAGGCCGCTTTTAACATTCTCGAGGATCGCCTGGGTATTGTCTGAACATTGTTGCATGGAGAGACCGCAAGTTTGCACGCCTCGGCCGAGCTGGGTGTCCGCCCTTCAGTGTGCACATGTGTGCATTGTACACTCCGAGTGTAGACGTTTCCGAAAGGTTGAACGTTGCAACCCTAGCGGCGGCGGCGGCACAGAATCGGTGTCTGATACACACGCTGTCCCCCGCCCGGCAGCCCAGCCGCTCCGCTCCCGCTGCAGGTAGGGGAGTTGGTGCCGCTGGCCTGGCAGCTGCTACTTATCTCAGAGCCCCGACTGCAGGCAGCAGGGCCCACGCAGTCCTTTCGCAAATTATTTGTCCTTTGAGTCACACGTAGTTTTTGGAGCTGGTATGCCCACCTCTTTGGCTCATGTCACCCTTTACAGTTGGAGATTTTCAGCTTTTAAAATCTCATCTACATAAAGTCATAAGGATCTCTTTTCACTTTGAGTCAATGTTATATTCCTGGGAGGCTTGTTTTCCTTAAGAATATTGTCTTAACATCCAAACTCTACCCCCTCAAGCTCCCCCAACGTAGAAGCATTTTTTCCCCCCTTTAGGTTAATAACATTTTAAGGTTTGCAAGATCCGTATTAGTCCAAAGCACCACATTTTTAAAGTGCAGGGAAAGGCCAGAAAGAAAAAAGGAAAACCTTTGGTTATTCAGATAATTCACGTAAACAAAATAGTAAGGGAGAAAACCATCACATGGTTAGAAAACAAATTCTGGATTTGGCTTATTCTTTTTTGATTTACACTGATTATTACCAGAGAGGGATTATAAACCCTCTTAGGTATCAGCCTTAACGGTACCTGGGTATGGACATCCACATAAAGCATTGGCTAGATTAGTATGTTATTCCTACTTCCTTTCTTTGTTGTATTTATCTTTTCTGAAGTCTGCTGTTGGTTGCATTTTTTTAGAGTGGTGTCATTTTGACAGAGTTTAAAAATATCTTATGGTCAAGATATTTGACTGTTTTATTCAGGATCCTGTTGCCTGATATTTATTTTATAATGAATATTAAGAAATCTTTAAATAATGTTAGTATGAAGATCATGTTTAGAGTATCAGGTTTATATTTTGCAAATAATTGAAATTATGTCAAACAAATGTATTTTATACTGACCCAAGCTGTTAGGTACTAGGGATACAGAAATGAATGTCATAGCTATTGTCATCAAGGAATTTACTAATTTACAAGACAAGTAAGTAAAATAACAATCATACAACCATGTGGTAAGTGATATGCCTAGTGTAGTAAGGGAGCAGAGTAGGAGATGGCTAATGCTTGGTGTAGGTAGAGTCAGGAGCACACAGTAGAACAGTGGTTCTCAACCTTCCTAATGCCGCGACCCTTTAATACAGTTCCTCATGTTGTGGTGACCCCCAACCATAAAATTATTTTCATTGCTACTTCATAACTGTATTTTTGCTACTGTTATGAATCGTAATGTAAATATCTGTTACGCAGGATGTATTTTCATTGTTATAAATTGAACATAATTAAAGCATAGTGATTAATCACAAAAACAATATGTAATTATATATGTGTTTTCCGATGGTCTTAGGCGACCCCTGTGAAAGGGTTGTTCGACCCCCAAAGGGGTCGCGACCCACAGTTTGAGAACCTCTGCAGTAGAGTTTTGAAGTATAATATAATTTTGCCAAGTGCAGTGAATCACTTTCCAAGAGGAGAATATAGAAAGTGAGAAGGCAAGGAGGCATGAGAAACCATGATAGATTAGAGAGGTCATTCTCAATGACAAATCTAAAGTCAATAACATTGACATTGAATGCAGAGGTTAGGGAAGTAGTGGAAGATGACACTAGTGAGGGTGATAGAAGGCTGGACCAGGGCATTGTTTCTTGAATTTGACCAAGCTATGGAGCATTCAGGTGAAGATGTAGGTGTTTGGATCTATGGATGTGGAATTTGTAAAGGAAATCAGGATTAGAGGGAAAATTGGGGGTTAATTTGAAGCTGTATTGATTTAGTTATGTTGAAATAAGTCAGGGAAAGCCTTTAGCATGATAAAAGCAGCAGAGAACTGATTGATAAAGAGGAGACTTTGGTAGAAGAATAGTGTGAAAGAGAGAGAAAGGTGGAGTCAGAGAAAGGTGGGAGGGCCATCAGGAGAGATGCTAAGGGTGGAGAGATTTTCACATAGAGGAGGAATGGATGGACAGTTTTGAATGCTGTAAAGAAGTATCAAGTAAGGAGAGGACTCCAAGAACCAGTGTATTTGTCAGGAGTCCATAGGTGACTTTAACAAGTACAGTTTTAGCTGAGTGGTGATTCAGAAACCAGTCTTCAGAAAATTGAGAAAGAATGGGTGATGATGATAAAGTAAACATGCTTGAATGAGGCATTTCAAGAAAACTGAAAGAATGGAGAGAGGAGATAAATATCGATATAGAGCAGCGGATCTCAATCTTAGCTGCACATTTACAATCATCTGGAGAGTTTTTAAGAATTTCAGTTTCCAGGGGGAGCCCCCATATCAATTTGTGGGTGGGACCCAGACATCAGTATTTATTTCAACAGCTTTATTGAAGTATAATTAGCATTTAATAAGCTACACATTTGAAGTGTGTAGTTTATTTGACATATGTTTACACTCACAAAACCATCACCACAATCAAAATAATGAACAGATTTATCACCTCCAAAAGTTTTCTCTCCTCCCTTTCCTTTCATCCCTGTAAGCTATTGCTCTACTTTCTGTTACAATAGATTAGCTGCATAGGTATTTTAAAGTTCCCTGGGTAATCCCACTGTGCAGGCATGTTGAAACCACTACAAAGGGATTCAGGTTGAAGAAATGTTATGCTTGTTTCTTTACATTCTTAAGGAAAGCAAGAAATAAGATATTCAGGAAAGATTAGATAGATGTTTATTGGAACTAAGGCCCTGAGACAATAGAAGTGGTTGGAATTTAGTGCTTTGACCAATAAGAAAGGAAGATAATTCTGGAAACAACATCTCTAACAAAGATGTTAAAGATAGTATATTTATTTGTTATCAGCATCAAAGTTGTCATCATATAGTATCAGGATTGGTTTCCGAAGTACTAAAAAAAAATTAGCATGTTGATATTGTGAAAATGGATGCCCTTCAGAAAACCCCTTAAATGGAGCTTGAGACCCTGGCACCACCATGTAGTGTTTTGTCATTTTTTGGAGGGGAGCAGATGGAATTAACAGTTTGATTATTGCTTATTGTTGAGAGCCAGAGTCTTTTTGGCCCTCGCAGAGTTAGGCTGCATATTTGCACTGAGGAAAGAGAACATTTAACATTTGAAAATCTCCTGTTTACAACATCTTTGCTCAGAAGAAATCCTGCTTGCTTGCCGTTAGGATATATGCCTTTTAAATACATTGGGGGAGAAAATAATTTCTCTGTCTCTCAAATGAGACTGAGAAGAGTTGTGATTAGAAAGTGTCGAAGGCCCATGCTTTCTATACTGAGAAAGATAATACCTATATTCCCCCCATTCACTTTTTAGAAAAAAGTTTCTGGCTCACAATTTGAATGTAGGTAAAAGCTGAGTCCTATTGGTTTTGAGGTCCAGGGGTTGTTCCTTACTCTTGATTCTTACATTTGGCATGGGGCTAAAAGCAGAATGGCTAATATCTAAATATTTTTTTCACATTGTACTTGATCATAAAGGTGGAGTGAAAAACTTTTTATTGTTTTCTAGAGTTCTCAACATTTCTTTCACTGTGATTCAGGCTTGGCATCCCTGATTTTTGTGCAGCCTAAATAGAGTGGGAATATCAATGTTGCCCTGATTTTGGATACCATTGTAGGTATAGTCACAGCAGTATTGTAAACATTCTGTATTTTCTTAGTTACTAATGTAATACATAATAATTGTAGTAATATTGTAAAATTCAGGAAAGCATAAATTATAAGTAACATTTATAATGCCTCCATCCAGGGATAATCATTATTATCACTTTGGTCTTATTGGCCTTTTTAATAGGTATTTACTTTTTTTTTTAAGAAACCATATCATATATAGTTTCTTTTTTTGGTATGAGTTTTTTCTTGTCTTATTTTCACTTAATAGAATGAATGCTTACCCAAGTCAATAACATATTATTTGTTTATAACATATAACATTATTTTAAATGTGTGGATAATATTCAGCAAATGGATTTATCATCATTTATTTAACCACCATTTGTTGAAAATTTAAGCTTTTCTCAATAAATGTGAGTGAATAATGTAGCAGTTAGGTTCTTGACAGTTTAATCATTATATTTTTATTTCCTTAGGATAAATTCTGAAGTCAAAAGTTATGCATATTTAAATTATTTTAAATAGGTATTAATAGATTGCCTTCCAGAAAGGTTTAATTACTATTCACATTTATTGTTTTGAGAAAGCCAGCAACCTCTTCATATTCAGCACTAGCAATGAAAAACTGCCATTTAGTATGAAAAGTTGTATCTTATATCAATTTTATTTCTTTATTAGTGACACTAAATATTTGTATTTCTTTTGTGAATTATCCATTAGTGTCCTTTGTTTATTAAGATATTAGAGATTTAAAAAAATTTAGTTATGAGAGCTCTTTGTATGTGAAACTATTATACCTTTGTCAAATTACATTGCAAATAATTTCTCCAGTTTGTCATCTGCATCCTAATTTTGTTTTTGGTGTAGGTTTTTCTTTTTAAACAGATTTTTAAAATCCTCACCCAAGGATATGTTTTTATTGATTTTAGAGAGAGAGAGAGAGGAAGGGATAGGAAGAGAGAAACATCAACCTGTTGTCTTTTCCATGCACCCAACCTGGGATCAAACCCTAAACCTAGGTATGTGCCCTAACTGGGAATCAAACATGAGACCTTTTGGTGTACAGGATATTGCTCCAACCAACTGAACCACACCGGCCAGGGCTTTTTACACAGATTTTAAAACATTTTTAGTATAGTTAAATCTATCAAATTTTCTTTTGGTATCTGCTTAGGAAAGCCTTCTCGAATTTCCAGAGTATATAACTATTCACCTCTATTTCCTTATATTACTTTCATAGTTTTAAAAAACATTTACATCTTTTTAAAAAATATATATTTTATTGATTTCTTATAGAGAGGAAGGGAAAGAGAGAGGGATAGAGTATTTGAAACATTGATGAGAGGAACATTGATCAGCTGCCTCCTGCACATCCCCCACTGGGGATGGCCCGCAACCAAGGTACATGCCCTTGACCGGAATTGAACCTGGGACCCTTGAGTCCGCAGGCCGACACTCTATCCACTGAGCCAAACCGGTTAGGGCACATCTTTAGTCTATTTTGGATGTATTTTAATGTAGAGTGGCAAGTCCATCATTTTAATACTTTTTATTGAACAATTATCTTTCCTCAAAGGATTTATTTTTAATTTTATTTTTTTCTTTAGCTTCACAATTATTGTTTCTTAAACAATAATTCCCTTCCACTTAGCCCCCCACCTCACCCCCAACAGCTGTCAGCCTGCTCTCCGTATATATGCGTCTGTCACTATTTTGCTTGTTAGTTCATTTTGTTCATTAGATTCCACATATGAGTGAAATCATATGATACTTATCTTTCTCTGACTGGCTTATTTCACTTAGCATAATGTTCTCCAGGTCCATCCATGCTGTTGCAAAAGATAAGATTTCCTTCTTTTTTACAGACAAGCAGTATTCCATTGTGGAAATGTACCACAGCTTTTTTAATCTACTCATCTACTGATGGACACTTGGGCTGCTTCCAAATCTTGGCTATTGTAAATAATGCTGCAATGAACATGGGGGTGCATATATTTTTTCAAATTAGTGTTTTGGGTTATTTGAATAAATCCCTAGAAGTGGAATTACTGAGTCATAAGACAGTTCCATTTTTAATTTTTTGAGGAACTTCCATACTGTTTTCATAGTGGCTGCACCAATCTGCATTCTCACCAACAGTGTACAAGGATTCCCTTTTCTTCATATCCTTCCTCAGAGGTTTTAAATGTCATCTTTATTATATAACAAATTATGTTTATATATATCTATATGATTTTTTCTAGGCCTTTTATTCTTCTTCATTGGGATCTTTATTTTTTGATCCAGTAATTTCAAACAGTCCTAATTATTAGAACTTTTAATATATCTTATTATATGGTTGTGTGAATTCCTATTATCTTTTTCAAAAGATATTTGGCATTTTTCATATATTTATTTTTCCAGATTACCTTTAACTGAAAACATTTTATTAAGATTCTAAAAGAGCCCCATTGGAATTTCTAAATTAATATTTTGGAGGTAATTGTGGTATCTTTACAATATAATTATAATTTTTCCAAGTCATCTTTAATGACTCAGTGTTTTATAGTTTTCTTCATTTGATTCTGCCTGTCTTCAAAGTTAAATTTTGATATTTTAAAACTTATTTTTCTATTATGAATGTAATCTTTTTTCATTGTATTTCAAAGAGGATTACATCTTCTAGGTGTGGACATAGAAAAGTTGGTAATTTGTGTATACTGTTTTCTAAATGGTCATTTTATGAGCTTTTAATTCTAATAGTTTTTCATATTTTTGTAATAAGGCAGTTAGAGCATTGGACATGTTAGTTTTGTCTTCTTGCCAATATCTAATACTTATTCCTTTTTAAAAAAATTATAATTATCAGAACATCTATGATAATGTTAAATTATGGTAGTGAATAGTAAGCATCTTTAGTTTGTTTCTCATTTAAATAAGAATAATTTTAGGGTTTCAAAGTTGTGCATTATCTTTGACAATTTTTTTAGCATGTTGAGAAAATAGTTTTGCATTTTCTTTAAGTAGAAGATCTTGGAATGGGAATGAGATAATATTTGCATAATGCACTTTATTTTTTTAAAATATATTTTTATTGATTTCAGAGAGGAGAGAGAGAGAGAGAGAGAGAGAGAGAGAGAGAGAGAGAGAGAAAGAAAGAGAAAGATCAATGATGAGAGAGACTCATTGATTGTCTGCTTCCTGCACGTTCCCACTGGGGATCGAGCCTGCAACTTGGGCATGTGCGCTGACCGGGAATCAAACCGTGACCTCCTGGTTCATAGGTCAGTGTTCAACTTCTGAGCCACGCTGGTTGGGCAATATAATGCACTTTATATAATTCACATTTTAATTTATTGGTGTTAAAAAACAATTTGTATTTCTGAATTTCGTTTGTACCTTGTAAAGAATGTGATGTAAGATCAAGGAGTTTTGGAAACAGTACTTTCCTACTGTAGTTTAAATATTTGCTGTGTTGAGGCTTGTATCAGTGTAGCCTTGTAGTAGTAAATGTGAAGTGATATTTGTTTGGTGTGTATATCTTGAACAAAGTCTCTTAATTAGCTGATGAACATTAGCTGCTTTCTCATATAAATGCATAAAGATTCATTTAGTTCTTTGCACAAGACTTAATGAAAACATTGTATTTGAGTTCTTAAACTGTACTATGAAAATTATTTCAGGTTATAGAGTGATTTATAGACTTGAAAATTTAGAGAATAATGTAAGCCTTAAAAGTGCTACAATTGGGCAAGCAATATGAACTCTATTTTTATCTTTTTGAGCCCCTCTTTTTTTTGCCCCTTTCAATGTCAATAACATTTAATTAATTGAGTTAGGGTACTGGTTCTAATTAACATACATATACTACACTCCCCTCCTCTGCCCATGTGGAGCATAACAAGTTGCCCATTTGGCCTCTTTAAACTTGCTAGGCACATATACACCCTCATCCCCCCTAAATTTCAAGTTTCCTGCTCATTTGTTAACCCATAGATATTACAGTGGTGGACAGAGTGACAACATAGCCCCTAAAACGTAAACACTTTTGTAGTTTAGAAGAGGGAGAGACTTTTTGGGAAAATTATGAAACTTCAAGTGGGTCCTGATAGAGGAATGAATGACTTCATTCCAGACGTTGAATAGGGAAGAAGGTGAAAATACTTTAAAAATGAGTTGCGGGAAAGCATCCATTAAGTAGGGAAGGTAGAACTGTGCAAATCAACTAGACTACTAGAGAAGTACAGAAAATCAGAAGGATGGTTACATGGGTGATAGAATCAGAATACTGAAGTCAGTGATGTCTTCTTAGTAGAGTTTCAGAAAGGAAGACACTTGTGACAAGGTTAAAGAGAAAGAATGAGTATTGAGGAAGAACCAATAGATTTATTTATAAGACCATGGAGAATATATGATGAGAACCAATATATACTGTAAAGGGGGTAAGGAATACATTGGTGGTGAAATAATTGGAGGCAGTGACAGTAGATTAGATTACTAAATCAGAAAGTTAATCAGTGAAGCATAAATAAGGATGGCAGTAACTGGAGGGCATTAGAATCTAATAAAGCCTTCCTCTCATTCTCCCTCCATCCCTTTTCAGGAAGTGTAAGATCCTGAAATTTATTCTCAATTGTCAAATTGATAAATATTTTGTTAGTGATGATGAGAGCTATCATTATTTACGTCTATGGTGTGCCAGTGCTTTATTTGTATTATTTCTATTTTTTACCTTTTTTTTAAAGAGAGCATTTTTATTATTATCTTTAATATATTTTATTGATTTCAGAGAGGAAGGAAGAGGGAGAGAGAGATAGAAACATCAATGATGAGAGAGAATCATTGATAGTTTGCCTCCTGCACGCCCCCGACTAGCGATCGAGCAACCCGGGCATGTACCCTTGACCGGAATCAAACCCAGGACCCTATAGTCCGCAGGCCGATGTTTTATCCACTGAACCAAACCAGCTAGGGCTATTTTTTACTTTTTAAAAAACTTTATTGTTTAAAGTATTGCATATCCTCCTCCTTCCCTTCACTCTTTGACACTCTCCATCCTGCTGCTGCCCCCTCCTCAGGCCTTCCCCGACCAATGTTTATCCATATATGCATATAAGTTCTTTGTTTAATATTTGTATTGTTTTTAATACCTAAGACATTCCTGTAATGCAGATGTTGATAACTACTTTTCACAGTTGGGAGCATCCTTATTAACACTTCTGAGATCACTATAGTAAATACCAGTGATACACTTTTTCATCTCTTTTCTTTTTCTTCATTCCAGTCATTGAAAAAAATACGGAAACCAAGAATTTTCTGAAAGTCACACACTAACAGGTGCCAGAGCTGGGTCTAACTGTGAAATAAAGACTGATTCCAGTACCCTACCATGATTTTTCTATGACCCTATAATTTTCAACTTGGCTGCCAAAGAGAATCATCCATGTAATTAATTTTTCCCTACCAATTTATTTTGGAATGAAAATATTCTAGTTTTTAATTTGGAATGAAAATATTAGGGACAAAAAAAAAGAATAAAAGAGTATTGGATTATTGAATGGTGATTGAGAATGGGGACTCTGGAGTTAGACTGCTTGGGGTCTAACCCTAACTCAACCACTTACTAGTATGTGACCTTGGACAGGTTATTTGTTTAGGCTAGCAGCAGCTGCTCCTTCCTTCCTTCCTTCCTCCCTCCCTCCCTCCCTCCCTCCCTCCCTCCCTCCCTCCCTCCCTCCCTCCCTCCTTCTCTTCCTTCTCCTCTTCCTCTTCTTCCTCTTCCTTATCCTCTGCCTCTTCCTTCTCTTCCTCCTCTTCCTCCTGCTCCTCCTCTTCCTCCTCCGCCTGCTTCTTTTGTGAAGTAGAGATTATATTAATTCACCACTTGTGAAGACTGTGAGGATTAAATGGAAATTCCCATAAAGCACTTAGCATGGTGCCAGATACATAAGTGCTTGAGGAATATTAGTCATTATCATAATATTATCCATGGACATCCATCATTGCTATGTATGAGACATTTGACTCACACTAAGTGTTTTCCAGACTTTATTCCCAGTGATGCCAGATGTGTCTGAACAGTAAAGGATTCCATGGTCAAATGCTCTTGGGAAAATACTTCATTCTAAACACCTTTCTTGGAGACTTATAACACAGATTTAACATATAAAGGCCCTGAAAAGTCCTTTGATTAAGCTTAAAAGAAAGAAACTTCTTTAACTTTCTTGAATAGTTACATTTTCATGGGGAACGCCTTTTTTTTTTTTTTTTTATTGCTTTAGTACCACTGTTAATATCTTTCTGAATAGTTTTCTTATCAACTCAGGAAGCACTGCCTAAATTATTTAATGTATTTGCGTTTACCTCAGTTAGTGAATTAACACAGAGGTTTAGCCTTTTATTTTTCCTGATTATAATTTACAATAACAATATGATGTTTAGTTGGAAGGATCCAGGAGTTGGGGATTCTGATATTTCTGTAACTAGGAGAGTGATCTTATATTTTACCTCTGTATGTGCCTTGATTTCTTTCTTTTTTAAAATTTTTTTATTAATTTCAGAGAGGAAGGGAGAGGGAGAGAGAGAGAGAGAAACATCAATGATGAGAGAGAATCATTGATTGGCTGCCTATTGCACGCCTCCCAACTGGGGATCGAGCGCGCAACCCGGGCATGTGCCCTTGCCCGGAATCGAACCTGGGACCCTTCAGTGGGCAGGCTGACGCTCTATCCACTGAGCCAAACATGTAAGTTTAAAATGTTTGAAATGTAAAATATTTCATGACAATAAAATGACAAAATTCTTATATGAAAGATTAATTGGAGATTAATATTGAAGTAGAATAAAAAATTTAACTGTCAGAGCAGTTATTTATAATTAACTTGATTGTCTATCTTGAACATTCAAGATAATAGACAAGAATTACTAGAAGTCTGAATAACTAATTCACTAAGATTGGTAGAAATAATCAGAATACATAGGAAAAGGATTGCTTTCCTAAATACTTGTAATTAGCAATTATAATTACAAAGAACAAAACATAAAGTTTAAAAAAAAAGAGAAGAGCTCATTTATAATAGTAACATAAACTAGACCCTATCAGATAACAAAAGGCATTTGTAGAACAGACTGTTAATTGTTCACAACTATTTGTTTTTCACTTCTTTCTCAGGAGTAGAACCCAAATTTTTAGCTATGTGTCACTCTGTTAAAGATTGTTTTGCTTAGCCTCCTATAATGCTGTGTGGCCATTAATACTGAACTCTGGCCAATGAGCTATATATGGAAGTTATCAAGAGCTCAGGGAAGGAAGTCTCCTTAGGTGGAAGGCATTCTCTCTCCTCCTTATCCCTTTTTTCTTGAATGTGGGCAGAATGTGAGTAGGAGAGAGTCAGAGACCCCACATAGAGGAGAGGTTCAGGGACAGAAAGTTAAAATGAGGTATGTATATAGGGCATTTTGAGCTAACAGTGAGGTACTGCGTTGGGTCATTACAGGACAAGAAGAAGAGGAGATGCTCAATAATTAGTAGTTTGCTCTGCCAGGTAGATAGGTCAAGACACGTGGTCTCTGATTATCTCTTATTATGGGTAATACCCCTAACTAAAATTCTTCTAGTTGGTTAAAGGAGTTGAGGGGGACAGATGTTTCTTATGAGCCCACAGGGTCTTGGTTGTCTTTAGCTCAGAATAATCTGAATACCACAGAGACACATCTTGGGGTGACTTGTTCTGAACCCCAACAGTTCCCTCCTCTGAAGCTTCCTGAGAGAAGTATCATATTCCAGAAGTTGGGTCGATAGAGTTTGTTCCATATCTCATTAAACCAGTCTGTCTAAGTATAGGTCAGATCAGTTAAACAGTTATTCATTTCAGGAAGTGGTGATGCAGGTGGGCTCCCAAAATTAGTCCTATGGTGCAAGCAAATCAGGTATTTAATAAAAGGCATTTCTATGGCAATAAGAAAAATGAAAGTTAATGATTGGAGAAGACTATAATCCCAGTTTCTGAGTTCAGAATACAGGCAGTAGAGAAGATTTCTAGATGTCTAGCCATATCTAGATATTGAGCAAGGTGCCCCCCCCCCCCCACCACCACACACACACACACACACACACACACACACACACACACACACACACACGGCTTTCTTTTTTCCCCTTTGGTCTTAGGAATTGAGGATGATAAAGATAGGTGGGCTGTGAACTGCTTCTAGAGCTGCATTTCTGGTTTCACAATGTCCTTTGTAAGATAAGGACAATTGCTCTGGTTGACCTTCCTCCCAAGCCACTTCATCCCTAATTAGCTTTTTTTCCCTCTGGGTACATCGTTTTTGTGTTGTTTTATTTAGCATAGGGAGGATGTATTTTTTAAAATATGTTTTGTTTTTAATTTATTTCAGAGAGAAGAAGGGAGAAGAGAGAGAGAGAGGAACATGGATGAAAGAAAAACATTGATCACTGCCTCCTGTTTGCCCCACACTGGGGATAGCTCGAAACCTGGGCATGTGCCCTGACATGCAAACTCCTGGTATATGGGACGAAGCTCAACCAACTAAGCTAAACCTGTGGAGTGTGAGGGGTGGGGAGAGAGGATGATTTCTAAGAAATCCTATCACACTCTTTAATCTTCAGCTTCCAATTTTGCCAAATTTCTGATTAAAAAATAGTTATTAAATCTTTTCAAATAGCTTGTCAAATTTCAGCTGGAATAAATGGTAAATATTTCTGGCAGTATTAAACAATTGCATGGACTCAAGAGGCTGCAAAGGTCATTACCTTCCAGATCATTCCCTCTGATAGCCAAAAGAAAGAACTGACAGCCTTCATGTCCCAGGCAGGCAGGGGAATGTTTCCTGGTGAGAGACAATGTCTATTTCCACAATACAATCAGATAAAGGAGATGCAATTACTTTACATGAAGCCTGTGCAAAACATAACAACTTGCCTCTAATCTTTTATCTTAACTCCATCAACCATTAAATCTTAACTATAGCCTCCATTAGAACTTTATCAACAGGTTTTGGGTAGATGAATTGTTCCCTGCCAGACATCCTTTTCCATAAAACATTCAGATAAAGTTGACATAACTCTTTTTAACATAAAGCCTGTTTAAACCTTCCAGTTTTCATAATTGTATCAATCCTTACATTACTATATTCTTTTAACCTAATTGTAGCCTGAGTTAGGGTTTCACCAATGGGTTTTTGTTCCCATAGTTCATGGAATTCTCATGTCAAGGAGTCCTATAAATTTCTCTTTCTTTTACCTCTATCAGTATTAAAATATAGGTATCTCATTTTGTTTATTTGATTTGGAAGCCCTTGCTTTTAAATGATCTAATCTATTTGGAACATTCCTCATAATAATCATTGTAATTTTGGGTTATAATTTCCTTGAGAGCTGGCAGCAGTTTGGTAGGACTGTAGCATAAATGGAGTTTAGCCCACATTTCTGTCTGGCCATACGTTGGAGCTTCCAACCTCACAGTTACCAAGCTCAGTTCTTAGGACATCAAAATGTATAAATTGTCTTTTAATAAGATTTTGCCTTTTGTTTTTTTCTCTTCATAAGTGCAGAATGGTTATATTTCCAATATCCCATCTCCCTTCCTCCCTTCTCTCCTTTCCTCCCTCCCCCCTTTCTTTCTGTAAATATGTATATATTAATTTCAGAAAGCAGTAGAGAGGGAGAGAGAAATAGAAACATCAATGATGAGAGGGAATCATTGATTGGCTGTCTCCTGCACACCCCACACTATATCAAGCCCAAAAACTGGCATATGCCCTGACCAGGAATCAACCTTGACCTCTTGGTTCATAGGTCAATGCTCAGCCACTGAGCCATGCCTGCCGGTCTTGCTTTCTCTAATCTGCAAATGTCTGAAGGCAAATAGGAAGGTGTCTGAGTTTATTTTGATTTCTCTCCCTCCATCTTATTAAAGGAATCTTAATGACTAGCCAGTATAACAATATGAGAACTCTCTGAAAATGGTTTTCTTTCTTTTTCATTTAGAAAGTTTTCCAATTCAAAGGATTTGTCTATTGACGAGTAGGATCTTAATAGCTACTCAAACCAATATTCTGGATGCAAGAGACATCCCCAAAGGAGAGTGCAAAAAGATGCAACCCTCTCAAGTTAAAGTTGACTCCCAGAGTTAGAAACAGCCATTCCAAAATATGGGGAATCATGTTTTCTCCCTTTTGAATTGGGTGTTTAGATTTCCTAAGGTCAAATCCACATCCTACTTGGCTGCCTGCCATATGCATATATATTCTTCAACTAATGGAAAACAAGAATGAGGGGCCTTGTTTTATCATCTCTGGGAGGAAATGGATATACATAGAAAATTCCCTTGAGAGCTTAGTGTGGCTGGACAGAGAGCAGGAGGCACACAAGCAAGTGGAAGCCAGAGAGAAAGTATTCTCACTGGTCATAAGGCCAAGCTCTTCAGGACATATGACAAGACAAAAGGAGAGTCACCAGACACAGAGAGAAATACAGAATTAATAAAATCCATAAGTACTCATATCAAATAACCAAACATTGATAAGCCCAATGAAAATTAGTTTTACAAATATTTTCTTCTGCCCTATCCAGTTTGGCTGAGTGGATAGAATGTCGGCCTGCAGACTGAAGGGTCCCCTAATAGAATTAGGATTCAGTTTCTGGCAATTCTGTCTCAGTTTCTACTACTTGATAATGCTGATGAAAATTAAGAAGCCTAATACAGGTTTTGTACCTGAATTAGGAGGTTAGGAAATTTAGGTAGAGCTAAGATTTTTCCTCAAGAAACAGTTTCTAAGTCTACTCTCATATAGATGGGTGGGTGAAGATAACTACATTGTACTCTGACAAGTTTTGCTGGAGATAAATTTGTTTTTCATTTCCTAAGCTTCCTTTTTTTCTTTTTATACTTAAGTAATTCCAATCTTCTGAATAACTAGTGTTGAATACAGTGATTATCTTGGATATTACCACTTTTACTTTTGTTTTATTAATATTAAGCTTTAAGGGAACCAAGTGGCTTGCCTAGATAGACTGTTATTCTTGTAAATAACTGAAATATAAGCAAATTCAATTACTTTAATGCCTTCTATAAAGTCAATTTTGAATGCATGTCTTTTTGAAAATACACAGTTTTAAAATATTTTCTGCAATTTTCTTGCAGTGCATCATCTATTTGAAATTATTCACTTGAAACTAGGAAAAAATGTTCAGTATGTTTTGCAGCTGGCATTCATGAAAGCTGAAAGAAAATTGCAGAGCCAATATCATCATATTATGACACTTATACTTTTGTCAAAATTCTTGCATTTTAATGCTTGTTTGTGCACATTGGTTTTGAAATGAACCCAGTAATTTCTGTCTGAAATTGCTTTACTTTTACTAATAGGAAATAACTAAATTTTATAGGTTCATTTCTATCTATAATAATCTGACTATAAAGAAAATGTACTTAAAATTTTAACAATTTTCTATGTTAATTTTCAGATTGAAGATTTAGAACAGATGTGGAAAGATGTTCACTTCAGAGAAAGGGGTTGTGGAGGAATGGTTGTCAGAGTTTAAGGTAAAATTTATTTTAATATAATAATTATATACCAAAGAACTTTTGTCTGGGGTTTAAATTCTAGTGGCTTTTTTTTTTTTTTTTTTTTTTTTTTTTTTATGACTGAAAAGCTAAATATTTATGGAAGCAGAAGTATGTCCCAACAAATCTTGATAGGGAATTATTTACACATAGTAATCTTTTCTAGGAGATCAATTCCTTTTTTCTTAAAAGTGGTTCAAACAGTTTGTTTGTTTTTTTCCTTTGATGGCAACACTGCAGCGAATGGTTAGTGTCTGGATGTTGATGTCACTCTTCAACCACCATCAAACTCCCAACACGCTAAATGGGAGTGGGCATGATCAACAGTGAGGAAAAATGAGAGGATATTCACCCAATTTTCTACCAGTAGATCTTTCTCTAGTTGGCTAACTCAGTGACGATATAGGGGTGTATAACTTTTGGTTAGTTGATGAAAATAAAGCCTGTTTTCTTGTTTCATGACTTGTGTCTATGATAGCTAAAATTGTGTTGCTTTAACCAGTTAATTACCTTGTCCTTGTCTTCTGGGTCTCATTGTTACACATAATTATGTGAGTTTCATGATCATGAACAACAGGAATGAAAAGTTTGGGATGCAACTGTCACTTTTTTTGTTCAGCCCTACCACCCCAAGACCTTCAGGGACAAACATATAGTCTGACAAAGTCAGACTTCTTGGCTTGTTTCAGTGAGGGAGATTATATAACAGGTACCAGGCAGGCATTTCGCCAAAGGAAAAGATAAAATTGTTGTAGGATTTAGAGGAAGGGTGGAGTTCAGATGAAATTTAAATGAAGCTGTATTCTGACAGACTTAAAACAAAGCAAGGCTATGTGTAAATAGGGTCAATATCTGGTCTCAACTTTGAAATAGACCCAGGGTCCTGTTGTCTTGGAAACTACAAAGTTAACATTTATATGGAATGTTGTGTTCAAAACCCCCCCCTCTGAACCTTTGTACCTAAGTCGGAAATTGAGCCTGCTTCTCTGTGTCAAGGTGAAGTAGCTCCTCCAGGCAAAAGTGGGATGTTTCATTCTTACTGATTAATGTTTAAACAGCAATTTTTTTGATATTTCTGATTTTATACAATAAGATTTCTCAGTGAGTAACAACATAATAGTCACTCAAAAAAGGAGGTTGTTATGATACTTTTCGGCTACCGTGTGTCCTTGAGAGAAACAATATTTCCTATTAAATTGGCAGCTGGCCTTATCAGTCGTTGTTACCTCATCCTGATGAATGAATGGCTGAGCAGATTTTTATTTTTTCACCTTTCATAGTCAAGAATTGACTATCCTTCTGTGGAACCCCTAAGTAGTTATAAAATAAATTAGAATATTATAAAAGTGCACTGTATAAATTTTACATATTGTAATAGATTGACTAAATTTTATGTGCTTTTTTTGATGCATATGTTGTCTTTGTGAATTAAGTGTTCAAGGTGTTTTTAAGTTTTTTTTTCTGCTTCAAGAGGTTTCAATATGGTTCATTATATCATGATTTTTATTTTTTTTTGCGGTTTGATGGAAATTATCAAGTTTAACAATTGAGTACCACTTCTAGAGCATTCTTATGTTTAATGGTGAAGTCAAATTTGCAAAAGCAAATATAGCCAATTAGCCATTCTTTAATAGGGGAGTTATGGAAAGATATCATGTTGAAAGATGGAGTATAGGAGAAGAGTCAACTATTAAGGCATATAATTTAAAATAATGACTGAGTCCCTTCCCTTCACCTCTATTTGTTATTCCCCTTCCCTTCAGCCTTGACTATATAGATACCCTGGGAAGTGTAGCAGTGAGGAGGGTAAGAGGGCAGTATAGCAGTAGGGCAGTAATATGCCGAGTGTTTGAGGAAATGGGTTTTTTGGAGGGAGGGTTACAGAGATGGCATGTAGAAGAGTCAACCAGAGTGGTTACATTGGTAGGTTGGTTACTTTGAGCAAATAAGTAATATGGAGGATAATGGGAGTTTGATTTCTCTGTGTCTGAGAAAGAAATTAGAAACATGGAATGGGGAAAGGCAAGAAAGAACCCTAGGACCCTAAGGTGTTGTATTGAAATTAGGAGAATCAGTATGAATTCATGGATCTAAATATGTATATGATATATTTAGATATGTATATACATGCATATATGTATACATATATTTCCTAGTTTTTTTCACTAAAGAAGCAATGGCACCCCAGTAGCAATGAGTACACCAAGCACACAGGTCTTATTTTTTAATACCATGATCTAGGACATAAACTAAGTAATATTTTGTTAATATAACATATACAGGGTAAAAGTAGTTTTTACAGTTGTTTGTATGGAAAATAATACAATAATTAATAAATAATAATACAAGAATAAACTCTGTTCCACATACAACTTTATACTTTCTTTTGCCCGACCCTGTATTATGTGGGTAGTGATATTTTATTAGAATTTTTATAAATTTAACTCAGGGGAAGGAGAGGAGTGAAATCCTGGGCCCCATGAAATAAAAAGTAATTTAATTTAATTTCCCCTAATCCTGCAAGATTAAAATTACCCAATTTTCTGTCAATTTGGTATAACAAATGTTTTAAATTATTGCCTAGTCTGTATTATAGCCAGTTAAAGAGATATTTCCTATTCCTTGGTTAATTTGCTATGGATTCCTGAAAATTATTTGAATATTATTTTGAATTATGTTAATGTGTGTTTAATTCGGTTTTCTTTATGTTGGATAAAGAAATTAAGGTTATCAGGCAAAATCAGTAGTGTACTAGAGGTAGTAGAACGCAAAAAAGTGCTTTAGAACAAACCTCTTAAGTACTTTTAAAATTAGAGTATCTTGTCTTTGGAAATGATTTGTGATGTTAATTACATTTTTGTTTAAAATTTGGCAAAATTTGAAGACATGCTTCATACTAAAATATCGTTTGGCAGATGGTTTTTTAAAAATGTAAGGATTTGTGATATAGGTTGGGTGGAAGAGAATTAATGAAGATGGACAGATGGATGGAGAACCAATAAATAAAAAAACTCTGTTCAAAACATTACACATGAGATTAGATTTTTGAGTGATATATACTTATATAAATACTAGAGGCCTGTTGCACGAAGATTTGTGCAATAGGCCTTCCCTTCCCCTGGGTGCCGGCACTGGTTTTCCTCCGGCACCTGGGACCCAGGCCTTCGCTCCGGCGGAGCCGCCTTCAGTCTTCGCTCCGCCACTTTGTGCCTATGTATGCAAATTAACCACCATCTTTGTTGGTGGTTAATTTGCTTATCTCGCTGATTAGCCAATGGGAGGCGTAGTGAAGGTTCGGTCAATTACCATGTTTGTCTGTTATTAGATAGGAGGACTAGAGGCCCAGTGCACAAAATTTGTGCCTGGGTAGGGTCCCTAGCGGCTGCCGGCTGGGGCCTTCCTTCATTCCATGCCGCCCCCTGGTGGTCAGTGCACATCATAGCAAGTGATCAAACGCCTGGTCGGTCGAACTCCTGAGGGGACACTTTGCATATTAGGCTTTTATATTTATAGATAGATAAGTATATACTTTTAGAAAAGGCCTCTGCTGGGTTTTTTAATTTAAGAAATATTTTTATTGACTTCAGAGAGGAAGAGAGAGAAACATGAATGATGAGAGAGAATCATTGGCTGCCTCTTGCACACTCCACACTGGGGATCAAGCCCGCAACCCGGGCATGTGCCCTGACCAGGAATCAAATCATGACTTCCTGGTACATAGGTTGACACTCAACCACTGAGCCATGCCGGCTGGGGGTTAGTTGTTTAATTTAATAACCATGTGCTAATATGGCCAAAGTCATCATGATTGGTAAAGTGGTACAAAGTATATTGGTCTGAGAAGTCAGAAACACTTTGATCTAATTATAGTTCTTCTGCTGGGTGGTTTTATGATATTGGGCCAATCATATAACTTCTTTGAGTCTCACTATTCTCATCAGAAAATTTTAAGTCTGGGAAGTCTGTGAAGATGATTTTAGCACTTTCTACACTGTTCCATGGTCACAGTCTGAACTCCCAACTCCATAACCTCACTCAGCATTCTCTCAGATGTACAAAGACAACTCAGTTTGCTCTGTGTGATTTTTTTTCTGCTTTGGAAGAACCATTCAGTGTATACTCTGGCTTTGGGCTCTCCTTTTCAGTACACTTTATATACCAACAAAATAATTAGATTGGGACTTCATTACTTTAAGATTTCATGAATTTCAACCTCTAGCTTTTCAAAGTTTTACTTGTACCATATTATCTTTCAGATTGTATCATTTTTCTTGATGCTTTATATAGATTTATCTAGCAGATTTCCAGACTCCTATTTTTTTCAATTTTCTGGTAATCACTGAATCTCAGTGTAACTCAAAATCCAGTCTTATGTGTAACGTAAGAGTTGCTTTATTTATTGGTTCTCCACCCATCTGTCCATCTTCATTAATTCTCTTCCACCTAACCCATATCACATCCTTACATTTAAAAAAAAAAACCATCTCCCAAATGATTCTTTCTTATGAAGCATCTGTTTTCAAATTTTACCAAGACTAATTTTCCAACATAATTTCCAATAATTGCTTTTTTGTCTCCAGTTCTGCCTTCTGAAAAGTGTGAAAGCTTAACTGGTATTTAAGAAGGCCAGTACCGCCCTAGTTGGTTTGGCTCAGTGGATAGAGTGTTGGCCTGTGGACCCAAGGGTCCCGAGTTCGATTCCGGTCAAGGGCTCGTACCTTGGTTGCAAACTCCTCCTTGGCCTGGGCCCTGGTCAGGTGTGTGCAGGAGGCAACCAATCCATGTGTTTCTCTTACATCGATATTTCTCTCTGTCTTTCCCTCTCTCTAAAAATCAGTGGGGATGGAGCTGCCTGCAGATTGAAGGGTCCCGGGTTCGATTCCAGTCAAGGGCACATGCCCGGGTTGCGGGCTCCATCCCCAGTAGAAGGCGTGCAGGAGGCAGCCAATCAATGATTCTCTTTCATCATTGATATTTCTACCTCTCTCTCCCTCTCCCTTCCTCTCTGAAATCAATAAAAAAATATATAAAAAAAGAATTAAAAAACAGTTATTGGGGGGACAAAAAGAAGGCCAGTACCTTTGAACTGATATAGTGCAGAAAAATACAAAGATTTGCTGTAACATTATTTAAATCATTAGGGTCTTTTAGATCTTAAGTTTTTCAAAGCACTGTTCTTAAATACAGCAATTATATTTTCTCCCCTTGTATAAACAAAATTAACTTCTCCTATATTCACAAAATGAAATAATCATAGAATTGTGATAAAATGCAGTAGTTCATGGCATTAATTTTTAGGAGACCTGTCCTGTCATTTTTACCAGTAGTAGTTTGGTCCAGGGTATTTTCTAGAGCTTGGCTTTTCCAAAAAGAGCTGTTTTTGTTTGTTTTTTTTTTGTCTTTGGCTGTTTCGCAGAAAATATTTTACCTCATGAGGCTTAATTGGCACATAAACTAAAAATTATAGTTTACATTTTAAATGAATGATCCATTTTTAGTTTAAATAGTATATATAATATAATCTTTATTTTTCACTAATTTCTTATGATTTATATTTCAATTCCCTCAATTTAAAATTTTATAGCTAGACATACATATGTATGCATATATAAAATAATGTATTTTGCATATATAATTCAGGTTCATTTCCATCCAGGGGATTAGAAATATGCTATTTATTTGACTATTATTTCCTTTTATATAAATTCCTCCAATATTAGGTTACTCTTGATCAAATAAGGGAAATGAAATGTTGTCTGGAGATCTTTTGTTACATGCTTTTGAAATATTGAAGAATGCCTTAATCTCCTCTTTATGTAAACAGTTGCAGTAAAACTCCTCCCCTCCACCAACACCTGAGAATGGTGAAAGGTTCCCAGATAGTTCACATTTACTTAACACTCTGCTGAACAAAACTATTTTATTAAATTTTAAAACAATCTATTTACTTATATAACCTAAAGTGATATGTGACCTAATTATAAAGAACCTGCTGGTGTGTAAATAGTGACCGTATTCATTTTTTATTCAGTTCATCTATAATAAATTCCTTCAGCAAAAGTTTGAGTACCAGGCTTTGTGCTGAGTGCTATAGATAGAGAGGCAATAAGATAGTTCTTTTCCTCAAGGAGCTCACAGTAGAGTGAAAATGAATCAGATATCCTTATTATAAAAATTATGCTGTTTAATTTTCTATGTGTATTTATGCACACATACAGCTATGTACACTAACCATAACCCACTTTATTTATTTATTTGTTTGTTTATTTATTTTCAAATATATTGATTTCAGAGGGGAAGGGAGAAGGAGAGAGAGATAGAAACATCAACGATGAGAGAGAATCATTGATTGGCTGCCTCCTGCATGTCCCACACTGGGAATGGAGCCTGCAACCCGGGCATATGCCCTGACCCAGAATCAGGCCATGACCTCCTGGTTCATGGGTCAATGCTCAATCATTGAGCTACACCGGCTGGGCAACCATAACCCACTTTAAATCATGAAATACTAGGATATGGGACATGTAAAAAATAGTGTATCTTGGAATGACTGTTAGCAATATATTGAGACACTAGAGGCTCAGTGCACGGATTTGTGCACATTGAAAGGAAATTAGAAGAAATATTTTAATATCACTATTCGCCCTTTCTCTATAATAGAAGTTTCAGAGATGAAAGAAAATTAGTAAAATGTATAGGAAAATAATATATAAATTGAATAATAAACAATTACAACATGGTATAACAACAAAGACATGATATAAAAACAACAAAAACATGATATAAAAATAACAAAAACATGATATAAAAACATGGATAAAAACAATGACTGATAAATTGATTAAACTTATTCTTATTCTATTATCTCCCTGTATACCACATTAAGATTAAAAACACTTCCAGAGTGCTTGACTAATTTCTCTTGTGATGAAGTATTTCCAACTTTTATTTTAATGTTACACACTTTTTGAACTTGAGAGAAAGCAATGTATAATGACCATGTCTGAAAACAGGTTCAGGTAGAATATTCCTACTCTGTCTAGAGTTTGCCCTTGTGATTTATTAATAGTCGTCACAAATGCTGGCATCATGGGAAACTGTCTTTGAATTAATTTAAATGGGAGGCCAGTGTCAGACGGGGACAAATATCATGCATGCACGAGTCATTTATTTTTAAACTAGAGGCCCGATGCACGAAGATACACGCAAAATGGGCCTTTCTCCCCCTGGCTGCTGGTACCACTTTTGCTCTGGCCTGGAGCCACCTTTCTGCTTTCATTCTGGCCTGGAGCTGCCTTTCCGCCTTCCCACGCTGCCCAGAGGCCTGGAGCAGCTGGGGAGGGGCAGAACACCTGCGTCCTGCCCTGCCCCGGCTGCTCACACCTGAGTATGCAAAGTAACCCGCCATCTTTGTTGGGTTAATTTGCATACTCACTCCTGATTGGCTGGTGAGTATCACGAAGGTACAGTCATTTGCATCTTTCTCTTTTATTAGTGTAGATTGCCAGTGCGCGTCATATGTACCGGCCGGTTGGTTGGGCAGTCGGACCGACATGTGGTTGGTCACTTAGCCTTTTATATATATAGAAGAAGATGTGTGTCATATGTACTGTCCCGTCAGTTGGATGGTCGGATGGGTGGTTGGTTGGTCAGTCACTCACTTACCCTTTTATATATATAGATATATAGATTATCTCTACTGCTGGATTTTTGTTGATTGCTTGAAGGAAGTAATGACTTGGGAGACAGACATGTTGTTAAGGAAGGGGTATTTTCTAGGAGGATAGGTTTTTATCCTTTGTTATGAAGTGTTCTGTTTTTGCTTTTTAGGTTTTCCTACTACTTTTATCCCAAACCATTTGACTTACTCCTGGAGTTTTATCTTTTCTCATTCCTCTATGGTCATGGTGTGCTTTCTGAATGGGTGATGCTGGAAAGCTGTGATTAGTTGTCTATATTTTAAATGTCATTAGGAAAACTGGTTTGTTGGTAGTGTGGCTACCTTTTTTTGCAATTCTGAGAAGTCTAGAATTTCTCCCCAATTTTATGAAGGAGAACAGCCTTACCTAATTTAACAGTCACGATATGTAACCCAGGAGAGTTACTTTGATAATGATCTGTAGCTTTCAGGTTTGAAACATTCAATCCTTATACAACAGTGTTTATTAATACAATGTTTATTAAAAAGCAGGATCAATATGGCTAATGAGATTTTTAACTTATATAATGCTACAGAAAAATGTATCTCTGGCTTTACACATGGTTTGTAGTCTCATTTTTTACCATACACGGTGATTAAAGATGAAGTGTTGATGTTAATTTACGTCCCTGTTGATGATAAGAGGACTAAAGATATTTTTTGTTTTATTTTTGCAATTATTTTGTTGAGAAATAATTCACATAACTTTTTTTTTTGTCTTAAGGTGAAAATGCGATTTTTAGTATATTTATAATGCTGTGCAACTAACACTAGCATCTAATTCTAGGACATGTCCATTGCCCTAAAAAGAAGCTCTATGCCTGTTAGTCACTCTCAACTCTCCCCTCCCCCAATCTCTGAAAACAACTGGTCTACATTCTGTCTATGGATTTGCCTATTCTGGACATTTCATAAAAATAAAATGTATTTTTTATTTTGTTTAGACACTACCAGAAGCATCTTTACCAAATTATGCCACAAATTTGAAAGATAAGAGTTCTTTAGTTTCATCTCTTTATAAAGTTATCCAGGAGCCACAAAGTGAGGTAAGTACTCTTACACTTTGTTGTATTAGAACTATTGATTGTACTAGTACAGTTGATTGATTTTTAAATTTTTATTTTGAAATATAACATATATAAAAGAGTGAGAAACATATGTGTTTAAACAACTATAGTGTACATTATTGCCTTTGAGAAATGGGGTAGAAGGGGTAAGAGAAGAATACTTTATGTTCAAAAATGGCAGAGTAAAAAAACATTTATAATAAAATGAACTCCAGTGTACCCACCCCCAGGCCAAGAAATAAAGTTATTACCAAAATCCAAAAGCCATTTCTGAACATGTTCCTCCTTATCTCTCTCTCTATCTTGCTTGAGGTAGCCTAGAAAAGTCTGGGTCACTACATTCATCTACTCCTTTGGCAAATATTTGTGTTCACTATGAGCCAGCTGCAATGCTAGGCAATAGAAAATCAAAGATAAGTAGCATCTTTCAAAGATGAATAGCATTCCTCTCAAAAGAGGAAGGAGTAGAAAGTAAGTAAGCACATACTTCCAAGGCAATTCTTAACTGATGCTGGTGGGATATGCTTGAATTTGCTAGGTGTGCAAGATAAAAGACCATTCCAAGCCGTAGGGATAGTTTTCAGAGGCCTGAAAAAATGTAAGGCATTTAAGGAAAGGCAAGCACCGGCTGGTGTTTTTCCCAGTCCTTCTTTCTTTTCTCTTGCTTCCATCTCCTTTTCTTTCTTTCTTGGTAGCAAATTTAGTTCGAAAGTGATAAAATGATCTATATTCCAGATTCTGATGCTTATAAATCCCACCATTCATAGTAGAAATAGAAAAAGGTTAGAAATAGTGTAGACAATAAAAAGGCATGGCAGTTTGAAAAAAAGCAAATACATAGGCTAATGCAGTAGTTAAGAGAGGATAAGACTGGTAGGAACTGAAGCTGGAAAGAGATTGGGTTGTAGCCATTGTGGATCTTGAAATCTGTCATAAACAGTATAGACTTTTTTGCACTGAAGGGATGACTTGATTAGATTATTCCTTTAAGAAAGTGGCTATGTGGAGGATAGATTTGGAGAATGGAAAAATTGAAAACAAGAGAGTAGGAAGCTATGAAAATAGCCAAGGAGGGAGCTGTTGAGAACCTGAGCTGTGCCAGTTAGAATGGAAAGAGGGGGAATAGAGGGGAGGAATATGAGGCATGTGATTCTTTTGTACTTGATTTTGGTAGAAGACATGATAGGCTTTAATTACAGCCGTGGGCAAACTACGGCCCGCGGGCCGAATCCGGCCCGTTTGAAATGAATAAAACTATTGAAATAAAAACCGTACCCTTTTATGTAATGATGTTTACTTTGAATTTATATTAGTTCACACAAACACTCCATCCATGCTATTGTTCCGGCCCTCCGGTCCAATTTAAGAACCCATTGTGGCCCTCGAGTCAAAAAGTTTGCCCACCCCTGCATACCATGAATATTATTATTACTCAGTGCTAAAATAACTTATACTTTGGAGTTCAGTCCTATATAGACCTATGTGCCTTTGGGATGAAACTATCAAAACTAGAGTCTTTAGTTATTTGAGTAGTTCACCTCTTTTGGAGGGGATCTGGAATAACTCAGCTTCTGCTGAGTGTGCTATAAAGTGCATCATGAATTTTAAGTGCTGAAGGAAAGAATAGGGAGTATAGTGACAAAAATGTTCACTGGAATAACTGAATAGAATAATCATATTTTGCTTGCCCCTCCCTCCTCCCCAGAGCTTCTTAATTTGTATAGTATGTGTAAGTTGTTTCCTTGAAGAGTTTTAGTTTTTAATGTTTGGGTAAAAGCTGTTTTAAAGTTTTCCATATTTAATTGAGAATTATTTCACCAAGTAGAGTAAGTATAGCTATGTGCTTTATAATTTTTTAAGCAAGTTAAATCTTATTTATCATTTTGTGCTTAATATTTTTAAAAGACTTAAAAATTATTTTTCTGATGAACTGTGTTTTAACCAGGCTACTTTGGATAGAGTTTGTAAGGTAAATTTCTGATAGGCTAGTTTGGTTCATAGCATTTCTTTTATTCAAATTATCAGTGAAAACAGCTCTAATCGTTCATAGCACTATTTCTCAAACTGTGATGAAAGACCAGATTTTAAAAGTTTTCTAATATGCCACAGAATATGTATACCTAATGGTCATGGTGAACATGCAACTCACATCACATGTGAGGTCCCACACAGATTTGATAAACCCTAACTAATCTATACTCTGAATAAGTCTGCTGATCACCCACTTAGATGTTGGAGCAATATCAAGTTGCTATAAAAGTTTCTTCCTTTTAGTTTCTGTATTTATATTGTTGGGGACTGGTAACAGTTTGTTGATGGTTTTCAGTCCATGGACCACACATTTAGAAGCACTGATTTAGGAGGTTTTGCATATAATTTTGTTTTATGGTTTTTGCCTGATTAATGTGGTAAAGGTAGTGTGTAATCTGTATTCTTTTTTTAAAATTCTTTATTGTTGAAAGTATTACGTATGTCTCCTTTTCCCCCCATTGACCTCTCACCAGCTGTTCTCACCCCCCAGAATATTCCCTCATCCCCCTACAGTCTGTGACCATGGGTTATGCTTATATGCATGCATACAAGTCCTTTGGTTGCTCTCTTACCCTTCCTCCCCCCCCCCCTGCATTCCCTCTGAGGTTGGATGGTCTGGATCTATTTTTGTTCATCAATTTATGTTGTTCATTATATCCCACAAATGAATGTGATCATGTGATATTTATCTTTTTCCGACTGGCTTATTTCGCTTACCATAGTGCTGCCCAGGTGCATCCATGCTATTGCAAATGGTAAGAGTTCCTTCTTTTTTACAGCAGTGTAGTATTCCATTGTGTAGATGTACCAGTTTTTTCATCCACTCATCTGTTGATGGGCACTTAGGCTATTTCCAAATCTTAGCTATTGTAAACTGTGCTGCTGTGAACATAGGGGTGCATATATCCTTTCTGATTGGTGTTTATATTTCTTGGGATATATTTCTAGAAGTGAGATTACTGGGTCAAATGGGAGTTCCATTTTTAATTTTTTGAGGAAACTCTATACTGTTTTCCACAGTGGCTGCACCAGTCTACATTCCCACTAGCAGTGCACAAGGGTTCCTTTTTCTCCACATCCTTGCCAGCACTTGTCGTTTGTTGATAATAGCCATTCTGACAGGTGTGAGATGGTACCTCATTGTTGTTTTGATTTGCATCTCTCAGATGATTAGTGACTTTGAGCATGTTTTTATATGTCTCTTGGCCTTCTGTATGTCCTCTTTTAAAAAAGTGTCTATTTAGATCCTTTGTTCATTTTGTTTATTGGATTGTTTATCTTCCTTTTGTTAAGTTGTATGAGTTCCCTACAAATTTTGGAGATTAAAACCTTGTTGGATATAACATTGGCAAATATGTTCTCCCATGTTGTAATCCATATTCTTAAAGGACAACATAGCCCAGCTGACCTGGCTTAGTGGTTGAGCATCAACCTATGAATCAGGAGGTCACACATAGTTTTTTGATTCCTGGTCAGGGCACATGCCCAGGTTGGGAGCTCGATCTCCAGTAAGGGTCGTGCAGGAGGCAGCCAATCAATGATTCTCTCTCATCATTGGTGTTTCTATTTTTCTCTCCCTGTCCCTTCTTCTCTGAAATTAATCCTATATAATAAAAGCCTAATATGCTAAGTGTCCGGTCAACCAGTCGGCCGTTCAACCAATCAAAGCATAATATGCTAATGATATGCTAAGGCTGCTCAACCGCTCTCTATGATGTGCACTGACCACCGGGGGCAGACAGTCAGCTGGTCGACCAGTTGCTATGATGTGCATTGACCACCAGAGCACGGATGCTCTGACTGGTAGGTTAGCTTGCTGCTGGGGTCCGGCTGATCGGGACTGAGCGAAATGGGCTGGACATGCCCTGGAGCCCTCCCGCGTTCCCTCCCCGGCTGGCCAAACTCCTGTGTCTCTCCCCGCCCTGATCGTGCACTGGTGGGTCCTTCAGCCTGGCCTGCGCCCTGTCACAATCCAGGACCCCTTGGTGGATATCTGAGAGCTGGTTTTGGCCCAATCCCGCAGGCCAGGCCAAAGGACCCCACTGGTGCACAAATTTGTGCACTGAGCCTCTAGTACAGTGATGGCGAACCTATGACACGCATGTCAGAGGTGACACGCGAACTCATTTTTTGGTTGATTTTTCTTTGTTAAATGGCATTTAAATATATAAAATAAATATCAAAAATATAAGTCTTTGTTTTACTATGGTTGCAAATATCAAAAAATTTCTATATGTGACATGGCACTAGAGTTAAGTTAGGGTTTTTCAAAATGCTGACACACTGAGCTCAAAAGGTTTGCCATCACTGCTCTAGTATATATATAAACATCCATTATAAATTAGTTTCTGTTCATTATAATTATTGGTAGTAGAAAATCTGTTTAGTAACTTGACTTATATTTATAGCCTGATGGTGTGAAAAATGACTACTCTGAATCTCTTCAAATATTTGTTTATGACTCTGTGTGATCACTGAATATGCTTTATAATAATACTTACCTACAAGGGTCTCTTATCTTGACTTTCTGTTTTTAAAAATGTCTATTATACAGAGGTTGTGGTGGGAGAGGAAAGGTTATATAGATAATTTCCAAATCATGTTTAAAACAAAATGACCACAATGTTTAGATTATCCGGTGGCAATTAACCATGGTTTCAATAGGGATGTAGATCTAAGGGCTCTGTAATTATTCAGCTATTTCACACACCAGTCATTGACAAATGCTGCCTAATTCTAAACTCAGGAGATAACAGTAACTACGTAGGATTCCCACTTCAATTTCTCCAACCCTGTAGCCAATTATTTATATATTGGCATTTTTATTTTTAATTAGAAAGAAAGGGTATTAAAGATATTAAGGAGAAACTATTTACATCCTAGGTATTTTAAGAAATAAAAAAGATATGGTTTTATTAACAATGCTACCTTAGTTATAAAATATTTTAAAGTTTATGAAGTACTTCTATATACACTTGATTTGCTTTAGCCTTCCACTAGAGTTCAAAGTTTTACTAAATAGTTTAGCAATGAGTAGTTCCCCCCCCCCAAAAAAATGGGAAACACTTTTATATATTTCAGCAGTTACAATCGAGGAAAAACTTTTATATTTTATATATCAGTGTCTTTCAAATACAATCCAATCTTTGAATTAACATTTTGCCCTCTTCCAGTTGCTAGAACCTGTCTGTCACCAGCTCTTTGAATTCTATCGCAGTGGAGAGGAGCAGTTACTTCGATTTACACTGCAGTTTCTTCCAGAACTGATTTGGTGCTACCTTGCCGTCTCAGCCAGCAGAAATGTGCACAGCAGTGGATGCATTGAAGCTCTTCTTCTAGGGGTTTACAATTTGGTTTGTATTTAATGTGGTTAACAAAATGTTTTTTGGCAAAAGCAAATGCATAACATTTTCAGCAAAAGCAAATAGCAACTACTTTTCATGTTTGTAAAGCTAATATTTGTTTTTTTGTACAACAAATGATTCAGCTCATTCTTCCAAACATAACTTTATGAGGTTGAGGTCTATATGGGCATACATATAATATATATGTAAATAAATAAATATATACACACACACACACACACATATATGTATGTATGTATGCATATATATGTATATACATATATATGTGTGTGTGTGTGTGTGTGTGTATAAAAGGCTAATATGCAAAGTGACCCTGAGGGAGTTCGATCAGGAGTTCAATCGCTTGCTATGACGTACGCTGACCACCAGGCATAGGGACCCTACCTGTGCACGAATACTGTGCACCGGGCCTCTAGTTATGTAAATAACTCTTTTGGGATTGACTGAAGACTGAAAATAAGACCATTTCTTTTGTAGAGATGTCTGAAAATATCATTATTGAATTTAAAAGTTTTTAAACTTAAAACCCATTGTCTATAAATTGTTTGTGACCTTCACAAAAAGCTTAGGAGAAAAATTTAGTCTAACATCTACCACTAATAGTTCTGTAAAATTTGGACTGTCTCCAGAGTTTATAACATTGATTTAACATATAGTTTGAATTACTAGTAGTGTTTTTATATTAATTAGTATGACATTCTAGATACTTAAGGTTTCTACTTTTTAAAATGGAAAAAAAAGTAAGAACTTTTTTTTGACATATTTCATAACTGTGTCAATTGATTTAGAAAATGTAACTTTTTACATGAAAAAAATTAATGACTATTAAGACTATATTTATATGTTAGCCATCCTTAAAATTATGTTACTTATATATAATTTTTTTATGTTATTTATATTTTAAAAGGAGAAAGATTTATGCGATCTGAAGAGAAACCAGAGTATTATATTACTATATTTCAAAAGTGGAAGGTTAACTCCAAGTATTTCTGAATAATTTATGATGAATTATCATAATTTAAGATTTCAGTTGACTTTAAAATTCTTTTCAGGTCATACTTTAGAATAACAATTTAAATTTAACTTTTAAATTTATGTGCAAAACATAAATATTTTAATATACTTTCTTTTACTTTTGTAGGAAATAGTTGACAAACAGGGACATAGCAAAGTATTGAGTTTTACGATTCCATCTTTATCCAAGCCATCTGTATATCATGAAGTAAGTGACATTTTATCAAAGTATGCTTATTATTGCTAAGATTTGAAGTTGCTATAAATTGGGGTCTGGTTATTGAGACACAATTTTTGATCAATTTATTAGTACTGTAAGTATAAAACACTAAAGTATTTGCTGTTTTTAAATTTGAAATAAGAACTCAAAATCATTAAACTCTAAAATCTGATTCTTAAGAAATCTGAAGTATTCATTTTGAAATATTTTTCTCTTCTTCCAATGGATAAGACTAGTCTATTTTTTGGTAGCAATTATGTATTTTCATGGCAGAATTTTTGAATAACTATTATTTCTATTTGTAGTTTGGTTTTTAGTTATTCTTTTTTTTTTTTTTTTTTTAATATATTTTATTGATTTTTTACAGAGAGGAAGGGAGAGGGATAGAGAGTTAGAAACATCGATCAGCTGCCTCCTGCACACTCCCCACTGGGGATGTGCCCGCAACCAAGGCACATGCCCTTGACCGTAATCAAACCTGGGACCCTTGAGTCCGCAGGCTGACGCTCTATACACTGAGCCAAATCGGTTAGGGCAGTTGTTAGTTATTCTTTAAGCAGAAAATTTAGTAGACAGTCTGAATATTTTTAAGATATATGATTTCATGGCAATTATTCTTAGTGGTATATGTATTCTAAGTACCACATTTTTAACAGAAGGGTTTTTATTTCTTATTTATTCAAATGTCCTTTTTTTTAGCCTTCCAGCATTGGGTCCATGGCTCTGACTGAGAGTGCACTATCCCAGCATGGTTTGTCAAAAGTTGTATACAGTGGACCTCACCCCCAAAGGGAGATGCTGACAGCACAGAATAGGTATGCTGTAGAGACATAACCTACACTACTACCGCACTGATTAAAAACATTATTTCAGTAGGCTTAGAAATAATGTTTAATGGAGTTGTGTATAACAATTTTTTAAAAATAAAGTCATTGTACAAGAGAAAAAACATAGTCCTGATTTGCCACTTATACTTTGCTTTAGATGTCATTGGAAACATCAAATTTTAAGATAATTTTCATGTGACTGTTACTTGGGAAGTCTTCTTTTTTCTTTTTGGAGTTCTGTATTATTATTGTTGTGATTATTTTGTATAGGTTTATTCTGTAACATACTTCTCCCCAATGCCTGCTTAATTTAATTATGGTTGACTTAAAATTTTAAAGATTTGTAAATATTCTTTTGGTTTATCTTTAGGTTTGAAGTGTTGACATTCCTTTTGTTGTGTTACAATGCTGCCTTAACCTATATGCCCAGTGTTTCTCTTCAATCATTGTGTCAGATTTGTTCAAGGTAAATTAAAATTTAAATGTTTTTAATATTGAAATATATGAATCTAGGGTTGCTAGTTTGTTGTATATCTAAGTGATTTTTGTTTTATTTTATTATTTGTTTAAAACTTTTTTTATTGATTTGAGAGAGAAGGTAGGGGAGAGAGAGAAAGAGAAACATCAATGTGAGAAAGAAACATTGATCAGTTGCCTCTCAACCAGGGATCAAAGCTGCAACCTCGGTATGTGCCATGACGGAATTGAACATTGATCAGTTGCCTCCCACATGCGCCCCAACCAGGGATCAAACTGGCAACCTTGGTATGTGCCCTGACAGGGAATTGAACCCACCACATTTTGGTGTACAGATGACGCTCCAACCAACTGAGCCACACCAGTTAGGGGTATTTAAAATGTTAAATAAGATACCCTAGCTGGTTTGGCTCAGTAGATAGAGCATCAGCCTGCGGACCAAAGGGGCCAGGTTTGATTCTGGCCAAGGGAACATATCTCAGTTGCAGGCTTCTCCCTGGCCTGGGCCCTGGTTGGGGTATGTGTAGGAGGCAACCAATCGATGTGCCTCTCTCACATCAGAGTTTCTATTTGTCTTTCCCTCTCTCTTCCACTCTCTCTGAAAATCAATGGAAAAATATCCTTGGGTGAGGATTAAAAATGGGAAAAATAAGTTAATATGAAGTTCAGCCTAGCCAACACATGGAAAGTTATTATAGTCACAAAAAATACAACAAAGAAGCTAATGTTGAATAGCAATTCAATGGAATATTTCACCAGAAAAAAAATATATAATTAAAAGGATGGAGCTATTATAATCTTTCAGTGTTTGGCATGTGGTTGTTTCTGTTTTGTTTGCTTTAAGAAAATTATTTTTTTATTTCTGTTCTGCTCTAATTTGGTACCAAGAAATAAGTAAGAGATACAGTTTTTAAGCATTCCTTGTTTAAAAACAATTGAGCCACTAGGTTGGTTAAATAAATTATGGTAGTCCTTGGTATACTATGCAAACATTTTAAAATTGTGATTTAAAAAGGTATTTACTGATATATTGAATATGCTATGATTCTAGCATTGATTTAAAATATAATAGTTATTTCTGATTGGTAGAATTATGGTTTATTTTAATGTTTTCCTATATGATTTTCTGTCCTTTTCTAAATTTGCTGTGCTGTGATGAACATGTTACCTTTAAAAAACAAATAAACAACAAACCAAAACAAAAAGATATACAAAATGCCTTTGGTAATTCAAGTAAATAGAGATAATAGAGAATTAAGAAACTTGTAGAATAATTTAAATTTGGGGGACTTATTTAGAAAATGTAACTTTGAAAATTAATAAAAGGGAGGGTCATAGAGCAATACTTAGAAATCAAATCAAAATGAACCAAACAGAAAATCAGAAATTGATACTGAATAAGATATAAAACTGTACAGGACCAGAGGGAGAAGGTTGGTAATAAAGCAAGAGGCTTGTAAGAGAAGATAAGAGAATTGGAGAGTCAGATGATTCCTAAATTAGCATAATTATATTTCCTAGACGTTGAAAAATGATACCAATGTGCCATCTTTCCTACTTACTGAGTTTTTCTAATATGTTTCTTGTTTTAAATCCTTTAAAGTCACAGGTGCCCAGACTTCTGAATTTTACAAGATCTGTAAAATTTTTAACAAAGATGGAGTGGGTAGAATATCTACATAGTGTTGCCAACTTTTTATCTTGCCAAGTGATGTTATAAATGTCTACCGTCAACATTATTTTACAAAACTGAGACTATTTTAATATCAAAAAGCAGGGAGAGTGGAAGGGAAGGACAATAATTTATAAATTAAAAACGGGATGTTTAGCTTTCTTTGTTTCTCATTTCACTATGGTCTAGTAAAACTTTGTTATCGACTAAAATGAGAATAAGGAACAACACTTCAGAAAAACTAGTTTAAGGAGTGACTTGATGCAGCAACTTTCACCTTTAGACCTTAAAGCAGACTACAAAGCCCAGCTTCTACTCTGGAGCAGTGTCTTAGATAGTAGGGCTCAGGAATGCAGCTACTGATATAGATAAAGACATCTATACCATATATCCGAAACTTAGCATCTTCTAAAACAGTATGTCTTTTTTGTCCAAGTTCATTTAATGACACTACCATCCAGACTGCTATCCACACTAGTGTAGAAATAATCATATACTCCTATTCCATTTTACTTCTCAGATGTGACGCCACCCTTACTCATTTAGTTTGGCTCACTTTATCTCACTTGTGGGATATTTTGACACTCTCTTCTCCTGTTTCAGTGAACTCTTCCAATACAACCTATGTGATATAATTGAAAGACCAAGCTGATCATGTCACTTCCTTGCTTAAAACAAGACCTTTAGTTGCTTCTCATTGCCTACATGATAAAGCCTAGCAGGGTATAAGATACTCTGTGATCTGACCCCTATTTAGCTTTTCTGTTATTTTCTAGCGTCCTAGCATTCTATCCTACTAAAATTTCCCCAGTTTACTTGATGTCATGCTATTTCATCCTTTTTTCTTCAAGACTGTAGGTTGGTTAAATAAATTATGGTAGTCTTTGGGTGAGGATTAAAAAAAGAAAAAAAAAAGTTAAATAAGTTAATATGAGCCACTAGATTGGTTAAATAAATTATGGTAGACCAAAGGAATAGCTTTCTGGGAAACCTTCTCTGACTTTCTACTTCTTCCACTAGAGTTTTCCACTCTCTCCTTTTATTATTTATGTAACTTACTCATTGAAATATTTGTTTACTACACAGTCTCCATGGTTAAATTGTGACTCCCTGTGGGTGCTACAGCTTTCATCTATATCCCTAGTGTATGACACAATACAAACCTTGATAAGTATTGACTGAATGAATAAATAAATTGAAAAAATTCTCTTTCATATATTGCTTCTCTGTTATTTACTTCCACATATACCATAAAAGTATAAGGTATAAAAAGTAAGATGGTTCTAAGTTTGTTTTTTTAGATAATAAGAGTTAGAGGAGTCTATTTTAGTTTGGATGTAAGTTTTTGTAACAGCAAACAACATTTAAGTTGGTTTTATTTCATGTCCAGCTAAATTTTTTCAGTTTCTGTCTTAGTCATCTCAGGCTGCTGAAACAAAATACTATAGACTGAGTGGCATTTATAGACATTTATTTCTCACAGTTGTGGAGTCTGGCAGATTAAAGGTCAAGGTGCCAATAGATTTGGTTCCTGGCGAAGGCCATCTTGCTGGCTTGCAGGCTACTGCCTTCTCACTGTGCCTTCACATGGAAGAGACCTCTGGTCTTTCTTTCTCTTCTGCTAAGGGCACTAATCCTATGGTGGGTGCCTCACTTCCATAACTTTATCTAAACCTAGTTACTCCCAAGGGCCCTATCTCCAAATATTACCATATTGGGGGATTAGGGCTTCAACATGAATTTGAGGGGGACACAAACATTCAGTCCATAAGTATCGCTGCTCCCTTTTACCCATGGTTCTAAAGAATTTTAAGATCCTCTCAATATCAAATGAATGTATACTTGAATTAATGATACCCTCATGAGTATATTTTTGAAATGGTCTGTGGTATACTTGAGCATATTTAAGTAAAAGTTTAGATTCCTGGAGTGGAGGAAATATTAAGTTCCAGGTAGTAATTGCATTGGGGAAGGGAGTAAGTCATTACAATCTATTGATTGGTACTATATTAAGTAATGGTTGTATTATATCAACCACAGCACATTATGAGAAAACAGTTCTTTTCTGTTTTATTGAAAATAAAGCCCTAGCTGGTTTGGCTTAGTGGATAGAGCATCAGCCTGCGGACTGAAGGGTCCTGAGTTCAATTCCAATCAAGGGCACATGCCTAGGTTGCAAGCTTGATCTCTAGTAGGGGGCTTGCAGGAGGCAGCTGATCAATGATTCTCTCTCATCATTGATGTCTCTATCTTTCTCTCCCTCCCCCTTCCTCTCTAAAATCAATAAAAAAAAGAAAATGAAAACTTAATTTTTTTAAAAAAAAACAGTGCATGCTGATTATAGAAAATTTAGAAAATACATTCTATATAATAAAAGGCTAATATGTAAATAGACTGAACTGTAAAACGACTGGTCGCTAATGATGTGCACTGACCACCATGGGCAGACGCTCAATGCAGGAGCTGCCCCTGGTAGTCAGTGCGCTTCCACAGGGGGAGCACCGCTCAGCCAGAAGCTGGGCTCATGGTTGGCGGGCACAGTGGCAGTGGCGGGAGCCTCTCCTGTCCCCACAGCAGCACTAAGGATGTCCAATTGCCAGTTTAGGCCCGCCCAGTTGGACATCCCTTGAGGGCTCCAGGACTGTGAGAGGGATGTCTGACTGCCAGCTTAGGCCCAATCTCCTGGGGAGTGGGCCTAAGCCGGCAGATGGACATCCCCTGAGGGGTCCCAGACTGTGAGAGGGCACAGGCCAGGCTGAGGGACACCCCCTCCCCCCCAAGTGCATTAATTTTTGTGCACCGGGCCTCTACAATAAATCAAAAAGAAAGTACATTACCCTGGTTGGGTGGCTCAGTTGGTTGGAGTATCATACTATATACCAAAAAGGTTTTGGGTTTGATCCCTGGTTGCGGTGCAGCGGAGGCATCTGCTCTTTTTCTCTCACATTGATGTTTCTCTCTCTCTCAAAAAAAAAAAAAAAAAAATCAATTAAAAAAACTAACGCATCCTTGGGTGAGGATTTAAAAAAAAAAAAAAGGGAAGAAAGTACATCTATAATACCACAGCCCAGAGATAACTCTAAGACTTTGTATATGATCTTTTTATACAGATTAGGATACATGCATGGTTTTGTACAGTTTTTTCCTGTTATTTAAGTAGACTTTCAAAACATCAGGGCAACCTGCTTGGGTCCCCTCCTTGTAGCAGGGAGCTTTTCTGTAATAAAACTGCTTTCACTAAAAAAATACACACACGCCAAAAAAAACCACACGTCATGTTTAATTGTTTCATAGTATTGTCTGAATGATTTATTATTGGTCTGCTGTATTGGACTTTAGGTGGCTTCCTAGTCATTATAATAAGTACTCCTTAACTTTAGTACACCTTAAATATTCTTCACTATAATAAATACTATCGGGGGGAGGGGCAGCAGTTAATGGGGGGATGAGGACACATATATAATACCTTAGCCAATAAAGAAATTAAAGATTAAAAAAAAGTAAAGAACCAAAATAAATAAATAAATACTTCCTTTTATTCCTTTAACAATTTTTGGTAAAAATATATTGATCTTTCTCTAGGAATCTACCTTTGTTGTCATATTTAGGCATTCAAAGAATATGTAACTATTTGCTTATTTTATTTCTCTTATGGTTTGTAACATTAAAAATTTCAATCTATCTTTAGTTTATTAAGGTATGTACTATATGTTGTTTGAATGTCATTTTAGAGTATTTTTTTAAGCCTGCAGTTTGTGTCAAGAATTTTGTCAGCACCCAGATGGCGTGGCTCAGTGGTTGAGTGTCACCTATGAACCAGGAGGCCATGGTTTGATTCCTGGTCAGGCCACATGCCCGAGTTGTGGGCTCGATCCCCAGTGGGGGGCGTGTAGCAGGCAATCAATGATTCTCTCTCGTCATTGATGTTTCTGTCTCTCTCTCCTCCCTTCCTCCCTGATATCAATAAAAATATATTAAAATAAAAGAATTTTTTTATGATAAACTAAGAGCCCAGCGCGCGATTTGAAATTACGCGGCGCTGCCCACTCCCTCTCCGGCCCTTGAAGCAGCCACAGCCATTGCTGATCAGGCCCTCCCCCAGCACAGGCGTGGAGGCCCCTGCCACCCCGCCCCTGATGCGCAACCTCCTCCTGTCCAGTCCAACTGTTACAGTGTCCTGGTTAATTAGCATATTTCTCATATATATATATATATATATATATATATATATATATATATATATATAGTGCTGGGTCCATGTATTAGGTTTTACAGTGACTAAAAATTATTAATAATTGATCAAAATTAGTGAATCAACTCTGAGAATATGGTTCACTTACTACATATTAACACCCCTCTAGCTTTATGCATTTTCCCCCCAATCTAATTGGCTTAGGAAAATGTTACAGACCAATATTCTGTTTGGAAAGATTCTTTTGTTTAGAGAGGTGAGCATACCCAGGATACTGTTGGCTTGTAAATGTTAAAAAATAAATTACCTAAAATTTTACCAATTTTACAAATGTTTTTATTTTGGTCTTTCTAGAATCTGTGTTTGTGGATATCCCAGACAACATGTAAGAAAATACAAAGGTGTAAGTAGCAGGATACCAGTTTCTTCAGAATTCATGGTGCAGATGTTAACAGGGATTTATTTTGCTTTGTAAGTTTATTTCATATACAAAGTAAACATTTTATCTTTTTGGAAAATTATAGTTTGTTGTTTTATTGTTACTATATACTTATCTCAATAGATAAATAATTGGCCTACATTTGTGAAAGAATATCAGTCAAGATTTTGATAATAGTTGTATTTCAAATGTCTTTTAATGTTCTGAAGAATTTGCATCCAACTAAAACACTTCATTTTTTAAAATTTAAGAACAGAATGAAAATTAGCAACACCTAAATATATGCACAGTTCCTTTTTTCATTACTCTTTTTGCTGTAATTTTCAAATAGCTTTTTTCCCCCAATGAATATCTTTTTCCATTCTAGAGATTTTAACTCTTAAAAAACATTTTAAAGCCTCTTTGATCACAAATAATATATTATTAGTTTCTAGTATTGATGCTCAGCCTTAATGCCTTATATACTAGTATTTTTCTTTGAACCTTATCTTTTACTTGGTAATTCTCTTATTACACATATCTTACTATATTTTTTATTATATTCAGTTGGTACTTTAACTTTCCCTAGTAGAAGTAGATTATAAACCTCATGAATGAGGCAGAATTTATGATCTTTGGGCCAAATCTGGACTGCTGCCTGCTTTAAAAAAATTTTTTTGTGTGTGTGTGTTATCTATGGCTGCTTTTGTGCTATAGTGACAGAATTGAGTAGAGACTGTATGGGCCACAAGCCAAAAATATTCATTATCTAGTCCTTTAAGAAAAAGTTAACCCCTGTGTTAGACCTTTAATATTGTCCCATTATACTCACACACACTTGTTTCCTGATATATTGCTAATATTTGCAACATACATCACGTACACTTCTAAATGACTACCAAAATACAAAGAAGTAACTACATAGGATATTGCAAGCCACAGTAGTTGTAGATTCTCATTAAAAACCATGGGAGCCCTAGCCATGGTTTGACTCAGTGGATAAGAGCTTTGGACTGGGGACCGAAGTGTCCCAAGTTTGATTACGGTCAAGGGCATGTACCTTGATTGCAGGCTCCTCCCCGGTCCAGGCCCTGGTCAGGGTGCATGCAGGAGGCAACCAATCGATGTGTTTCTCTCACACTGATGTTTCTCTCTGTCTTCCCCTCTGCCTTCCACTCTCTCTGAAAATCAATGGAAAAAATATCCTCGGGTGAGGATTAAAAATATTTTTAAAAACCGTGGGAGTTAACAGAATAATTTAACCATAAAGTGTTCTGAACATTAGTCTAAGGTATATAATTTACTATGTTCTGACTTCCTTTGAAAGTGTAAAATGCTTTGAGGTTGCCTGGCTTATTTTTATATCTGTTTCATAAATGGAAATATCTTTAGAGAAGAAAAGTACATCTATAAAATATTCTTTTCTATTAATTGGCTTTCAGATACAATTGAAAGGAATTCAAAGATTTAAAAAATATGTATTTAAGGAGAGCATAATGCTAAGCAATGTACTTATTTGACCAGTTATTTTCCTCAGTAAAGATAGTTTCTCATTATATTTTGTTCAAGTATATAGAATTAATTTAAAATAATTATATTTTATTTATTTAATTTTATAGTTATAATGGAGAATGGGATCTAGCTGAAAAAGCATTGGATGATATTATTTACAGAGCCCAGTTAGAATTATATCCAGAGCCATTGCTGGTAAGTGCCTTATTTATTTATGCAATGTTTTAAATTTAAAAATTCTCAAACTATAAATTGAAGAGTAGCCATTCATATGTCATTAATACTCAGTGATTCATGCTTCTGTTATACTAGGAAAATTTTTTATTTGAAAAGGTACACATATAATAAAATTTGACCATTTCATTTGGCTAACTTCTTAGATACCTGATAAATAGTCTTTTTTAACTTACAAGAATATTCTCCTTAACATGCTAGAACTACACTTATTAGTTAGCATTAGGTATTTGGAAATATAATTTAATCTTTTGAAATTTCATCACTTACATATCATATTTAACTATAAGTTTTCTTCTGAGCTCTTACTCTTTATTCCAGAAGATTTATATATTTTCTTATAGGAAATACCTTGGCGAAAGTATTCTTTTTAAAAACGTGTTAAAATTTAACATCTTGTTTTATCTAAGGTGTAATAATACATTTTTATTTTTTAATACCAATCTTAAACTGTATGTTTCCTTCTTAGGTTGCTAATGCAATAAAAGCTTCGTTGCCTCATGGTGCCATGAAATCTAGTAAGGAGGGTACAAGGTGTATTCAAGTTGAAATCACACCAACTTCCTCTAGAATATCAAGAAATGCAGTAACCAGCATGTCAATAAGAGGTCATCGGTGGAAAAGACATGGTAAGAAATAAAAAACTCTTCACATTAGAGGATTGTTGAGTCTATCACATTTTTCTCTGTACTGTAACTCCTGGCTTTAGTAAACAGTATCATAGTGGCATGGAAGAAAGAGTTATTGGGTCACTTTTAATTTCTAATTTATTGTCCATGAGTGACAGGCAATAAGGAAAATAGAGCCCCTTATGTTACATTCATGAATGAAAATTTATTTAAATATTGTTATTGGTTTTAAAATTATATTTCCATAGAAAGAAAAGTAGAAAAATACATTTAAAAATTATTCATACATTTTTGAGTTTCTATTCACAATTACTTGCAAATATTTCTTAATGTTTCTGATTTCTCAACTTTCTAGCAGTTACACTTGCATATTGAAGTAGAACGACTAACATTTTCTTCTGGATTTCCTGTAAAGGATGCCATAGTATTGATGCAACTCTAGACATTTCTGTTTTCTGGAAGTTAATTTTCTTCAAAGATTGTCTGTTTAATATTCCTCCTTGACCGTTTCGTTTTATTATTTGAAAATTCTATTGGAAGTTCATTTTATTCACCATGGCCTTCTCAATGCTTTCTATTTCTCTTCTCTTATAATTAATTATTTCTTATTTAATTTCTTATCCTTTTTATAACTTCCCTTCTACCTAGAAGTTATTGTAGTGGCAAATATCTGTGTAAATATCAGTGTCACCTTTCTCAGAAGGTAATAATAGAGTGGGAAGCAAAAAGCACTTCTTTGCCCTAAGCAAACATTGATTAGGAGTAAAGCAAAATCAGTTCTCTATTTTCTTCTTCCTATAAATTGATGAAAATGTTAGCTCCTTTTGGTATATTTAGTTATATTTGTCTCAAGGCTCTCTCTAGAGAAATGCAAATGTGAGAAGAATGAGATTATTTATGGTGAAATAGAAAGTTGATGATGAGAAAAGTTGTCATTGTTCTTTCTCAGGGAAACTAGGAGATAGTATGTCAAATAAAGAATAATGATGAAAATTTCCAGCTTAATCAATGATCACTATGAATGTTTTTCTCTTTAAAAGTAGTGTGACAGTTCTTGAAGTCCTTTAGGAAGGCATTAAAACGATGGTAATGTTTGCCATTTGCAAGGCAAATCGTTACTATTTAAAACAAGCAGATACTTCCGTTTCTTCAGTGAAAATTATGTTACTGAATGGAACTAGATTATAGGTATAAAGTCCTTTAATTAGATATGGTAGTACCTTAGAGATCAGTGTTTTGTTTGGGCATAAATAGGTGAATACAGGCACAGAGGCAATGAACCAGATCATATGGGTCATTGTGGACATAATGGCTCCCAAAATACCACTTTAGGAAATGTAAGAATGAATTTTAATTCCTTTGTTTACTTTCCTTTCTTGCTATTTAAGTGGGCATATTGGGAATTAGGAAGAAAAATATGGGTCCTTCAGTTAAAAATGTAAAATATTTAAGCTCAATTGTATTTGTGTGTGTGTGTATGAGAGAAAGAGAAGGTGCGTGAATGTGTCCATGCATGCATTTAACAGAAAAAGATGTGCACCCTGCAATAAAATAGAAGGCATTTTTCCAGAAATAATTTTAAAGGAATAAATTACCAAAACAAGAGAAAAGAGTGTTTGAGGTATATTGTATCTATTAGGTACTTACATATTTTCCAGATTACATTTTGGCCTCCACTTGGGTAGTTGGCACTTAGGGCTACAGCTTCATTAAAATAACCTTCCTTATCATCTATTCCCTTATACTTATTCAACCTTCACAACTCTAACACTCCTGTTTATGGTAACAAAAAAGTCACAGATGAGGATTTAGTAAGAGAATGAACTATAAAAAGAAGTCAGGTGAATGGAGCAGATACAGAATATAGCTCTGTCTTGTTTTCCACTTCTGTAGTGTGAGTTCCCGTTTTCCAGTGGACTCTAAAGTATTCCTAGTCTAAGGTCCTTATTTATCTCTACAGGTAGGTTGCATTCTCCTGTTTTTTAGTGTAGCCTTGGCTTTCCTTTTTACGGCAATATTTTTCACTGTTACCTTGTTTTGCTGAATTAAAAACTTTTCTGTTTTCCATTTTTGTAGTCCTGATTCCTGCTTGAACACCTTATTATTCTGGGCTCTTTACCTGACACTGGCTTCTTATGGGGAAGATAAAATATCTTTGCTCTAGTTCTTACATATATAAATAATTCTCAAGTTATAAATGGATACTTAAATTTATGTATGTATAAATTATATTTATTATATTACATTCATATATAAATTACATATATGAATTACAATCAAATTTGATTTATTTTTACATTATTTTTTGCAGAAACAATGCTTTTCATCCCTTAATGTTTCTGAAGCAGAGTACTACAGACTGTAGCTTTAGTTTATGACTGTGTGAAAACACATTTAGAGTTTATTTGATGGAACTCTAATGCATTTCCTATTTCACTTATATCCATACTACTCCCTTACCACACCAAACCTCCCAGGAAGAGGGATATCTTCCCAGACTCTGAACTGTATCACACAGTAGGGACATGGAATATCCAACTGTAAGCCTACGAGATTAGGATTGGGGAAGAAGAAGGGAGGAGAATTATGAACTTTAAGGAAGACTCTTTTTCTTTTTCTCCTTGCCTCTTTCTTTGTTACTGCTGGGAAAGAAGAAAGCAGTTGGCTCCTTTAATCCCCTTTCCTTGAGTTTCTTCCCCCTTTTTAACCTGTTTTTCTTTTATTTATTTTTTTAATTGAGATATAATTGATATGTAAAATTATATTAGTTCCAGGTTCACAACACGATTCAATATTTGTATATATGCGAAATGGTCACCACAACATACCGAGTGAACATCCATTGCCGCACATAGTTACAAATGTTTTTTTCTTGTGATGAGAATTTTCAGATCTACTCTTGTAGCAACTTTCAAATATACAATACAGTTTTATTAATATAGCTGCCATGTTGTACATGTGCATTACATCCCTAGGACTTTCTTTATATATAGACTAGAGACCCAGTGCATGAAAATTCGTGCACTCAGGGGGTCCCTCAGCCTGGCCTGCACCCTCTCGCAGTCTGGGACCCCTTGGAGGATGTTTGTAAAACATCCCGCTCCCCGGAGGACTGGGCCTAAGCTGGCAGTCAGACATCCCTCTGGCAGCCCAGGAGCCTGCTTGGGGCTGAGCGGAGCTCCCCCTGTGGGAGCACACTGACCACCAGGGGGCAGCTCCTGCATTGAGCATCTGCCCCCTGGTGGTCAGTGTGCGTCATAGCGACTGGTCATTCTGCTGTTAGGGTCAATTTGCATATTACCCTTTAATTATATAGGATGGAGATATATATACCTATTGACCAGTGGACCACTTTCACCCATACCCCCCGGTGCTCCCCAACCACCAATCTGTTCACTGTATCTATGAATTTGGTTTTTTCTTTGTTTAGATTTCACATCTAAGTAAGATCATATGGGAGTTATCTTTCTGTGTCTGACACCTTATTTCACTTGGCATAATTCCCTCAAGGTGTATCTATGTTGTCATATAGGATTTCTTTCTTTTTTATGGCTGAATAATATGCCATTGTAAATGTTCCACTTTTTCTTTTTTAAAAAATGGAAAGGATCTGGTTTATTATTTCTTTTTATTATTGATACCTACCTGTTTGCATAAATGAGATATACAAGGTGAATCTCTCCTGTTTTCATGATAAGTGGGGATTAATCGAGAAAACAAGTATTAAAATGACAGTCTAAAAAATCCCGATTTAATGGTAACATAAATGTGAGATAAATGGAATACTGTACTTCAGGACTGTAGAAACTACATTTATTTTGTAAATATGATTTTATGACTTTATGAGAAAATCATTTAGTGGAAACAAAGTTGCTAATAGTTATAAAAGCATTTTGAAAAATGTAGAAATGATCATTTTAAACCCCTAAGTAGCAAACTTTAAAGAATTGGCGATTGGAATTTTACATCTGCAATTAGAAATGTATAAAGCTTATGTTTTTAACTTAAAAGTTGTCTATACTTATTAATAAAATTTAGGAAAACTAGCAGTTTTAAAAAAAGGTTTAAATATTTTAGTATAATTTTGAGAAGCCCCATTATTGTCAGATGCTAAAATGCTATTTGAGGAACAAATTTTCCTTTCCCAATATAGATGATAAAACATTTAGACCAAAAATAAGCATTTCCTTCTGGCCAAAGATAGCATTGCATGAATTTTAACTGGCATTCTTGATATGGAACTTTATACTCATGAAGGACAAAATAAAATATTAGGAAATATTAGATGACTAAAAGAAAAGGGACCTATTGACCAAAGAGCTAAATATCATAAATATCATGGTGGTACAATTTCCTCAAATGAACATTAGGTTTAAAGAGGAAAGAATTCTGGCTTAGCCAACTTTAGAAGAAAACAAAAAACTTTTAGGCTATGTCTAGGTAAAAGTAAAATAATTGTCTATACAGATAAGTAAAATATTTTATAGATATTGGTTTTAGGCAAACACACTCGTTTGTAAATTATTGATTTATATTTTTTACTAAAGAGATCATATGTAATTCTTGCCATCATTAATGAAGTTATTTATTGTTACTTATTATTGAGCACTACACCATCCTCCCAACCCCCCTTTTAGGAGCATTTGTTGCACACTGCACACAGAAGATGAAATAAGCTTTTATAGATAGTTTTACAATAGATGTTGCTTACCTGTTTTTGATCTGTCTGGTTATGAGGATCTTTAATCATCACGAAGAATTCACCTGGTCCAGCAGCATCCATGTTGCAATTCTTGAAGGGATTTTTTTTTTTTTTAAACTTGAGACTTAATAAAGATGACAAAAATTATTATTTTTTTTAAATTAAATATTGTTCAGATTATTATATTTGTTCCTCCCCCCCCCAACTCCCCTCCTCCCAGTTCCCGCCCCACCCTCCGCCCTCACTCCCCACCCACTGTCCTCATCCATAGGTGCACGATTTTTGTCCAGTCTCTTCCCGAATCTCCCACACCCCTTTCCCCTCCAAGAATAGTCAGTCCATTCCCTTTCTATGTCCCTGACTCTATTATAATCAACAGTTCATTCTGTTCATCAGATTATTTATTCACTTGATTCTTAGATTCACTTGTTGATAGATGCATATTTGTTGTTCATAATTTGTATCTTTACCTTTTTCTTCCTCTTCCTCTTCTTAAAGGATACCTTTCAGCATTTCATATAATCCTGGTTTGGTGGTGATGAACTCCTTTAGCTTTTCCTTATCTGTGAAGCTCTTTATCTGACCTTCAATTCTGAATGATAGCTTTGCTGGATAAAGTAATCTTGGTTGTAGGTTCTTGGTATTCATCAATTTGAATATTTCTTGCCACTCCCTTCTGGCCTGCAAAGTTTCTGTTGAGAAATCAGCTGACAGTCGTATGGGTATTCCCTTGTAGGTAACTGAGTTTCTTTCTCTTGCTGTTTTTAAGATTCTCTCTTTATCTTTTGCTCTTGGCATTTTAATTATGATGTGTCTTGGTGTGGTCCTCTTTGGATTCCTTTTGTTTGGGGTTCTCCGTGCTTCTTGGACCTGTAAGTCCATTTCTTTCACCAGGTGGGGGAAGTTTTCTGTCATTATTTCTTCAAATAGGTTTTCAATATCGTGCTCTCTCTCATCTTCTGGCACCCCTATAATTCTGATGTTGGTACGCTTGAAGCTGTCCCAGAGGCTCCTTACACTATCCTCGCATTTTTGGATTCTTTTTTCATTTTGCTTTTCCGGTTGGGTGTTTTTTGCTTCCTCGCATTTCAAATCATTGACTTGATTCTTGCGCTCCTCTGGTCTGCTGTCGGGAGTCTGTATGATATTCGTTATTTCAGTACGTGTATGCTTAATTTCTAGTTGGTTCCCCAATATAACATCGAGGGTCTCATTAGTTTTCTTGTAGATCTCATTAAGTTTATCGGCAGCTTCTAAACAGTTCTTGAGAGACCTTAAAAGTGTGGTTCTGAACTCTATATCTTCCATTGACAATTTTATCCTGTTTCTTTGTCTCCGCATTTTGTTATGCTTCCTTGGTGCACCCCCTAGTGGTCTTTGTGCGCAGTCTTATAGTTAAACCTTGATTGTTGTAGCTAATACCAGGGAGGGTTTGACCTCCAGGTCAAGTGGCTATGAGAATCAGTTGTGTCTGCAGTGAGAGAACTTCTGTCCTCTAGGGAGGTGCTAATCTGGCGTTTGCCTGAGGCTATCCGGCAAATGCCTCTGTGCAGGGCTTGGGCGGGGCGGGTTGCACAGGATCAACAGGGTGGGCCGGAGAGAGCAGTTATGGCAGCTCTCAGTCCTGTCCCCAGGGGCTCTGCCTCTCTGAGTCCCAACACCCGCTGCAAACCTCGGAGAGAAAGCTGCACTCGCTCTGACCGAAGCCAGACAGTCCCGCTTCTCCCGTTTGAGTCTGGGTCCCTAAAGACTCGCCCGGATCTGGAGCTCAGAGTCTGTGACTCCCTCCCGATTGAAAACGCCAACCGCGCCCTCCGCCGCCAGCCCGCTCCGCGCACTCCGCACCTCAGAATTTGACTTCAGCACTGCGCCTCCTCTGAGTGTCCGTATGCGTTTCTCTTTCCTCCTAGTTGTAGGACTTCCACTCAGCCAGCGTTCCTGTGGTTCTGGGTGATGTCCCTTCTGTTTTTTAGTTTCACTTTTGAAGTAGTTGTTCAAGGCAGCAAACTCCGGCGTTAACCTATGCCGCCATCTTGGTTCTCCGACAAAAATTATTGAGAGTGACTGAATCTACCTCAGGAAGGAGAATTGTATCATTTACTATATATGCAACAAAAACTAAAGATTTGACTCTTGCACTGGCCTATGTGACTCAGTTGGTTGGAACGTCGTCCCATACACCAAAAGGTTGCAGGTTTGATTCTGGTTCAGGGCATATACCCAGGTTGTGGGTTCTATCCCTGGTCGGGGCATGTGCGGGAGGCAATTGATAGATGTTTTTCTATCACATCAATGTCTCTCCCTCTCTCTCTCTCTCTCTCTCTCTCTCTCTCCCTCTCCCCCCCCCCCCCATCCCACTTCCTTCCTTTCTCTAAGATCAATAAAAAATAAAAAAATAAAAAAAAGACTTGACTCTTCTTTATTAAGGAAACTGGTATAGCTCCTAACCAATGTGTCTACAAACAAATCATTTAAATGGCATTTTTCTGTGTACCTCTCCTTTCGTATTTGGAAAGTCTACCTTTGGCTTCAAGAGCCAGATTTCTTAGTCTTTGTGTACTTGCTCATAGTGTAGTCCTTTCATTGCCAGGGCCTAATTCTGTGTTTCTATGGCAGATTCACTTTCCTTTAACATGCCTTGCAAATTATTGGCCCAGGCTGTGAATTGTTATGGTGTTGTTCTTTCTAACCTAAGACACACTTCATCCTCATTATTTTGTGTTACACAAATGTGACTTCTGCTGTTTAAAAAATGCCAATAAAGTATCCAAATAGTTTATCTGTGTACCTGTAGATGTCTGCCCTTTGTAATCTGAAAGATATCTAAGCTCTGTACTATGTCACAGGTTGCCCTAGTGATATGTCTTACCTACCACTGCTTTGACCTCATTTGTAGACTACTGTCACCCTTCCTTCTAACCCTTCAACATACTAAGCCATTTCTGCCTTAGGGGCATTTTATTAGCCATTTGGGATATTTGAGCTGAAATTTAAATGATGGAAAAGTGCCAGATTGCACAATTCCTTCATATTGTTTTGTATATCATCATTCAGATATCAACTCAAGTATCCCTTCCTCAAAGAGAGTTTCCCAGGTCACCCATCTAAAGTAGACTTTCTCACCTAGCACTCTGCTTACTCTCCCATTATTCTCATTTTCTTTATTGCTATGCTACTTCCATTATCTAAAATAGTCTTGTTTACTTAATTCCCACTCTACCGTGTAAACTCTGTGAAGGCAGTGTCTTTATCTGGTTGACCATTGTGTCCCCAGAGGCTAAAACAATGTTTGGCACATAGTAGGTGCTCAGTAAGTAGTAGTTGAATGCATGAATGAGTGAATGAATGATAAATTTGTAATATAGACTGAGCAATTTATTCCTTCTTTTCTCATTGTATTGAAAAACAGTATAACAACATGATAGTAAACTGGGTAGAAGGGTATTCACTTATAATTCCAGTATTTAAAGAGTTATACTTTTAATTTTTTTCATATGTGTATACATTTTTCATAATTGTGCTCTTTTAAAATTTAAAAATATTATTTTTAAAAAATTTGCTTTTGCTTAGTTAACAAAAAATTTCCCCAAGTCCTCCTAATAGCTCCAATTATTTTAATGGCTACATAATACCACATAGAGTTGATATTCCATCATTTACTTAACTATTCCCTTAATTTGTTAAATGATTTGTTTCTAATTTTTTGCTATTATAGATAACACTGCAATGAATAACTTAATGAATATAAATAGCATTTTATTCCATTGAATAAGATAAATTATAAACTTAAACTGATTGGACTAAGGGTTATGAAGTTGTTTAGATATTTTATGGCATTTTAAATATTTATATCCTATACATTATAAATAAATGTATATGAATTTCTTTGGGGTTTACTCTAAAATACTTTTAATAATTAATGTCAAAATTGTACGATGTAGACAGTTAAGTTGGGGATTAATTTTTTTAAGCTTCAGCTTATTTTATTGTTTTTGCTGATAAATTTTGTAAGTGCCTTTGGTTATAACCAAATTACTTTAGATTCATAAAGCAGTGTGAGTACAAAGCTGTGTGAATTCTGTGAAGAAATATATTGTTCCTTAATTTAAATGATTACTTTTAGTAAATAGGGCAGCCTTTAAAATATAAAAGCTAAAGTTGGGATAAAGAGTTTCATGAGTTATATAATGAAGTTGATATTTGCGATTATAACATTACACCGGGGAGAAATCACAGCTCTTCGTGATCAGTTTTAATAATGTTTGCAATTTGTTTCACCTTTTCCCCCCTCAAAGCCAGAAGAAATTTTGTAGGGAGAAATTATTTGAGTGCCTTTGAAATCCAATTTGGAAATGTCCACTAAAAGTATTCTTTAACTCTCCTCATTTCTGTATATGGAGAGAAGGTTACCTATTTATAGAGAGTATACAAATAAAATATTCTCTGAGAAGTTTCTCTTTGGACCTTTTTTGAACTTTTCGAATTATTTGAAGTCAAATGTAAGTATTGCTTTTATAGTTATAGAACAATCATGACACCTTTTGCATAGATTTTTAAGTTCTGGGCTTTTAAACAGATTCTGTTTTCATATGCATTTATATTCCCTTAAAACATATCTATAATTTTCTTAAAGAAAGGATTAACTGCCTCTTTTTAGGTATGTATGTTATCCTATGGATGACATAATAAATGAACTATAGATTTTTAAAAATCTTTTTTTTCCCCTCCAGGTTTTTTGTTTGTTTTGTTTTTGTTTAAAGATTTACATATAGTATTACATATGTCTCCTTTCTCCCATTGACCTCTCCCTGGCCATCACCACCTCCCACCCCCCCGGCACATGCCATCGCCCCCCTATTATCTGTGTATTTTACTAAACTTACATTTAGAGATGGCGACTTCACTTTTCCAAAGCAAAGAGCCTTTGCCTTTCTCTGTCAGCTAAAAAATTCTTACTAATATCAGCTATATATTATTTTTCCTTTTCCAAATTTAAGCAACACATTCCTAGCCTACTTTTCTCATGTCTTCTGCATGTTTTATTCTAATAATTTTACCTTATAACAGGAAATTTTTTCAGTCCATCAAACAAATATTTATTGGGCACCTACTATATGCAAACTACTTTCCCAGGTGCTGAGTATATACAGCACTGACCAGGCAAAAATCCTTGCCCTCATAGAACTTACATCTAGTAGACAAGATAAATAATTATAGGTTAGAGAGTGATAAAGGGCTAAGAAGTAGGGAGAAGGGTATATGAAATATGGGGAATATTGATGGGATGGTCAAACGAGGAGCATTCCAGGCTTAGGGAACAATGAGACCAGTAAGAAGGTGTGTGTAGGGAGAATGGGTCACAAAGCTTTGTAGAAGATCTTGGAAAAATAATGGAGAGCAATATCATGTAACAAATGTTTATTGGAATTGCGTAATTATCTTTTTCTGTAATTTTCCTGAGAATTATATTTCTGTTGTTTCTGGCTCTTAATAGTTTTCTGTTTTTCTTTTTATGAATTTCCTAAGCAGTTAAAATTTTTCCATTTTTACCAGATAATATGCATATATTAATTAAAGATTTGTGCTTGTGAAAAAATCATGTTTTATGTTTTCTACTTGCCACCTAATTTCATGTTTAAAAATTTTTAATATTATGCTTCTTGGGCTGCAGACCTTCACCACTATCACAGGAAATGCGATTAGCAATCCAGTTGCCTAGTGCTGCTTTATATTATTATCCTTGTCATTTTATAGCTTTGCTTGCAGAATTCTAAATTTTCACCACAGTTGCTTTCTATGAAATGACTAGGAATCTAACAAATAAGTTAAACTTAATTGAAGGATGTCAGAGAACATTTAACTTGATTTGATTTTAATGAATTGAAGAGTTAGAATTTTTAGTATTTGAGGTCAAAAGATTTTTCTATTTAGCTCCCCACCGAATAGTTTTGTGGCTCTTTCTGAACTTCAGTTTTCTTGTCTGCAAATGGGAGTTTGAAGTAAATTGCCTACTTCAGAGGCTCACTAGAACACATTGTTTTGAGAATATAATTGAATAATATTGTGTGAACACTCTCAAAAGATGATTTAGTGCCATTTGATGCAAATAGTAGTATTTTCTATTCTGTTAGGCCACCTATACTTATTTTTAAAAATTTTGTTGTGTTAATATGTATTGGCTTTGTTATGTCTGGATAATCTCCATAGTTTATGATTTTTTGGATTGATGGTCCCTTTAATATATCTGTGAAACTGCTTCTGCATTGTAAATAGATAAGTCTTGGTTGTCTCCCAACAGTGTCGTTGTGATTTTACTCTCAGTTGTAGGGGCCCCTGGCATTCACCTCACTAAGATTTTACTTGCCCTGACTTGAACACAGCTGTTAGTAATGGGGGATAGGCTTGGTTGGAACTTTCTCTTCTCATGAAACCTGTGTTGTAGGGACACCCAGAAGCTGCAGTGTGATACTACCTTACTAACATGCTTTGGTCTGTTCAGGAAATAAAAATTTCATTTAGAGAACCTTCAGTCAAATTTTTCTGAGGCACTAGGTAATGGGAAATTATACCAGCACACTGGCTAGCCAGCCCAGGGCAACATGAAGGTTTGAGGCACTCCAGAAGTGCATATTGTGCTGGGTATGGGCTACCCAGGGCATCTATAATAACTTTTAAGTTTTCAAAATGTGAAAGATCAGAATAGAACTGTGGTTTCCAAACTTTGCTGCACATTAGTTACCTGGGAGCTTTTAAAAATCCCAGTGCCCAGATCATAGCTTATACTAATTAAATAAGAATGTCTCATGTGAGAGCCAGACATCGGTAGTTCTTCAAGATGCCCAGCTGATACCAACGTGCCATAAAGGTCAGGATCCAAAGTTTAGGAATATGTGGCTCTGGCCTCCATTTTTTTTACTACCTGTTACTGTTTCACATGCTTTAGCACCATCAGTGGGAACATTATGATCTTATCATGAAAAGCATTTGAAAGTAATATGTAATGTCTCTCAAGAAGATTTGTGGTCTGCATTTTTTTTAAGAGTATAAAATGTTTTACATAGTTTTATGTTGTTTTGAACTTTAATTTTCATTACTGGCCCATGGTAGACATAGGCTACTTTTTTTCTATTTCTTAGAGGCATTTCCTTGACTACGTTAAGTAAAATCATGCCTTTGTGATTTAAGACAAAAAGAATAAAATGTCTACAAGTAAAAACTAGTTAGGAGGTTCATTTCTTTGTTTTGATTGCAATGGCCATTTTCAAGGATAAAGGACCAACACACAATTTGTTTTTCCAAATCCATTTTTACTTTTTTCCAGCTTAGTAATGAACTGTTAAAAGATGGCCTAAATTTGTGGAATGTTATATCACAGCTGCATTAATATTTACTAATATAAAAGATGATTGGTATGTGAGACAAAAACTATACCTATAGTGTTATTAACTATGATATCATAAGTGAATGAGCATGTTTCCAATATTGTGATTTATGAAGTCAGCTTTAATGTAATCTAATAAAAAGTAGAATTTTAAGTGTACAAAAAGGAATTCCTAAGTGGCTTGGTTTCTTTTGTTGACAAAAGCTAGAGTTTTGGCTGTATATCCTTGAATATTTGCCTAAGGCTTTATAAATAGGTTCAAGTGGTCACACTATTATCTTAAAACTATAGAAATCCCGTTTGATTTATAAAAAATTTCTGTTTCATAGTCCATGTCAAATATGTGTGTGAAAAAATGCAGAACATGTATTGATGCTTTGTGAGTTTCTTCATTGTCATTTAAAACAATATGAACTTATTGTCTCCAGTGCCATCAGTATTGTAAATTATGGAAATTTCTGCAGTGCAAATATTTGACTTGATTTGTAACATTCAGTTGTCCAGTTTTTGTTTTGGATCTTTTGTTTTTCTTGTTTTGCATTTTTATTTTGTTTTGTTTTCAGCCATCATTTTGTCTTATCATCTTCAATTCTAGAGCAACCTGACAACAATAATGATACTACTGAATTGGGCATCCTTGTCATTCCTGAGATTAGTGTCACAAATGTGGCCGGAGAGAGAACCGGGAATGGGGAAAAAGGCAGAACACTAGGAGAGATTGATGCTCAGCATATACAGGGTGTGCAGGAAACAGCCACAGATCCTAGAACTGAAAGCAAAGGCTTGCCAGAGATCAGGAGACAAAAATCTGTAAGAAAACTGATGGAGGATGGAATAAACTCACCTGGCAGAGTGCAGTTTTAGCACAGCACTTTATAGCTGCACTCCAAGGTATCTCATGGAAAAGGGCCACTGCTGCATGTTTTAAGCAACAGTTGTACAGTCACAACAATTTTGCATGTCATCTAATAATCAAAATGCATGAATTATGCACCATAATTTCTCAATGACTCTTAATGCTCTTTGGAATGGTTATACCTATATATTCTCTGAGTTAAATTGTTATGAAAACTGAGGCAGAAAATTGCTTCCAAAATAATTTTCTGCTTATGTTTTGAGATCTAAGTTATTCATTGTATTTTTGCCATCGTTGATATGAAGGTTAATATATATATATAAAGAATTTTAACAAGTTTGAGCTTGTGATACTTATAGTCTATATTTTTATCTTTATAAAATAACCTACAATATAGTATACAATCTTGAACTTTTTTTTGAAAATATTTTAATAAATTTTTTTTTAAAGTTCTTTGGTAAGAACTTTGATTTTTCTACTGCTTTGTTACTGTAGGAGAGCTTGCCCCTAGCTTTACTGTGTGGTATTTTTCCTAATTGTTTCTGATTCTTTGCATGAATAGTAAGAAAATTCTTTCTAAAAACACAGTGGGGTGTGGTTTATGGCATGCTCTTTGTTTTATATACTCTAAATTAGTGTTATTTAATTACAATGAACTATTTTTGGCGTTTTATAGAATGTTTTGATTTATTCTTTGATTTTAGTCTATAATCTTTTGCTTTACCTAATTATGCTAAAGTTTAATTATTTAAAGTAATTGATTTGGTATTAATCATGAAAAAAGAATTATTGAAAATACTTGATGTTAATTAATCTTTGTTATTTCTTTGTTTAGGAAATACAGAATTAACAGATCAAGAAGAACTGATGGATATATCTGAAGTTGACGAGGGATTTTATTCCAGGGCTGCATCTAGTACCAGCCAGTCAGGCTTATTAAACAATAGTCACAATTCTAGTAACAAGACAAGTGTAGGAAAGACTCAGAGACGGTCAGGAGGAAACAAAACTGGAGGAAAAGAAAAAGAAACCACAGGGGAGTCATGCAAAGATCACTTTGCTCGAAAACAAACTCAGAGAGCCCAAAGTGAGAATCTTGAGCTTCTCTCTTTGAAGAGACTTACGTTAACAACCAGCCAGTCCCTGCCTAAACCTAACAGCCATGGTTTGGCTAAGACTGCTGCGACTGTATTTAGTAAATCCTTTGAGCAAGTCAGTGGTGTCACAGTCCCACATAACCCATCAGCTGTTGTTGGCTGTGGGACAGGGACAGATGCCAACAGATTTTCTGCTTGTAGTCTCCAAGAAGAAAAGCTTATTTATGTTTCTGAAAGGACTGAACTTCCAATGAAGCACCAATCAGGTCAGCAGAGACCTCCTAGTATTAGCATTACGCTGTCCACAGATTAATTTGTAAGAGTTTTCTCATGTGACCAACGAGTCTGGAATTATGGCTTTGCTTCTTTATGAAAGTGCCAGGGTCTTTCATCCCTGCTCCTGACAGAGCCCTGATGTCTTAAGTTCTGAAGGCTTTATGAAGGGAATAATGTCTAGGTTGCAGTAAAGTTGAAATATGGTTTTGTTATTTCTTGGCTGTGTTTTTTTTTCTCCTGTTTGTTTCTGTTGCCCTAAGATTGTCACTGTGACAATACATTTTGGCAGGTGGTCTGATCAGATTGGTTACGTCTCATGTGAGGATGTGAGTTGTTTTTTCCCCCTAATAACTACTATTTTGGTAGATGTAAGTTTGGCCTTCAGAATAAAAGGAAACCTCCATGTATGGGAACTTTTTTTAAAGGATGGAACAGAGGTGCAACTCCGGGAATTCTACATCTGGCTGCTTGGAAGTCAGCAAGTCAGTTTGGAAAAACGAGCATGTGAAAAAACAAAAATGATGTGAAAAGTGCCTGATAAGAATGTTTGTAACCAGACCATCTTTAAGATTAGTAGAAGAATTTATATAAAGCACTAGAAAGTGCTTGGTGGCTTAGTACACAGACTATTATATGATTCCAGTGGATGGACAGAGGAATTTCTATTGTTATCTTTGGAACGTTTGTATGTCAAAAATCATGTTGCTAGCAGATGTATTGTTTTGAAGTGTTTGATCTGGGCTGAGCAGGTACAAATCCCTTTCAGTTTCTAAGATAGGCCATAAGGCTGACTTACCATGCTGCTTGACTTCGAAAATCCTAGTTAGTTTGGATTCCTATAATTCAAAGCATACATCATTGAAGGCGGCCTGGAAATTGTATAAATCTTGCAACACAGCTCTCAAGATGCCAGTGTCAGCCATATTGTTTGTCTGCAAATGAAGGAAATTAGGTAAATTTTTATCTGTAAAATATGAAAAAATTAAGATAGGATATTTATCTATTAACTAATTTAGGGTTATTTATGTTTGTATTCTTAAACTTAAAGTTATAAAATATGAATAAAATTACATGTGTTTTTTATTTTATGAACAGGCCTATTTTTAATGTTTTTGTTATAATAGAAAGAATAATCAATGTAGTTACCCCCAATGAAAAAACAATTATAAAAAATGCAATAGAATGGAAGTTAAGCAAACGTGTGTGTGGCTGTAGAGAGCTGTGTGACTTCTAAATGGACATAAAAGTTTGGTGTTTGCTAGTGATGGTCATTTCAGCTATGGTTGAGGGTGCCTATGAATCAAGAATAAGTAATAATTCAGAGTAAGAGAGAAAGCAAGGCTAAGGCTGAGAGTAAGCTGACTGGGAAAGAAGGCCTAGAGAGCTATCCGCTTGTTCTCTTTCACTGTTAGTACACAGTGGTCTCCTTATTCATGGTCCCTCGCTGTGGTCACACAGAGAAAATACTAGTCTTTTTCTTATACCTGCTTATGCAGAGCTCAAATATGTGAAAAATGTGTGTACTGAGTGCTAACACATTTATGATATAAATGCAGTTCTGACCATAACTGCTTTGGCTATTATTTTAAATCTAATTATTCAAAAGGCATGAACTCATTTTCATTTATTAACTCTGAATAGAATATGGTTTTTAGCATAATTTGATTGTTGTAATCTATTGGTATAACTTGTAGTTAAAAAAAAAAAAGTAAGGCAACCAGACAGTGGAAGTTGCTATAGTATTAATTTAATAGGAATCCTGTGTACAATTTAAAATGTCACTGTGAATTTCCTGCTGTCTTTTTGTAATTCTTTAACAAAGAATTTCCCCTAGGCATAGCTACTAACAGTATTAATAATCTTAAGAACTAATTTAAAAGATCAGCAGTTTAAGCAAGTTAAAATGTTAAGGAAATATTGCAGATGAAGTTTGTGGAGACATTAGTTGGCAAAATGAGAGATAAGATTTTAATGTTCAACTGTTATAATGAAAATTCATTTTGGTATTATTCTAGATCATTGCCACTCATGTGGTCTGAGGACTATAAGTATAGTAGCATTGACATCACCTGGCATCTTGTTAAAAATGCAGCATTTCAGGTCATCCCAGATCTACTGAATCATAATCTGCATTTTAGCGAGAGCCTCGAGTGATTTTTATATACGATAAAGTTTGAGAGGACAATATCAAGTGCAAACAAACCACTTATCTAACATTTAGAGGTCTCAGTGGTCTCACAACCCTAGATCAAATATGTTAGATACTAGCTCATTATAATCATTGTTTTAATGGTAAATTAATTGTTTAATAGTGTCAATGACAGGACTTTTAAAGTCCTCTCATTCTACATTTTAATGATTCTTATTTATTTTACAATAAAAATGTAACATTTTATATTTTTCTTACTAACCATAAATGGAATCAGAGCTGTAGATGTCTGTAATTTTAAGTGTCAGAGGAGTACCACACTTTTATACAATGCACAACAAATCTGCACGTGTACATTCTTTTGAAAACTCTGAAGTCTTACTCAGTGGGGTGGTCCTGAATTTTTGCTCCAAGTAATTTCCACCAGTTAGTTTTCTGGAGTATATATTAACAGTAAAATTCTTTTACAGTACCTTTGGTACTATTTTAAATAAGGATTATACACTAAAAATTTTTATAGCTATTATAAATATTGGATAATACTATGATAATGATTGTAATTATCCCTACTATTCTCTTCCCACTCATCTTTCCAAATTTGAAAGTTGGGTGGCTTTTGTAGGTCATTTTCTCACGAAGATGCTGATGTGACCATTTGGTCACATCATTCCTACATATCTAGAATAATATATATTTTTTAATCATGAGAAGAATTCTGCACAAGATTGGAGCCTTACACCCCATCGCTCAGAGGATCTGAGCAGAAATTGTAGCTCCATTCCACATTTTAAACCTCTCACTCTTCAAATACCCAAATACCTGTGGTCTTCTATTGAAACTGAGTTCCCAGCATTTGCCTTTTGGAATCTAAGTGGGGAGAGAAACAATGAAGACTTTCCCTGAGGACCCAGGGCAAGTGAGCACCTGGAGTCCTTTGTACACCACTAGTGAACTTTTTAAGGACCTCTGAAGACTTGCAGAGTAGAAATTCTCAGTCCTTAAGTGATGACAAAGTTCATTTTGAAAAAGCAATACTTTATTGCCCTTTCAATTGTGATGTAACTTCTTAGCAAACATTACTCATTTAAAAACAAAAAATTGAATTAAAGGAAAAATACTTTTTAAATGAAAATAGGTAAAAAGAATTTCAGTTTTAAGGGATTTTGCCTATTTTGGAAGAATAAAAGTGTTAAAATCTTTAAATTTAAATTATGGAAAAAATGTACCCTCAGGCAATTTTAAATAAATATTTAAAGAGGTTTGTTAAAATTTGAGTCTATAGGCACAATAAATGTATAGTTTATTACAGGGATGCACTTCAAGGAAATATGTATGTTAAATAATGTAACTGAAAAATATTTTCTTAAAAGTCTTAAAAAGTAGGAATAATTTGATGGACACTTAAACTAAGCATTGTAGATAGAAATTAATGTATAATAGTGTTTACCCAATCTTTGGATGGAAAAAAAACACACCTCTCTAATCCTTTAATTAGCATGAATTTATACTTTTAGATTTGTTGCTTAGTAAAATTTTACTCAATACTTTGAGTTATTCACATTTATGTTTAGTATTGTTATATTCTTCATCAGAGAACATAAATATGTTGTCTTCTATACTTTGTACCTTGTGCATATCTAAAGAGATTAGCAGTGAACATTTGGAAGATGTTTTTGTGGTTTTTTTATAGTAGAGTTCTAGAGTATCTACTTGTGTCTATGAAGTTTCTACTAGTAAATTCAAGATCCTGTTTCACACACAGTTATTTTCTCTTAAATGAAGTTTATTGTGTACCTCTTACCTTTACTTCTAATTATGTAGTGATACTAATATTTTCATACTAAGTATACCTGTTTCTAATTGTATTCCCAGAGTTTACATTCCTAAAGAATAAACTATGATTTTGGATATTTTTATGTGTTCTCGAACTTTTTAACACTATGGAAATAAACTGGAGTTTAGTTTTTTGAAGTTGTGTATATTTGTGTAAATGGTCTTCATATGCAATACTTTATACAGCAGTGTTGACTTTTATTAAAATAAAAATTGAAAAAATATTTTTTCCAGATAATTTCACTCATTAAAAAAATCGTCATAAAACTTAGTAAAAATCATGATGTGGAAGAAGAAAATAAAGGAGGAAGACTTAGATAAGCTGAGCCATTGAGAGAGCTTTTTGGAAGTAAGTCATAAGGCAATGGCATCTCATTTCTTGCTTTATGTTTTACATGGCTGAGGGTTGAGAAATGTGACATATCCATCAGTGTACCCATGTCCATCCAAAAGGTGAGTTTCATGGGTCACCTACCTTTGGCTGGTTATTTGTCATTTCAAAGGCACAAGCACATTTAGGTAATGCTTTGCCCTTTTATTTTGAATATGAATCTTTATCTCTTGAGCGCAGGTTATATGCCCAAAGTACCTAGCATAGGACTTGGTGCATGTTAGGTATTGAGACATTTAATGAAGGAATGAGTTAGGTTGGTGTTAGTTTTGGGAAAGAATCAAGGATATAGTATCCAATGTAGTACAGTAAAATTTTAGAATTTTATTTATTGGCTCTAGGAAATCTCTGTGGCATTACTTGAATTGCATTATAGTGTGCTTAGAAACAGGATCCTCTTCGAAACTTGAAATAAAAATCTTGATGAGTAGTTGATTACATATTTGGATAATTCCATTTAATCTAAGAAACTACATAATTTAGGAAATATTTGGAGGAGTATTCACAGAGAACCAGAACAACCAGAGCAGTGATTTTGTAAGCAGTATGTTAGCTTTGTGGAAAATACACCCTCCTGGTGACTTTATTAATCCCAATTAATTGTTGACTCATCTAATAGAATCTGTCTTTGGTAATACCAACATAATTATTTTATAATTATTAAGGAAGACTTATACAAATCTAGTCATTTGGTAATTTTCCTTGCAATTGTTATTGTGGTGTTTGTAATATTTGTAATTAAAATCTCATTTAACCTTCAAAAACAATAAAATGAGTATAATCTCCATTTACAAAAGAGGAAACTGAAGCTCTCAATAGAGCAAGCGACTTGCCAAGGTCACCTAGCTGCTGAATGGCAGAGCTAGGGCTTGAGCACGAGACTGATGACTCTCACTTTCCTTTTTTTAAATATATTTTATTGATTTTTTTACAGAGAGGAAGGGAGAGGGATAGAGAGTTAGAAACATCTATCAGCTGCCTCCTGCACACTCCCCACTGGGGAAGTGCCCGAAACCAAGGTACATGCCCCTGACCAGAATCGAACCTGGCACCCTTCAGTCCACAGCCAATGCTCTATCCCCTGAACCAAACCGGTCACGGCTCACTTTTCTTTTTTATCACTTGGCAAAACTAACAAATAGTATGTAATGGACATATATTTGGAAATCCACCCCATTTATCTTATAAGCAATAGACTTAAGTTTTAAGTTAAAAATAACAGTTTTCCAAAAATAAATTGTATATTTTATAGAATTTTAGATAATTTTGTTTCAGTGGTACGATGAATGCTGATTATTCTGATATTAAAAACATGGTAAAATGCAAATTAAGATTTTACTTATATTTTACCTCTTCAGTTAGATAAAGATGAAAAGGATTGATCCTGGCATTGACAGCATTAGTCTCAGACTGTTGGCAGCACTGTAAATCAGTACAACTAAATTGGTGAGCAATTCAGCAGGACCCAACAACTTTAAAGTGCACATACCATCTGATCTAGCAATTCTATTCTTCTATGGTTATTCCACTCTCTATATTTGACAGAAATGTTAGCACAAAATGTGTAACGGTATTCATTGCAGTATTGCTTGTAGTAGCAAAAAAACCAACCAAACAAAAAACACACAAAAAAACTAAATGATCATTAATAGGGGACTACATAACATATGGGACATGCATATAGTGGAATATAATGTAGCCATTAAAAACAATATAGATTTGTGATTATTCAAAAAGATTATGTAACAATATTTCCTGAAAAAAAGCATATCATCGAACAATATATTGAAAGAATATAACCCCATTTTCCTAAGAACTATGTGGAACATTTAATATGGGTATATATATATATATATATATATTTCTCTTAAGTGTGATCTAAAGACAACCTGAATTAAGGAAAAACTGGTGCTTTAAAAGTAGATTCCTGGGCCTTCTGCTAATCCCCCTGAATCAGAATCACTGAGTAAAGCATGGAAACCTGTATTTCTAACGAGTTCCTCGGTTGACTCTTATATAAATTTTATAGCTGAGTAGATGACAACAATGAATCTTCGTGTCTCTGGTGGTGGTGTTTAGTTACAAAGGATTTTACCTCCTTTTTAAATTATGTGGGTATACTTGACATATAAGGTTATATTAGTTCCAGGTGTACAACATAATGATTCAATGTATATATTGTGAAATGATCATAATAAGTCTACTTAATATTCATTATACAGAGATAAAAAGATTTTTTTTCTCTTGTGATGAGACTTTTAAGATAACGTATTTATTTTATAACTGGAAGTTTGTTCCTTCTAACCTTCTTACCCATTTTGCCCACTCCCACGCCTGCCTCTAACTTACATTACTTAGTATAATGTCCTCAGGGTCCACCCATGTTGCCACAAATGGCAAGATTTCCTTTTTTAAGGCTGAATATCCCATTTTAAGACTGAATAACAGCCCACACTTTATTCATTCATCCACTCATGGACACTTAGGTTGTTTTAAAAAGGACAAATTTTTGAAGAGATCTTGTATTCCAAATGTGGCCTCCCTACCATAAAGCCAATTAACATTGACTAACAGCAACATAGATCTGTTAGTGAAAGGTGAATTGGCCTGACAGAAAAATGATCTTCTGTATAGTACACACCAATTAAATGAGCAATCCTTTAAAACAACAAAAACAACAACACATCATTGTTGAAACTCTCCCACAGATCATCGGACAATCTGTTAATAAAGTAAAACTAAGCACTAAAACCAGTAAGAGAGTGCACCACTTTGATAACTTAGCTGTATCTTAGAACCTGGAAATTGGATATTTGTAGAGTTTTGGGATCTGTGCCCAAATGCTTTAAGGCACGTCTGTGAAAACGGGGAACTGACTGGCTTTGGCAACGTTAATGAAATGGTTTAGGACAGTGGTCGGCAAACTGCGGCTCACGAGCCACATGCGGCTCTTTGGCCCCTTGGGTGTGGCCATGAAGTTTCAATCACACTGTACCTGCGCTCCCGCACGTGGTATTTTGTGGAAGAGCCACACTCAAGGGGCCGCAGTTTGCCGACCACTGGTTTAGGATCGGTGGAAACCGCAAGCAAGGGTCTTCAAGAGTCTTGATAACCTGTTTGAGAAGCTGGCAGTTTGCTCAGGTAAGCAGATTATTGTCTTCATCCTATGGGAATTTCCTTATGCAAACAAAAAATTAGAGATGGTTTCTGTTTGTTTTGCTTACAATCTTATCTTTCCTGGGCAAAAATTTTCTGGAATAAGCAACTAAATCATGCTGATAGGTGGACTACAGTTTTATCTAAGCCATATCAACACTGATGGTTTCAGCTCTGTTTATCTCTCCCTTTTCAAAGATTATAGGTCAGTATTACAGATATAGCATATTGGTATGTCTTTTGTCACTTGGGCTTCTACTGATGATCTCAAAGATTTTTTCCTGAAGCTTCTTGACCCCTATAACACTTGGTTCACACTTGTTAAGTGCTCTAATATAATCCTAATCACATTGTACTGGGGTTATCTTTTCACATATTTGACTCCCTCACTGGACCCCTTACACTGTGGAAGTTTTAGTATGATACCTAACACATGATGGTGAATAAAGATCTGTTTTACTAGATAGACTACGAATCCAATCAGGGAAATGGGTGGCAGCATAGAAGATACTGTGTAGCTCCTCTTCCTTTCAACATTGGATAAACTTTTTCAAAACTCTGAAGTCATTGGAGAACTTTTAGGCAACTAGGACCCCCCGAGCCAAAATCCTAGAGAGAAGGCCTCCAGAAAAGAGTTAATAGCAGGCCTAAGACACTATCCTTAGAAAGCCTGCTTGCAAGCTTGACCTTGTAGTATCCCATAAATGTTGACATAATGTATTTGCATGTTGTGTTATTTTGTAATTTAGCTAAGCATTTGGAAAGCATATAGAAATATACGTCTATTTGGACACTTTTAAGTTCTGTCATATATAACTTTGTTGTGGTCCATGTGCACTGCATGTAGAATTTCTGCCTTAGTGCATCTCCCAGTCACATCATTGTTTTCCCAAATACGGTTACTTTTTGTGAAAAATTCATGATAACTTGAAAAGAATATATATTTTCTTCCTTACTGTTAAGTTTTTAATGGAGTTATTACTACATTGTTTATTTTATTCAACTTTTAAGAAAAAAATGTATCTATGTGTATGTTTTGCCATATTCTGATAATGGATTGTTAAGATTTTAAATTATATTTATAGTCCCATTTCTTTTTGCATTTCTGGCACTTTCTAGTTCATGTTTTTTGTTGCTGTATAGCTTGGGACATATAATTTCAGTATCGTTAGAGTTTCTCTTTTTAGTATATCTTATGCAATCAGATAGGGAGCTTGATTACTTCATAATGCTTTTGCTAAGAAATATACTCACGATCATGCTAGTTCCCTCTGTTTTTATTTGTTTTCCTTTTTTCTGCCTTCATCTGTGTTGCTTAAACATTGTTTTAGAATTCATAGCATTTAAAAAATTCCACTTCTTTCAAACCTATTTGTATCTTTTTGTTTCAAGTATGTCTTCTGTAGCCTTTTAACTGATGTGTTTAGAACATCAACCATATGTAATTATTGATTCAGTTGAATTTCGGTTTATCATTTTATCATCTCCTCATTTGTACCCTCTGTTTTTTGTTCTTCTGTTCCCAATGTTTTATTTAAAATTTTTTTTCTTAGTATTCCATTTTAATTTATCTGTTGGCATTTTAGCTATGCCTCTTTGTGTTATTTTTTTTTTAGTGGTTGCTCTAGGAATTAAAATTTACATCCCTAATCAGAGCCTATCTTTTTAACACAGTGAATTAAGAGCTATATTGGAAGCCTACCTAGCAAATGTCTATTGACATCTCATTGGCTAAAACTGGCTCTTAGCACCACCTTCATAGCAATCATTGTATACAGGTAGAGTGACTGGGTTTGACAAATTAAGATTTTTATTCTAGAAATGGAGGCAAAATTCAACTAATGCTGAGATAGATTTCTGATGCTGCCTGAATAATTTAGTGTTAGTAGCAAAGAAGGGGTGAATATAGGGTAAACAGTGTCTGCCAAAGTAATTAATCTTAATTAGTATACTTAGTTTGCTAAAATTTTTAACCTCAGTACATTTAAACACAATTATTTTTGTTATTAATAATTTATTTTACTAACTAAAGAAAGCCATCCCTTTCAAAGAATTACACAAAGTTTAGCTTTTAGTGTTTGTTGCTCCTCTACCTCCTATTCCTGTTCTGTCATTTATTTGGACTAGGAGTGCTCTTTAGAATAAAATTTGAAAGTTTGTGCAAAACTGGCCTGTGGTAGATAATTATGATCTGTTAGTGAATTAATGAATAATGAATGAATGCATCAAAGTGGCTATTTTCTGACTAAAAAAAATTTTTTTTATAAGAGATTAGTTTAATTTTATTCTAGCAGATCAGAATTTCTCCCAACAACACTATTTTGCCATAAAGGAGATACTCATAATTGAAACAAAAACAAGGCAAAACAGAAAAAGCTTAATCTGTTGCCCTTGGATTATTTCCTTTTCTATTTTAAAAAGAAGTTGTGTGTCATAAACAATTTTCCTTGTAATTTTGTTTTAAAAAGCCCAAATAGCATTTTGAGTGTCTTTTATTTAATATGTTTTAGTACAATATGAATATACTTGGGAAAATATGCTTAATTTGGGGAAAAATAATTGGCATTTGCAAAGTTTAATTAAATATAAAATGTTGGGCTTGCGGAAGCGAGGCCTGTGATTTTGAAAGCACACTTCCTACTTTCTTCTCTAATGGGAGCTTGCAGCTCTTTGTTAATGATGATTGAATTATAATTTCTCTAGGGCAGAGACTAGCTTTTCTATCTCATTAGCGACTTGTGTGTGCAGAGAGACAGGCGGTTTGGCCTTATATTTTAATAAATGCCCACTTGGGAATTATCTTAGTGAATTTCCCTAACCTTCCAAAGGTATTCAAGGAAAATTCTCCTGTTTTTAAAAAAACATTTATAAAATGTTTTTATTGATTTTGAGAGAGAGGAAGGGAGAGGGATAGAGAGACAGAAACATCGATGAGATAGGAACATCTATTGGCTGCCTCCTGCACGCCCCCTGCTGGGGATCGAGCCAGAAACATGGGCATGTGCCCTGACTGGGAATGGAACTGGCGACCTCTTGGTGCTTGGGTTGGCACTCAACCACTGAGCCACACCAGCCGGGCTCCCATTTTTATGGATAGGAAGCTGGATGAATGAAATATCTAAAGTCACATGACTTGTATTGTTAGAGTTGAGACTGAGACCTGATCCTCTATCCAATGCTCTTTCCTCTACACCAGCATCTCCAGGTCTCCCTGCCCCACTGCACAACTTCCCTGGAGGTGGGCCGTGTACACCTGCATGGAGGGAGACTCTCCTGCCACCTACCTGTTTCCCAGAGGGACAGCAGGAGCAGTTTGAGTTGGAAGCGATTGTGTGGGGCTGTCCCATTTAGTATCCCTGGACCTCACCCATTAAGCACCAGCACTGACCCCTGTCATTGTGACACTCAGAAATCCACCCCGCCCCCCATGACCAGATGCCCCCGGAAGGGCTGCTGAACCAGTTGCTCTCCACCGTGCTGCCTCTCTACTGTCATCCATGGCAGGGCTTACTACCACAATCAGCAAAAATAGTCTTGAGAAAACCTTTGGAACATCTGTGACCAAACACATATTGGATGTCGGACTGCTTTAGGAGTAATGAGTATTTGGAGTCCTTTGAGCAAGGGGAGTGCCAAAGCTCAGAAAAGGTGCTACCAGTTGGGGTAGAAGACTTGCCCCCAAACAGTCGATGATAGCAATAGTAATGGTCCCATTGAGTTATTGCTATGTATTGGGCACCATGGTAAGCCACTTACATGATCTCATTTAATTCTCACAACAGCACTAAGCAGTTGTTGTTAACATTATCCTCATGGTATAGATTAGTGAACTACCAGCATCCCTTGCCAGTCATTACTATAACTTCCTTTCTGCTTCCATGGTGACCCCCAGATAGTCCATTCTCCATAAATCAGCCTGAGCCAGCTTTATAACATGACATCTTATCACTTCTCTGCTAAAATTCCCCAACTACTTCCTGTCCCTGAATGGAATCTAAAGGCCCACAAGGCCCACAGGCACCCAGGCACTGGCCCCTCGGACCTTCCCGACCTCATCTCCTGCTCTGCCTCACACTGACCTCGCTCCAGCCGCGCTGGCTCCTGGCCATTCTCGGTGCAGGTGAGCTGTTCCCATCTGCAGTCACTGTTCTCCCCGCAGGTATGGCTCAGTCCCTTGCTTCCTTTAGTCTCTGACCCAGCCTCACACCCAGAGAGTCTGTTCCTGAGGCTCCATCTAAAACAGCCTCCCTTCACTCTTTCTGCCACCTGCTTTACCTTCCTCCCAGCCCTTAGGGTTACCTGATGGTATACCAAATGCCTCTTCATCCACCTGCTCATTGTTTCTCACTTCATAAGATTGGGAGCTTGGGAAGTGTGGGCTCTGTCTTGTTCACCCCCTAGAAAACTGCTTGGCATATAGTAGTAACTCAGTATCTGTTGAGTGCAAGTGGCTTAGAGAAGGTAAGTCATTTGCCCAACGTTCAGAGCTAACAAGGGGTGGGTTTGCACTCTGGACTCCCAGATGTCAGAGAAGACTCCTCTTTGGAAAAAAATCGATGACAGAGAAGCTTAGGGTGGGAGATGGGAACAGAACCAGGCCTTGCTTCGCTCTGCCAGGGAAGGCTCAGTGGACCTTTTTAAGATCCATACCCCCCTCTCCCCCCACAAAAGGTCCATGCAATAACCAAAGAGAATTGAACAAAAGGCAAAACTAAGGTGCAGACACTTTCAGAGACTTCATTAAGTCAGGAGTCTGCAGCTAAACTAGGATCAGAGCCCAGGTCTCCTCCTGAGCTTTTCGTTTTGCTAGGCAGCAGTCGCTTTAGCCTTGCTGCTTAATTGCCATATGAAAGGAATTCATGCAACTGTGAACTGTGCGCCCTTCAACCAGCTCTGCAGGGGTCAAACTGAACAAATTAATTCAGGGTTACTTCAGAAATAGCTCAACCAGAATTGCAGTCCACCCAATAACGTTCGCTTTGTTCCATTGCTTTAGAGTCCTATTCAGTTTATTAATTTCCCTCGTCCAGTTCTTGCCATGTGTTCCTTTATCCCTTGCTCCCTCTACACCATAACTCCCAGGGAGCCTGGCTAGCTGTATGTTGAATACTTAAAACTTATTTTTAAAAAGTAATTATACAATGTTTTTAAATGGCTTATCTTTTTGGCTAGGGGGAAACAAGGGAGCTCGACAGAATAGACCCTCGAGCGATATGGACTCAGTCTCTTGCTGGAATTTGCAAAGCCGATTTAAAAACGACCTTAATTTCTAGAAGATTGTTTTTAACATATAGAAATTCAAGAAGACAGCTTTTGAGAATGATGAGATTTTGAAGAACGTGGAATCATTTTCATTTCAAATACGATATTAGCCACAGAGCTCAGCTAGCTGGATATCACGGTGTGTACAATATAAGGAAACCACAATAATAAAAACGGCCTCTTTGCCCTGCTGAGGTTTGGTGCTATCTTTGCCCTACACCATTTCCTGCATGTGGTTGCTTAGAGAAATAGTACTGTACACAAGGGATCTAAGTGGTGGAAAATTAAATGATGATAACTAGCTAAGAAGCAATGAAAGGATGTCGATAGGTGAAATATGATGACTTGTAATGTGGAAGTGATGCTTTTAAAAATGTTCAGGGTTGTTTGGCTCCCTATCAGGGGCAGAATAAGGTTCATGCGAGGGGAAAAATGATAAGAATGCCTAACATCTCATAGAAGTTAGGAGAAAAGTGCAGCTCACCGGGAGAAAAGGGTAGGGTAGGGAAGGCTGGTCCCCTGAGGTGGGACACATCCCGAGGGATTCAGGGGTTTGGGCTCCCAGGGGGATGGCCCACCCAACGGGCTTTAGTGCTTGTTAGGTCTCCTTTTACTACTTACGTAGCTTTTACATTTCTGCCTGTATCTCTGCTGATGTTTTCTGCAAGATAACATTTGCACATAAATTCCTCAAGTAGAACTAAGTTTAACAGAACTTGGTGCAGAAAGGGATACAAATGAATGAAAGGGAAGAAGGAATGTTAGACCTTATTCAATTTTACATATTTATCTTTCCACCATTCTGTGTCCAGAATGCTCCTAAATACAGCGGAAGTGAATTATAATTCTAAAGAAATGACTTCATTAAACACAGTATGCACATGCATTTTTAACTCTAGCTAAAATGAAAGTTTTTGATAATTCAAATATTTTCACTTAAAAGGGAAATTGTCAAGAACAAGCCAGCTTATTCTTCAGCTTACATAATTGTTAATTGATAGCTTGTAGTCTGCCCTGTCTTGCTGAGTGTAGGCATGTGGCAATTTTATTCTCTGTTTGCAGCCCTCAAGTTTTGAGGATGAAAAGGGGCATTCGGGAAACTCACAGAATAATGAATTTCCATTATTAGCAGGCCAATGTGGGGAGGTATGAGCTGCTTCAGAGAAAACTTCAACTCCTTTCACCCAGTAGAGTTTGAATATACCATTAAAGACAAAGGTTTAACAGCGTTGTTGCCTCCAGGGACCCTCTTAGCATCACTCCTTGGAAAGGTACAGTGCAGGCCGCTCTTCCCAGGGCCGGAGATGAGGATGCACGCGTTTATCCCATCGTCGTCTTTGTGGGTCAGACCATTCACAAGGATCCTGGAAGGGACACTGAGGATGGTGAGCTGGGAGGGCTCTCCTACAGTGAGGAGCCCTGGAATCAGGATCCTTGGCATCCAGGGGCAGTGGGAGGGCACAGGAGGAAGTCATTGTAGGAAAAGGGGGCTGCAAACCAACCAGCGAACAAAACAACAAGCAATGGGACTGCCTTACAGTTCTGCTGAAGACCACTAGCCTGATCTCAGCAGGCGCTAAAGTTGTGATGAGTGTGGTGAGGCTGGAGGCTGGTGGCAGGCGATGGGGCCGATGGGGCCGAGAGATGTGCTTGGCCCCCGGTGGACTTGCGTTTAGCATTCTATAAAAGAAACCTAGGGTTAATTCCAGCGCCCGCTTGACTGTCACTGTTAATGCGAGCAGGCAAGGAGGCTAAGGGCTGGAGGCTAAGGGACTTCCTTATTGACTAGAGAGTCGGATGGGGCTGGGAGGTTCTGTGCTTGTAACTCGAACTGCACAGACAAGGCTGATCCTGGGAGTAAAGTGAGAAATAAGTTTGGGAGCCCCTAAACCTGAGAGCTCCGGGACTGTATCTGGGGAATAGTGGGAACATGGTTGGGGATGTGAAGAGGTCCAACAGAATGTGGGGCAAAGGAGTAGAACTTAGCTTCCCCGAGGGCTTAGCACCAGGGGGTGTAGGGCAGTCATGCTACAGACTCCCCAAGTCTTTACAACCCACTGTAGTTCAGAAGGTAAAGGGGAGAAGGTAGGTGGGACTTGCTGGGTCTCCTCCTCCCATCCATCACTGCGACCTTCACCTTTAACCTCCCTGCACACTCCAGATTTTATCACTGCTCATTGACACCGTGATAGGTCCCAGTTTTCTGTTGAAAGAATATTTCTTTTTGGTGTCAGTAACAATTTTAAAAATATATTTCAGAAATACTGGTAAGAGAAAGTGGTTATTGTCAGCCACCCCCCCCCCCCCCCCTACTGAATACAGCATGAGTGGTGGGGTTGAAGGGAAGCGTTTTAAAAAGGCGTGCTGACAACTCCACAGGCTCCACCTGGACACTCCTCCGCAGGTAGCGTGATGGATGGGGAGCAACAGGTCTCACCATCATGCGGACACACTTTGGGTGGAGAAAGGGCAATGGCTAAGTCAGTGGAAGTACACACACTAATGGCCTTGGTTCTTTAATATCCTCACCAGTAGACAGAGTGGTCATTCAGGAAGTGTTGAACAAATGATGAAATGAACCGCATTAGAGCACTCAGATCCCCCTCTTTTAGCTCTCACTTCCGCAACTCTGCTGTCTAACACCCTACCTCCATCCCCAATAAACAGCCCAGCGGCAGTTATTTTCAACTAACTTCTACCAGACAAATTTGTGTACCTGTGACTAATAAATAAAGCTTGACTTAAATAAAGTCCACTTCCTATTAAATACTATACACGCATTAAAAGAATGAGCCAGACTATAGGTCATGAACGGACCTGCCTTTGTGGGAAGCAGATACTTATTCACGGGAAGAGCCTCCTGAGGAGTCATCAGCTCCTGCCCACTCACGGCTTTCCCTGTTCCCATAGCTGAACACTGGTTACTGTAGCTGCATCGGAGCTTAGAAACCATGTAACCCAATTCTCTCATTAACTCGAGAGGGGAACTGGAGTTGAGTGCCTTCATGATTATCTCAAGATCTCACTTCTAATTAGAAGGGCTGGGACCAAAGCACACATCTGCAGACTCTCAAGCCAGCAACGTTTCCCCACAAAGCCACTGCTTCTGGACCCAACAGAGCATCAAGGGAGGGACTCTCGCCAGACCTATTAAAGCAATCCATTCAGTTAGTAGGAATAGATATACGTGGAAAAGAATGAATGAGGGAGAACTCGCCCTAACCGGTTTGGCTCAGTAGACAGAGGGTCAGCCTGCGGACTGAAGGGTCCCAGGTTCGATTCCGGTCAAGGGCATGTACCTTGGTTGCGGGCACATCCCCAGTAGGGAATGTGCAGGAGGCAACTGATCGATGTTTCTCTCTCATCGATGTTTCTAACACTCTATCCCTCTCCCTTCCTCTCTGTAAAAAATCAATAAAATATATTAGAAAAAAAAAAAAAGAAAGAAAGAATGAGTGAGGGAGAACTATCTACATATACGAACACGGAAACATCTCCAGACACTGTTGAACTAAAATGAACAGTGTATATTTCCTATGGACAAGGTCTGGAGGATGCATTGCACTCTGGTAGCAGTCCATACCTCCGGGGAGGGCTCTAGAATTGGCAAGAATGGTTGAGGGAAAGTTTGTCTTTATTTGTATTAATTTTTATGAGGATAATCTATTTATGCATTAATTATTTAAGAATTAATTTAAAAGGAGTAAAACTAATTTTTTTCCTTGTCCTCTGTGTCCCTCTGATGGCTTTGCTCATTTCTGTGGATCATGTTCAGAGGGACTCAGTTTGTTAGCTTAATCCCAGGGGAATGCCTACATTAATCCCAAAGCTTTCAGGGCAAGAGTCTGGCATGGAGGGAAAGGAGAGAGAGTGTGTGTGTGGGTGTAATTTTATCTTTCCCACATTTTGCTCACTGTCTTCTCCCTCATGATAATGGTTGTTTCAAACTTTTACCTCAAGCCAGGCCAAATCCTTGAATATAATAATGATAATAATAATGATGATGATAATAATAATGAAATATGCAAATACCGCTAACCATAAATGATAATAGCTATGCTCTTTTGAGCACTAACTCTACCCCTGACTCTCTTCTAAGCACCTTCCTGCATTATCATGGTTTAAACTTCATAACCACTCTGTGAGGTAAGTGCTGGGATTGTCCCCATTTTAGAAGTGAGAGACTGAGGCTGGAAGAAATCAGTGAGAACCTGACTGCCGCCACATGTCTGGTGAGTAGAGTGTGGACCTGAACCCAGGCAGTTTGAGTGAGCCTGGGCTTGGGCACAGATAGGGGGGAGCATTTCCTGTGCTTGGAGAAACACTGTCCACCAGTGTCTGTGGGAGGAGTGCATCCAGCCCACAACTGGTCTAAACTAGAACATGCATGCCTTGGAGAGACCTTCTGTGTGAGCTGGCTCCCCGTCGCGGCCTCCTTGTGGTACTCTGAGCCTGCTTGCTTACGGTTTCAGTTGCTGCTGGGCTACTCCGTCAAGTACAGAATTCTATCAGGCGATGCGCAGTGAGGGAAGAACCCATCTACCATCATGTTCAAGCCTTGCAACAGTTTCCCAATTACCAGTTCCTCCTGCTTAGAATAACAACAAGAAACCTCTTTTAAAAGAGAGATGGGCTGGCTTCCCAGAGACTAGTGACAAATGATTCCTTTTCTTTGAATATTTGTATCGGTCAGTTTTGTTCCTTACAGGTATGGAAAGATAAAGTGGTAAATTTTGAAGTCGTTCTTACAGTTGATGTAGAGAAAAAGTGCTTTTTAGGAAACTGATTGTCCTAAGCCAAATAAGAACATTTTCTTTCCTCCCCCACTTCTGTCCAAACATTGGGAATTATTTCATTATTTCTCTATTCATGACCAAAGCATCTGTGATATATCACAGAAGGTGTGTTTAAATATATGTACATATACTTATGTATATATGTATGCATTTGCTATGTATATACAGTATATTTATGTATCTATGTACATCTCTAATACAATGTAATCTGTGTGTGTGTGTATGTGTGTGACTGTGTGTGTGTGTGTGTACTGTTGGAGGAAGAACTGTAACGTTCTTTTCCCGTTCTCAAGTACCATTGAGTTTCTGCCTTGAGTGCTAAATTCGCTTTTTTGACTTCTGCTAAATCCTGGTTAGGGAAGCCACCTGCAGTTTCAAAGTTGTGTTAATATTTCCACATACTTTGTGAATATTTTCCTTTTGAAAAAAAAAACACACCTGCACCCTTTTCTCTCCACGTGGTGTCACATGTGTGTGCATCGAAGGTGGAGGACATGTCCTTGTCAATCTTTGAGCCCCAAGCTCAGGGCCCCCTGCTATTGCTCTATTTTCACACTTACACATACAGCCAACGGGCTCATGTCTTGCCTGCCTGCTCTGTGCCCAGCCCGGTGCCTGGGGCCTGAGATAAGTGGGAATACAGCCGATGTGAGCCCTGCCCTCCTGGGGTGACGTTGCACCCTCCCAGCCTGCAGGCTTCTGCCGGGCTCCCTGTTTCAGGACGGCAGCATCTCCAGGTGGATGAGGAGCTGTGACAAATGTGTGGTACCAAACACATTTCTGCAAACAAAGCCATCTATTTTAGGCTGAAGCATTTGCAGCTAAACTTACATGATGTATCTGGGATGTGTCGAGTGGAATGCTTTGAAGATGGCTTTCTGGCTTTCTTTGGTAGAACATTTACCAAGTGAAAACCTTGTTATCTTAGCTGTGTCACCAGGAACTGCAACAGGAAGTATCTACTAAGCACCAAAGCTGTCTCAAGATTCTGTGCCTGTTTGTAAGAAATGTTTTGGTCATCACTGAGCAGACCAGGGCCTCGAGGATTTTTCACTCAATGCGCTAAGGTTTTGTGACAGAAAAACACACACATACAGGTTGTGCTGGGCCACAGCTGCCACTAAATGTTATCCGTTATGTTTATGTCATGAACTAAAGGACTGGGAATGTCCTCAACCCCGCCCTCCTCCACTCAATAGGGAAAATACTGATTTCTGAAATTTCCATAGAGGATGAATCCTTTTGGGTAGGCTGCCTTGGTCCTGGAGAGGAGGCCAATCAACCTAAGAGGCCCAGCTCTGAACTTGTGCTTGGCCCTAACCTTCAGTAGGGAGTCATCTGCTCAGGGGCTGGGCAGCTTGGTTCCTGAGGCAGCGAGGATGAGCATCAGTGCTTCAAAGCCTGCAGGGAGGAAGAGGAGGATGCCGGGCAGCCCTGCCCTGGGCAGGCCTGGGAGCCAGGGCCCTACAGGGACACAGTGAGTATGAAGACAACCTGGGGACCTGTTGCCTCCTAACTCTGAAGAGGGCCAGCGCTTGTTTGCCTCGGTGATTTCTGACATATTGCAAAGCTCAAAATAAAACTCTCTTCTCTAAGAACCTTAGAAGTCTTTCGACACATGGCCTACGTTTTTGAGATGAATTTTTTTTTTTTTTTTAGGCCCAGAGAAGACCATTTTTTTTTTAAAAAAATCTTTATTGTTGCCGAAACCGGTTTGGCTCAGTGGATAGAGCGTCGGCCTGCGGACTGAGAGGTCCCAGGTTCGATTCCGGTCAAGGGCACGTACCTGGGTTGTGGGCACATCCCCAGTGGGAGATGTGCAGGAGGCAGCTGATCGATGTTTCTCTCTCATCGATGTTTCTAACTCTCTATCTCTCCCTTCCTCTCTGTAAAAGATCAATAAAATATATATTTAAAAAAAAAAATCTTTATTGTTGAAAGTATTATATATGTCCCCCTTTTTCCCCATTGACCCCTTCTGGCCTACTCCTGTCCCCCGCCCCTGCTCCCCACCCTCCACCCCAGGCTTTCACCACCCTATGGTCTGTGTTCATAGGTTCTGCATATATGCATTCAAGGTCTTTGCTTGATTCCTCCCACCCACCCACCCTGGGATGTTTTGGGCATCTCTCATCCTTGTCCAAGCTGAGACAAGAGAGGTGACGTGTCTGCTTCTCCCAGTGTGGCAACCTCCGGTCACCGGTGGCTGGTACCTCTCTCTCCAGCCCACGGGCAACATTGCACCTCCAGCACGTTTGCACAAAGCAGCCCATGGTGGCTGCACTGCTCTGTGATTCATCCATCCGCACGGCCCAAGTGCAGCGGGAGACCCAGCCCTCCCCGCTGTCGGCGTTCGGTAAGCACAATGTTCCAGTTTGAGACATTCCATAGCCACTAGCAGAAGTGAGCATCCGCTTCTCGGGGATATATGTTTGTGAAAGCATGCCGAAGCTTTTATTTATGATGGGCATGCGTTATACCAAGCGTAACACATCTGCCCTTTAGAACAATTAAAGTGGGAAAAGTAACACGTTAAAGAAGGACAAATGACTTACACCATTGTTCCTGGGTTGAACAGCAACACAGATAATTTTTTATTTTTATTTTTTTAATATATTTTATTGATTTTTTACAGAGAGGAATGGAGAGGAATAGAGAGTTAGAAACATCGATGAGAAACATCAATCAGCTGCCTCCTGCACATCCCCTACTGGGGATGTGCCCGAAACCAAGGTACATGCCCTTGACCGGAATCGAACCTGGGACCCTTCTGCCGCAGGCTGAGCTTTATCCACTGAGCCAAACCAGGTAGGGCAACACAGATAATTTAGTCAAAACATATCTTGAGCCAATTTTTGTGTGAAAAATGTGTGTCTCTGATTAGAGCTGGTGAATGTTTCCCCCCAAATAATGGGCTTTGAGCATTAATGCCAGGCCTCTGTCTGTCAACAGTAATTGCTAGGACTTCATTCAAATGCACTAAAGCCCTGATAATAGGCGACACAATTAACGTTCTGCAGTTGAAATAAATAAAATATTAATGTGTTTAGAGGAGTCCGATGGGAAGTAAGTTAAAACACCCTGCATCCCTCCAGTTTATGACCGTACTACAGTAGTGTAATTGCATTTTTTATTACTAGAAATATTTTTCTCCTAGCAGGTAGTAATGGTGGGAGAATTAAATGACACCGCAATTTTTGGAAATGAGAAAAAGCAGAGAGGAACTGCAAGCGCCCGGCGAATGAAGAGAGAGAAGGGTCCTTTAGGTGAGTCTCTGGCCAGACATTAAGCAGCTCTGCTTGGCGAGGGGCACATTGCTACTGCACCCACATCAGCAGCCTGGCATTGCACGGCTCCTCTGAGCTGCGTGGTTTTTATTAAATAAAACAGGAGGTTTTCAAAAAATCAAAGGCAATCAACAGTCGTCCTTTTACATAACAAGGTTTAACAAAAATTTCAATTAATGTCACTAATTTGAATGTCATAAAACAATGAGCTTTGTTTTTCTGTCTCTTTCTTCCGGAGTGTAGGTGCATCTTCATTTTTTCCCAGGTACATTTATAAAGAGTGTTGGCAATTTCAAATACATCGTTAGTGTTATCATGACCACAACTGTGGGTAAAAGGTGTCATCTTCTATTTTTTTTCTTTTCAGACTGTTACATGTAAATTGCGGAGTGGGATATATAGGGCCTTTTGGGGGGAAGGGATACAGTTAGGCCCCCAAACTAGAGAAGCTTTAGGCCACACGAAGTGTTCTCAGCCCTTTGCCTCCCCATCTAATTGAGAAGAGCATTCCTACACCAGGAGCTTGGTCCCCAGAAAGTTCCCTGGGGGGATTCTTTTTTTTTTTTGTTTCGTTTTGTTGTTGTTGTGTGATTTCTTTTATATGAAATGTCCAAAAAGGGCAAATCCTTAGAGGCAAAAAGTGGATTCATGGTTGCAGGGTCTGGAGGGAGGGAGATATGGGGAATGACTGTTAATGGGTTTCCTTTCCAAGTAATGAAAAGTTCTAAAATTAATTGTTCCCGGGGTCCAACCCCAGCAGGTCCAGGGGTCCCCAAAGGTGTGGACGGAGTTGGCGAAGAAGGAATGACACGGAGACAGAGTTCAGTTGATCAGCAGCCTAGCCAGGATCTCTAGCCAAGTTCTGGTCAGGATCTCCAGCGAAGTTCTGGTTAGGATCTCCAGCCAGGTTCTGTGTCCATGTTCTCTTGCTAGGTTCTCCAGCCAGGTTCTCCAGCCAGGTTCTGTCCAGGTTCTCCAGCCAGGTTCAGTCACCAGGTTCTAGTCAGGTTCTCTTGCCATGTTCTATCCAGGTTCTGTAACCAGGTTCTGTCTCTAGGTTCTTCAGCCAGGTTCTCTCGCTAGGTTCTGTCTCTAGGTTCTGTGGCCAGTTTCTGTCCAGGGTCTTTTGCCATGTTCTCTCCAGTGAAGTTCTTCTGTCTCTAAGTTCTGTGTAGGTTCTGTGTCTAGGTTCTGTGTGCCTGGGGGGATTCTTACAATGCTTTCTGAAATGTGTGGCTGAGGCTCCTTGGTGATTTGGTACAATCTTAACTCTGCAGCTCTATTCATATAATCTTCTGAGGGGCTGTCCTGGGCTCTGAAGCCATAATGGGCTGGAGAATGACATTTTGTTATTATAGGAAGAGGAAATGGTGTATACTTTTTTTCTTATTAAATGAAGAAGAAAAAGTGAAACAAAATCCCAAATCCCATTTGCACCATTTAAATGGAAGTTTTCTCCAACCACAAAAGGACATTTGGGAGATAATAGGGGAAACTGAATAAGGACTAGCTCTCAGATGTCAGAGAATGAGTAATATTTTTTAATATATTTTTTATTGATTTCAGAGAGGAAGGGAGAGGAAGATGAAAACATCAATGATGAGAAAAAAAACATTGGTTGGCTGCTTCCTGCACACCCCCTCTGGGGATCGAGCCTGAAACCCCAGCTCTGACTGGGAATCAAACGGTGACCTCCTGATTCATAGGTCAAATGACCACTGAGCCATACCAGCAGGGTGAAAGAGTGATATTTTTATGAGAGATAATGCCTTTATGATCATGGGGGAAAACATGCTTATTTTATGAGATATGTACTGAAGGGGTAAAGTATTATGATGTCTACAACTTATTTCCTACACAGATTGAAAATATACATATAGAAATATACACATAGAGCTAATGTGTTAAATAGTAGCAATAGGCAAATTCACATAGTGGGTATATGAGCAGTCATTGAACCAGGAACTGAAGGTCTGTCTTACCTTGGAAATGTTTCTGGCTGCAAGTAAAAGACAAGGGCTGAACTTTTAACATCCATTACTTACCAAACAAGAAGTCCAGAAGGTGTCAAGTCAGGGTTGGTTCAGCAACCCAGGGATGCCATCAAGACCCTGGCTAATTCTGCCCATCTGCCTTGTCCCCCTCAGCTAATTGGCCTCTGAAGCTGTCAATTCATGAGTGTGAGGCAGCTGCTCTGGCTCTGGGCATCTCGGCCACAGCCAGAGGCAAGGGGGTGGGTGGGCCACAGCCACGTGCTGTCCTCTCCCACTAGCCTCTTTTCTCAGAAAGCAGAATCTTTCCCAGAAGCCTCAGGAGACTTTTGCTTACACCTCAGTGGTTAGAACGGCCAGAGGCCAGTTCCAGCCACAGGAAGTCTGGGCAATGGCGTCAGATGTGATTCATCCCCTTGGGCTGTGGGTGCACTGACTCTGAACAAAACTGATGTTCTGTTAACCAGAAAAAGGCAAAATGGTAGCGACTTTCCATTGGCTAAACAGATGCCCTTTTTTCTCTGGAAGGGAATTGTTCTGTTTTTTGTTTGTTTGTTTTTAACTAGCCAGCAGAAATGATTTTAAATGAAGCTAAAACTCATCCCATACTATATTTATCATGAGGCTGTTTAACAGGAAGCTAAATGGTGGCCCAAAGGGACTAGGTTTCTTGTCTTCCTGCCCATGATCTCTTTAGCCCAGTGAAATAGAAACTTTTTACCCACCCATGAAAACTATCTTTTGTTTCACTTTCAAGTTTGGTAATACATGCTAATAAACAGTTTACTTTTAAAGATGGTTCTGGTTGTGCTGGACATTATGCGGCAGAACAGAATATATACCAGTATTCATCGTAGGATTAGCCACCGTTGATGGAGTATCCTCTCTATGCAAGGTGAGTGACATGTTCTCTCGTTGATGCAAGAAAAATGTGCCTGGCTGTCACAAATATCCCCAATTCAGTCTGAGTCATTGGTCTTAATAAAGAATGAGAATATGAAAAGCTTTCAGCAACTATTTTAATTTCTACGTTCTCCCCAACCTGTGTGAGGCCATATAGTTGGATATTCTCAATATCTGGGCTCTTTAAATGAAAGCTAATTATTGTTCATGGCAGGTAATAGCCATAACTAGAGTTTCCTCTAGTTATGTCCCCTTCCCTAACCTTTGATCCAAGAGTAGACTTTCCTTTAGAAAGATGCCGCACACTCATTGTAGTGAAATGAATTCCCAAACCAGTAATAGCCGCCTAAACATCACTGGGAGCCATAGTCACGTGTTCTTGGAAGGCACAGAACTGCATGGCCTGGTCTCAGAAGGTCTTTGAGTGTCCAGAAGTCCCTCCCCACTCCAATGGCCCATTTGCCCAATGCCTTAGCATTTGGTGTTTTGGCTGGCATTGTGCTCAAATATATCCTGGCTAGCTGCTCCATTTCTGAGTATCCTCTGGGATGTGACTGGTTATGACACTGATCACTACATGGAGGGTTAGCTGCAGGGCTGGCTTGGGACAGGCCCAAGAGCCCCCTGCTCTTCTGTGTCAAAAAGGACAACCAGGCTCCCTGACTCAAGTGTCTTATTGGGGCTGCACCTGTGGCCTATCTCCCTTCAATGACCCCTTGAAGCTGTCCTATTGCTGATAGAAACCAGGTGACTGTTCTGTCTCCAAAAATAGAGTTAACCCTTAGGATAAGTATTTTTTAAATAATTCCTCCAATGTTTTATATGAAACATTTCCTTTTGATTTAACTTTAATAAGGATACATTACTTTTTTTTTTCTTTTTCAAAAGGGTCAATGTCCTAGAGGAGGGGAAAGAGAGATGGTGAGGAGTTGGCTTTGCAGGGAGTGTGGACAGGCACCCATAAGAACAGGAAGGAAGGCCGAACATAGGTGTGGGCAGGTAGGCAGGTGCTGTGATGGGAACTCAAAATCCTCTCCCACTGCTTTCATATCTCTTTAGTGACACAGGAAACAAGGCCGTCAGCTCAGCACAACAGTGAGAAAGATTTCAGGAGAGAAGTCAGGATAATGGGAAAGTTATTATTATAAAAATTGCAGTCGGGGAAGCGGATGTAGCCTAAAAGGTAGTGAGTGACTTTGAAGTGAGATCAGCTGGGGATTTGGGGGCAGGAAGGGGGTAATATACCGCTGGCAAGACCCTCTGCCCTGGCTAGTCCAGATGGAAGATTGGGAAACATTCCAGGGAATTCCTGATGTGAGAGGCCAGCTCCCAATAAGTTCTTAATACCAACTGAGAGCCAGGGGTACTGGCCCAGATCAGGCTATGATGCCAGCCAGACACCCTGCTCTCCAGTGCAGTGCCTGCCACTGGACAAATTGTCCAGTACTAGGGTGTGATGCGGGCTGCAAACCCCTGATGCCTCAGGCATTGCTGAGATGGTAAAGGACGGGGTGCCCCTGGAGAGGGGTCACAGGGTTGGTGACCTCTATAGGTGTGAAAGACCCAAGACACTGGTCTTCCAGCTCTGGGGTAGGAGGCTGGGTAGTGCTCCTGGGTGAAGAGATGGTATGTCCAACTTTGATGTCTTTCTCTGTGTCTTATTCTGCCTTTTGGGTTCCTGAAAGCCTCTTAAACGGATTGTACTTTCTCTTGAGTTATCTGGTAAATTGCTTTTTATATATACTTCTGCTATTTAATAACATTTATCATTTGTATATATGTGTTTTAGGAGCAACTTTGATCTACCTCATGAGCCTAAGATTTTTGATTTGTGTAAGCTGTGCCTTGTCCATATGGGTAAGATGAATCAAAATGAAAGTGATGTATTTTGGATCGTTAGGAGAAGTGTAATAGACAATTAGAATGCCTCAAAATAACTGATGCAAAATGTGTGTGTATTTTTGTTAGAAGTGTTTTTGAATTACCAATTATAGCACAAATAGAAAAAAGTGCATAAAACAAATATGTATAAGAAACAATTGTAACAAACAATTCTAAGTGAATGCCATGCAACCACCACTCAAGTCAGAAGCTAGGATGTAGCCAGCACCCAGGAAGTCCGTCATGGACCCCTTTCTCCATCACACCCTTCCTCAGCAAAGACGAGGAGCCATGAGCCTCACTCTTAAGGCATCCACATCCTTGCTTTTCTTTACAGTGCTGCCAGTGGGGTAGCATCCCTGAATGATATAATTTAGTTTCACTGAGTCCAAGTTTGGTATGAGCTTTCTAGAAATGAAGTCCTAACTTCCATATTCTATCGTCTTGCTTCTTTTACTCAACATTGTGTTGGTAATTCCCCTGTTGTTGCAGCTCTGGTTTCATACTTTCTGTTGCTGTACAGTATTTCATTGTATAATATGCCACCATTGATTTTATTAGTTTTCCCAAAGAGCCAGATTTTGGCTTTATTAATCCTTTCTATTGCACCTTCATTTTTCTAGTTCATTTATTTCTGCTCTTACTGTTATTATTGCTTTTCTTCTGTTTCCTTTGGGTTTAATTTGCTGTTCCTTTTCTAACTTCTCCATATAGACACTCAGCTCCTACCTATATGGATTTGGACTTTCTTTTCTAAAATACATATTTAAGACTATAAATTTCTCTTTAAGCAGTACTTTAGCTGTATCTGACAAGTGTTGATATGCTTTGCTAAACACGTTTTATAATTTCCATTATGATTGACAGTTTGACCTCTGAATTGTTTAGAAATGTATTCCTTAATTTACAAACATATAAGGGATTTCTGAATTTTTTCTAATTGACTTCTAGCTTAATTGCCTTGAAGTCAGAGGTCAACATGAACCAAAACCATTATGGCTCAATATTTTGAAATTAAGATTTGCTCTGTGATCCATTATCTGGCCAATTTCTACAAATGTTTCCTGTGACTTAAAAGTATGTGTATTTTGAAGTTGTTTGCTACACTTTTTTAAAAAATGTGTAACATTTAGTTGGAACACACACACACACACACACACACACACACACACACATATATAATATGTAAAATATATATAAATACAGGCTGTCTCAAAAAATGTGTATACACTTTAACAGCTGATAGCTCAATTTTGAAAATGAAATGTAGTTTAATAAACACTGCTTGTATAATTATTTAAAGTGTATTTATACATTTTTTGGGATATCCTATATATAAATTTAATATATATTAATATTTTTTGCTTGTTCAATTACTAAGAGGGAGGTGCTACATTAGAATCTCCCCCAATGACTGTTCATTTCTTCTTTTAATTCTACACATTTTGAGTCATATATTTTCACTTATTAGGTATATACAAAGTAGGAATTTTTATATGTTTCTGATAAATTGAGCCTTTATCATTATGAAATGACCCTCTTTATTTCAAGGAATGCTTTTTTTTTTTGCCATTTGATACCAGTGACACAGATTCTTTCTGGTTAGTATTTTCATAGTTTATCATTCCTTCCTTTTACTTTCAACCTTTCTTATTCTTTTATTTTAATGTGTCTCTTAGGACCAAATATTAGTTGTATTTTTAAATCCAGCTTGTCAATATTTATACTTTAATAGGAACATTTAGTTCATTTATATGTAATGATAATTAATGAGATATTTAAGCTAAACCTACCATATTATTTTGTGTTTTCTATTTTCTGGCTCATCATATATATTTTTTCTTCCTTTTCCTCTTCCTTACCATCTTTTCTCTCAACGTGTTTTTCTGTGTTTTGTTGTGGGTTTTTTTTTTTAGACATATCTATAGGTAACTGATATTTCTTCAGTTATAATCTCTATTGAACTTATCAATGGAATTTTAAATTTTGACTTCTATTGCTTTATTTTTCAGTCCTAGAATTTTTATTTAATTCTCTTTTAAACTGCCTACATCACTTTGTATAATTTCCAATTCCCTGCTCAGATGGCCAGACTTGGCATTTGTTTCCTTAAATCTAGTAAGCACTATTGTTTTACAGGCCGTGACTGATCATCGAAATATCTGACACCTCACTAGGTCTGCTCTATTGTCTGTTATTTATTATAGATCTTACGCATGGTGCTTCGTTTCCTTGTATGACTGGTTATCTTTGTGTGGTGGGCATTGTATTTTCAAATCATTATAGGAGAACTTTGAAACCTAAGACTATTGTAATTTCCTTTAGAGGGGATCTCAACTGGCTTCTTCTACCAGATGCACGCATAGTGGGCACTGGCCATTGGGACCAGTTTAATCCAAGTTCAAAGCTTGAGATTTCCTGGCCCATCTAGCTGAGGGAAAGCTGGACTACAAGTCCAGGTGAGGGTGGCTCACCTGAAGTTTACCCTTACATACCAGGAGGGTGGACTTATATGGGATCTCAGCTTAAAGCGGACACTGCTCTATCTCTGCCCCCATTTTTGGTGGGCATGGACTTCTAGTGTCTGACTTTCTGAGGCCACCAAACTGCAGTTTAGTTTCATTGCTGTTTCTTCTGAATCGGCAGGTATCCCAGGTAACTTGGGCTGACTTCGTGGGGTTCTCGTGGTCTCACAAGTATTCATCTGACATTTTCTCACGGGCTTATTGGCTCTTTGATGCTTACAAGATTTTAAATATATTCTGTCCAGCTTATAAAAGTATAAGTACATTATATTATATTTAAAAATGTTACAGCTGCACTACATGAAAGTATAATTTTGGTGTTCTGGCTTTAAGTCCTGCCCATTACATGTCCTTTGGGTGAAATGCATCTTTCTGGTTTTTAACTTTGTTCCTCTTTTTTAGGTCAATGACTAACACATGCTTTGCTTCTGCCGCCTTGCAGGAAGACCGGACGTGGCACTTTGCCATGTCTGTGTCCCTGACAGAATCATATGGACACAGTGTTCTCCTCCCAGCATGGTTTGGCCTGGTGGTGGCTGGATCTTTACTAATATTTGGGGTCTTAATTGGTGATTGGATTGACAGGAAACCAAGAAATAGAGGTAATACTCTTACCTATGGCATATACAACAATGCGGTGAATTATGATCTCACTTGCTCTTTTGGTTTATTTAGTGAAATGAAATACAGATCTGAACATAAGAGCAACAGAGTACAGCTTTTAAAAACTGGAAATAGACTTATTCAGCTTCGTGTCACTCTCTGGTACTACATATTATTTTTATTTGTTTAAAATATGGAACACTTTATGAATTTGCGTGTCATCCTTGCACAGGGGCCATGCTAATCTTCTCTGTATTGTTCCAATGTTAGTGTATGTGCTGCTGAAGCGAGCACTCTGGTACTACATTTTAAATATTTTAATGTAGTGTGTAGGTTCTTTCCCATCACAGATTTTTAATATCAAATTCCTTATTTTAAAAGAATTCTGGTATTACCTATGTACAAGATACTCGTGTCATTTTTCTTAAAGGCAATTTCTAGGTGTCAGAGATATCTTTGTACCAAGTAATCTGTCTAGACTAGGGATTAACATCTGGAGACTTATTTGTTCAAATGCAGATCTCCTTTTAGCTCTTGGCTCTACTATCTTTGAAACCCTCCTTTCTCCAGTGAGAATGTAAAATTTCCCACGTTTTCCCTTCTCTTCTGATGACTAGTCAACCTGATTGTTCTCTGTCCACCGAGAAGGCTTGGAAAGGCATTCTCTGGAGCCACACTCTTCAGAAGGCTAACTGACTTAGACTCTGGAGTATTGGTTCTTAGGCCGTATTGAGAACTTCAATCACAGATCAACTCGAGAAGCGTGTGATATAGCAGTAGGAAATTTTAAGTCCTTTCACTTTTCTGGTATCCTGCTTTCCGTGTCGTCTTTCTCTCAAAGTCTGTTTTTGTTTACTTGCAAAGCCCAGTTTTTTCTCCTGTTTTCGTTGCAAAGACTTTGCCTCCAGTGAGCCCATGAGCCTGCACTGTGCCTCCTGCACAAGCCCGCAGTTGCTGATAGCAAGACCACGGTTGGCACAGCAATTTGGGCCAATGCAGTTACTCTGCATCAAACAATGAGGTGGCTGCAACCTGAATCTGAAAACCAAGAGTAAATAGTGTTTCCATCTGCAGTTGCTCATGCCTCGCTCTTCACTCTGAATGCCTCCGTAGCCGCTGGCTGTGTTGTGCTGATGCTGGTATTCTCCTACAGAGGGGAGATGACGCAGACCTGGCACGGCTGCTTCTGGTTCGCTGTGAGTGTCCCCACATCCCCCTTGCTCCACCAGAGTGGATGTCGGAGGTGAGGCCTGAGTGCCCGTCAGTGAGTCAGCTCTGCACAGCCTTGCTCACTGGTTTTGGATCTGGCTAGTCTTTGCCACTGTTCTCCTCACCCCTAATTTGTGAATCAGAGCCCAAATTCCACAGACATGAAGTCAATAGAACAGCAAAGTCTCTGTCTGCAAAGTGCAAATTAGCATCGGATCTGGTGCCGACGGGGTGGGAAGAAGAAAACGCTTAGAATCAACACAATAACGCTGGGCTCCAAACCTACATTGAACCTCTTTCTCTCAAAGGTTTTTGTGTTCGTTTAGCTCGCCCTCGGGCTGTCAGATAAGTAACTATATGTACCACATGGGCCGAGGAAGTACCCTGGCAGCTCTGGCAAACCGGGCCGGCAGTGCTGACCATCGCCATCCAGCGGGGCTGGATTGTGAGCCTCACAGCTGACAACAGAGGCCAGCTGGCTGGTGAGCTGTGCCGCCCTGGGCATCACGGGTCCTCGGGGCCAAGAAGTAGGCCTGGCTCAGGGAACACGGTTGATGAGCCAGCCAATCAGGTCTCTGAGAGAGGCAGCGAAGTAGCCTAGAAGAGAGGGCACTTGGAGTCCAACAGGCCTAGATTTGAATCCAGCTAAAACCAGCTATGGCTCGTACCAGCTGCGAGTCACTTAACTTGTCCAGACTTCACTTTTCTCATCTATACAGTGGGAGGAATAATGACCACTCCCTTCCCCCTTCCGCCAGCCCAGCTTGGGGTTGGTAAAGCCCCTGGCACTATATTTGCTCACAGGAAGCACTTAAGAAAGGGATGATATTGTTGTTATCAAAGGGATATATAAATGGTACTTTGAGGAACAAAGCCCCTCAAAATACATCAGAGAAGTTCCTTGGCCATTTTAGAGCTAGAAAAGCAGTGCACTAACAGCATTTTCAAATTCTGGCCAGTGATACGCTTCCACATCCCCCATCCCCAAATTCAACCCCAAATGTGACGGTTGATCTTCACTTATGTGACAGTGAGAGGCAGAATTTTTTTCAGTAATGGAGCTAAATGGAAGAATCTGGCATCTTCTTTCTTTTTCCTTCGTTTATGAAACTTGGATCTTCTTTCTTTTTCCTTCGTTTATGAAACTTGGATCTTTCACGCTGCAATGTGTTCAAATTGCCAACTTAAAGCTGGAGCTTGTGGTCTACCCTGCATTTGTGCAGTTGGTCCCCTCAGCTAGAAAGTGTTCGTGAGCGTTGAGAGCCAAGATAAAGGAAGCTATTGTGGGGGAGTCTATTAAAATATACTTCTTCCAAAGCCCCTTATAATCATGCTTTCTTTTAAATTGCACTTCTTTGGCTGTCGTGTGGCTTAAATAACACCATCCAAAATAAACAGCTCTGTGGTAAGAGCCGGGTGACGCGGCGTTGAAAGTGTCCTCGGTTTCTGGGGAAAAGAAAATCTTTCTAGTCTCTGATAATTCATCTTAAAGAAGTCTAAAATAAAGCACAGATTCCTGCTTGAGGTTCATTATAATTTTAAAAATGATCTTGTAAATATATTCTTCAATGATGGTAGAAGAGTTAAGAGCAAAAGCTTTGGAGTCAGACTGCCTGGGTTGAAATCTCAGCTTCTCCTTTTCCCGTCTCTGTGACCTTAAGCAAATAACTTCATCTCTTTGTGCCTCAATTTCCTAACCTGTAAAAGGGAGATACCATCAACTTCTGAGAGTTGTGAGGATTAAGTGGGACAAATATATGTAGGAGGCTTAGAACTCTGTGCCTGGCAGAGTAAGTATTCAGCCAATTCTGTCCTTTATCTCCATTCTGTCAACATGCTGGTCATAATAATGTCTATTGATATTATTGTCGTTGTTAAGACAGTACAGTGTGATAGGAAAGAGTGCTGAGACAGGAGTTGAAATAATTAGCTCCACAAAACCTAGTGTCTCCAATCCTCAGTTTACCCATTTTTAATTGTTCAGATTCCCACAACTGATCCTGAAGGCCTTTTCCAGGTTGAAAATCCTATGACTGACTAATCTATAGTTAGACTGAAAGGAGAACCTTTCTCGTTTCCACCATCGTTCACCCAGTACATGGGTCGCAAAGCCAGTAAGTGCACGGCATTTTTTCCCAGGAGGAAGGATGGCAACCCAATGGCTCGCAATGTTTCCTTCCTCTCACATACAGGGATGAATGAGGCAGTCTGGCAGCTGGACCAGATCATCAATATATTTGCTTCCCTGTCCGTGGGCCGGGTGTTGACATGGGCATCTCCTATGATCGGTGGTGGTTTCATTTTTGGATGGAACTTGGTTTCCCTTCTTGTAGAGTTCCTGTTTCTGTCCAGGGTTTACCAGCGAGTTCCCCAGCTGGCTGTAAAATCCCAGCAACAGGCTGGGGGGCCTTCCTAGAAAGGCAACAGGAGGCTGTGGACATTCAAGGTAATGCAAACTCAGAGACGGCTTTTGTTTTTTCTCTCCTTTATATCAGTGTTCTGTGTCTTCTTTCCAGTGCTTGTGTCTGAGCATAATCTCAACTGGAGAAAAAACACATTAAATTTTTTTTTGTAAAAAAAGGTGCATTGATGTATGTGTTACTACTGATGGTGGGTGCAGCCCCCCAGGGGCCCTCTCAGAGACTCTGTTGGGCATACCTCCGAATTCTCTCACCAGGCGCCAAGGAAACTGGGGTGTTTCTCCACCGAGTCTTGTCACTCATCAGTCGAAGGTTGTTCATAGGGACATTGACCTCTGTGCACATTCATCCTGCCCTTATGTCCCTGTGGCTGGAGAGAGGCCCTCTGGCAGAGACCCTGGTGCCCGGGAGAGGAAGCCATTGGTGCACACAGGACTTGTCCAATAAAGAAGCAGATGGGGGCGGGAATGAGCTGAGGGTGTTTGGGCAGGGCACTGACATAAAATTTATTTGGATTTTATTTTAGGTGAAATGGACCCTTGGGAAGCCACTGATGGATTCTTAAAAAAACCTAAAACTTTGGCCCTAGCTGGCTTGACTCAGTGGATAGAGCATTGGCCTGTGAACTAAAGGGTCCCAGGTTCGATTCTGGTCAAGGGCACATGCCTGGGTTGCAGGCTCAATCTCCAGTAGGGGGTGTGCTGGAGGCAGCCAATCAATGATTCTCTCATCATTGATGTATCTCTCTCTCTCTCTCTCTCTCTCTCCTCCATTCCTCTCTGAAATCAATTAAAAAAAAAAAAAAGAAATGGGTGGAGTGGGAAATGTGGTGATGGTGGAAGGAGTGGATCAAGAACCAAGGATGTCTTCCTCACTCATTCAGCAAGCATCCTGCGTACTGCCCCGGCATGCCTCACCACAGCTGCAGGCACCAGGCTTCAGCAAGCCCCTTCCCTCTGGGGGCTCGGAGCTTCACCTTCCCACCTCTGCGGCCACACTCGTGGGAGCATAGGGTTGGGTGATACGTTTCTGATTTCTCCATGGAGACCAGAGCCCCTTAGTCCACAGGAGCTTTGGAATATTGGGAAGGAAAATGTAAGTTTCGTAGGTCCAATTTAAGAGGTTATAAAATCATGGGTTAACCTGGGAACCTTATTTCTCTGATATAATACATACAGATGCATAAGAAATTTTAGAGAGTGGAAGGGAGAGGGAGGGAAACATTGATGTGACAGAGACACATTGGTTGGTTGCCTCCTGCACATGCAGGGAATATGAGCCTGCAACCAAGGTACATGCCCTTGACTGGAATCAAACCTGGGACCCTTCAGTATGAGGGCTGACACTCTATCCACTGAGACAAACTGGCTAGGGCAGAAACTGTGTTCTTAATCCCAAATAGCTGAGCTAGAAACCTGTACTTTCATATGGAGATTGCTTAACCTTAACATTATTTTTAAGTGGGTGGATCATCTTTATTGGGGTATTTGGCTTGCACTTCCAGCTGTTAATTGTATGAACAACTGAGAACAGATTAGCGATTTTAAGATTTATACAATTCGCATTATATTATGATACTCAAGTATTTAGTTCAAAAGAAAGAAAAATAAGTCCACCAGTGACTCTTGTCTCCCTGACACAAAGGAAATGATCATATTTGGAAAATGTGAGATTTCATCATCAATGCCGGCAATTGGGAAAAGCATTCAGTTAGTATGAGAGAAACTTTAGGCTTTTCTCTATTGCAATAGTGGGTTTTTTTTTGTTGTTGTTGTTGTTGGTTTGTTTTGCTGACCCTTGGAAAGGATCCAGAGGCACAGGACACTACGGACACTTAAGAGGGAGACAGCTCCGGACGTGGAGCCAGGCAATGCCTGCTGATGCTGGCGAGGTGCCTAAGCTCTCCGTGGGCTGGTTCCTTCTCAGGGATGGCATAGTAGTGATGGTGCCTACCTGTCAGGAAGGTCCTGGTGGTGCACTAAATAATTCCTGTGGGCAGTGTGGTCCCAGGGGCTACTTGTTAAACATGGATATTAACTCTCATCTTTAGTCATCATCATCATTCTTATGTTTTGGCTGCAGGTTCAGCGTTTTCATGAGCATTGCTGTGTAAGGGTGGAGTGTGGGGTGCGCAGGGAGACAGAGAGAACCACAGAGTTGAGTGAAACGGATGCTGAGTGGCTCCCCCACACTCAGTGCCAGCAAGGTGCCATTTACAATTTGAATTACAGATGACCTTGGGGTTGGTGGTGAGCTGCTGAAATCGCACGTGTTGAAAGCACCGGTGCCCAGGGCGCATCGTGCCCTGGTCCGTGTGGTTAGCACGCCAGGCCCGGTGGCCGTGACTCCTGTCCTCTCACCTGGACCAGTAGCCTGTGGCCTGCCTTGGTATCCACCAGGTATCCCTGAGCACAGGACTCATTCTAGACATTTGCTCAGTAAATACTGGTTTCCATTCTGATGGAAACTAAGTCACAGAACTTTGGCTACAAAACAGTTTGGCACATAGCCCATAAGTCGCTTTGCTTTCCAGAATCTAAGAGCTATCACTCTCTGTGCCCCTGATTTAGAAATAATTCTGTCACTGCATAATTAGCCCTCAGTTCTCTGAGCGCTTTGCATTGTTCTGCTGCAGCCAGTTCCCAATACTCCTAACGCTGGGAGCACTGCGTGCTCAGGACCAGGCATGGGGTTTACAGATGCGCTCGAGGTCAGAGTGCAGTGTGGCGCGAAGCCTTTGGCAGGCCAAGCCCCGAGAGACGTAGTGGACATGCCAGGGTGTCAGGACAGCCCAGAAGGAGGACAAGGGCATCCCTCTAGGACCAGGGGTGGGCAAACTTTTTGACTCGAGGGCCACAATGGGTTCTTAAACTGGACCGGAGGGCCGGAACAAAAGCATGGATGGAGTGTTTGTGTGAACTAATATAAATTCAAAGTAAACATCATTACATAAAAGGGTACGGTCTTTTTTTTTTTTTAGTTTTATTCATTTCAAACGGGCTGTAGTTTGCCCACAGATGCTCTAGGACAGCAAGCCTGTACAGTGCTGCAAAGGCAGACACTAGAGGACACAGCATATTTGCTCCCCATATTTCTTTCTTTCTTTCTCCTAATTTTATTGCTTTTCAGAGAGAGGAAGGGAGATAGAAACATCAATGATGAGGGAGAATCATTGATTGGCTACCTCCTGCATGCCCCCTACTAGGAATTGAGCCCACAACCTGGGCATGTGCCCTGGCTGGTAATTGAACCGTGACCTCCTGGTGCATAGGTCGATGCTCAACCACTGAGCCACACTGGCCGGGCTCCACATAATTCTTGAGTTCAGAGTTTAATCCAGGGATCAGAACAGAGAGTAGAAGAGGATTCTAAAGGACCAGAGCTAGACCATAGGAATTCAGGCCAGCCGGCTGGTAAACCACCCAGGCAGCAGCTGGGAGCCAGTGCCCATGGAGGCACCAGGATCCCAGGGAAGATGCCGTCATTTCAGGGCAACACTGTCATCAGCACAGTTGGCTACTGCCCTGGTTGATGTCTGTGTGGCAGATCCTGAGGCTGCCTCTGGAGTGTAGTCAAACTTAGCCTGTGTGTTGAAGTTGTGGGGTATATAGAGGAGGCCAATTCCTTATCTGCTAAACCAGGAGTGAAGAGGAAAACTCTGGAAATGGATTTGAAACTCAAGACTTCACTCTGTTTCCTAAACATGTTTGAAATGCACTGGAAACCATAAATAAATACATCCAAAATGAAGATTTTGTTACCTAGTGACGATGGTGGTAATGGTGATTCACAAAGATAATTATAATACCACAAATTAAGACAGTAACTACATGTGCAGATGGCCATGCTACACTCTTCACAATCTCCTATCATGTAATCCTCCAGTGAGACAGTGCTCTTAAATATTCCCATTTCGCAGATGAGGAAACTGAGCAACAGAAAAGTTCATTTAGACAATGCAGTGCAAAGGCCGGAATTCTCACTAAGTCTCCGCCACCTGTTCACATCTATTCTGTCCCCTCTGCTGCTGTCCTGCAGGTCTCTGGTCCTTTGACCTCTCTGTGACTCAGCTTCTTCAAGAGAACATTCCAGAAATGGAGCGAGGGGCTGAGAACGGCGTTTAGTGCTCCCTGAGCTCCCTCACGGGCCTCACCCATGTCATCCTCGTCATGTTGGCCTCGCGGCCACAGCAGCTTGGCAAGCTGGTCTTCACCTCCACACTGTGTAACCACAGGGCACTCGATGTAGTTTCTTTACGCAAGGAAGTGCGAGATTAAAAATGCCCAGGCTCAGCAGAGAGGAAAGATGCTTCAACCTGAGAGGCAGCAGCATCTCTGACTGCTCAGAGCTCTAGACACACGGGCCCTGTCTCAGTGTTTCCAGTGATTTCCCTGCACTGCTCCTGGGGCCTGGCCTGCCTTGTCCTCCTGCTCCATTGGAGAGCATTTGTGTCTCCGGTCACCTTTAGCCAACAGCATCGACTGTATTCAGTGCATGTTTGCAGTGATGGACACTAGCCAGGACTTGAACAGCGTCTGACTCACCGAGCGCCCATTAACTGAACTCAGATTCCAGCACACAACCTGAAGGGTTTAATTTTGCCAACATGATTCAATGTTTCCAGGTTTTTATTGTTCTTTGGGTTCTAAAATTAGAATCTTCTGGTCAATGTTAAAACCAGAGCGGTGGAACCTGGTCCCAGTTCCTTGGGCGTGGGTTCATGTTCTACAGCTGGTCTGTGAACGTGCCTCTGATGGGCCCAGTGCCCCGCAGGAGCATGGAAGCTACTTGTCGAAGGACAACCTTCGGGTGGTTTCTGGACTAGGGCCAGGACAGGGGTCTGGCAGTCCCTCAGTGGACCTGGCCAAGCTTTGCCTTAGCAGTCAAGCCAAGACCTCCAGTTTGACCAGCTATGATGAAGAAAAACACTAGTTTGTGAGGAGCTAATTCTGAGCTTCTGGCCACTTATAAACAGTCACCATGAAAACTAGCGTCTGAGGAGCCTGGAAGAAAATCCCTGTAGCTCTTCCCGTGAAGTCATGAGCTGCTATTCCGCAAATGCTGTGATACAGAAGTGAGGACACTGAGGCCTCAGTGCAGAGCACCTTTCTGCATGTGGGAAAGTCACATTTGGGGAGTGGAGGTGGAGGGTACCCCAAGACAACTGGCCCCGGGCAGTACAGATAAACTCCACTCGGGGGTCTTCTAGTCATGGTTGCACAGTCCCAGATTGTGCTAAATCCCTGTATCACAAAACATTGCAATCGGAACTTTTCAGTTTATGAATACAAAAGTAAGTTTTAGAAAGGCAACCCTTTATGAGTACAAAACAAAAATAAGCCTTTCAAACGCATCTCTGGCTGTTGATCTGTTCACACAATCCCAACATGGCTTTGCTCTCAAGAGCTGTTACTTATCCCAGATGCTGGCTTGACCATCAGCAGAGTAGGTCCAGCCTCAGGGCTCACTGACCAACTGACCTAAGTCTAGAGTCAAAAGCATGCCTCCACTATCTCTAGCTCCCCTTTCATTACCGGGACAATCTTCTCTGTTCTACTTCTCCCTTCAAGGTACTTGAGACCATGAAGGGGAAAAGGCATCTTCTCATTTGGGTGCTAAGGAGCCTGGAATGCAGATGGCCCTGCCCCTTCCTCCTCCTCCATTTAAAGCTTCAAGTGCTAAATGGCAAGTCTGCCCACTGGCTCTCTTCTCTGGCTCCCAGGAGGCTCAGAACGGAACTGGCAGAAGCCAAAAGCACGAGGTCAAATGGCTTGTTTTACACAATCCTGCTCTCTCCTTGCCCAGCTCTTTCTCCCTCTTCCAATTATTGTATTGTTTGCTATGTTTATGAGCCACCTCAAGATATCCTGGAAATATATTGGCTTTGTGTAAATAGCTATAATAGTCTCTTCAGTTTGTTCTAACGGTTGAGTCTTTCAGTTATTGACTCAGAAATTATTGACTAAGTGAAATCAGCTTCATCTTATATAGTGATGTGGTTAAGTTGCATCGTGCAATCTCCATTAAGTCAGGAACCCTCAATCACAGAACTTAACACACAGGGAAAACAGTATTTCCCGAATCATTTATTTTAAGGTTTTAGGAATCTCAAAGAACATACCTTTATTTGGAATAGTCACTTGAACTACAAAGATTTGCTTGCTTTTAAGAAACAAGAACTACTTGTTCTCAGGGCTTAGGAACATGTCAAGGCTATCAGAAACAGGGTATGCCCCTTCTTGAAATCAGATTAATGCAGTATGTGTACCTGAACTGGCATAGCAACAGTGCAACTGTGATACTGGGCAAGTCGCATCTGGGGGATTAGTGACTGGAGTTCACATTTAAAGCAAAACCACAGCCATTAGCATAACACTGTATTTCAATCCCATTTTCTTTATAATCTCTTCATGCCCAAGCATGTCCCTTGGAAGTAATAAATCCTCTTTGAAAACATTTCGTTCAAGTCAATTCCCTTCATTTCTCAGGGCCCTCGAGCACAAAGGAACGGCCTGGACCTGTAATAATCATGCTGGCATCTTCCCACTCCTGCTTTTGCTCTGCTGACATGCAGGCATGTGCTGTGCCAGAGGGCAAGCTGCCGGCGGAACACACGTGGGAATGGCTTCACTCCTCATCCCGATTTCTTTGGTGATGTAAGGCTACACAACCAGGGCACAGGACAACTGTTTCTGAGATGGAGCAGGGAATGTACCAAACCTGGAACCATAAGAGGACATCTGAAGGACATTGCTTGCTCCTACATGTAAGATGGCACAATGCAGCTGCTGGAAGCACCCTTAGTCCCGGGGGGCAGGTGGCAATGGCTCTGCAGGTTGTTACAGAAGACCAAAGAAATACCAAACTTCCTAGAGAAAGGGAGGGACCCTGTTTCTTCACTCCGGGAATAATTTCCAAATCAGAGTGAAGAAACACGCAGAGAGCCTGTCTATATATATCCCGCTGGGGTCTTTGTCTTGCAAATACGCTCCCTGCCCCCTGCCCTCTTCGTGGCCCTGCAGGAAGGCCCCCAGGTGTCAGGCCACATCTGATGGGTCTGCCCTGGCACCAGCATTAACAACCCTCCCCACCCCCTCAGGGCAGTGCACTGTTCAGTTCCATGGCCTCTGCATTTAGATAACAAGTTCTGCAAGACCAGTTTCTTCCTCAGAGCTACTTCCTGGAGCTATGCTATGGCTCACAACCAATGCATGGCCCATCCCTCCTTTAAGAGCATCTTTGAATATCCCAAGAGGAAAAGGGCGAGTTCAGACTGATTCTTCCAAGACTAAACCATGTGGCTTGCTTATCCATTAAGCTTTGAGATCAACCCAAGCCAGATTACTTAGCACCTCTGTTCATTTCCCTAATTCCTTGGCTAGCCAGGATTGGCCAAGAACATGCAACATTTTTTTCCGAAGGGAAAATTGCCAATGTGGAAAGCAAGACTACAAGGAACCCAAAGTAGCGCCAATAAAGTTACTTACGGGTAGAATAATTTTCACACTCCATTTTCTGCTACCATGTGGCCACTAGAACAGATTGTTAAGAGACTGAGGGAGAAGTGCCACATCACAGGTGAGATTTAAACTGCAACCATTAAGAGGAGAAAGTGTTGCCTGAAACATCCATAAACAGAAATTGTATATCCTTGATAACTGAGCCAACATATACCTCTCGGGCCTGTTCCTCAGGTATTTATTGTGTACATGAGTCACTATGTGATTCATACTCCAAAGTGATTTTGATGTTTTTACCACTTTTAACATCTCAGGAAGTCATTCAAGTGCTGACCCAGGACTATTTCCCCAGAGACTTCATCAGAAATGTCATTAAGATGCCAGAAAGGGTAAGTTTTTAGAGTCATGTTTATTGAAACAATTTACATTTAGTAAAACTCATCCTAGATTGGACCAGTGCATAATAACCACTGTAATCAAGATGTCAAACACCTCCTCAAATCGCCCATGCCCCTCCCCACCTCTAGGAATCCATCGATCAAAGGGGTCACATTTAATCATTAAAGTGTTCTATATACAGCATTTTAGAAAAATCTGTAAGCATATAAAACCAGGATTTTAAAAGAATACTTGGTAACAAATAATCTTTACAACAGTCAAAAGAATGGGATTTTAGCATAACTTTGTAAATTGAAGCACAGTGGACAAAACGGCCTTAAGATAAGTACAGAATACACAGTAGGGTTACTGTGTCAGGCAGGAGGCTGGGGCCGTGGAACGAAAGCTGAAATAATGGAATTGAATTCTATGGGAATTCTCTACGGGGCAGATATATGCTCTAACAGAAATCTGCCCCCACCACACCCCCCCCCCCCCCCCCCCCCGCAACTCACCCCAGCTGTTAGCGCAGTGGTTCTCAACCTTCTGGCCTTCTAAATACAGCTCATGTTGTGACCCAACCATAAAATTGTTTTCGTTGCTACTTCATAACTGTAATGTTGCTACTGTTATGAATCGTAATGTAAATATCTGATATGCAGGATGGTCTTAGGCGACCCCTGTGAAAGGGTCGTTCGACCGCCAAAGGGGTCACGACCCACAGGTTGAGAACCGCTTTGTTAGGGTAAAAGGGACAAAGAAAGCAAAAGCCTCTGTTTTGCATATATCAACCATCACCTGTTCACATACACCTTATCTACTTGAAAAGCTTCTTTCCGGCACAATTGTATCTCTCCAGCAGCACCAGCCCTGTAAGAAAAGTGCCACCGGAGGTAATTAGATTAGCAATTACTAGGTAAGATAAAACATCTTACAAAACTGTATAGATAATAGAACTCCCCACTCAGACACAGTCATGGTTTGACTTAAAAACCACATTTTAAAACTCAAAATCCTATGTTAATAATGCTAACAATTCATCTCTACATTTTTTCAATCTCAAAATAGTCACCATTGGAAAAACATTTTTAAAGATTAAATGTCCATCACTTAAGCGTCCTTTGTGAAGTGGGGAGGGATATGACAGCATTTAATAAATTCCTACCAGGTTGGCCTCAGGTAAATCCTTTAACCCATCAGAGCAGGGGCATATCCCATCAGATTAGAGTTCTCATCCTTGGCCAAGAATTCTACTCGACTATTTAATAAAAACTTAATCCAAACTCTCTCCATTTACCTGAAGTTTGTCAGCATCCTGAACTGTACTGAGCCTGGTAGGAAAGTAAGAAGAATAACGTTAAGAATATCATGTGGTAACTTTTTGTTTTGGCAAAGAATGTCTTTTATTGTGGCCATCTACTAGCAAACTGTGATGGAATAAAGAGCTACTGTTGAATAGAATCCCTATTTTTAAAAAGGCACAATCTCCAAATTTCCTGACATTTGGGAACCACCTGGATTTCCAGCCAGTAGTAAAATGAATAGTGCAACACATTCATGTACTCTGGAAATCCATTTAACAGAATGTAAGCAGCCACCACTTTTCCGGTTTTATTAGCATGGAATAATGATCAATTTTAGAAAAACTAAACATTACTGGCAGCAGTTATCTGCCTAGAAAACAACAACAATAACAAAAAAACCCAGAAGCACCCTAGCTGGTTTGGCTCAGCGGCTTGAGCGTGGGCCTGCACCGGAAGGGTTCCAGGTTCCATTCCGGTCAAGGGCACATGCCGGGTTGTGGGCTCAGATCCCAGGTGGTGTGCAGAAGGCAGCTGGATCAATGATTCTCATCACTGATTTTTCTCTCTCTCTCTCTCCCTTCTTCACTGAAATAAATAAAAATATATTTAAAACACACACACACACACACACAAAGCTTTAATGGATTTTAAAACCAAAGGAAGCCAGACAGTTGTTTGCCCAGGGCCAGAGCCCGAGCATTGAGAACAGGCGTCCTCCCTTGCTCAGCTTCCACAATCCTTAAATAGACACACGCTGCCTGGCTCTCAGTGCGTGTGTCTGTCTCAGATGGAATTGTTTAAACAGTTTGGCTCAACACCGAAGGCAACTGTACAGCAAAGCCGGGCCATGGCCTTTCCCTGTGTGGCGGTGCGACCCACCAGAGACTTAGGCACTGGGGCAGCAAGCGTCGTCCGTGTGCTTAGAACACAGCCTGCAACACACGATTTCCCTCTTTAGAAGCATGATAAAAATAGACGCCCTCCCCGGTTGCCGAATCAGTAAAAGGATCTTGCACAACCGAGGCCGACACGTACACCACACCAGCCTCGCATTTCGAAAGAAGATTGCTAAGTAGTATCTCCGAGGGCTACAAGGATTCCTTCGTTCGCTCACTCAACTCTAAATTGAGACTTCCTCATGCGGACACTAACTTTCTACAGCAATACGTACGGAGTAACGAACCCGTCTTGTGCCCACCGAGCCCCAAACTTGGTGCTTTCTGGAGACAAAGCTTTCCCCGGGGCAGCCGTGCGTGTTTATCTTGGTGGAGCCCGTGGTCCAGATGCTCCCGCAGGACTCACCCCTGGACCTTTGGAAAAGCCCATCCACCGTGGCAAGGGCAGGGCAATCGTGGCGGGAGAGAGTGGGCGAAATTACCCCCGTTTGTTGCCAATACCGTCATTACCCTGCTCCGCACGGAAGCGCAGCGCCTTCCAGACCCGGATGGCAGCCGCGTCCTAAACTGGCTACGCCGGGTCATCAGAGCCCTGGGCAGGACACCGCCCGGCCTCCGCGCCTCCGCCCGGATCAGGCTAATCCTCCAAATGCTAACGTTTCCATGAAAAGACGTTCTCAGCTCCCTGTGGTCCGATCCCTGAGGCGTCGGGGCCACAGGCACGAGAGGTGCCAGGTTCCCGGGCACCGGGGAAAAGGGGGACCCGAGGTGCCACGAGGATGCGTCCCGGGGAGGGAGCGTCCCCAGCACCGCGGTGGGGTCCCCACCCAAGTGGGCCTCTCAGAGAGGCTCCCCTGTGGGCTCCATCCGCGGAGCTGGCAGCGCCTCTCCCCAGGGGTCGCCGGGCTGGGGCCGAACCCCGATCTTGGCGGCACAGACGGGGCAGGCCCGGGACAACAAGGGCACCCCTAGGGTCACCGGGGAGACCCCCCCCCCCCCCCCGGCCACGTGGCCGCTACGGCGTCGAACCACACGGGAGCCACTTACCCAAGTCGCGCGCCGCGGCCGAAAGGGGAGGGCGCCAGAGAAACCAAGTTTAAAAGGGGCCTGGGCTGTCAGCGCCGGAGGCAGCCAACCAAAAAGTTGCCCCAGTGCCCCTCCCGGCCCAGCATCCGCCCCCACCCAGCACCCGCCCGGCTCCCGCCCCGCCCGCGGCCCCCGGAGGCCTCGCGCGCCCCCTGCCGGCGGCCTGGGGAACGCGGGGCGGGCGCCGGCCCAGTCCCCCAGCCCCGGCCCAGAGACTTGCGGCCACGGGCGAATCCACCCCTAACACCTCCCTGGGTGTGGTGTGCATGCACCTCCCTGCAGGTTCGAGAAGCTCCTGACGTTCACATAATGTTAGGTACCCGCCGCGCCCGATTACCCCAAGCCTGCCTTCCCCTAGGGTGGCCTGCAGGTCACAGAGGGACAGAGGGACAGAGGAGCCCTCCCCAGCCTCACTCTCACACGTCTTTTTATCTGCAACCTGCCCTTGGGATTTTAGGACTTGGGTTTAGGGCAACGGGTATTTATAGAGGGCTGGCTCTGCCTGGCATCGTGCAGGGCGCTGGGGTGTGAGGGTCAAAGAGACACTGCCCCTGCCCTTAAGGAACCTAAGGTGAGGTCCATCCGCGGACAGGAGCCCACATAGCCTGCCAGGGACGCGGCACAAAGCAAGCCCCCCCCCCCCCCCCCCCCCCCCCCCCGCTGAGGACTCAGTAAGGCTTCCCGCCGCCGCCGGAGAGGGTACCTAGCTGAGTCTAGCATTCCCAGGAGGAAGCTGACAGCACATCAAACATACGAGAGGGGGAAATCAGAGGCCTAAAGAGTTGAAGAGCCATAGAGTATAGGGATTTGACACATCATCCAGGGTTTTCTCTGCTGGAGTAGGGCCGGCCTTAAGCTCTTCTCCAATGGCAGAGTTGTCATGGTGTTGGAATATCAGCTCCATGAGGAGTCCTCCACGGAATCCCCAGAATTCAGCCTCATTAGTGCCTGGGTAAGTGGGAAATGACTCAGGGCAAGAGATTTGCCATTTATCCTCCATGTGCCTTTAGAGTTGGGTAGACACTATAAAGCTCTTCTAGGCTTACATGGTAGGTAGCAGTGGTGGGGTCTTACCCAGGCTGTAGCTTTCCTAGGTCACCCTGCGTGTGCCTTTATCCCTGCATTCCCAGTCCTTGGCCCAGGGTTTGGTGCCGTCAGTGGATTTCCCCTCTCAGTGTGTATTTGGCCGGCCTTTCTAGAGCAGGCAATCCCAGGGCATCAGGTGTTAGGTACCTCTCTGCTGACAGAGGGAAGCCACCCCTCCAGCCCCCCCGCCCCCAACTCCCCACCCACCCGTCTGACCCTGTTTCTCTGTAGAGGAACTTGTGTTGGACAATGCCTCTAGCCTCTGCCCACATGCTCCTCATTCCCTTCCAGAAGAGAAGACATTCCAATAAAATCCTGTGCTAACATGAATTTTGAGAGCATGCAGACTGGGGTAGGCTTGTTGGCTTCCCTCCCCTGCCTGTCCCCTGTTCCCAATGAAACAGGCCAAGATTCCGATCTTCTCTGATGGGAGGGGAGAAGAAGAGATCACCTGGAAGCCATTGAGGAGTCCCTCCCCTGTGCCCCTGCGTTTTTCCAATAGGCCAAACCAAGTGGGAGATTATTTCTCATTAACCCTACAGTAACACGATCCTGCATTTTGCTCACTCTAAATGCTTGCCCCCCACATGTTCTGGCAGGTGACATCCAATGGCTCATCTTTCTCAAAGAACAGCAAATCCATTAGAAAGATGTTAGCTGTGAGGATTCACGTTCTTTTTCTCCCCTCAGTGCCCGGGACTAGTTTAAGGAAATGGTGACTCAAGGTCTGGACTGAGAAGGGGGATAGAACAAACAGCTCTAACGACTCGGATCTTATCAGTAGGAAAGCTAACACTTTAATTTCCATTCTGTGTCTTATGCCTGAGTGGGTTCTGAGCATGGAAGGGGAAGAAAGCACATTATTTATGGCCCTCCCCAAACCCTGCAGTTGCCTGACCCTAGGACACCCTTGTTCTCTATGGACTAACATTAGACATATCTAGGACATTTACTTTTGCAAATTAATGGGGCCATTCATTTACTCTTGTCCTTGTGTTTAGTGCAAATTTATTGTGTTATTGTAGTGTAGAGTCAGAAGTGAAAGCAATGACTGACATTACTTATGATTTAAACGATCACTCCAGTTGGGTAACATTTTAATTAGTGTCATTGGGCTGTTTGCCACATGCAGGCCTCAGCTCAGCAGCCTGCCTTTTCCAAGCAGCTGTAGGCTTGTTTTCAAGCCAAGAGAGAATGTCTGCCCTCCCCGGCGCCTATTGGTTTTATCTGCCTAAATAAACGGTGATCAGTGCATGATCAGTAATTAGAGGCTGTGCAGCAAAGTCTCCTGGAAGCCCTGGAATACAGATGTGCTTGTTTCTGACCCCCACATGGGTACAAACACTCTTTTTTTTTTTTTTTAATACTCACCAGAGAATATTTTTTCATTGATTTTAGAGAGAGTGGAAGAGAGAGGAAAAGACAGAGGAAAATATCAATGTGAAAGAAACACATTGATTGGTTGCCTCCTGCACGAACTTGACCAGGGCCCAGGCTAGGGAGGAGCCTGCAACCAAGGTATGTGCCCTTGACTGGAATTGAGCCCGGGACCCTTCGGTCTGCAGGGCTGACGCTCTATCCACTGAGCCAAACTGGCTAGGGCCAAACAGACCATTTTTAAAATTCCCTCTCACGTTTATTTTTTTACAAACCAGAGCACTGTTGGTCACAATCCTTCCAAGGAATATATGAATAATGGTGTAAAGTAGAATTCTATTTAATTACACATTCAATATATTAAATATGCCACTTTTATTGATAAGAATGATCTGGTTTGTTGTAAAATAATTAAAATGGAAACATACTTTAATGTCACATCTTTCTGCAACTAACCTCTCATTTCGTTGTTTTTCTCTGTAGCAAAACTCTTCAAAAGCATTGTCTATGTTTGTCTCCAATTCCTCTCCTTTTTTTCCCCCGAATTGAATTATATTGGGCAGCCTTTGAAATGGTCCTCAGTGGCCCCATCTCCTGCTATGTATGCCCTTGGGTGATTCCCACCCCCTTGAGTGCTGCCTGGGCCTAGTGAATTTCGTTTACGGACTAGAGTCAGCAAAAGTGATGGGATGGCATATGAAAAGAAGCTCCACATCACATGTCACAAATTAAGACAACAATAATATACTGTTATACCTTATTAGAATGGCTAAATTCCAAAACACTAACATCATCAAATGCTGGTGAGGATGTAGAACAACAGGAACTTTTATTTCTTGCTGGTGGGAATGCAGAATGGTACAGGCATTTTGGAAGATAGCAGTTCTTTACAAAATTAAACAGACTCTTATCATACAATCCAGCAATCCTGGCCCTTGATATTCACCCAAAGAAGTTGAAAATTCATATGCATGCAAAAACCTACAAACAGATATTTATCATAGCTTTATTCACAATTGCCAAAAGCTTGCAAGCAACCAAAATGTCCTTCAATAGGTGAGTGGATGGATAAACTGTACATCCAGGTGATGGAATATTATTCTGTGCTAAAAAGAAATGCTCAATCGTTATTCACAGTGGCCAAGACATGGAGACAACCCGAGTGTCCTGTGATAAGAGGACTGGATAAAGAATTGTGGTACATATACACAATGGAATACTACTCAGCCATAAGAAAGGATGAAATAGCGCCATTTGCAACAACATGGATGGACCTTGAGAACACTATGCTAAGTGAGATAAGTCAGTCAGAAAAAGCTAAGAACCATATGATTTCACTTCTATGTGGGATATAAAACGGAAACTCGTGAACGCAAACAGCAGTGTGGTGGTTGCCAAAGGGAAGGGGGTGGGGGGAGAAAACGGTCCTAACATAAGGTGACAGGAGAAGATATGACTTGGGTGGCGGGTACACGGTGCAATATACAGATCTTGTAACATAGAAACCCACATGTTCATGTGGACCAATATCACCCCAATAAGTTGAATAATAATAATAAAAAAAAGAAATGCTCTATCAAGCCAAGAAAAGACATGGAGAGAGATTAAATAGACATTACTAAGTGAAAGAAAGCCAATCCCAAAAGTTTACCTACTGTGTGATTCCAACTATATGACATTTTGGAAGAGGCAAGCTTTTAGTTTAATCATATGTGTTGCTCCAGGACAATGGAAAGAGCTCTTTTATCTCTTACAGCTTGAGGAAAATATTCTCAAGTTGGCCAATTCTACAGTGTAATAGATACAGTCACTGGGGATATAATGCCTGTAGTCTATTTAGGAAGAATGTCACATCAATAAATATTGATAAATCAACCGGAGAGAGTGGAGGCACCGTGAGGAAGTGCTCCTCTTGCCCTGGACAGGGGCCAGGAGCAAAACAAGGGAGATTACATCTTGGAGGAGATGACTTAAGTGGACTTTAAAAAGGGGGTGCGTGGCCCTGACCTGTTTGGCTCAGTGGACAGAGCGTTGGCCTGCGGACTGAAGAGTCCGGGGTTCGATTCCGGTCAAGGGCATGTACCTTGGTTGCGGGCACATCCCCAGTGGGGGGTGTGCAGGAGGCAGCTGATCGATGTTTCTCTCTATCCCTTTCCCTTCCTCTCTGAAAAAAAAAAAAAAATCAATAAAATATATTAAAAAAAGAGGGGGTGGGTGTGAAGGCATTTCTGGCAGAGGCAACAGCAAGAGATAAGAGAGAATATGGTGCCTTCAAGGAACAATGGATCTTTAATCTTTTATCCTAAAACCCAGTCCTCCTGAATATAATGCTGCTTCTATGTCAGGCAGGGAACACGTGGAGATGTACTTGAAAAGATGGAGAAGCCGGTGAACAGAGAGACGGCGTTCCGAACGGAAAGAACAGCCTCCAGAATCCTGCAACCGGCGAAACCAGGCGGTTCCTAAACCTGGAGGTGAACTTGAGCCTGGGACAGAGAGCAGACTCGACCACGCATGCGCCTGTGATAGACAGCGCCGCGGCGGGCGCGAGGCGGGTTCCGGGCGGTGAATTACGACCTCTGCTGGCGACGCTCACGACTCGTGCCGTAAAAGTCGCGTGTGGCGCCTGCGCACACCCCTCTCTTTCCTCGGAGGGAGGACTCCGCCGCGGCAGTGGGTGCTCGCAGCGCCGCCCGGGCCGTCACCATGGTGAAGCTGAGCAAAGAGGCCAAGCAGAGGCTGCAGCAGCTCTTCAAGGGCGGCCAGTTCGCCATCCGCTGGGGCTTTATCCCTCTCGTGATTTACCTGGGTCAGTGGGAGAAGAGCGCGCGAGGAGACGGGCGGGCGGGGAGTGCGGAGGCGGCGCCTCCATGTTTGGCTTCTGGGGCGGGAGAGAGCAATGTGGCCACGCTGTGTCACGTTTCAGGTCCTTTGAGGCCGTCGGGTCCAGTGGGGTCGGTCCAACATGAGTGCGAGTTCCTGTTCGACCTTTGAGTATTTCTATGGCCTGTAACAAGCCACGCAATCCCTCCATTTCTGCTTTTACATCTGCGAAGCGGAGGTGACATGCTTTGCAGGCTTGTTGGGAGAGTGAGAGGGACTAAGGAACAGTATGTGAAAGCGACACATTGCACTCTGGCACCAGGTGGGTTTTCAGGGCGTTCGTCCTCACCTGTCCAGGTGGGCCTGGCGCGAGAGAGGCCTGTGACGCGGACACGCCACCGCCTGGAAGCACGGCGATGACAGTAGTTGCTGGATGCCGGTGCTTCCTCCTCTGCACCAAGAAGGGCGAGGGTGACTTTATTCTCGGACCCACTGCACCGGCGAGAAGCCGAGCCGCAGAGAAGTTGATTCCTTGCCGGAAGGCCACACAGCTGTGAACTCAGGCAGGCCATCAGGGCCCATACTCTCTCTCTCTCTTTTTTTTAAAATATATTTTATTGATTTTTTACAGAGAGGAAGGGAGAGAGAGAGGGAGTTAGAAACATCAATGAGAGGGAAACATCGATCAGCTGCCTCCTGCACGCCCCCTCCTGGGGATGTGCCCGCAACCCAGGTACATGCCCTTGACCGGAAACGAACCTGGGACCCTTCAGTCCGCAGACTGACGCTCCATCCACTGAGCTAAACAGGTCAGGGCAGGGCCCATACTCTTAACCTTTATGCTGTACTGCAGAGATTTGTAAGTGCCCAGGCATTTATTTTTCATCCAGGGCTGCACATTGGGACTTTATCTTGTTTCTAACCTTGCGTCGTTTTTTTCTTTTCTTTTCTGTTTAATCTTATTGCCCGACGCAGGCAACATGATGGGAAGGAAACAGCCCCAGCGCTGTCAGTTTGAGCATCACGTTTGACATTTTCTAACAGTTTCACACTTCAAAATCCTATGATTTTAGCTTCCTATTTGTTTTAGGTGCCTTGCCTAAGAAAGTACAAGAGCCTTTGATTATGCTGGATGTTCCCCATGAATTGCAAGCCAACTGATAGTCTGGGAATACTTAAGTATCCAGGGCTTAAAAAAGATCTTTTTCCTCCTTTATTTTGAATACTTTTTTTTTTAAGCATTACTTTCCAAGATTTTAGTGACTTTTTTTAAGTATCAAGGATTAAATAATTGACAGGTTACTGTTACAGTCTATGCCAGTGATGGCGAACCTATGACACGCGTGTCAGAGGTGACACGTGAACTCATTTTTTTGGTTGATTTTTCTTTGTTAAATGGCATTTAAATATATAAAATAAATATCAAAAATATAAGTCTTTGTTTTACTATGGTTGCAAATATCAAAAAATTTCTATATGTGACACGGCACCAGAGTTAAGTTAGGGTTTTTCAAAATGCTGACACGCCGAGCTCAAAAGGTTCGCCATCACTGGTCTATGCTGTTACCCCTCTTCCTGACTTTCAAATGGTGGAAGGGCCCAGTTTGGCTGGTGGGACAGTGGGACCAGCTCTCTTTTTAGCTAAGAAAGGTAGGGGGGCTTTGATTCTTCCCCTTCATTGTGCCATTTTCTTTTTCCATTGTGTATGTGGGGTCCTGTTGTCGACTGCTCTTGGTCTCTGTCCTGTGGTTTCTTTGTTGCTTTATAAGTCTTTTCATCTACCTTTTTAAAAATATATATATATTTTATTGAATTTTTTTTTTACAGAGAGGAAGGGAGAGAGAGAGAAACATCGATGAGAGAGAAACATCGATCAGCTGCCTCCTGCACGCCTCCTACTGGGGATGTGCCCATAACCAAGGTACAAGGTACTTGACTGGAATTGAACCTGGGAACTTTCTTTTTTGACTTTTAATTTCTTTATTGATTAAGGCAGGGGTCCTCAAACTACGGCCCGGGGGCCACATGTGGCCCGCTGAAAACATTTATCCGGCCTGCAGCCGCTGTCTGTTGCTTAGCAGCCGACTAGTTTTTTTTTAAACTGTAGTCCGGCCCTCCAACGGTCTTAGGGACAATGAACTGGCCCCCTGTTTAAAAAGTTTGAGGACCCCTGGATTAAGGTATTACATATGTGTCCTTATCCCCCCCATTACCCACTGCCCCCCCCCCCCGCCCCCACTCATGCCCTCACCCCCCTGTTGTCTGTGTCCATTGGTTAGGCTTATATGCATGCATACAAGTCCTTTGGTTGATCTCTCCCCCTTACCACCACCCTCCCCTACCTTCCCTCTGAGGTTTGACGTTCTGATCAATGATTCTCTGTCTCTGGATCTGTTTATGTTGTTTATTATTCCTCCTCTTTTTGAGATTCCTTTTCTACTTTCCAGAAAGCTGTGGCTGGTTGCTACAATCTGTACATCAAGGGCTTTGGTCTGAAGAGTAGATAATGCTTTTCTTTTCCATCCTAGAATTTGTTTTCCTTTTTGTGCGCGCTGGCTATATTCTCTTTCCTAGGATTACCATTGTGGTATTTTCACCCTAGCATCCAACTCAGGTTGAGATTGACGCTGAGGCTATTTTTTCAGTACTTCTTGTTAATGGCCTTTTTCCTTACACTGTAATGTCTAACCTAGTTTCCAGGTTGTTTCTTTTACTTCTCCATCTCACCTCTCACTAAAACCTGCAATTGTAGATTGATTTTCTTGTGTAGTTTAGGTTAAAACATACCTTTTTTAGGACTTCAAGGAGTACAGTGGGATTATAGTGCTACAAAATAGGACATAATAAAGAATCAGTTTGGACATTTACCAACAAAAAGATTTTAATGAGCCATCTGTTGGAAGACAGTTTTCCACAGTTTCTTGAATTTCTACAATTCTTGGGAACAGAAGCTCTGACTACCTTTGCTCCAATGTTATCTATTTAAGGATGCGTTTGTAGAATGAACAGCCTTGGACAATAGTATCTCCCTCCAGAACAAAGGGGAGATATGCTTACTGCCCATTATGAAAGACTCTGGTTCCCTAAATGCAGGGTTGTCTCTGTTATGATGGTACTCTGACTATTGCTGTAGCTGGGAGTAATAAATGGTTCTTTGTTTCTGACTAGGAATATGGCAGACAAGTTTGTTGTCTTGAAAAATGGGATAAAATTTCATACCCCTCATAGTTCTTGACACCAACTCTAATCTTAATAAATTATTTCAGCAAATTAATATGTTGTCCAATTAATTAATAAACATATTTTTAAAAATTTTTATTAATCCTTGCCAGAGGATATTTTCCCATTGATTTTTAGAGAGAGAGAGGGAGAGAGAAACATTCATGTGTGAGAGGCACATTATTATCTGCACCCACCCTAAATGGGGGCCTGGGATCGACCTGCAATCCCTGACCAAGAATCAAACCTGAGACCCCTTGGTGTATAGGCTGACACTGTACCATTGAGCCACACTGGCCAGTGCTAATAAACATTTTAAATGGTAAAAGGTTTAATTAATCATACTTGTAATAAGAATGTTGACTTGATTAGGTTAAACAAAACTGAATGTTAAGGTTTATTTAATCATGCTTATAATAAGAATAGACTTTTAATTATGTTGTTAAATAATAACTTGAATATCCTATATAATAATCCTATATAATAAAAGGGTAATATGCAAATAGATCGAATAGCGGAATGACCGATGCCTACTGACTACCAGGGGCACATGCTCAGGAGTTGCCCCCTAGTGGTCAGTGCACTCCCACAGGGGGAGTGCCCCTCAGCCAGAAGCCGGGCTGATGGTTGGTGAGCTGGTGAGCGCAGCAGCCGTGGCGGGAGCCTCTCCCACCTCCACAGCTGTGCTAAGGATGTCCAACTGACAGCTATAGGGAGCAGGCCTAAGCTGTCAGTTGGACATCCCCTGAGGGCTCCCGGACTGCCAAAGGGCACAGGCTGGGCTGAGGGACACCACCGCCGCCCCCCGCCCCCCCCCCCCCCCCCCGCCCAGTGCATGAAAGTCATGCACTGGGCCTCTAGTGTTTGATAATGAAAAATAGTACATGCTAGGGTCTCCTGTGCTAATTGTGTGTATAATAGGAAGAAAGTAGTTTGTCTTCCCTACTGATTGGTCCTAGACATAATAGATTAGAAACTGTTCTGTAGCATAGGTAAGTCAAGATAAAGCTGGTAGCTTGGGATATCATTCCAGCTACCCTAGTTACTGAAAAAGACAGTCTTGATTATAAATTTTTTGTCTGCTGGGGTTTTAATTAGTATTCTTTTTTTTTTCTCTCCTCCCTTCCCCTCTCTCTCAGGATTTAAGAGGGGTGCAGATCCTGGAATGCCTGAACCAACTGTTTTGAGGTACTGTTCTTACAAATAAATATTTCAGGGCAGATATTCATATGTTAGTACTGAGTCATTGGGAAGCAGAAGAGTAGTAGTGGTAGGCATTGTAATGGAGCTTTAGCAGTTATAGTTTTGGGCTATTGGAATACTGTAGCATTTTGCAGACCAGTTTAGCCTGTTAGCAGGTAAGTACTTTCTCTCCCCTTCCTAATTTTTATTTACTGTATCATAACTGTAATGAAGCATATTTTTAATTTTTTAAAAATTTTATCTTTATTGAAAGTGTTACAGATTTCCTCCTTTTTATCCCCCAGACTCCCTTCTCCCCACGTCCATTCCTTCACCCCACTGTTGTCTGTGTCCATGGGTTACGCATATAAGTTCTTTGGTTGACCTCTTTCCTTCCCTCTGAGAATCCTCAGTATGTTGCAGTGAAGCATATTTTTTTTTAAAAAAGCAATAATTTATCATCCTACCACTTTAAAAGGTAAACTGTTTTAAATTTCCCATATTTCCATCTTAACCTTATTCAGATAAATACAACTTTTTATATCATTCTAATAAGAGTACGTAGTATTTTATTGTCTTCACTTAAAATTAGAGTTGATATCCTATATATTTTCCAGGTTTTGATTACTTAGGTATTTCAGTTTTTCAATATTTTACATAATATAATGAACATTTTTATGCACCTAGATTCTATAGGTTTTGATTTAGTTCCTTATAATACACTAGAGGCCCGGTGCACAACAATTTGTGCACTGGGTGGGGGAGGGGTCCCTCAGCCTGGCCTGTGCCCTCACAGTCTGGGACCCCTCGGGGGATGTCTGGCTTGTTTCGCCCCCCCCTCCCCCGCCCCCCCCCCCCCCCCCGGCCCAGCTTGTTTTGTTCCCACCTCCCTCCTCCCCCTGGCCCGGCTTGTTTCGTTCCCACCTCCCTCTTCCTCCCGGCCTGGCTTGTTTCGTTCCCGCCTCCCTCCTCCCCCCAGCCCAGCTTGTTTTGTTTTGTTTCGTTCCTGCCTCCCTCCTCCCCCTGGCCCAGCTTGTTCGCCCCCGCTTCCCGCCACGGCCCTGCTTGTTTTGCTCCTGCCTCTGCCACCCGGCTTGTTTTTGGCTGCCTGGCTTGCTTCACTCCCAGCCGGTATATGCAAACTAACCGCCATCTTTGTTGGCGGTTAATTTGCATATCACACTGATTAGCCAATGGGAGGTGTAGCGAAGGTACAGTCAATTACCATGTTTGGCTATTATTAGATAGGATTCTCATGGGATTAATAAGTCAGCTATATGAGCACTTCCGGTTCTGAAAATGCATTGTCAAATTTCTCTCTCAGAAACAACCTTGCCAGTGCTTGATAAGCACTTGCAAAAACTACACACACGCATAGGTACAAAGAGTAGACATATTCCTGTACTGACACATGTATGTATATATGTATACTTATGAAAACTATTCATATGTGTGTATGTACATACATATATGTAAAGGCAGAATCTAGAGCAGCAGGTTTGTTCTCTAGGAGGGACTGATAGTTCTGGCACTCTAATGGCTAGGACCCCTGCACAGTTGCTGTGGGATTTCAACTTGACCCTCTGTTTTACAGACATTTCATGTGGATTGCCCTAACAGACTTTTTATCAGCCATCCTAGGTCTTCAGTTTCTTCAAACTCCTACTTGAAGCCATTTTTTCTAGGGGCAGAAAATACTAATGGCAATATTACTGTCACTTAACAATGTGTCACCCACTGTTTCAGGTGCTTTATATGCAATATTTCTAATTGTCCCTTCAGTTCTTCGGAACAGGTCACAGTTGGTAGATGGTGGAATATGAGTATGTGTGTCTCCAAAGCCTACACTCTTTCCACTGGGTCACGTGGCCTCCCTCAGATGATCTTACTTACCTCTTACTGTAATTAGCACAGTGCCATCTGATAGGAATTTCCTCTACCCTCTCTGCCTTATCAGCCTCTTACCTAAGAGGAAAGGGTCTTTTTTTCCTGAGATGAGCACCCTATGTACCTTCAACTTGTCCATTTCTGCAGTTAATTCTCTTTTCCCTAATAAAGTGCTTTAATAAATGGTCTTCACTCACTGCTACCTTTCTTCACTCCCCTCCCTCCCTTTAACCTCCTGCGGTTCACCTTTATGCTGTGGCTTGTTAAAACTGCTTTCAGAGATCACCACTAAGTTCCTTTTTCCTTAGCTTTTACTCTCTGAACTGCCATTTCCTTTTTTTTGTAAAATGGGGACTTGAGATAATGTGTCTGCTATTTACTAGCTGACTGACCTTAGACTAGTTGTTTCCTTAGAGAAATGTTACTTTAGGAGACGTTATCAGAGATGGGCGACTGGGTCAGACTGTGGGAACATTTTTCCAAGCACTGGAAGTTGCCAACAGGTATCTTTCCCCAAGAGGCTAGTAACCTTTCTAAAATGAAGTTTCCTCTTTTATAAGTTGGGCAAAATACTAGTTCATATGATTGCCATGAGGCTTGATTAAGAATACTGTATGTGAAGTATTAACAGTACTTGGCAAGTAATATGTGAGCAATAAACTGTTAATAGTGATTTTTAATCATTTTTGTGTCATCTCCTTTACCTCATTTCTTTAAAAAATATATTTTTATTGATTTCAGAGAGGAAGGGAGAGAGAGAGAGAAACATCAATGATGAAGTGAACCATCGATCAGCTGCCTCCTACACGCCACACACTGGGGATTGAGCCCACAGCCCGGGCATGTGCCCCGACTGGGAATTGAACTGTAACTTCCTGGTTCATAGGTTGATGCTTAACCATTGAGCCATGCCGGCTGGGCCTTTACCTCATTTCTTTCTCCTAGGGGAACAGTGCTCTAGCTGTGAGATGGTGTTTGCCAATTCCAGAATGAACTGTCTATTTTCATGCCTTTGTCCATGTGCTTGTGCTCCCTCGGCCTGGAATGCTCCTTCCCCTCTGTTTCCATTTGAAAATGTAATTCTAGAAAAGCCCAATCTCAAATGTCATCTCTTCCCTAAATCATTTTCTCCTTCTTCCAGCTAAAGCTAGTCTGTTTTTGTGTTCCCATAGTATTATTTTCTGCCATTTTCTGCTTATATTATGGTTGTTGCATATTTACATTATATTTTGTCCTGTAAGCACCTAAAGTAGCTGCCAACAGTGTTGCATCAATTCGTCAGCTCACCCAGACGTCTTGGTGGGCTTTTTGCATCTTGTGGTACCATTTTCAGACTGGACCTGCATGCTGGACAGTAGCATTTTTGTGTGTGTCCCAAGTGATCCGGGATGCAGAGGTGGGGACAGAGTGTGCCCTTTGGTTGTACTTTTTGGTTTCATTTATCCCACCAAGAGTTGATCCTGGTTGCAAACTAGATGGAACAACCGCCCCTTGCTTTTTCATTTCTTCACCTTAGTGTCTTCTCAGCGCACCTTGCTGGCGCTGACTCCCTTTTCTGTCGTTATGGGCATCTCTGGTTTCCTTCCAGGAGTATCTGTGTTTAGGAAAGAATTGACTAAGCGTCTGAAGAGAATTATCCAGTTATAGCATTTCATATACTGTGCTGTTTGCACTGGGGAGGCTGCCTTATTTGTACCCTGAAAGAAACAATGGTGGCTGCTAGGGTTTTACTAATGGAAAGTTTATTGTTCATTAACATCAAGTTCGTTGTTTATGTATGAATTTATTTATGTAATACTTATATAAATAATATAGTTGATGATTTACTGGTCTGTTTTTTTTTTTTTTTGCTAATTAGTTGGGTTCCTTGAGATGAGGAAAATACTCGTTTTCATGCACCTCACCCAGGATGGTGCATTGCATGTGATCAACAAATGTTGCTTGATAACGCATTTAAAATGCAGTTCTTTAATGAATAAGGCAATATTTTAGTAAAACATTGTTTAAGTAAAATATGTCAATACTAAGGTTCATTAAGAGAATCATTGTTCCCATTATCTGTATAAAGCCAAGGAAGGTTTTCTTTTCCTCTTTATTTTGGATGCTCATTCATTACCTTTGAGGAGAAGATCTTACTAGATGAATAATTTATTTTCATATCTTAACTGTATTTATAAATATTTGGCCTTTAATGAGAGATTTTAATACACTTTTGAAAATTGGAAATAGAAGAGTGTTGGTTTTTTTCTTAGACAAAGGAAAAATACTTTTAAAAAATTTTACAGAATACTCATTGTCATTTTGTGGTGCAATTTTATTGCCATATTACTAAGAATCACATCTTTAATCAATAAGATTTAGAAATAAAACACCTCTTATCTCTTTCCTGGATCCTGTTGCTTAGTCAGCAAATGATTCAGGAGGTTGGGCTAGTTCAGTGATGGCGAACCTTTTGAGCTCGGTGTGTCAGCATTTTGAAAAACCCTAACTTAACTCTGGTGCCGTGTCACATATAGAAATTTTTTGATATTTGCAACCATAGTAAAACAAAGACTTATATTTTTGATATTTATTTTATATATTTAAATGCCATTTAACAAAGAAAAATCAACCAAAAAAATGAGTTTGCATGTCACCTCTGACACGCGTGTCATAGGTGCGCCATCACTGGCTAGTTAGTGGGTGGAATGTTTGGGGTAAGAATTAGGTGAGGCAGAAATGAAGGCTGACTGCTTTTGGGATGTGTGTGGGCTAATGGTTAAGAGCACCTGGGTCACATCCCACTCTGCCACTAACAATATGTAACCATATCAAAGCCTCAGTTTCAATTTCTTTAAAATAGGGATCATAACTAAGAGTTGTGAACTTTCTGTATATTGTCTGACCCATAGAAAGCATTCAATAAATGTGTTTTTTAATTTTACTGATGTTACATCTAGTAATGATACAGGTTTATTTTCTGGGCTCATCAGTCCTTCATGTTAATGAAAATCATTATCATATATCTTTTATTGACCTCAACTTATATTTCCCTTTTTGTTTATATAACAGGTAACTACTGTCAAAACTAACAAAATTGTATTTCTTTAAATATAGGTTTCTATGTTTGATTTTTCCTTTTGTTTAATGGGATTGATCTTTCTCTTCTAGTAACTGAATTTGGTAGACGAGTAAACACAGACGTGAATGTATAAAATCTAGTTCTTAAACTATGTTTAAGAAGTTTTTATTTTGGGGTTTAATTTCTTTCTCCTCTTCACAAACATTTTAGCTTACTTTGGGGATAAAGGACTGTTTGGTCATCTGGATTTGGAAGCAATCAATGGACAGTAACAACATGGAAGGTGTGCCCTCTGGCTGGCATAAGAGATGGGACATCGTTCACACGTTCACCAATTGAATGGCACAGGGCTCTTCTCGGATGCATCTGTGGCAGAGTGGAGCCTCTACTGACTGATTTATGGGGGACTGGATCAAAATAAATATTTTTTAACAATGTTATGTGTTGAGTCCTTATTGAATTGAACACAGTAGTACTGTTAAGTAAAAATTTAGCCTTTTAGTACTTTTTCAAAACAGGGAATCTGGCCTTAGCTGGTTTGGCTCAGTAGATAGAGCATCGACCTGTGGACTGAGGGGTCCCAGGTTCGATTCCGGTCAAGGGCACATACCCAGGTTGTGGGCTCGATCCCCAGTGGGGGGCATGCAGGAGGCAGCTGATGAATGATTCTCTGTCATCATTGATGTTTCTATCTTTCCCTCTCCCTTCCTCTCTGAAAATCAGTGAAAACAAACAAAACTGTTCTGTTTAAGGGAAAAAAAAAAAGGCAAAACAGGGAATCTGTATTTGTGCCTAGATGCTACCTTCAAAAGTTAGAGAGTTTCCAAGTTAATTTCTTAACACATGGATTCCAGTTTCCTTGTGTGTTGAATTGATAACTTCCTTGGGATATTCTGAGGTAGTGAAAGTAGAAACAGCTCTTAGCTTGTGATAAATTGGCCCTTCCCTCCAGCACTGAATTGGAGTGCAGTTCTGATTATAAGAAAGGGCTCTGTTGGTAATTGATGGGAATGGCTTTGGGGAGTGTATGTCTGACTGTTTTGTGAATTAAATGTGAGTCTGAGATTTCCCTTGGTGGTGCTCGGAAATGAGCTGGCTGGGCAAGAGCCCATTGAGAGCTACACAGAATAGTAGCACTTTCTATTTTCTGAGAAGAAAAGGCACTTCCTGGGAATTAGTTTTCAGTTCTAGATCCTGGTTTCCTGGGCTTGACCTGTATTAAGCCTATTTATGTTTAGCTTTTTCCGTAATTCTATCAGAATAGATTTACTTAGTTTTGGGAGTTGTAATTAATGTAGGAAAATAGGCCTGAAATAAGATAAGATGCTGTTTGGGAGGAGCTTGTTGGTTTGAATGGTTTTAAACATCCAGTGTTCAAGTAGAGAATGATCATGAAAGTAATTTCAGGTGACTGGACTTGTCATTACCAGAAAGTTCTTTCTTGTTTCCAATGTAAAACCCTCTTAGCTATTTAAACTTATTTCCTCAAGCTTTGTTACCTTTGCCATGGAGACGTAGGAGACTATTGTCGAGACTATTGCTTATATAAGGAGAGTTTAAAAGTGGAATATTGAGAAGAGCTAACTACAGGAAAACCATTTTTTGGTAAGCACTTAATAGCTTCAACATCATGAATCTCAGCACGTATGATTTTGCTAAAAGAAAAAACCACCTCTTTGTTAAACAACAATTTTTAGTTTTTAATCTCAGAATTGCTTAAAATTGTGGCCCTTTCTTTCCCCCTCCCCTCACCATTCCTTTTTGTTTAGTGCTGTCAGTGAATTTTTTAGTTAGAATTTTGGTGTATATTTTCCCTTTCTTATTTAGGATTTCTAGAAAACGAAGTAGAGCTATGGGAGGTGTCCATTTTGATAAAATTTTAACATGGATAGTAAACATAACTGGTTTTATATTTTAGGGGTTAACTTGTAGTTGTCTATAAAATCTAGTAGATTTTAAAGAAAGGAATCCAGAATTAAGTTGTAAGGGACCAGTCCCCATATCGCACATCTCAGGAAGCTAAGGAAGAGAGTTTAAAGCTCATGTTCAAGACACAGGAAATGGTTGAGACTAGAATACACTTTACTGTGTGTATATATCTTATATTTGTGAACTACATTTTATTGAATTTTAGTTTTTAGGGCAGTGCAATCCAACAAGCATTGGTCTCTGTTCTGTGCTGGACTCTAGAGAGTCCTTAAAATTAAGATTATTCCTGCCCAGTTGGTGTAGTATAACTACAGAAAGTGTGGGTGACATGAAATGACAAGAAGTTTTAGTAATTCTGAAAAGATCATATTAGTTTCTTGTGGGAATCATACTCTCTCTTGCCTTTAATCCTCCCTATTATACTGCTCCTTCTCCCCACCCTCGTTTACCTAGCTTTCTCATCATAAAGACGAGGATCTAGCTGATTTGTTCACTGCTATATCCCTATCACCTAAAATGGTGCGTGGCACATAGTGGGGTCTCAGTATTTGGTAGGCAAAGAAGTAGGCAAAGAATGTTAGATGCCTACCAAAAATCTATGTTGCCATCCAATCCTGAACATTGTTGTTTCATATATTTTGTCCAGTTTATGGCAGGAAGGCTAAGTCTAATACCAGCTATTCTGGCATGGCTGAGGCCATAAGTCCAAGATGGCTTATTTTTCAGTTGGTACAGTTGTTAATGAGAAATGGAGTTGGTGTACATGCTTGGATTAATCTTACTTTCTTTTGATTTTTTTGTTTTGTTATACTTCCTTTCAAGTAAAAAGAGGCTCTAATGAATAGTGTTGATGTGGGTGGGTGGCTAGATTATTAGAACTTTCAAATGCTTTGAAGAGCACTCCCACAAGTTATTTTACATTGAAAAGGTCTCCATAAAACTATTAGTTTAATTTCTTTTAAAAGAGCAAGACTGCCCTCTGAAAGTCTATAGCTGTAGGAAATTCAGCATACGTCAATCCTTTTTTAAAAACTCAGTTGGAAGAAAGTATATTACTATGGTTTTGCTTCTGTTTAGATGCCTAGGATATGTATAGATATGTAAATGCTGGCAAATGAAATTGGTCCAATCTCAAATTAAAAAAGCATTTTTAAGTACAACAAATTAGGACACATGGGGGCAAGTCTAAAAGTTTTTTTAATGTTATGCACTTAGAATACTTGAGTTTTGAATGTATAAAGAATGTTAAATCTAGCAATTGACATCTTTGCAGGTGACTGTAAATCACGGAGCTTAGAATTCTCTGAATACAGATTTATTTCAGATTGCTTAATGGCTATCAGGCTAATATTGCAAATTGGAGAGTGCTAAATGTGTCTTTTTCTGCAAAAGCAAAGAGTCCTCTTAAAAGATGATTGCAGAAAAGGGCCTTGACAATAGATTAGCCCAACATCCTCTGTGGCAGCTTCTAAAATGGCTTCCAATGAGCCCAGTGTCCTGGTGTTCAGGCCTGTGTTAGTCTGCTAGGGCTGCCATAACAAAATAACTCACAGATGGGTGACTTAAACACAGAAATGTATTTTCTCACAGTAGAAGAAAGGCCAGAGGAGAAGCCAACCCCATTGACACCTTGATCTTGGGACTACCAGTCTCCAAAACTGCTGTGATGTGAGGGGAACCGTATGTGGCGGGGGGTGGGGGGTGGGGGGCTGTAGTTAGAGGCAGATAAGTTAGATGGAAGTAGACAATGGGGAGTCTAGAATGTCAGAGAAAGAGTTTGGATGTCCTCTGATAGGCAAGGGAGGGCTGTTATTTAGTTGAAAACTAAACTTGAAAGAAGAGCTACAAGTGCATTTTATTGGAACTAGAATTAAACTTTATTAAATGCTTTTTTCAACAAGTTTATGATTAAAAATTCTGTAACAGTATGTACTTACCGTCTTCAAGGAACTCCCTGCGATGTTATGTTAATATTGAATATCTTTAACAGGATCATTCTCCAAAATTTAATTTTTTTCTTTTACTATTTGGATCTTGTGAGTAATGTATTGAAGGAAAGGAAGTAAAACACCTAAGAATATGCTATTTACATTTTTTCTGATATTAATGAATTGTTTAAATGCTGCATGGATCAAGAGTTTATTTAGAATCAGCAGAGTGAATAATGGAGGTATTATCATTTTCATTATCATCCTCATCCTCATTGCTATTATTTGAAATAAAGTTTCTCCATTATCAAGTATCATCTTTCATTAGCATGTCTTAGGAGTACAAAATTCTAACCTAAATAATTTATTTCTCTGCATAATGTATTTTATTCCCAGTATCACAATAATCTATTGAAGGATAAGGGCTAACAAATGAATTGCAATGTTATGTTAATTAATATATCTGTTTGCTCAATACCGAAAAGCCTTTCCAGCAATTCCTTTCTCTACATCACACTGCTATCCTAGGGCAGTAATCCATGTTCTACCTGACACCCTACCTGTGCTTCACAGCTCCTGCCAAGTCCTCTTCCCACTGAGGGACTTTCAACAAGGATGATAGGAACACTGGTGACCTTCCTGATTGGCTGCTCATATTCTAGTCTAGTACATGCTCTACTGAGGACATATCGCCTGCATGGGAAGGGAGCACACAGGACCAAGCAGCTCTGTGTTCAATTCTAATACCATCTGGTGAGCTGCTTCTCATCTAGGCTACTGTTTCCTTGATGGCTTCCTGTGTAGTAAAGTGTTAATTCATCAGGTATGGGTTGTCCAAATTGCATACGTTGCATAGGTCGGAATTGGTTCTTGACCATTCCTGAGAGATAACCTCTAAGCCCTTGGGATAAGAGTGTACTATTTGTGTGCCTGGGGTCTTGGGACTTGCCAGATAGTTTATACCAACAATTTGATTTATGGTGAGCATCTGTTTATGTTCACCTGGAACCTGGGGCCACACTGTATCAGCTTGGCCTCTGGTGGAGACTGGAGACTGAGTAGCTAAGGTCAGTCATGTGGGGGCTCCTAGTAGGCAGCACTTCACCTGTGTCACATACCATTTCTGAGAGAATTAAGCACAGTTTGTGACCGCTGGGAGAGGACAGCTGGGAGCTTGTACCTGGTTTCTCTTGGATTCTGCCCTGCGAGGCTTTTTCCTTCTCATTTTAACCTGTACACTTAAACAGTAATATGTAGTAAACCCTAACCACAAGTATGATAGCTTTTCTGAGTGCTGTAAGTCCCTCTAGTGCAGTGGTTCTCAACCTTCCTAATGCCGCGACCCTTTAATACAGTTCCTCATGTTGTGGTGACCCCCAACCATAAAATTATTTTATTTATTTATTTTTTTTTAATATATTTTATTGATTTTTTACAGAGAGGAAGGGAGAGAGATAGAGAGCTAGAAACATCGATGAGAGAGAAACATCGATCAGCTGCCTCCTGCACATCTCCTACTGGGGATGTGCCCGCAACCCAGGTACATGCCCTTGACCGGAATCGAACCTGGGACCTTTCAGTCCACAGACCGACGCTCTATCCACTGAGCCAAACCGGTTTCGGCCATAAAATTATTTTCGTTGCTACTTCATAACTGTAATTTTGCTACTGTTATGAATCGTAATGTAAATATCTGATATGCAGGATGTATTTTCATTGTTACAAATTGAACATAATTAAAGCATAGTGATTAAACACAAAAACAATACGTAATTATATATGTGTTTTCTGATGGTCTTAGGCGACCTCTGTGAAAGGGTCGTTTGACCCACAGGTTGAGAACCGCTGCTCTAGTGAGTCACGGAACATGATGATGGTCTTGGGGACCCCCAAACACTTTCCTATCACATGGTTTTCAACAATTTTAGTATTTCTCGCCACTCTTTTTGCTTGCATGGATTCTGAGGAGAAGTTTGATGTCATTTTTTTCTCCACAGGCAGGAGTTCTTCTGGCTTTTAAAAAAGATATTCTCTGTCACTGATTTTCTGCAGTCTGAGTATGATATGCTTAGGTGTAGGTTTTTTGGTATTTATCCTGTTGTTATCTGGAGTTTGGTGTCTGTCATTAATTTTGAATATCTGAGTTATTATTCAAATATTTTCCTTCCTCCATATTGGTTAGGCGCTGGTGAAACCTGTGTGTTAGGCTCAGGCAAAATAGTTTCCCTTGAGGGCAGGCTTTTGTTAGGGAGAACCAGAATGCTCTGTGTATATTCAAAAATGATTACATTTCCTCTCCTTTTGCTAGAATTAACTGGGGAATTAACATACATAGCTTCTTATGTTGTCTTCTTAAAGCAATATGAATTCTGAGTAGATTCTTCTAGTTTTCCACAATGGGAAAATATTTGTTATAATGGTACGCAAAATAAAACAGCATCATATATATATATATATATATATATATATATATATATATATGCTGTAGATATATATCTTATATATGTGATATATATATATTAAATATCTTAACATGCTTTTTAAAAAAGCACAGAAAAAAAGACTAGAAAGCATTATTATACCCAAATATTAATGATGAATGTACATGGTATATTGGATGATACATTATTTCTTCTTCCGTATTTTCTACCTTGAGCACATATGACTTTAAAGAAAAACTTGCTGTTGTTATAAGTTGACCATTCCATATTGTGTTTCTCTTTGTTTTTAAAATTTAGTCAATGGGTGAATGATATTGGATGAAGTGAGAAGGTTTGATTTGCATTGATTGTTTTCCAGTCTACCTGGAAAAAACAGCAAGGTAAACTCCTCATTGTGTAGGATGATTGTGGAGAGCTGTGGGCAGATATGCTACTGCTCTCAGGTCAGCCTGATAATAATGTAATTTGTAACTTAATTGACATTATTGAACTTTTAGTTAAAAGCAGATATCAAAGTATATATTGACTCACTGTATATTGCTGAGATGTATTTCTGAAACTCACCGACTCAGATGCCAAGTAATTCTACCACACTCCCTACTTATGCCCTGTTAATTTTAGAAGTCTGTTACTTCTAGAAGCACTTTATAACTTCATCTGCTGCTTTTGTCTTTCTGTAAGTTGCTCAAGAATAGGACTAATTTGAGCACGTGACATCTTTCTGGTATTTTTTCTTTGATATATGTAAAACTGAGTGATAATATGTGACTCTCTTTTTCAACACTATGATTGCAGTGTCTTCCATTTATGTTTGTCCCTTTCTTTTACTCCTTTCTTTTCCTGCCCTTGCTGCCATTCGAGCCTGCCTCTTTCCTCGGCAGTCATGACCTTCCCTGTACTTACCCCTTTCTTTCCATCTCATGCCTTCACATTGTCTTCAGTAAACTTCCTCAGACATGCTGTTCACAAACCTCAGATGGCTCATTGTTGCCTGGCTATAAAGTTCAGTCTGACAGAGCACCATAATGTCCCAGCCTGTCTTTCTAACCCTGTTGTCCACTGTGGCACCTCACCTCCTGCAGCCAAACTGGGAGCACTTAGTGTCTCCAGACCCTCCATTCCTCTGTGTCTTTACTCTCACTCTTAACTGAATCCGGGAGGCCCTCTCCTCATGTTTGCTGCCCCAAATCTTGTCTCTAGAACCTGGTCCAGTGTGAACACACGCATGAAGCCATTCTTGTCCTAACCTCCATCTTAGATAAAAACCAATTTTTCTTTCCTCCACAATCCCATTGTTCTTTTTCTGTAAAATTAAGTCTCTGCTTTAAAGCATAGTTATTCTCATGCAGGCTTATTTTACCCACCAATTTATACAATTCTGCAATGATCAAAACTAGTGTCACCATATTTCTTCAATGTGGTAGGCAGGCGTTGTCACTTATGAATGAATTAGCATAGCACCTCGTGGTTTACAAGGTGTTTTGACACACATCTGTCTCTCCTTTGGCCCAGCTAACTTTCACAGGTAGGTTGAGCAGGTATTGTCATTATTTCATAGATGAAGTCACTGGGGTGCCAAGGGAGAAACAAAGAAAATTGGATGCCTGCTTTAGTCCAGGCACTGTTGTGAGTATTAGATCATGTAATCTGCACAGCAACAGTATGGGGTGGGTATTATCATCTGCATGTTATAGATGAGGAACCTGAAGCCCAGAGAAGCTGAGAATAACTTTCCTAGTATCAACTGGAAAGTAACGGAATGGAGACTCAGATGCCCATTTTCTGACAAGTGGTTCTTGCCATTTTCCACTGAGGGGTGTCCCTTTCTCTAATGAGTGAAATGTGTGATTAACAAGCGTGGCTTCTCTTTAATGTTCAGCTTACACATTTTGAGCCATAAATAGGTGTCAGATCAGCCTGGGGCTGTGAACTTTTGAAAGAGTTGCACCAGGACATCGGTGTCCAGCAGGGGGTGTGGGAGAGCAGCATCTGCCAAGTAAAAAGGGTCTCAGCTAAAGACACGACAAAATCAACAAAAGGCAGACAGCCTACTGAATTGGAGAAAAGATTCTCCAGTGATACATCTGATAAGGGGTTAATATTCAAAATATATAGGGAACTCAGACAACTTAATACACACAAGAAAATCCGATTACAAAAAGGGCTGAGGACCTGAATAGACTTTTCTCCAAAGAGAACATGGAGATGGCCAATAGACATTTGAAAAGATGGACAACATCACTAATCATCAGATAAAATATAATGAGATATCACCTCACACCTTTCAAAATGGCAATCATCAATAAATTAACAACCAATAAGTGCTAGCGAGAACTTGGAGAAAAGGGAACCCTAGGCACTGCTGGTGGGAATGCAGATTGGTGCAGCCACTGTGGAAAGCAGTATGGAGGTTCCTGAAAAAATTAAAAATAGAACTATATAATTCAGCAATTCCACTTCTGGATATTTATCTGAAGAAACCCAAATCACTAATTTGAAAAGATATATGCATCCCTATGTTCATTGCAGCATTATTTACAGTAGCCAAGATATGGAAGCAATCTAAATATCCATCGATAGATAAATGGATAAAGAAGATGTGGCACATGTATACAATGGAATATTAATTCCTCAGCCATAAAACAAAGAATGAAATCTTGCCATTTGCGACAACATGGATGGATCTAGAGGGCATTACACTAAGTGAAACAGAGAAAGACAAATACCATATTATTTAACTTATATGTGGTATCTAAAAAATAGAACAGGAAGAAACTCAAAGATACAGAGAACAAATTGATAGTTGCCAGAGGGGAGAAGGGTTGGGGTGATGGGTAAAAAAGGTGGCAGTTATAAAAATTGTCACAGGAATGTCAAGTACAACATAGGGAATCTCTCTATATAAAAGCCTAAGTGACTGGTTGCTATGACACACACAGACCACCAGGGGACAGATGCTCAACACACATGATTGGGCTCTCTCCTGTCTGGATCAGGCCTGCGGGGATTGGGCCAAAACTGGCTACCGGACCCCACTAGTGCATGAATCCGGGCATTGGGCCTCTAGCATAGTTAATAATATTGTAATAGCTATGCATGGTGTCAGATGTGTACTAGACTTATTGGGGTGATCATTTCATAGGTTAGATAAATGTCTATTATGCTGTACATTGAAACTAATAAAACATTGTATGTCAACTATAATTGAAAAATAAAAAACCAAAAAAACCCAAAAAGATCACAGTGTTTTCTTTGCTGTCTTAGTATTTTACTTGGCTTCTAGCCAGTAATTCAAGATTAGTGCTTTACTTTTATTTTCCTTTTGGTAAGAAAATTGCCTCTGCCACTATTGTAGGCCTGTCTCAGGAAGGGCAGGAATTGTTGTCATAGAGAAACACTGTCTTTGGATCCCGTTATGCTTCATAGGGCAGATAGAAGCCCTGGGAGAAGTCATATGGGTTAAGAATCCCATCTGACAAAACATGGTAGGATAAGGGTATATGTTCTCTTAAGTCCTTTCTGGAACAGGGCAAGTTAATAAATAAAATTAGGTGACAATTAAATTAGTCCTTATATGGCATGTTATATGTGGGAAGACTGGGTCCCAGTAGGTAGAGTGTAGAAAGCAGATGGTGATGGGCCAGAGGAGCTGTACTGAAAGGTCAGGAGGACCGGCTGAGGAAGCCATGAGTGTCTGAAGAGGAACAATGGGCTGAATGCTTTGAGACTGCACAACTCGGGAGCTGGTAGATCAGATTTGGCCCACAGAGGTTGGAACCGAGATGGTAGAGATGCAGTTGCAGTTGAAAGCTAAGACTAGCTGGGTAAGAATGGAAAGCTCACAACTGTGGCTGGATTTGGCTGTGAAGTAGGAAGTGAGAAGTCTGGAGAGATGAACTAGGGCTTGATCTTAAACTTTTCAGGGTAGGGATGGTAATTTTATGAAATATATATAGGGGAATATTACAGGATATTTATGGAATGGCCAGTGCCTGGATGGAGGGAGCAGACATATGCATAACAGTCATATGCATTATCTCATATGCAAAATACTTGGAGGAGGTATTTTGGGGTAAGGAGCCATGCTTTATACCCTCTCAGCTGAGCAGTTAAATATTCTGATTACTCAGAAGACTGTCATGAAACAAGTCTGTCCAAGACACCTGGTGGCCACCTTCAATTGTCTCAGAAAGATCTTTCTTTTTATTTCCCAGACTCTGGCACAAATGCATTTTCTTTTGACTTGTGGCAGACTGAGGAGGAATGATAAAGTTTCTGTTTCTTCTATTCTTGATTGGGATTCAGGCATAGATTCAAGCTTCTCTGATACCTAGGAAATGATTTCGATTATTTAGTGAAAATGAAGCAACTATTTCAACATATGAGTTTACAAGATTTCGGGGGCATAGTGCCAACAATTTGTGTCCAAAGAGCTGGTGAAATCATTAAGCATTTTTGCTTACTGATGTTAAATAAGGGAACTCACATAAACCAAGACATCACAGTTGGCTTATCAAAATCATAGTTTTAAAAATTAAAATTATTGAAAAAAATATTAAAGCAAAACCGAAGAAATATGTCTAAATATTTATGATTCATGGCATATTCTTTAAAAAAATATATCTTTATTGATTTCAGAGAGGAGGGGAGAGGGAGAGAGAGATAGAAACATCAATCAGGGGAGAGAATCATTGATTGGCTGCCTTCTGCACACCCCCTACTTGGGATCAAGCCTGCAACCTGGGCATGTGCCCTTGACAGGACTTGAAACTGGGACCCTTCAGTCCGCAAGCTGACACTCTATCCACTGAGCCAAACCGGCTAGGGCCATGGTGTATTTTTAAAACTAACATTTTTCTAATTTTAAAAGTGATAGATGCTCATTGAAGAAAAAATTGGAAAACATGAAAATGCAAAAGAACAAAGAAAATATCACTTGTAATCTTCTACTTAGAGATAATCACTTAATATTTTATTTTACTATTGTTTTTGTTTTATCTTAAGAACCTTTTGCTCCACACAGAATCTTTTTTAGTTTTTTAATATATTTATTAATTTCAGAGAGGAAGGAAGAGAGAGAGAGAGAACGATAGAAACATCAATAATGAGAGAGAATCGTTGATTGTCTGCCTCCTGCATGCCCCCTACTGGGGATCAAGCCTGCAACCTGGGCATGTGCCCTTGACCAGAATTGAACCTGGGACCCTTCAGTCTGCAGGCCCATGCTCTATCCACTGAACCAAACTGGCTAGGGCCACACAGAATCTTTAAAGTAGACAATTATACAAAGCTTATCTATTGTTCGTATGACATTTAAATAAGTTAACACAAAGCAGAAAATGTGGTGTTAGTTTTCTTCTTCCTCATCCTCCTTGGTTACTGGGGTACCAGCTTTTTCAGTTTGAACTCTCCCTTGGTTGCCTCTTTAGTCCAGTTCCCCTCAGCAGAATGTTTCTCTTCCAAAGGATTGCCTACGAACCTCAGGTCTTCTAGGCATGGCAGTTCTGCCAGCTTGACAAATCCAGCTGTCTCTCACCAGGTGATTAGACATGTAGAGAATTTTCAATTTCTTCATTACACAGCTCCCATTCAACTTCTCAATAAAATTACAGAAGAGCCACAGTTCATCTAATGTGTCCCCTACTGCTTCCTGTCCCCTGGCGGAGTTTTTGTCATTAAGAAAGCCAAGTAGAACCTTGGCCGGTTTGGCTCAGTGGATAGAGCGTCGGCCTGTGGACTGAGGGGTCCCGGGTTTGATTCCGGTCAAGGGCATGTATGTTGGTTGCGGGCACATCCCCAGTGGGAGCTGTGCAGGAGGCAGCTGATTGATGTTTCTCTCTCATCGATGTTTCTAATTCTCTATCCCTCTCCCTTCCTCTCTGTAGAAAATCAATAAAATATGTTAAGAAAAGAAAGCCAAGTAGAACATTCTTTTCTGCTCTTCAAACTGATCTGAACTGAGCAATTTAGACCCAGCAATTTTCATCCAATATTTTTCTCCAATAGATTATTTTTTTTGTTCTGAACTAATTTTTTTATATGTAAATATCACTTAAGTTTAGGAGTTTAGGTGGCTCCATTGCTTTATTCGCTATATGTTTCTACAAATAATACAATGTGGTGTTAGCACTTGACCATCACTTATGGTTATAAAACCAAACAAACGAAACAGGTACTAACTCCTCTAATTTTTTTGGAATCACTCCCATTGTCATCATTTGATTAACTACCATTCTCCATTCAGAAAAAGTATGGGTTTTTTTTTTTTTTCAAAAATGTCCATTGAAGCTTATTTAGCCATCAGATTTTTAAAAGGGTTGATTGGCATCTAAATTAATTATAAAATAAGATATTAACAATGCTTATATTTTTCAGGTTTTTATATACTTTGGTGTTTCATTGGACAAACTAACCTAAAAAGAAATTGTCCTACTGCTCCTGACCAGTATATAGCTTATGCCACTTGCTTCATCTCATGAGTTCACTAACACTGACCTTGCTCAGAGGAGTCACTGATCACACACTTGGATGATGCAGCAATGATCAAATTTCTGTTTCCAAACGTTTACTCAGTTAACTTTGGTATTTATCTTGTTGCAGACCTATAACAAAGGGTTCATGGTTCAGCAGGAGTTCACTTTGAGTAGCACTGATCTGATGGAAACTATAGATACACAGAACACTGTAGGCGTGTAATAGCTCTCACTTGAGTACTGCATTACAGCCTACAGAGCACTGTCACACACACTAATGCTTAGCGTAACTCAAAAAGGGTAATCTTACTCTCATTCTGCCATCAAATATCCCACAGCTAGGAAGTGACAGTAGGGAATTAAAATCCCCAGTCCAAAGTGCTCTCTCACCTACAATTCCCAAATACCTATAAAAAACCAAAGTGCATAGTTATATGTAGTTATTTCTTGCAGTGATTTGCTGTGACCACTCAGTTATGGATGAAATAGTTTCTTTTGATGACTCATTTTCTAGATAGATTTGAGTGTATTTGTGATCCTATAAAATGTTCTAGAGTCAATTTTGTTCTCTAAATTTATTGTTATCTTAAGATATAATTAGGAAAGTAAATTAACTGTCACTTTTATAAAATGTCACTATAAAAAAATGAAATCTTTTCCAGCCTTTCTCAAGGTACCTGAATTTAAATGTATTCTACCCCCATCATTTCCATGAATGAAAAATGGAAAATTAAAAACAGGTCTCTTAGAATGACCATCCTTCCAGTAGCTTGTAGATTAACCTTTTCATTGCTATATTTTGACCACTTCTTATAAAAGAGGTTGAAAACTAAAATGCCCACAGGGCCGACTAGGTAATGTAAGGAGGGTAGTAGGTGGGGTGGGACAATGGTGAATTGTCCAAGGCCTTGTGGTCAAATAGGGCAGCTGCTGGCTCTTATCTTCAGCTCCTTGTGACCACGGATGACATGAGCACAGGGCCATTATATCTCCTGATATTTCAGAAAAGTTGGAGATCTAGATTTTTATTAGATTTTTTTTGTTATTTTTAAAAGTTGGCAGCAAATTAAAATATTTTGAAACACTGGGCAACCTAATGAAACCTAGCTGCAGTTGGACTCAGTGGCCAGCTAATCATTTACTGCTGACTTGTGTAGAGATAAGTGGTTCTCACCTGAAAGTTCTCAGCTACTTGGGGTCATTAGGAAGAAAGTGATGTCATAGGTTTTAGAAAGCTTTTCTAACAGGTGAAATAAAGTTTTCTGCTCAACTCTAACTTTGCCAGAAAATTTAGTTAACAAAGCACCCCCATTCTGATCACTCTGGTGCTTGTAGTGTGTATTCTATTGAAATTTTTAAATTATAAAATACACATAACATAACACTTACCACTTTAAGCTTTTTTTAATGTATAGTTCAGTGGCATGAACAATAGTCAAAATGTGCAGCCTTCCATTCTCTAGAACTTTTTCATTATTTCCAATGGAAACTCTGTGCCCATTTAACTGTCTTTTGTGTCTGGCTTATTTTAGCATGTATTCAAGGTTCATCTATGTTGTAACATGTATTAGAATATAATTCCTTTTCAAGGCTGAATAATACACACACACACACACACACACACACACACACACGTGTGCGTACACACACTGTATTTTATCTGTTCATCTGTTGATGGATACTTGGGTTGTTTTACCCTGTGGCTATTGTGAATAATGCTGTGATGAACATGGGTGTACAAACATCTGTTTGAGTTCTTCCAATTCTTTTGAGTATGTACGTAGGAGCAAAATTGTTTGATCACTGTTTTTCACAGTGGTTACACCATTTTACATTTCCACCAGGAATACACAAGGGTTTCAATTTTTCCACATCCTCACCAACACTTTCTATTTTGTGTTTCTTGATAACAGCCATCTAAATGAATGTGAAATGGCATCTCATTGTGGTTTTGATTTGTATTTTCCTAATGGCTAGTGATATTTAGCATATTTTCATATGCTTATCAGTTATTTGTGTATCTTCTTTGGAGTAATGCCTATTCTATATTCCTCTGCCCATTTTTGAATTGGGTTGTTTGTTATTTTGTTGTTGAGTTTGTAGGAGTTATATATATTCTATTTTACTGATAAGATCCTAGTGAACATGGATGGTAACTGGCAGCAACACTCACTCTTGGAGTGAGTGGGGAGGAATGGATGAGAGCTGTTTGAAAAGCTGGATCCCCTCCCATTCCTTGACCTGCCCCAGTAGGAGTTCAGGGGTTAAAGGGTGGGTTAGCACAAGGATCATTTTATTGATGAGTTCACATGAAAAGGTGTAGGATGGATCTGTGATATGAAAGCTGTGTCTTTATAACATACTGAAATAAACAGTATATTGGGTCTTCACACCTCTTCACTTGACCTCCAGGTATTCTGGGTGACAGATCCATGAGCCAGCTCCCAGAGGGTAGTTCTGAACGTGTTGGTCCTGCTCAACTGGCCAAACAGGACAGGGGGAGTTAGAAAAACTGGCCATAGCCTTTATATGTGTAAATGCTTGTATTTTTATAAGAGAATGTAGGCCTTGCTAACTTTTTTTCTGAACAATAACATTATTATCCTTTTCTAACCACAGGAATGAAGATTTTTTTACTTAAAGGACAAGAAAGGGATTTGGATGTTTTTTTTAAGTGATAGAAGGCATTTTCTTGGAAGGTAATTGTGATTTTTAGTCATTTTGGGAGTGGTTAATCCTATGGCAGAAAAAGAAGTGACCTTAAAACTAGGACAAAGTCAGAATTCTAGCTCTGAGACTTACTAGCTTTCGGGCCTGGGTTTGAGGTCCAGCATCACCACTGACAAGCTGTGTGACCTTTAAATTTCAATTTTTCTCACCCATGAAATGGTAATACCTAATATTTACCTCATAGAGTGCTGGAAGGATTAAATAAAGTAAGAGATGAGAAATGCTTAGCATGTGCTGGACTTGTGAATGAACACTCAGGAAACATCATCTGTTATCATTATTGGAGCCTACATTGCCTTTAACTTTCTTTTTTCTTCTTTTTTAAAAAATTTATCTTTATTGTTGAAAGTATTACAGATATCCTCCTTTCTCCCCCATTGACTTCCTCCATCCCACTTCCCTCCCCTCCCCAGGCCTTCCCTGAACTATTACCTGTCCTGTTAATATGCATATAAGTTCATTGGTTAACTTTAATGGGCTCCCATTTTGAGAGGTGTAACACTTAGAAGAGTAAATTGCTGAAGTGGTGTGTGTATATGGGGGGGGGGGGGGGAGAGAGAGAGAGAGAGAGAGAGAGAGAGAGAGAGAGAGAGAGAGAGAGAGTGTTAATATACACTAATCTCTTAATCGCTGGTCAATGTAGACTGGGGACTTCAAGGTTTGGAAAGAACGTTTTTCAGAACAGAAGATCTAAGTTTCTAAACTACTCAAATGCTGAATTACTGCAGGCTACTCTATCAACTATTGAATTGTTAATTCTTATTTAGATATGGCTAATTTGTGAGTTATGTCAATACAGTTTATATCTGAAAACTGAGTATTCAACTAGCTAATTATGAACACCACTATATATGATGTCCCCCCAAAATGTATATACACACTTCGAATAATTATAAAGGCAGAGTTTATGAAAATACATTTCATTTTCATTTAACAGCTACCAGGTGTTAAAGAGTGTATACATTTTTTTGGGACACCCTGTATTATTTTATCCATTCTGTTCCTGTAATGAAAATATTAATAGTAAAGATAAAATTGATGATAATAAGAAAACTGGATTGAGTGATTCACCAAGTTTCAGGGAATATTTCCCCTGTGTAAATAAGTATACTTGTCATGATGCCAGTCTGAGATACCTCTCGGTGATTCAGGTGATCAGACTCAAGTGAGGTTATTCAAGCTGGTTTATCAGACATTACCCCTGAGGCCTGTGTGCAGCTGATTTGCTTTCTCCTTAGGGGAAGATGAGTTCATTATAAAGAGAACAGCATGTGTCATACTGATTCCAGGAATCCTAAGTGTTTGACAGAATATTTTTGAAAAAAATAAATTAACTCAAATATTCGGAAGTCAGGCTTTGGGAGGCTTCTCCTGAAAATAGTTACAAGGCTGCTGGAATTAAGACTCTTGATTGCAAGTAACAGACGTAGACTCTGGCTAGCTTAAGCAAAAAGGAAATGTATTGGACAGATACAGGATTATTTTATTCATCTAAGAAATTGATGACCGGCCAAATCTCGAGAAGGACAGAAAGTAGCAGAAGTTTGTAGAATTTTGCTATCAATGTCTCTGCTCCAGGAAACCCTCATCTCAGTGTCATTACTGGAGAGTTGAATAGGGCTGGTTTGAGCCATTGTTTGAGATTCTCCTTGGACTTCAGCCATCTTCTAGTCCAGACAATGCAGCTGAGCACCCAATAGCCCTGGAGAATGAGGTAAGAAGCCCATAAGGGGCGTCTACCACACTGGTATTTACCTTTGAGCTGCTTTGTTTTTCTTCCCACCCTTAAAGACCTTGGTAAATTTTTGTTCCACTTTTTGCTCAGGGAAGTTAAATGAGTGCTTGCCCCTATCTCTGGACACTTACTTGATCAATGATTTTTAAGAAGTTTTGTCAATATCAGCAATTCTACTTAGTCAGTTCATTAACAGCAGTCTTTGGATAAATTCCTCTTGTGATGTCTGTTCTTGATCAATTCTTTGCTTGCCCCCCCCCCCTTCTTGCTGTTTTGCAATTTTTATGTATAGGTTGTACATTGATTGGCTTGTGATTATTACACATCTTTGAATGACTAGGCTGACCACCAGATGAAAGGAGTGGATGAGCTCATGAACTGGGACAGTCTGAACCCCGATTTGGGTTTATTGTCTCAAGCATCCTCTCATCAAATCTGTTATTGCCTTTGTCCTGGAGGAACATTTTCCCTCAGTTATCTTCTCTCCCTCCCGACCTTTTTTTGAGAGAGACCTTTCATCAGGAAGGTATTATTTCTTCATTTTGAAAAATTATGAACTGTATAATTAATACACAGAAATAAGTAAGATCACACTATTTTTCCTCTGGTGGTAACCATTTGGTGACTTTTGTGTTCATAATTTTCTTACTTGAAAACAACTTTAAAAACTATGTATGTATGCATGCACAAGCATAAATAGAAACATGAGTGATCAGTACACACCTAGCTGAATAGGGAAAGAGCTCCATTGTCATTGTTAGAAGAAGGCTTCTGGGATATAATAAGCTAAATAGAGTCTCATGAGCATGGTTTACAAGATATCTTTCTGGAGAAGTCAGTGGGCAAAGGCTTGACGAAGTCCTGGGAAAGTCAAAACCTCCTGCAGGCCAGGAACATGGGCCACAGATGTTCAGAGGAAAAGTAGGTGGAAGGAGTGCAATTCTGTGTTTTCTGTCCCCAGCTCACCACGGCCAATCCCATCACACAAGGGTAGGTGAAAACCAGTGTTCTCAAAGTATGGTTCCTTGGCCTGCAACATCAGTATCATCTGGGAACTTGTAAGAAATTTCTAGGTCTCAGATCTGGAGGTGGGCTCATCAGTTTGTGTTTTAACAAGCCCTGCAGTGATTTTGGTACACGCTAACGACCGAGATACATTGGATAGAAGCACACACGCCACATATCTTCAACTGATCTAGGTTATAGGGCATACAGAGGAAAGCAGGAGCTCAATTAATTAGCATATGGTCAAAATAGGCTAAGGATAGATAACACTATATATATAGGTAATAGCCAGGATCACTAGGCATTCATTCCTCCATTTAAAAGGCAGTGCAAGACAGGCATTTGAAGGATGGCATCCCTCATCATGGCTGTCTTGGTGACACTGCTTTAGTCTGGACTATTGTCCTCTAAACCTGGTGCACAGTTATTAACTCGGGATCTCCCTTCACCATTCCACCTTGAGTTTACCTTCAGTTCTCTGCTTTTTCTTTTCCTCCATATTTTTCCTTTTCTTGGTTTACCCTCTTGTTTTGGTGACATTCATTAGTTTCTTCCAAAAGACTGTGGGATGTAAATTTTTGGAGTCCTGGAGTGTCTAAAAATGTCTTCATTCTTTCTTCATACTTGATTAATTGTTAGCTAAATTTAGAGGAATGTTGAAGACATTGCTCCATTGCTTCTTGTTCTTGTCTTGTTTCTAGTGTTATTGTTGAGAAATCCAAAGCATCTGATTCCTGTTTTATTGTAAGTGACCTGTTTTTTCCTCTCTGAAGCATGCAGAATCTTCTGTTTGTCCCTAGAGTTTTGAAATTTCACAAGAATATGGCTTGGTATATGGGCCTTTTTTTTATATGGGATTAAAATATTAATTGTGCATTCAGAGGTCCTTCCAATTTGGAAACTTGTATCTTTTCATCCTGAGAATTCTTCAGTTCTTTTTTTTTTTTTTTTTTTTCCTGCCCCGCAACCCTCCCCGGCCTTCCTGCTGCAGTTTGACAATCTGTTTGAGGCAGCTCTGCCTCTGTATCTATTATTATTCAAAAGTTTATAATGGTCTCTATTATCCATGAATGAGTGAGATCATGTGGTATTTTTCCTTCATTGACTGGCTTATTTCACTTAGCATAATGCTCTCCAGTTCCATCCATGACGTTGCAAATGGTAAGAGTTCCTTCCTTTTTAGAGCAGCATAGTATTCCATCGTGTAGATGTACCACAGTTTTCTAATCCATTCATCTACTGATGGGCACTTAGGCTGTTTCCAGATCTTAGCTATGGTGAATTGTGCTGCTATGAACATAGGGGTGCATATATCCTTTCTGATTGGTGTTTCTGGTTTCTTGGGATATATTCCTAGAAGTGGGATCACAGGGTCAAATGGGAGTTCCATTTTCAGTTTTTTAAGGAAACTCCATACTGTCTTCCATAGTGGCTGCACCAGTCTGCATTCCCACCAGCAGTGCACAAGTGTTCCTTTTTCTCCACATCCTCTCCAGCACTTGTCGTTTGTTGATTTGTTGATGATAGCCAGTCTGACAGGTGTGAGATGGTACCTCATTGTTGTTTTGATTTGCATCTCTCGGATGATTAGTGACTTTGAGCATGTTTTCATATGTCTCTTGGCTTTCTGAATGTCCTCTTTTGAAAGGTGTCTATTTAGGTCCTTTGCCCATTTTTTGATTGGATTGTTTATCTTCCTTTTGTTAAGTTGTATGAGTTCCCTATAAATTTTGGAGATTAGGCCCTTATCAGATATGACATTGGCAAATATGTTTTCCCACACAGTGGGTTTTCTCGTTGTTTTGTTGATGGTTTCTTTTGCTGTGCAGAAGCTTTTTATTTTGATGTAGTCCCATTTGTTCATTTTCTCTTTCGTTTCAAGTGCCCTAGGAGCTGTATCAGTGAAGAAATTGCTTCGGCATATGTCTGAGATTTTGTTGCCTTTGGATTCTTCTAGAATTTTTATGGTTTCCTGTCGTACATTTAAGTCCTTTATCCATTTTGAGTTTATTTTTGTGTATGGTGTAAGTTGGTGGTCTAGTTTCATTTTCTTGCATATATCTGTCCAATTTTCCCAACACCATTTATTGAAGAGACTATCTTGGCTCCATTGTATGTTCTTGCCTCCTTTGTCAAATATTAATTGAGCATATTGGTTCGGGCCGATTTCTGGGCTCTCTATTCTATTCCATTGATCTATATGCCTATTCTTGTGCCAGTACCAGGCAGTTTTGAGAACAGTGGCTTTGTAATACATCTTGATATCTGGTATTGAGATCCCACCTACTTTGGTCTTTTTCAGGATTGCTGCAGCTATTCGGGGTCTTTTTTTATTCCAGATGAATTTTTGGAGAGTTCGTTCTAGATCTCTGAAGTATGCCGTTGGTATTTTAATGGGAAGTGCGTTGAATTTATAGATTGCTTTGGGTAGTATGGACATTTTAATGATGTTGATTCTACCAATCCATGAACACGGTATGTTCTTCCATCTGTTTATGTCTTCCTCTATATCTTTTTTCAACGTCCTGTAGTTTTCTGAGTAGAGGTCTTTTACCTCTTTAGTTAAGTTTATTCCTAGGTAGCTTAATTTTTTTGGTGCGATGGTAAACGGGATTGTTTTTATAATCTCTCTTTCTGAAAGTTCACTATTGGTGTATAGAAATGCCTTCAGTTCTTTTGTTGACTTTGAATCCATCAATTTTTTTCTCTCTGTAGTTTCTGTTTGTTTTGGATGTTATATCTCTTAGGTTGGTTGCCTTTTAAAATTTTTTATGTTGTGTCTCCTTTTTTTCTTGCATGGTCTCTCTCTCTTTCTCTTTTTAAAATAGCCTCCCGTTCTTGCTTCATGAATGCTACATTCTCTTTTATCTCTCTGAGGATACTAGTATTTATGGAGTTTTTTTCACTGTTTCATCCAAATTGCTTTTTTATTTTTGGTTTCCTTAAATGTCTGACTTGGTTGTTTGCTCATGTTAAAGAGCTAAGAACTAAAAAGCTGATTGGAAGCTTGTGCATCTGTGTGCAGGACTTGTCATTCTTGAACTTCACCAAGTAATGGGTAAATCATTTGTTGGAGAGATCCTGATATTAATATTTTTACATCTTTGCTCTTTTAGCAAGTTCTCCAGAGAAGATTCTTTCATTATCCTGCCTGGCTCCCAGAAATCTGGACCTGAGTGGGCGATGCGACTCAGGACTTAGCATTCACCTTCTCAGACCTCATCCATTCACTCTTCCTTATTTGCAAACCCCTTGACCCCCAGTTTCCTTGGCTGGGATACTGAGGGTTGACAATGTGCATGGTTCTCCTTCATATCTTTCTTCTCTGACATTCAAAGGAGTTGATCTGGGCCCCTTGTAGGCCTAAAGACATTTCTGCTATAATACCCTTTATACATTACTGAAAAAACTCATATTTTGCAAAATCATGCTTCTGAGGAAAATAGGGCTAGGAGAACACTACTTAAATTTTTGTAATTTTATGATCAGTGCAACACAATATCAATAACAATTCTAATAAACAGTAGCACAGTTAAATCTCATGCATTTGCTTCCAGAATCATATAGTAGATTCTTTGCAGCTTAAACTGAGGTGTGTTCTTAAGAGTATTTCCTTCACTTGTATGCATGCATATAAGCATAACCAATGGACATAAGACACTGGGGGGGTAGGGGAGGCCAGGGGATTGTCAAAGGCGGGGGAAAAAAAGGAGACATATGTAATACTCTTTGTAATACTTTAAGCAATATAAAAAAAATGTTTAAAAAAAAAAGAGTATTTCCTTCTAACAGAGATTGATATCAAAATAAAACTCTGATCTGACACAGGTCTAAGTATCCTTTCATTGATGTTTTTAAACACAGGGGAAGTGCCTTTGCAGTTCCCACATCTGCACTCTCAGTTCCCTCAGATGGTCCCTGTAGTAGAAAATGTTGAGGTTCTTGAAGTTACTAAACCAGCCAATATTTAAAGTAAAGGATTCTTAAAAAGGATTTTTATATACTGTTAAGGCTTTCTCTTTAATTGAGAAATCTTGCCCTTGATAGTTTAAAAATGCCTGGGAGAGCCCACCTGGTGGGCTTAGTGGTTAAGTGTTAACCTATTAACCAGGAGGTCATGGATTGATTCCTGTTCAGGGCACATGGCCGTGTTGCTGCTCCATCCCCATTGGGGGCAGTGCAGGAAGCAGCTGATCAATGATTCTCTCTCATCAGTGATGTTTCTAGCTCTCTCTGAAATCAATACAAATATATTTTTAAAAAAGAATTCCTTTTTAAAAAAATGCACAGGAGAGGTCATATATGAATCTATATAATTATACTGAATTATTATATTGCATCACACCCCTATTTACCAGTTGTGTTAGAATTAGTTCTCATTAAAGAAACATGATATATCTGAGCAGACTATACATCTCAGTTCTGTGGGCCATTTCCACCCCAGGACATACTGCTCTAATCTGAAGATCCTGGGTAGGCCCTGCAGAATGCTAACAATTCCTTCAGCTGAAGTAAGTACTGTGCCAGAGCTCTACCCCTCCATCTCTGCCCAGACTCCCTAAATTTTGGGTGCTGTGCTTGTGGACTGCAGCTATGTTCATTTCCTTGTTTCACCAATGATGTCCCCCCCTCCCACCCCCCCCCCCCGCCCTCATATTTTTATTCTTGCTGTTTCCAGGAAAATTTTAGAGAGGGCAACGTAGTATAACATGTCATTCCACTGTCTTTATCCAAAGTCCTCCAGGAACAGTAGTCTCTGAGGAAGGTGAATCAGTTATCTGGAATTTTATAGGTTGAGAGGTTTGCTTCAGACCCAGGGACTTCTGGGGAAAGAGGCTGTAAGGCTGGGTGAGCTAGAGGGAGGGAGAGGTAAAGGAAGCATTTTTGCAGGCAGCATAGACATGAATTGTGTTTTGGCTTCTTGACAGTGATTATTGCTTTTCTCTAAACAAAATATTTGACTTACATGAAACTCAATTTTCATTTTCTTTTGTGGCTCTTTTTCAAAGGGTGGATATTTCTAAAACCTGAATTGTCTGCCACGTACAGAACTACATGTATCTCTTAGTTTTTATGGCATTTTGTAGTTAATTATTATACTCTAATAGAACTTCATTAATAATTTAAAAGTTTGTGGATATGCAAAAAAAAGTTTAATAAATTTATTTGCAAAATGTGTTTAGTTTACCAACTCTATTGAGTATGGACCCAGTAGGGCATGAGCAAACCAGGCCAGCTCTCTTATTTGAATATTTCTGGTTATTTGCCAACTTTTTTGTATTATTTCATTACTCTGTAGTGGGCAAGAAACTTAGGTTCTCAGCACAGGTAATAAGCTATGCCTATTTTTTAAAATTGAACATAAGTTCTATGTCAAGCCCTCATTTTTTAGAAGTTTAACCTCAGCTCAATCAGGATTTCCTCAGTCACTTTAGGCTCTTGCTTCCCCTACTGCCTGCCCATACACCTTCAGGATTGAGAATCAGTCCCAGGCATGCCAAGACTTCCTAGGAGGGGGAGTTGGGGGTGGGAATAAGTTGTCTGCCCTGAAGTGGCTGTCATCTGTTTTCAAGGTATCAAATGTAAGTTGGATCTTGGTTCATCAGACACAACATTGCTCTTGTGTCTGCCTTGTTCTGTCCCAAGGCCTTCCAGACTATTCTTACTTATATCCTTTGGACACACACATTACAAATGGATGCCCTTCTCGGAGATATTTATCAACAAATAACTCTCCTGTTTTTCCATCTTATGACTCCCTATCTTCCACAGCTAAGGAAATCCATATTTCCCCTAGGATAGGAAAAACTGGATTTTATATAATTATTCATTCTCTTTAATACATTTGGTAATATATACTTTTTAATAATATACTCAAAAGATCAGGCTAATACAACTGAAGAAATGATCTGCTTTTCTACAGAAACATCCCTCTTTGCAGGTAGGAGATGCCTTAATGTTCAATCTGAGTTGGAATGACTAGCAATGAAAATAGCACTATTTTAACATGTGAAAACAGTACCCACAAAAATTATGTTGGAACTTGGAATATATATTAATACCTATTGTGTACTCTAGAGTCCTAATTTTAGTTTGGTATTATATTTCTCCTTTATGGATATTATTTCTGTATGTCCCTGAGGGGAATGGAAAGCTGATGACAGTGAAAGACTGCTCACTGGCATTGACTCTAATGAAGATGTGGTCTTGAAAGTCTGAATTTGGGTTAAGAATTGGGAATACCTGATATTAGTACACATTCCCTTGAAAGGAAGCCCATTTCCAGGAATATGCAATAGACATACTTTCTCCTATTCTTCCTATGAAGTTTAACTAAAGCCCTGTACATTATATATAAAACAAACATAAGAAGAGTCTAGAGAGAAGAGAAGGATCAGCTAGGAACCTTAGGACCTGGTGAATGACACAATGGTGAGTTTCCTGGCTTTTCTTTTTGCCTCATATATTTCAGACTCAATACAGGAGAAGAGAGCAACCTAGAAAATGCCAATGGGTGCAGACAAAAACAAAAGTCCTAAGAAAAGCCTGAATTTTCTAGCCAGAGGACTAGAAAAGGGACAGTCTCACAACACAAAAAAATTTTAGATAATAACCATCGACTCCAAGCAAATCACAGAAAAAAACAGTCCCACTATCCCACCTGCAGCTGAAACCAAGTGAAGAGCCTAACTTCCACCTTTATGAAGTTATAGCCAGGAAGGCACCCCAACCCCCCACTGGGCTGGTATCAGAGAAGGCTAGGTGGGGAGCTGCAACTTCCATTCCTGACAGGCAATAATGAACGACTAACCCACCCCCAGCCCTTGTGGTATCAGTGGGCCACATGCAGACCCTGAAGTTCCACTTCCACCTAATGGTCAGGAGGTGTCTCTTCCCCTTTCCACTAGGATGATGCCAGAGGGTGCCTAATGGAGACTTAGAACTTTCACCAACACTCAGTGGTAACAAGGCCACCTCTTACCCTCACCATGTCAGTGGAGTCTAAATTTAGAGCAATAATGAGGCAAGCTTCTCTAGACTGCTTGAATCCCTACCCCTGCCTAGTAGTAACAAGAAGCTCCTCCTACCTTGGGTGTCAACTGAGGACAAATGGAGGACCTAGACTTCTTTCCCCATCTGAAAACTAAAGAAGAAAAAGAATATTGAAAGCAGCTAGAGAGAAATGACACATTAATATCTAGGAAAAAACAATTTGAATGACAAGCAAATTTCTCATCAGAAATCATAGAGGCCAGAAGAGAGTGACACAACATTTTTCAAGTGCTAAAAGAAAAGAACTGTCAACTCCAAATTCTATATCCAGTGAAAATATCCTTCAGGAATGAAGAGGGAATCAAGATATTTTCAGATTATGAAAAACAAAGAAAGGTTATTGCTAGCAGACCTACTCTAAATGAATGGCTTAAGGAAGTTCTTTAAACAAAACAGAAATGGTAAAAGAAGGAAACTTGGAACATCAGGAAGAAAAAAAGAATACAGAAAGAGCAAAATTATGGGAAAACAAACTTTCCTTTGACTTTTTTTTTAAAGGATAGTTTATTAATTTTTAGAGGAGGGAAGGAAGGAAGAGAGAGAGAAAAACAGCAAAGTGAGAGGGAAACATTGATCAGCTGCCTTTTGCATGCCCCCTACTGGGGATTGAGCCTGCAACCCAGGCATGTGCCCACACCAGAAATTGAACCAGCAACCTTTCTGTTAATGGGACAATACCCAGTCAACTGAGCCACACCACACAGGACTCCTTTTATTCTTGAGTTTTCCAAAGTATGTTTGATTATTGAAGCAAAAATTTTAACAGTCTCATGTGGTTCTCAGTGTATGAAGAGGAAATAATTAACACAATGATATTATAAATGGGGGAGAGTAAAGGAATGTAAAGAGAGGTAAGTTTCTGTGCTCTACTCAGACTTGTAAAGTGTTGGCCCCAGTAGACTCTGATAAGTTATTCTATTTAATAAAAGCCTAATATGCTAAGTGTCCAGTTGTCGTCCAGTAGTCTGTTCAACCAATCAAAGCATAATATGCTAATGATATGCTAAGGCCGCTCAACTGCTCGCTATGATGTACACTGACCCCCAGGGGGCAGTTGCTCTGACTGGTAGGTTAGCTTGCTGCTGAGGTCCGGCCGATCGGGATTGAGTGAGATGCCCTGGAGCCCTCTCGCAGTCCCTCCCTGGCTGGCCTACCTCCCGCGTCCCTCCCTGGCTCCAGTCTTGCACCGGTGGGGTCCCTCGGCCTGGCCTGCACCCTCTTGCAATCCAGGACCCCTCGGGGGATGTCAAAGAGCTGGTTTTGGCCCGATCCCACAGGCCAGGCTGAGGGACCCCACTGGTGCACGAATTCGTGCACCGGCCTCTAGTCCTATCTAATAAAAGACAAAAAAGGGTAATTGACCATACCTTCGCTACGCTTCCCATTGGCTAATCAGGGCGATATGCGAATTAACTGCCAACAAAGATGGCGGTTAATTTGCATACGTAGGCGCCAAGCGAGGGAGCAAAGCCTGCTGGCCCTGGGCAGGAGCAGCGAGCGAAGCGCGCACCGTGGCCTCCGCCACGCCCCCGGGGCCCGCGGCGAGCTGGGCGGCTTAGCTAAGGCTTACCACATACTCCCCGGTGGCCCCGCAGCAGGGCATCCTGGCAGCCTCCTGACAGGTGGGTGGTGGGGAGAGCCGAGTGGGGCAGGGGTTGCAGGGAGCCATGGAGGGGCAGGGCAGCTGGACCTAAGTTCCCGGGGGTCTGAGGAGAGTGCTTGACAGGAGCCCGGACTGCAAAGAAGGGAGAGGAAGCGGTCACGGGGAGCTCTTCCAGTCCCCCTGCACGGACACCTTACCCTAGCCCCTGCACCCCCAAGGGGATGGGGAGGCTGACCAGACAGGGAGAAGACCCAGCCTTGGGGGTAGCTGCAGCCCGTATCTCTCCGACTCACAATCTCTTCCCCTGCCACCCCCGCCAGGGGTGCCCACAACAATAGCACGCCTGCGACAACCCGTCAGCGCCCCCAAGGCCCGTGGCCTGCTGCTGCTGGGCCCCCTCCACTGGGGCCAGGCACGCCTCTCCTCCCTACAATTCCAGACCTGGGTGGAGGCAGGTCTAAGCGGCCCCTCAGGGTCGGACTCATCCCCCCCAACACTCCCTCTGCAACAGAAGTGCACTGAACCTTGCCGGGGGTGTGGCTAAACTTGCCCTCCTAGCCCACCTGGCCCTACCCTGGCCCAGCCCCTGCCCTGCTCCAGGAGATTGGAGCCCCACCCTGAGCACATACAGCTGCGAAAAGGCCATGTACAATTTAAAGAATGGTGCCAAGTGGGGAGGTTTGACAGTTACTCCCCCTTCAGCCTTACCACCCCCCCCCCCCCCCAGCGCACCCCTAGCACTCCCCCCTCCCCCTAGCCAGCGCTTCCAGGGAAGACCACTGCTACAGGACTGCTGGCCAGAGCCCACCCCTCCAAGGCCTGTGGAACCCTCTGCAAAGCCTCCATAGCTACAGTCCCAGGAAACAATCATGCCCTCCTCCCCTAATCAGCACCTGCTACCTGTGAGGGTACCCATGGGCTTAAAAATAACAATCCCTTCCCGTTTAGACATCACTTGATGAAACATTTCTAGGTTTATTAGCTCAGAACCTCCTCATGACAACCCAGTGAGGTAGGCGGAGAAGAGATTACAATTCCCATGGTATATGCATATGCAGAAATGAAGCTCAGAGAGGAAAAGTGTCAAGCACAGTGGTTCCCAAGGTGCAGCACACGCCCCACGGGGGGCGGGGGCAATTTGATTTTAAGTGGGGACAATTCCAGAATGAGTTAACAGTGAATTTTTTGCATTTCTTATGGTTCCAAGGGGCCTCATCTACAGCGTATTCTATATAATGAAAGGCTACTATGTAAATGACCGAATAGTGGAATGACCAGTCACTATGCTGTGTGCTGACCACCAGGGGGCAGACACTCAACGCAGGAGCTGCCCTCTGCTGGTCAGTGTTCTCCCACAAGGAGAGAGCTGCTCAGCCAGAAGCCAGGCTCACAGCTGGCGAGCACGGCAGCAGTGGTGGGAGCCTCTCCCGTCTCCGTGGCAATGCTAAGGATGTCTGACTGACGGCTTAGGCCCACTAAGCCATCAGTTGGACATCCCCCCAGGGCTCCCAGACTGTGAGAGGGCACAGGCCACACTGAGGGACCAACCCCCCCCCCCCCCCGTGCACGAATTTCGTGCACCGGGCCTCTAGTATATACATAATGTAATGAGTGCTTAGAGGAAACTAACAGAGCTTTACAAAGATAAACACTCAAAAACACTAGAGATAAATTAATATGGAATTCTAAAATATATTCAAGCAACCTACTTGAAGGCAGGAAAAAGAAAACAGAAATACAGAGATATCAAACATAAAATACAAAAGTAAAATGCCAGATTTGTTTTAATGTATTAACAGTTACATTAAATGTAAATAACTTAAACATACCAATTAAAAGACAGAGATTGGTACAGTGGATTGACCCAACCATATGTTGTAGAGGAAACTCATTTTAGTTCAAATGATATATGTAGATTAAAAGTAAAATGATGGAGCCGAAACTGGTTTGGCTCAGTGGATAGAGCGTTGGCCTGCAGACTGAAAGGTCCCAGGTTCGATTCCGGTCAAGGGCATGTACCTGGGTTGCGGGCACATCCCCAGTGGGAGATGTGCAGGAGGCAGCTGATCGATGTTTCTCTCTCATCGATGTTTCTAACTCTCTATCTCTCTCCCTTCCTTTCTGTAAAAAATCAATAAAATATAACTAAAAAAAAAAAAAAAAGTAAAATGATGGAAAAGTATATACTATGAAAAACTTCCACAAAAGGAAGCAGAAGTGGCTATATTACTATCAGATAAAGTAGACTTGGAGCAAAGAAAATTACCAAGGACAGAGAGGGACATTATCTATAATAATAAAAGGGTAATATGCTAACTAGACTGGACGTCATTCCGGACATCCTTCCTGACCAAACTGGGGCCTGAGGGAAGCCAGCCTGGATCCTGGGTGCCTGTGGGTGGCCCTAGGGAAGCCAGCCTGGGTCCTGGGTGCCTGCTGGTGGCCAGAGGAGGGAAGCCCAGGTCCTGGGTCCTGGGTGCCTGCTGGTGGCCAGAGGAGGGAAGCCCAGGTCCCGGGTGCTGGAGAGAAGCTGGTGCCGGCAGCCGGGGGAAATAAGGCCTATTCTTGCACGAATTTTTGTGCATCGGGCCTCTAGTATAATGATAAAAAGGTTAATCCACAAAGAAAACATAGTAATCCTGAGTGTGTATTCACCATGTAACAAAATTGCAAATATATAAAGCCAAAATTATAGACTGAACGGAAAAATAGACTAATCCACAATTCTAGTTGGTGACTTTGACACCTCTATCAACAGTCAGTAGAACAATTAGAGAGAAAATCATCATAATATAGGAGAGCTCAACAACACCTGTTGGTTGATACTGACAGGGCCTAATTGACATCTAAAACACTCCAGGTAACAATATATTTCTTTTCAAAAACCCCATGGCATATATACCAAAATAGAACATATCCTGAACCATAAACTAAGCCTAAACAAATTTAAAAGACCTGAAATAAGATAAAGTATGTTCTCTGACCACAGTGGAATAAAACTATAAATGGATATCAGAAAGATAATGGAAAAATCTCCAAATACTGGGAACTAAACAGCAAATGTAAATAATGGGTGGGTCAAAAAAGTTTCAAGAGAAATAAAAGAATACACTGAATTGAATGAAAATGAAACTGCAACATGCGAGACAAAGCTAAAGCAGCACTGAGAGGGAAATTTATAGCATTAAGTGCTTACATTAAGAAGAAGTACCCAGCCTTGGCTGATGTGGCTCAGTTGGTACACCAAAGGTGGTAGGTTGCACATCCGGGAGGCAACTGATCGATATTACTCTCTCACATCAGTGTTTTTCTTTCTCTAAAAATAAAGGGGGTGGGGGAGAAAGTACATAGATTATTTGTGTAAATTCTTCTTGATGGTAATACAAAAAGGCATTGGTAGAGCAAGTGTGAGCTTTTCATATTCTGGGAGACCCTAACACATAGTGGACAATGTTACCAATAGGTGTGTGCCCTGATTAAAACCTGGGCATCAAAGGAAGCTGTGCTCCTAAGATATTCTGAATCTGCTCCTGTCCTGCATGATTATTTTGCTTTCTGTGTGTTTTTCTTTCTTTCTTTTTTTAATTTTTTATCCTTGGTTTGAAAGAAATTGGGAGCTATGTTACAGTATAGGATAAGCTGCTGTAACAAAGATATCCCCAAATATAGTTGCTTAAATAAGTTAAAAGTATATTTCTTTATCATCTAACAGTACAGTGGTTATTGCTGATACAGTTTGGTGAGACTATTCAGCTCTAGGAGGTCATTTAGTGTTCGAGGTTCCATTCATCTCTTTATTCCACAAACCACCAGTGTAGGGCTGTCCAGTAGAAATTTCTGAAATGATGGAAATATATCTGGACTGTCCAATATAATAGCCACTAGCATATTTGAAATTGGTAGCCTTAATTTTTAGTTTTATGTAATTTTGCTGAATTTATTTTTAAAAAAATATATTTTATTGATTTTTTACAGAGAGGAAGGGAGAGGGATAGAGAGTCAGAAACATCGATGAGAGAGAAACATCGATCAGCTGCCTCCTGCATGCCCCCCACTGGGGATGTGCCTGATACCAAGGCACATGCCCTTGACCGGAATCAAACCTGGGACCCTTCAGTCTGCAGGCCGATGCTCTATCCACTGAATCAAACCGGTCAGGGCAATTTTGCTGAATTTAGATTTAAAATTAAACACACACAAGTGGTTACTGTGAACTATATTAGACATTTCAGCTCTGGATATTGTTCTGTTCTGCATGATTGAAACTGATTCACCAATAAATTTTTATTCTAATCCCCAGAAAGGTGAAAGACCAGAAATGGAGGACTAGTGATACCTTTTAGGGCAAGCAAAATAAAATTACATTAATTCTACTCAAATTTCATTGGTGGAAACTTGCCACTAGTTCAGGGTTTCCTAACACAGTGGTTAAGTTTTTTTGTGATTTACTAGGAGGGCTTTTAGGACACAGTTAATATGAGTCATAAGCTATTATTTCTTACAGCAAAGGATACAAGACACATGGGCTGAATTCTGGAGAAAATCAGGCACGAGCTTCCAAGAGTCCTCTCCCAGTGGACTCAAACAGGATGTGCTTAATTCCTTCAATAATGAGTTGTGGCAACATGTGTTTACCAGGGAAATTCATTAGCAACCCAAAGTTTTTATTGGGGCACCTCTGCTTCTCATGTATTAAAATTTCAGATTCTTAGCAGGAAAGCAGGTGGTACATATAAATCATATTGTTTGGACACACATTTTAGGCACTCTTAGTATTTGAGGGAAGTTCTATATTGGTATAGGGAACTGTTTACTATTCAAATTCCCAGATGCCAGCGAAGGGACATGCTTGAAAGCCGGCTTTTCTAGGATAGCAGTCTTAGGCTTACTATGTTCTTTCTTCAGCACAGCTTACCTGCAAAGGAGAATGGTAGCCACGTGTCTAATTCAAACTCTATACTACGGAAGAAGTGGAGAATGGATTTGAAGGGATAACTTGCAGTCTGCTATGTAACTTACACACTTTATGACTTTGCACAAGTTTCTTAGACCCTCTGCTCCTTTGGCTAATACACGTGCTTTCGACACAGTACATCCATTGAACTGTGCTTGGCACAAAGTAAGTGCTCAAAAACAATTACCGTATTTTTCCGTGTATAAGACACTATTTTTTTCTAAAATCGTTAGACTGAAAATCAAGGGGTGTCTTATACAGGGAAGTCAGCCGAGAAGGAGCCGAGCAGGTGCATAGCTGCCCATACCTTGTCAAACAGGTTTCCTCCAATCACGAGCCTTATTGTTACTGACATCAACTGAAGTCGTAATTGGAGGTGGAGGTGGAGAGTGCACAGATGCAGGACCAGAGCATTCTGAGCCCATAAAGATGTCAAAAAATAAAAAGATAAATACCGTTAAGCGATTGTCTTACTCTGCAAAATTCAAACTGAATGTAATCAGCTATGCAAAAGAGCATGGAAATAGAGGCAGAGAGACAATTTAGACCTCCTCCCACTGAGTGTATGATCAGACAGTGGAGAAAACAGGAAGAACAACTTCTTAAGATGCCAAAAAAGAAGAAGGCCTTAAGAGGAAAACCAGCAAAATGGGCAAACTTGGAGCAGAGGCTTAAGACTTGGATTATGGAGCAGCACCAGAGTGGCTTATGTGTGTCAACAAAGCTTATTCAGTGTCAGGCAAGAATGTTTGCAAGTGAAATGAACATTGTTGATTTTACAGGAAAGGCACAATGGTGCTTCAATTTCACGAGGAGAGAAGGGTTGGCCATGAGAACACAAACAGTTAGCTCAGAAAATGCCACCAGTTTATGAGGATGATCTCACATATATAGACAGTGACTCAGAAGACAGCAGTGATACAATAGAAGTTGAAGAAATTGGTATGTCTGGAACTAATAGTGATGAAGAAGAGAGCAGCGATGCAACAGAGGCTGAATAAAGTGATATGCTGCATAATACCATAGTACTGGGATGTAAAGATGACCTGCGGTAACTACTAAATAAAAATGTGTTCTGTTTTCTGTTTAAAATATTGATTTCTTAACTTTAGGTTGGAAAGGGGGGGTGTCTTACACATGGAAAAATATGGTAGTTATGTTATTATTATCATTATTATTACTATTAGTCTTTTCTTAGAGAATGTAGGATGGTTTATCTCTTCCTTCCCATTCTTAACTCACCAGAAACTGGAAGTTTTATCAGGAGTGCAATCTGGACTGCTGCCTCCCTGCAGCTTTCTCTCTTGCAGATATTTGGGTCATTTTCATAGTGTAACTGAAGTGCCCCAGGCCCCTAACTTTGGGAGGTAATCCTTCCCTTTAGCATCCAAATATAATAAGCAGTGTCTCCATCTCAAGCCTTCTACAGGAAATTCAAACTTTTCCCCAAATCTTCCCGAGTATTCTTGATTTTGCCTATCGCTTCTCTCTTTAAACACTTACCTTTGATTTCTCTTCGATCACTTCTCTGAATCTTTATGTGTTTTCAATCTTGCAGTGTCCGTTCCCCGCCACCTCCCCCTCTCCCCGCCAAAGTGGATATGAGCCTCCCTTTGTTTATCACAGCTAGACTGGAACTAAACTGCCATACACTGGGTCCATGTTGGTGAATATAGCTCATGGAAGTTTAATGAGTAAGACAGAAGATAAATTAAAATTCACTACTAGACATCACAGTGCCAGAAGTCACATCTGCCACAGGTGCTCCTTATCATCTCTCTTTTTTGCCTCTTGCCTCCCTGGTACCATCTGCCCTTTTGCTGGAACCTGCTAGAAAATGGAATCTCTTCTAGATGCTACCCATCATGCCACAAGAAGAACTGAAAAATCCCCCAACATTTAAAAAACAAAAGTGAACAGACAAAAGAAACTCTAAATCAAAAACATTCAAGGAAGTTGCTCTTCATCTTTCTGTTACATTGGTGATCCTATTTAACCCATCATCTAGACTCTTTCATAACTTGAATCCTACTGCTTCATTTCTACTACTTCCACCTTTGTGCCTCAGCCATTTAAGATTCCTTCAATTCTTCCAACATGTTCTCTCCTTCCTCTAAGCCTTCGCATGTTGTATGCTCTCTGCTTGGGTCACCCCATCCCTAACCCCGTCTCTTTAACTGACTCAATCCTATACATTCTTTTGATATAAGCTTAAATGTCATTTCTTCTGGGAAGCTTTTCCTGAAGCCTCAATTTTAGATTAGACTCTCCTACTGTGTTTTGCCATAATAGCAGTAATAGTTTCCTGTGGCTGCTATGACAAATTACCACAAACCAGGTGGCCTAAAACAACAGAAATTTTTTCTTACAGTTCTGGAGCCTAGATATCTGAAATCCAGGTGTGGGAAGGGCCATGCTGTTTCTGAAGATTCTAGAGAAGGATCCTTACTTGCCTCTTCCTACCTTCAGGAGTGGAATCCGGACTGCTACCTCCCTACAGCTTTTTCTTGTAGATTTTTTTTTGGTCATTTACATCGTATAACTGAAGTGGTGGTTGTCTGCAATCATTGATGTTCCTTGGTTTATAAATCTATCTCTTCAATACGTGCCTTTATGTTCACAGACTCCTTTCCTGTCTCTTCTCATAAGGCCCACCCAGATATCTCTCCTTCACACGTGCTATGCTCTCTGCTTGGGACACCCCACCCCCAAGATAAGATGTGACCTCATCTTGTCTTGATTACATCTGCAAAGATTTCTTTCCAAATGAGGTCACATTCATAGGTTCCGGGTGTTAGGACTTCAACTTTTTAGGGGACACATTTCAACTTACCATAGTAGCACACATACTTAGTGTACAGCATAGTAGTTATTTCCCCCAGACTGTAAGCTCCTTCAGATCAGAGACCTAATCTGTCTGATCCACCATTGTATCTCCAGAGCCCAGCAGAGAATCTGGCATATTGCAGATGTTCAGAGAATATTTCAATGAATGAATAAGGGAATACTGTGCTTTACTCTTCCATCCAACCCCTACTTCTTCCCACTATCATAGCCTTAGTGTCCTCTGAAATTCCTGAATCTTAGACACCAATCACCAAATCCTACTGAACTCACTCCTAGCTATCTTTTGTTGATGGCTGGCATTGCCTTCTCTTCTCTAGTCATTACCACCATCCTAATTCAGAACATGGTCATCTCTCCCCTGGACTACAATGAAGGCCTCTGGAATGTTTCTCTGACATTCCCTTCCAGCCCCTTTCCTATCAATTTTTCCACACTGCAACTTGAGTGATCATATTAAAATGTAAATTTCATATGTCATTCTACTGCTTAAAACTTGTCAATGCCTTCTCACCACATATGGGATAAATTTCAAAATTTTGAATATGGCTTCTGATGCTGTCAATGATTTGAGTCTCAGCCTCCCTCTCCAACCCCTCTCAACCAACCTTCTTTTTGTTCTTTATGCACTGGACATAATGTAGTTTTCATCATCTCAACCCTTTGCAATGCCATTCCCTCTGTCAGGGATGCTCTTCCCACCCATCTTGGCCTGGCTAACTGCTACATCTTTTTCACATCTCAGTCCAAATCTCTTTTTCAATTAGGCTCCATGACTGCCCTCCCTGGTCTTAGTAAGATTCCCCTGCTATTAATGCCCTCAGAACAGGTTCTCAGTACACCAAACATTTCTCTTTTGTAAACCTCATCACATTTACATTCTTTGTTCAATGTCTGTCTTCTGTCTTCCATGCTACAGTGTAAACCACATGAGGACAGGGGTCAGGCCTAGCTTGTTCACCTCTGTATCCCCAGCATTACCTGACATATATGATGCTCAGCACATTTTTGTTTGGAGAATGGATGCATTGGTCAGCTGCCATTTCTCTTTGTTCTTTGATTCAGCCCTAATGTTGGGAAGCCACTTGTGATGCATGATTTCTAGAAGTCAGAGTTTGTGGTTCTTTTCTTGCATAGCTTCTTTCAGTTTCGGACTTCTGTGGGCTTTCCCTTGCTTAGCAGAACTTCTTCCCTGGAGGAAGAAGTGTATGGTGGTTAGAGTGAGGAAGTCTTTATTAGAAGTCAGAACTTTATATTGCTGGGGTTAGAAAGGGGAAATCTTTACCAAATTCCCAACATTGTGTTGAGGTGGGGTGGAGAGGCCAGTGCAGTCACCCAGATTGCCTCTCTCACCACCACTCTTGATGGGGTGAGGGGAGAAAGTGGAAAAAGAATATTACTGTTGGGAAAGGACATGGAGATAGATATACAGACACTGACTATGCATTGCTCTTCTAGAAGTTCTTAGGATGTTTCTTTCTAATTCTTACTGTTTTCCTTAAGATGAAGATTCACAAATACACAGTATTTATAATTTCCCCACTCATTGCCCAACAGTATAGGCCCCAAGAATTGAAGTGTCTTATATTTGATCATCTATATATGGTTCAATAAATGTTTATTGGGACTTCCTATGGGCTTAGGATATAAAGTGTATATAATAGGGCCTGACTTCTTGAGTAACCCATATGCTGACTGCAAAGAAAAACCCATCAGTTTAAAGATATGTTACACCATGGTAGGTGCTATGACAGACAGGTATGTGAAGTGTTTGAGGAACCCAGAGGAAGAAGGCAGAACTTTCATGTTATTGGGAAGCTTGCACACTACTGTCGTAATCAAGTGGCTGTATCATCTCAAAGGCTTTTAATTATATCTTGAAATATATTCTCTATATGAACATGTTCTGTGATTTTCTACATTATCTTTCAGTTCCCTGGGGGGCAATGGAACCTAAAGGTTAAGAGAAGGGGGCCTGAAGATAGGTAGACCTGGATTTCAAATCTGGGCCTATGCCTTACCATCCAGCTGGGTGACTTAGAAGAATCACTTACTCTCCCTCATCCATTAAAGGGTGTGCAAGTGCAGGATTAAATACTATGGAGCTACACATTCAGCATGGTGCCTGGCATGCAGTAGGAGTAGGTGCTCAATTATATTTCACCAGGTGATTGTCACTTTTTGTGCTGCTGGTGGTGACAGAAACTCATAGAGACTTGGTTGCTGATTTTTTAAAAAGACTTTTACTGGTATAAAAACAATTTAAACATAATATAAATACATTATAAATATTTCTTTTAAAAACATGTATAAGTTAGCAATTTATTTGAGGTAAGCCTACACATTCCAAGAAATGATCTGACTCTGAAACGAAGGTATTCAAGCTGTACAACCATCTGTTATTTTTTTCAAAACGAACACACAAAATATTTCAAGTGGCACTTTATAAAAATATAAATATCACTTGTATAAATTAACTCAACATCACATATTTAAATATCAATAAATTAAAAATAATTAAAATAGTGTCCTATTGCTCATACTTTTAGTTCTTCATAGAGAACAACATAAGTTATGTACCCAGCGGACAGCTTTCTGACCAGAGAAAGGAATGTCCATGAGTTGCAACCATCTTAGATGCCCAGGCTACATCCGGATAGCCCTCTGAGTGAACTGCAGGAAGTCTTCGAGGCTTCGCAGGATGAGGTGAATCGTCGTGGTCTTCAGCCAATTTTTCTGTGCATGCATCTTCTCCAGCAGGCCAGTGTTTGTGGTTGGGTCAGGGATGGTTTCTTCAACGGGGTTCTTCATCTGGAGGGAAAGAAAGCAAGAAGAATTGTTTAAATATTGAACAAATTCTTTTCAGTGGAGGGATGCTCTGGGCTGTGGGGATATGTTCAGATTTGGGGTGAAGAAGACTAATTGGGACCACCTACCCTGCCTTTCCTAGATAGGGTGAGGTGCTTTTCCTCTGAGCCCACCCTTTCATAGCAACTGAGTTCTAAGCATCCCTTTGCCTCTCTGGCTCCTTTAGATCATAAGCATCCCAAGGGCAGCCACAGTATCTTACTTATCCTCTGTTGTCTTAGCCAGTGCCTGGCACATGTTTGAAATTTAATATTCAAATGAAGAATCTATAGTTAGAGGCATTTCAATGGATCTTGAGTGGCCTCTGACACTAATATTTCCCTCCAGTTTCTCTCACCCATCTATTCAGCATCTGTTGAGAGTCCACTTATCTAGTGGTGTAGGAGGACTGGGAAACACCTTCCCATAGACCCACTGACATGGGGCACCTCCAGGCGTGGCCTGAGCACTACAGCAATGGCATCACCTGGAGCTTGTTAGATGCAAGTCTCAGGTCTCACCCCAGACCTGCTGAATCAAGCTCTGCATTGGAACAAGACCCCCAGGGAATTTGTGTGCACATTAAAGTGGGAGATGCTCCCACTTAAGGCAAAAGACAGGATTAGCACCCATAGGCTTCTCCATACAGGGACTTTTTATTGAGCTCTGTTTGGCTCATCTATACACGGTGCCATCAAGTCTCCGTCATGTGGCAGTTGAGTGGCCAGCTGGTAGTACCAAAGACCTGTACCTGTTCCTCCAGCCTTTAGCCAATTTTCTGTATTAACTCTTCTTCCAAAAAGTTGGAAAAAGGAGTTGCTACCATAATGATAAGAATGTCACTTGGCAATACTTAAAATATTAAAATAATTTTTGTGCTCTCTGTTCTTTGTGATTATGGATCACTGAGCAGGGTTGTATGTGCTTCCTTCTGCCTCTACAGATACTTTTTTTTCTTTCTTATTTCTTAAGCTATTAGGAGTTGATGTCAAAATCTACCTCACTTAACATAGTTTTAAATATAGTTATTGATATCCTTTGCAGAAGAGATCTAACCTTCCCCCCTCCCCCCTACAACATACACACATAAAAACAGTTCTAACTATCAGGAAATACTTCTCAGATCCTTTCCTTTACATGCAACTATGTCTTCTGAATTGGCTTTACATTCCCAAATTGTCTGGGCTGCTTTCTTTGAGACTGTATTGGCTACACTGAGTGAGGAGACAGGCGACACTCACCTTTTGCCTCAGGATATTGACCAGGGCTTTGGTTCCTATCTTCATGGCCTGGGCATGTCCCTCAAATGTGTTCTGGAGGTACTCCAGGTATACCTGAAACTCCAGAAGACCGGTGGTGATTCTTATCAAGCAGGTCTCCTAAGAGGAAAGATGGTGGGAAAATTGGTTATTGCCAGGAAGATACAATGAATTTTAAAAGTTAAAATTACTATAATTTGCTCAGCCAGCGTAGCTCAGTGGTTGAGTATCAACCTATGAACCAGGAGGTCATGGTTCGATTCCTGGTTTAGGGCACATGCCCAGGTTGTAGGCTTGATCCCCAGGGTGGGGTGCACAGGAGGCAGCCAGTCAATGATTCTCTCTTTTCATTGATGTTTCTATCTCTCTTTCCCTCTTCCTTCCTCTCTGAAATCAATAAAAATGTATTTTTTAAAAATAAAATAAAATGTTTAAAACAAAATTGCTATAATTTAACAACTTTTCCCTCTCCATCCCCACCTCTCACTCCCACCCCTGGGAACTTCCCATACTTCTTAGGCATCATGCTTTGAGACATCAGACAGCACCAGCTGCCCTAATTTAAGTATCTGGACAATCAGAAACATCACTTAATTTTACTCAAAGCCCAGTGGATGCTAGAATGTGGCAAGGGGGTCCTTCTCTATTCTCCCTTTAATGCTCTTCCCTCTGGCTGCACTCCTGCCCTTGTCAATGTTGGGCTAAAACCTTTTATGGAATAATCAGAAGTCAGCACAGGTTATCTCACTGCCTAGAAGGAGAAAGGTGTAGAGAATAACCTCAGCAGGGAGGACAACACTAAGGGCAGCCAAGGAGAAGAAAGGTCACCGAACTACCACCTCATACAGGATAAACCAGCTAAACCTGCTGGGGTTTCTAACACATGACCATTGTGAAAATCCCAAGGGAGGCTGGCTGTCTCTGACTATGCCATTCAAAAATAAGTTGCCTTTACAAAGATTTCTGTTGGCCTCCTCATGAAATTTACACAATATTCTTTACATCTATGGCCTTCGTTGTTGCCTGCCTGTCTGTGTGTACACAGACCTGCATGCAAGGTGGAGAACTTGGGAATAGCTAACAGTGAACATGATGTGTGGGTACCTGATTGAATCCAGAATGGAAGCATCCATCTTTTCTGGCCAGTTTTGGAAGGTTCAGGTTGTTTTCTGTCAGTACCTCCTTGCTGTTTTTACACGATTCATGGTTGTCACACATCTGGGAAGAAATACCAAAACTGTTATCATGTGCCTCTAACACAAACACCACTAGAGGGCCTAGTCATGTTCCACCATGGCCAGGAAGTTCTCGTAAGAAAAATGAAGTCAGAATCCATTAGCATCCAGACAAGCAAGATCTAGTGGAGGATGGGCACTCTTGGGTTCAATTCCAGGCTCACTTGTGACTTCAGGCTTGTCTCACTGTCCTGAGTATCAGTGTCCCTCTCTCCAAATTGGGGATAATGAAGCACTTCCGCATAAGTTTGTTGTGAGGATGAGACATAATAGTTATAAAAAGTACCTGGCACATACTACCTACTTAATACATTTCGATAATAATTGAGTGAATATCATTTGAGCCATAGAATGTTCCAGCTGAAAGAACCTGTGAGATCATCTAGTCCTATCCCACAGTTTTACAGGTGGAGCTTAGAGGTGGTAGGAAATTTGCTCAAGATCACAAAGCTGGTTCAGCAGAACCAGAGGAGATTTGGGGTGCCCAAATCCCCTTTGCTGTGTTCTTTTCTTTCTACAAAACAGTCAAACTACCTTGCATTTAAAGTTTAGGAGCTGCTTTAATCTTCCTATGATTTTGCCTCTTTGGTGGGCTATCGAGTTTGCAGTATATAAGCTGGAATGACATTGAGGAATTCCTAACTATCACGCTTATATAACTTAAAAGTACTGTGACTATCCTGAAAAGCTGAACATTCATTTCAGGTGCCACTTTTCTAATCCTCCCAAAGTCCAAGAGACACAAAAAAAGATCAACAGACCTTATTTTTTGGTTAGGGAAAGGGAGTCCTAAGAAACAGTGACCCTCAGCTCATGTCAAGTATGGAGTGGGGAATGGGTCAGGGCACATGGATTCCAGCCCCGTTCTGTATTTTCCAGGAGGGGACGGGAGTCCCTGAGACCAGCAGCAGAGGAGAAATACATAAGACAGTCTGCTTCTTTGATGTCAAATCTAAACTCCCCCAGAAGAACCCATCAAAGACCTCCCAATGCAGGAACCCTGTCCCCATCCAGGGGCAAGGAGAGGCATGCCCACACAAGCCTTCCATCACCCTCCATTGAGCTTACCCACCTTATTTTTCACGTCAGAGATTTCGAGGAGGATGGACTTAATGAGGTTTTCAATTTGTTCTGAAGAGGTGAGTGGTGGTCTGTTTGAGGTGGTATCATCTTTAGAATCTTCTCCCCGGGGAACCGGGGTAGGGAAAGCAGTAGTCATCACCAGGAGCAGCCCCAGGGAGAAGGCCACTGGACTGAAGGTGTCTGTGCCGGAGGGAAGGGAGAGCAGCAGTGAGCAGCCTGCACAGCTGGGGAAGCTGTGCCTCTGGCTGCTGGCTGCCCGCCAGCCCTCAGAGCGCACACCCTCTCTCTCACCCAGGCACAGCCTCCGGCCTCCGGGCGGTTCCCAGGCTAGGGATTTCCTTCACTTACTTGTGGAGAGGGAGTTCATAGCTGGTTCATAGAGGGAGATGGAGCTCTCTTTTCTTCCTGGTGGGCTCGAGGACAGAATGAGCCTCAGACATGCTCAGCCTCATATTTATTGAGGGTTGAAATTCTAATATTGAGACTCATGGGAAAATCCCACATTTGATAAATCTTTTTTGGAGGATGGGGGTGGGGCCAGGGTGGGTGGGGCTGATTGGAAACCTTATTAAGATTGTGCAATGTGACGTCCTTTAGCATCATCACAGGAATGAAAACCAGGGAAATGTGCCGCTTAGGTCATTACCAAGGAGCCCTAGAAGCAAGATCACTCTTCCTCTACTTTTTTTTTTTTTTTTTTTTTTTTTTTTTTTTTTTTTTTTTAGTGACTCAGCACTTTGGCATGTGTTGAGGAAAGTAAAGCTAAAGTCATCCACAAAGTTTTAGAGGGTTGAAGAAGCTAAGGCTGACTATGACTTTAAAAAAACTTTAATTACCAGATTAACAGGCTGAGATTTAGTTTTCCAGTTTTTTTCACATTTGTAAAAACCAAGAGGTTCTGAGTTTCCTCAGCCCACCACAGCCCACCAGCCTGGGGTTACACTCTGAGCCATCGGCAGTACTTGTCTTTGCTGGCCCTTGCCATGACCAGCTGTTGCAGAAATACCTGCCTGCCCCCAAATCTTGTGCAGTTAATCTCCGGGAGTCTCCAGGTGCAGTGTGTGGAGCCTACAAAAATGACTCTCGTGCCACCATTTATAAGTTCTCTCTTCACCTGTTCCAACTCACGTCGGCCTGGTCAGCTACAGCCCTGCTCTCTCCCTAGTGGCCCCTTAGGACCCTGCTGTGAAGACTTTGATCTCTGTGCCAAGAGGGCTGTCTTGGGCTGCTGTGCTGTCCCTGCTGCTGGCAATGGGGGATCCCACTCCCGCAGAGGAGCCCCAAGGTGCCTGCCTGGGTGGGTGCTGGGTCTGCTGGAGCCCTCAAGTTAGTGACACCCATTTGGTTCAGGAAAAAGTGGGGGCAAATACTACTCACCTCTTTGATGGGATGTCAAAGGAGTACCTTGTGGCATTTTCTGGAGCTTGTGTTCATAGCTTCCTCCTGCTGTTTTACTTGATTTGAGTCCACAGGCGGCTGGGAAGCAATCAAACACAGGCTCCGCTCTAGGCTCTGATCACGGTTCTCCTCTAGTGCCCCAGCCTTTCTCATTGGCCGAGCTTGACCAGGCTCCCTCAGCCCTTACAATGACGACGTCTCTTGCAGGAAAGTCCTTGGTCTCATGCAAATAGGCTCATGACCAGGCCGTCCCACCAGTCTCCCAGACACCCAAACAGCTCAGATGATTGGCTCCAGGCTGAAACTAGGACCCTCATAGAGCACACACACAAAAACACACACACAAACCCTCAAATTTATTTGCAAAACAGCGTTATCACAAAATTAGCTTCTTTGCTTTGCAAAGAGGATCTCGCCTAGATTGCTAAGACAAGGAACTCTGCTACGGTATTACAAATATGCATTGATTTACTCAAGTTTTGTTTTGCACACAACACTACAGGACCCACCTGTTGGAGAAAGTGAGGTCATCCTTTCTTTCACTGACTTTCTACAGAGAGGCAGGTCCCGCCGTGGCGGCAGCAGTGGTGCTAGTTCGAAAATGAAAATGGGAGAGGATGGTTAAATGGTTTCCTTTTTAGTGCTCTTAGGTCTTGAGCAATTCAGACACCCTCAGCTGAGTCCTCACTCCTGCACTGAAGGAAGCCACCCGTCCTGGCTCCCCTGTGATGCACGTGACAGGTCTCTTGTTTGGGATTGCCTTTTTCCTCACCTGTTTTTTTAGAAAATGTGATTCAGTAAATTTTAAATACTTAGTGACTCTACAACAACATACAGATTTTTTTTTTCAATTAAAAGTTTTGAAAATAGGAAGTACATGTGCATGATAAAATATTCAAATAAGACATCAGGGTATATAAGGAAAAGTGAGTCTCCTTCCTCTCCAGCTTCTCTCCCCAGAGGCAGTACCTGAGCCACAGAATTTTCAACTAAATCCTCTGTTATCCTGATCTGGGTGAGGCTCTCTGAGCTACTCAGGTACTCACCTCTGTATTTTCATTATTGGTTTGTATATTATGTACACACAGTCATACACAAGCATACACATACTCTACTTTCCTCTTGTTTGGGTGTCACCTAGGCAATGCTCTATGGGAGCGCACATGGTAGACCACAGGCTTCTATGTCACACAGCTTGGGTCTAAAGCCCAGCTCTGCCTCTTGCTGTTTGACCCTAGCTAAGTTACCCCAAGGCTCAGTGCCCTTTTATGTTCATCTATAAAATTGGGGGAATAGCCCTAGTTGGTTTGGCTCAGTGGATGGAGCATCGGTTTGCGGACTGAAGGGTTCCAGGTTTGATTCCGGTCAAGGGCACATGCCTGGGTTGTGGGCTCAAACCCCACTGGGGGGCCTGCAGGAGGCAGCCAATCAATGATTCTCATCATTGATGTTTCTATCTCTCTCTCCACCTCCTTCTCTGAAATCAATAAAAATATTTTTAAAAAATCCACAAAAATAAATAAAATAAAATTGGGGGAATAACAATTCTTCCCATATTACTGTTGTGCAGACTGAATGAGACAAAGTGTTTAAAATCCCTGGTGTGCAGTAATCCCTCAGTAAATACTGCCTCTTTGCAACATTCCTGGGTCTCTGACTGGGAGAACTCTTCCAGCTGAGCTCTGCAGTGTCTTGCCAGTGAGGAAACTATGTATGAGCCAGACCACTGTGTCAGCCACCATCTGAAGAAATAAGGTTCTATGTTTTGTTGAAAATACCTTAGACAAAAGTGGAAAATGAAAGAAAAAAAGTGATGTCCCCTCTTTTTTTTTTTTTTTTTTTTTTTTTTTTAGAACATTAGGATCCCAAACCTGGTTTCCTAATTTATTTATTAAATATATGTTTTTATTGATTTTTTAGAGAGAGAAGAATATATATAAACATCATCAATCGGCTGCCTCCTGCACACCCCCCACAGGGGATCGAGCCCATAACCCAGGCATGTGTGCTAACCAGGAATCAAACCCAGCGGCTTCTTGGTTCCTGGGTCGATACTCAACCACTGAGCTACACCAGCCAGGCTGGTTTCCCAATTTAAATAACGAGCCCAGCTTGCGTCTTGTGCTGCACGCCATTTCCAAGGCTTTCCACAAAGTGTTTTTATGACAGAAGCCTGCAGCCTTCCCTGTCCATCGTCATTTTCATTATTCAAAATCCTCGGTGGGCAAGGGAGCCAGACTTAATCCCAGGTCTGTGCTCTCGGCATCTAGGAAAGGTGCAGCTGTGTGGGGCTGGGAACACACACATGGTGGGTGGGAGGCTGGGGAACACTGTCTTCCACCTTGCATACGCTAGATCAGGGGTCCTCAAACTTTTTAAACAGGGGGCCAGTTCACTGTCCCTCAGACCGTTGGAGGGCCGGACTATAGTTTAAAAAAAAACTATGAACAAATTCCTATGCACACTGCACATATCTTATTTTGAAGTAAAAAAACAAAACGGGAACAAATACAATATTTGTATTTGCATGTGGCCCGCGGGCTGTAGTTTGAGGACCCCTGCGCTAGATCCTAGGTCTTTATCTTGCTTGTGGGAGAAATGAACTCTCCTGTGCTCCTAAGTATAATGCAACACCCATAGCTCCACCATGATAGCCTCCTTTCTTTGGATGTCAATGGATTTTCCACTTGAAGAGCTCATCCCTCATATTTTAATATGTACAAATGACCAGGAAAGGTGGTGCTGTTAGCATTTACTAATAACCTCAATGGCTGGATTTGAAATGACTGCCAGCTGAGACCAAAAGAGGCAGGACAATGGGAATGTGTGGGGAGGAAGAAGGGAAACCAAGGTAGCTTTGCTTCCTTGACCACTGTGTCTAGGACTGGCTGGTCCTGCCTTTGCCCTCAGAATTACTGTCCATGACTGCTTTCCTACATGTCGGTGGAGTCCAGTTTAGAGCATCCATAAATGCATTCGAGTTGAAGGGGGAAAAGTAGCTTGCATTTGTCTTAAGCTCTCAGGAGGTGTTTCCCACATTTCAGTTAAAATGTGGCATGGGGCTCTTCGTCTTCATTCTGGGGGGTTGGGCCTATGATTTAGCAGGAGGGGGGATCCCAGGAAAAAAAGGAGAAGTCACTGGGGAGTAGGGAACTTGCAGTTGCTGTCAGATGTGGTTTCACTTGTCACTAAGTCATAAGAAGCTTCTAACTGAAATAGTGGGTTATTTGACAGTTTCTTCTGGGGCTGCATCTCCCATAGCAGATACCAGGACTGTAAGGCTCTGGGAAATGTCTCTGCTTTGGGAAAAGCAGTGGCATTACCTGGAGAGAAAATATAGACACATGTGTTATGTCTACTTGGAAAAGGCTGCCTGATCTTGGAGGGCAGCCAGGCCTGGAGACCAAAACTCTGGATAGTTCTAAGCAGGGCCCGTCTCAGTCCTGGTCCCCACAACCTCAGCTCTGATGTCCAGTTGTAGCTCCTGGTGACTTCTTGGTCTGGCCTCAGCTTTGCTGGGGGTGAAGGTCTCTCAGGGCCAGGGAGGGGCACATCTGCTCTGCCGGATTCCTCATTCAGAACTGTGCGGGCAGGTCAACTGTTCTGTGCCCTCATTGTTTTGCTATGTGCTCAGTTACCTTCCCCTCAGGAGGTGGGAAGTCCCAGGCATCTTGGGAGGGAAGTGGCCTCTCCTGGGGCAACAATGTACACTCCCCTTGCCGTGGGGACCACACCCCTCCCTGTGTGCCCTTTCCCCTGAATTTCAGGCTTGGAAGAGAGTTCCCAGACCTCTAGAACTTAATAAGCCAGTTGCTCTGAAGCTGGTTTGGTGATGAGAACTTGCATTGCTGACCCTGGTGGAGTTCCATTGGCCCTGCACCCCAGGGCGGGGAGGTCCCTTAGGCTGAGTTTCAGTGCTCTATCTCTTCTCTATCTGTGGAGTACACACCTTCTCTGTTGGTGGTTGCTGGTTCTGCTTTACAATTAGGAAACATCAACTGGTCAGCAAAGAACACTGAGTTAATTTATCCTCACAAGTCATTTGAGCCATCTTCGGTTTCTCCAAAGGTCGCAGCTCTCTCGTGTTCGGTATCATAGGCAGAAACTAAGCATGCAAATGCATTCACTAGTTCCTTCTACTCTTTCTCTCAAAATTAAAGTACTAAGAACCCACTTGAAAGCATCACATATAATGGTAAGACCAGGGGATTCTGCTGGCCAAGTTATGACGTACTTCACCTCCTTTCCCTGCCCTTTTGGCTACTATTTATTTTTTTAAAAAAAGTGTCTTTGTCTTTCTGAACTAAGCCTCATGTGCGTTCTCCTTAGCAAGCTGGATCCATGAAGGTAGGAAAAGTCTCTCTAGTCCTCATGGTGGAATAATATCCATGAGATGCTTTGGACATGTTGAGCACACTGTAATTCGGAGACAATGGGTTTATTATTCCTGAAGAAGAGTTCACCTGGATTAATTAAAAATATTACAGAAGAATTCAGATCCAGGTAAGCAAGTTTAAGAATCAGAGGTGATTTCTTCCTGGTCTTGAGTTCTGTGTATGGGTGTGGGTATGTACAGCACAGAGCAGAGTCCTTGACCTACAGATCATAGGCAGGGCTCCAAGGGATGCTACCCTCACTGTGTAAGGGAGGTCTTAGAAGCCTGTGTTCACAGGAAGCTCTACTGCTGGTCTACCATGACTTTGGTCTGCCAGGCCTGTGGCTTCTCCTATGCTGTGGGATCTCCACCATTGTGTGTATCTGAGCAGCAGTATTGTGTCCCCCAAGGGCTCTGTGGTATGATGGCCCTATATCACCCATCCTGGAGCACATGCACTACTTTTCTGTGAATGAGAGGTACTAACAGGAGAGAAGGCACACTTGCTACACTGGTCAGCTTGGCAAATGAACAGGATGCAGGGAAATGGTTTCTTCCACCCTGGCATTTGATATTCTCTTTTGGTGATCTTAACTTTTTTAAAATAAATCTTTATTGTTCAGATTATTACAGATGTCCCTCTTTCTTCCCCCTATTGGCCCCCTCCACCAGGTTCCCGCCCCGTGCTATTGTCTGTGTCCATAGGTAGTGCATATATGCATATAAGATCTTTGTTTAATCTCTTCCCGCCCCCTCACCCTCTTCCCTCTGAGAATCATCAGTGTATTCCATTTCCATGCCTCTGATTCTATTTTATTCACCAATTTATTCTGTTCATTAGACTTCTTATTTGTTTATTTTGATTTTTAGATTCAATTGTTGATAGGTATGTATTTGTTGCCATTTTGTTGCTCATATTTTTGATCTTTTTCTTTTTCTTCTTCCTCATCTTAAAGAATACCTTCAACATTTCATATAATACTGGCTTGGTGGTGATGAACTCCTTTAGCTTTTCCTTGTCTGCGAAGCTCTTTATCTGACCTTCCATTCTAAATGATAGCTTTGCTAGGTAGAGTAATCTTGGTTGGAGGTCTTTGCTATTCATCACTTTGAATATTTCTTGCCACTCCCTTCTGGCCTGCATATTTTCTGTTGAGAAATCATCTGACAGGCATATGGGCATTCACTTGTAGGTAACTAACTGCTTTTCTCTTGCTGCTTTTAAGATTTTCTCTTTGTCTTTACCCTAGGCATTTTAATTATGATGTGTCTTGGTGTGGTCCTCTTTGGGCTCCTCTTGTTTGAGATTCTGTGCTTCTTGGACTTATAAGTCTATTTATTTCATCAGGTAGGGGAAGTCTTCTGTCATTATTTCTTCAAATAGGTTTTCAATATCTTGCTCTCTCTCTCTTCTTCTGGCAACCCATAATGCGAATAATTGGTATGCTGGACGTTGTCCCAGAGGCTCTTTACACTACCTTCATATTTTTGGATTCTTATTTCTTTTTGCTCTTCTGGTTGGCTGTTTTTTTTTGCTTCCTCATATTTCAAATCGTTGATTTGATTCTCAGAATCCTCTACTGTTGAATCTCTGTATATTATTCTTTATTTCAATCAGTGTATGCTTAATTTCTGACTGGTCCTTTTCCATTTTTTTGGATGTTTCTAGAAGATTCTTAAGTAACTTTATAACTGTGGTTTTGAATTCCATATCCAGTTTTCTTTTTTCCATCTTTCATTTGTGACATATTTCTTTGTCTTCACATTTGTTTCTATGTATTAGGTAGAGCTTCTATGTCTCCTTGAGTTGGTAGAGTGGCCTTGTGTAGTAGGTGTTCTATAGGGCCCAGTGGCTCCCCAGTCAACTGAGCTGGGAGCTCTATGTGTACCCCTTTGTGGGCAATGAGCACAGTCTTGTAGTTGAGACTTTATTGCTGTTGGTGTCACTGGAAGTAATTGACCTCTAGGCCAATTGGCTGTGAGGACCAGCGTGACTACAGTGGGAGAGCAGCTATGCAGGAGACATCCCTATGGAGCAGGACTTGCTTCAGTGGGGCTTTGGTGCTCACTGAGTCTGTCTCTTGAGTGTGTTGCTTATGGGTAGAGTTGTAATCTGTTATGGTCTGGCAGTGACCACTGGGTACACTGGCTCTTGGGTCCAGGGAGATGCAAAGTCAGCCACTGCCTGGGGCCACTCAGCAGGAGCTACAGAGAGTACTACAGATTCCTCCTCTTTGTATTGGGTTTAGGTTTAGAAGTGCCAGATGAGGCCCAGCTGTGAAGCAAGGCAGGCTGGTGCTGGTGCTGGCCTTAGGCCAGGGGTGGGCAAACTTTTTGACTCGAGGGCCACTATGGGTTCTTAAACTGGACCGGAGGGCCAGAACAAAAGCATGGATGGAGTGTTTGTGTGAACTAATATAAATTCAAAGTAAACATCATTACATAAAAGGGTACGGTCTTTTTTTTTTTTTTTAGTTTTATTCATTTCAAACAGGCCGGATCCAGCCCGAGGGCCATAGTTTGCCCACGGCTGCCTTAGGCCTTTTATTGATAGGTTTGGGGCTCCCTGACCCAGCTGCAGCTTGTTTGAGATTTTAGCCTGACCAAGGACAGGCCATTAATATGCAAAGCCGCTGTATGCAGCTTGGGTGGGGTTATAAATTGGATGAGATAGGGTCTTAGGGAATCACAAGGGAGGAGCAAACAAATGGCTGCTAGTCAGCCCTGCGACCAAGGGCCAGCATAGGAATAATGATCTCTGTGAACACCCCCATCTGGGAGAAAGCCACCCATGAGTTCCTGCCCTGATGCCAGACAATCTAGTTCCTCCTCATATGTGTCTGTGTTCCCCAGAGCCTCATCCTGGTGCTGGAGCTCAGAGGAAGCAGGACCTTGTAAGTTCAGTTTGTGGTGCCGGCTTTTTAAGAGGAACAGTGGGGTCTCCAGCAGCTTCTGTGTCACTGAGCCCCAATCTGCACTGGTTTTTACAGCCCGTAGTTACAGGGACTTATTTTCTCAGCTCTGGGACCTGGGCTGGGCTTCTGGTGTGGGGCTGGGACCCCTTGCTCCTCTGGTCGGCCTCGGCAGAGACGATCTCCCTCCTGATTAAAAAAGTGTCATACGTGGGTGCCCAGCCAGCCCGTTCTGTGCCTTTGCACCTCCTACCAGTCTCAGTGTGATTTCTTTTTTACTTCTCTAGTTGTAGGACTTCCATTTAGCCAGCATTCCAGTGATTCTGGATGATGGTTGTTTCTTTATTTTTGTTGTAATTTTGATGTGGTTGTGGGAGGCGGCGAGTACAGGCATTTACCTATGCCACCATCTTCAAATTCTAATCTTAACTTTTAAAAGGGGAGACTGCATTCCTAAAGGTTTGTTCAGGGCCTAAGCAATTGCTGCTAACTGTATCTGATTTTCTTGTCCTTCTAGGACAGTGGTTCTCAACCTGTGGCCCTTAGATTTCATAACCACAGTATAGTCTTCCTTCTGAGGTATTTTGAGATATTGAGAATTGACATATTGGATCAAGCAGGTATTTATTGAATGCCAGGTGCTAGGCTAGATGCTTTACACACATTAATTCATTTAAACCCTACTCTGTGGAAGTGGCCATTATTAGCTTCACTTATGGATGAAGAAACTGAACCTCAGAGAGGTTAAATGACTTAAGATTATACAGGGTCCCAGAATCATGAAGAAGCTGGCAGGTGTTGGGAGGAGAGGTAAAATGTTCCTTTTCCTTCCTCTCTCTCTAGAGAGATGGTGGATAGATTAGGCATAGGGTTGCCAGATAAAATAAAAGATGTCCAGATAAATTTCAGATATACAATAAATAATTTTTAGTATAAGCATATGCCAAATATTGCATGGGACATACTTTTGCTAAAAAAGTATTCCTTGCTCAGCTGAAATTAAAATTTAACTGGGCACCTTGTATTTTTATTGGTTAGATCTAATAACCCTTGTCTTGGACCAGATTATGGGGGTGATTCTGAAAGCTAGTCAGAAGTGAAGGGAATAGGGAGCCAAGGAAGATGGTTTGAGAAGGGCAGTGACATGATAAAACTGTCAATCTGAGTGAGGAAAAGAAGACCCTAGGGCCGTGGTCGGCAAACTGCGGCTCGCGAGCCACATGCGGCTCTTTGGCCCCTTGAGTGTGGCTCTTCCACAAAATACCACAAAATACCACGTGCGGGCATGCACGTACAGTGCGATTGAAACTTCGTGGCCCATGCGCAGAAGTTGGTATTTTGTGGCGTACCCTAATTAAGTTAATAACAATGTACCTACCTATATAGTTTAAGTTTAAAAAATTTGGCTCTCAAAAGAAATTTCAATCTTTTTACTGTTGATATTTGGCTCTGTTGACTAATGAGTTTGCCGACCACTGGTAGGGGATTGGAGGAGGAAGTGGGCTTGCTGGTTCAGGCTCAAGAGAGCGACTGTGATCATCCTTGACAACTTTGTACTGGGTGATTCCTATTGGTAGCTTCATATTAGACAAGGTGGGTGTGTTTACATCATGGAAATTGGCAAATACTGCAAACCAGGGCCCCTGAAAGCTAGTTGTTAAATATCTTCCAGCACACCAGTGGATCCAAGGGAGCAAAAGGATAATTTGAAGGTAAAAATCAATGCAATCCAGAACTTGGTTATTATTTGGGTACTATTTAAGATTGTAGGAAAAGCATGCATCAAAGACATTATTTGATCTTACCTTTCAAAGGAAATTGGCCATAAATCCTTTAAAAATATTTTTATTGATTTTAGAGAGGAAGAGAGAGGGAGGGAGGGAGAGAAACATCAATGATGAGAGAGAATCATTGATTGGCTGCTTCTTGCACACCCCACACTGGGGACTGAGCCTGCAACCTGGGCATGTGTCCCAACCAGGAATCCAATTGCAACCTCCTGGTTCATAATTTGACACTCAACTATTGAGCCATGCTGGCCAGGCCAGCCATAAATCTTTTTAAGAAAAGAAATTGTTCTGGCCAAAGCATGCTGCTCCTATGTCTCAAAATGAAGGCTGTCAATATATGCATAACCCATGGACATAGACAGTAGTGCAGTAGGCCTCGGGGTGGTGGTATTCAGGTGCAGGATTAGGGGAGGTAAATGAAGCGGGGGTGGGGGGGAGTGGAGATCTGTAATACTTTCAACAATAAAGATAAATTGTTTAAAAATGAAGGCTGCTATTTGTATAAACAAGTAGGCATAGGCTATCAGCTGAGTTTGGGAGAGTCAGAATGTATCTAGGGCAGAATTTGTGTTTTACAGAATTAGAAGCCCTTCAGTTTTCCCAATTAGATATCAGCTAATGCCTTGGTGGATAGGGCAGAGGCTGAGCCCAGCTCTTGAGCCATGGCCCAGTTAGGGATAGAAGAGTGGTCATAATGAAAGAATTAGACAAAGCAAGGCAGATAATAGAACACCACAGGCCTAGAGATTTCTGCCTTGTCACTGACCCATCCCAACCAGAGCTGATGAATCAAGTCCAGCTTTGAGGCCCTCAGCGATCAGGATGAACCCTGAAGTATTCATAAGGTCCCCAAAGGATGCTTCTTAGGTCATACATTTAGCTCTTAACTGTACCAGAATTCACAAGGAATCACTTCTCCTACTGTTATTCTTGGCACTGGATCTTATTGTACTGCATCCTCTTTTCTGACTCAGCCCTGCTACGTTCTGTTGCACACATCTAGGATGTTGCATTAAAGACAAACTAACAGTACCCGTCTGATGACAGGAACCTGGTTGATACTTGACTATGCCATAGCCAAACTTCAGAATATTGAGTAAAATATAAAACTCCCTGACAGAAACTTGGATCAGTTACATGGCACAGCTCCCGGGCAGATCACATGAAGCTCTAGGCTACAATTATTTTTTCCTCTTTAAAGGATATAAATCTTTTCATATCAGTTTCAGTGCAGGGTAGAATGATATCTTTCGGATGTCATGACATCTCTCTGTTCTGAACTTTCATCAAGACTCAGACTGTGCCTGCACCCTCCGGGAAGCCTGCCCTGACCCATTTCCGGGAACAGTGAAAGCTGTCCTCCCAGCTGACCTACGGTATCATGTACCGCAGTAATCACTTTCCAGGCAGTGGCGTGCGGCACTGGCTTTGGAGCCAAACTGCCTGGATTCAAATCCCTGTTCTGTAACCTACAAGCTGGGTCCACTAAGAAATTACTGAATATCCGAGATTGATTTTTCTCATTTGTAAAACGGGAGGTGACAATTGTGCCTCACATCATACAGCTGTTAGAACCTATGTAAAGTGCTTAGCACCCTGACTGGCAGATTGTAGAAACATTCCTATGGCTCTCTCTCTGCAATTGACTGAGTTTCCCGAGGGCTTTATCTTTCCATGTGAGTTAATAGTACAGTTTTGAGCACTTCCTGGGAGCTCAGGGCTGCTGAGTGAATGAAAGGTAGGGTTTCCTTTCAACTGATTTGTGGAAAGTTATCCTGAGTTTACAAATAAAAAATAGTATAATTCATAAATTTATTTTTGTATGTATGTTTTTGAAAAGCCATATAAAATATTAAGCTCACCTGATTTTCAAATTAGAAACAAAGACTGTAATAGTTAATTCAACAATTAAAAATATATATGTATGCGTACTTATTCCATATTGCAGGCAGTACAGTTTACCAAAAAGAAACATGGATTTCAGAGACAGATTTTCTGCGCGTTTGACTTTGGGTTGGGCTTCAATCCCCTGTGCCTGAGTTTCCTCATTTGTAAATTTCAGCAGAGAAAACTTCCCTTCTGCGGGAGGTTGTGGGAATTAAATGAAGTCATACCCATACAGCACTCTTATTGGTATATTTCATGTGCTAAATTGTAAGAAGATGCTTTTTTTGTTGTTGTTTTGTTATATTAGACAGACGTGGGGCAAGGGAAAAGAAGGGAAATAGAAAAGAATCAAGGTAGGCAGGAATCAAGGTAGTTAAAAATAGAAATGGCTACAAAAATAAAGACAACTAAAGTGGTTTACAGATTTAACTTTGTTTTAAAAGATTATCCTTTCCTTTTTTTTTTTCATGGGTGACATACCCCTGGTACACAGTTCAAGAGGCACCAAAGGGTACTCAGTAAAAATGAAATCATTGCCACTCTGCCTGAGCCAAACAGTTTAGCTCTTTGAGGGCAAATGCTTCTACTGTTTTTTTTTTTTTCTTTTTCTTGTGATTCCTCCTAGAAATACTCCATACATTGATTAGCAAAATATTCGCCTTTCCCATGACATAACTTTTTTCTTCCAATGCAAGTGTTACACTGTTGCACGCCTTGCTTTCTTTTTGAATGTGTAGTCACAATCATTCCTTTTCAGGAGATTCAGGGCTCTCTCCTTCCTCTTAGCCCTTGTGTTCCATTTATTTAACCAGTCCCCCATTGATGGAATTTTAGGTTGTTTCCAATTTTTTGTTATTACAGATAATGCTATGATGAATAATACTGTCCATGCGTGATTTCACACATGTGAGTATGTTAATGGAATAGTTTCCTAGAAATGGAATTAAGTACTCAAAGGATACGGGCTATTTTGATACAGATATATAGAAGTTGTGCCAGTTTAATGCTTCCTGTGGCAAGGTGTGAGAGAATGCGTGTCCAAATTCCCATCAGGAATGACACTCTCAGTTTTGATCTTTGCCAGACTGATGAGGGAAAACATATCTCAGTGTAGTTTTAATTTGCATTGCTTAGTATATAAGTAAGACGGAGCATCTGGCCAAATATTTGATAATCATTTTTATTTTATTTTCAGTGAACTCTATGTTCATATCCTTTATCTGATTTTCTGTTGGTTATTAATCCTTTTCATATTGAGTTGAAGGAGCTCTTGATATATTCCAAAAGGGAAACTTTAGTTTTTCCCATGTATTTTTAATTTATCACTCACCTTTCTATTACTTTATAGTGTTGTATGTTTTTTTTTGCTACATAGTAGGTTTAGATGTATATGAAGCAGACTTTATATCCCTTCTTTTATGGCTCTGGGTTTTGTGACATACTTTAAAAAGGCTTGTCTATTCTGATATCATAAGAATCTTCTAAGTTTCCCCCAAGCATCTCTAAATAATAGGTTTTAGAAGTTTTCAGCAAATACAGGCATGCTTGTCACATGACTAAATGAACTATTTGTGTCCACACCCTGATATAAATACACATTCACAGAAAAAATGTAGGTCTCTCTGGAAGATTAAATAAGCACTACTTTCCTCTCCACCCCTTCACCCCCCCCTCCCAACTTTGTACTTTTTGTTGTTTTCTGTATTGATCATATATTGCTTTGATGTTCAGAAAGATACTAATTAAATAAAATTTTACTTTTACCCTCTTTAACCTTCTTTTAAGATATCACTTGATTCCTGGATCTGTCGGAATGCTAGTAATGCTGCCTATTTTGCTTTGGAAACAGTCTGTTTGGCTTCCACTCTGAACAGCTTTGGCCCAGTCCTAGTAACTTCCTTGTTGCTAAATTCAATGCAAGCCTTTTAGTCCTAATCTTACTTTCCCTCTGGCAAATTTGAAATTTTTGACCATGCCTCCCAGTTTGGTCTCAGTGCCTTTCTCCCTGCATTCCTCATTCCTTCCTCCTTCTGCTGCTTCCCCTGCCGATCCCTGAGATTGGTAGGGCTCCTTGTGGGCCAGGTGCTCTAATTACTTTGCAGATATTACCTCATTTGGTCCTTACTACAATTTTCTAAGGGCCTTATGATACCACTGTATTTTTCAGATGAGAAAACGGAGAATTTAAAAGTTAAGTAATAAGCCCAAGAGCAGCCATCTGGGAAAAGGGTAGAGCCAAGACTGGAACCCAGGGACTCTACTTTCTTTCCACACCTTAAACTGCTATCTCTCTCTTTTTTTTTTTTTTTATTAAAGAGGCTGTATCATGTTTCGTTTTTCTTTAAATATACTTTATTGATAGAGAGTTAGAAACATGGGTGAGAGAGAAGCATTAATCAGACACCTCCTGCACACCCCCTACTGGGGATGTGCCCGAAACCAGGGTACATGCCCTTGACCGGAACCGAACCCAGGACCCTTGAGTCCGCAGGCTGACACTCCAAACCGGTTACGGCAAACTGCTATCTTATGAGCTCGCTAACTGGCCCAGGCTCCCTTTCTCTGTGCCTTCTGTGGCCTGCTCATACTTGTGTGGAGTTACTTACCCTTTCTCTTCCACACAAATGATTCCCAAGTCTATGTTGTGGCTCTAGTCTCTCCCCTGTATTCTGAAAGACAATCTAGACATTTTCAGTGTTCAGTGGGTATTTCTGCTTAGGTTGCTCATGGACACCTTAAATTCAGCATTCCAGTATCTCCTAAGGTTGTACGTCTTGAAAGATGGGGGTGTTATTTTTTCATAGAGCCTTGTGCAAAATGCTGGCAAATGAGAACAGTTATTCTAAATCTGAGATAGTGTTTTTATTTAATTAAGTTATATTCAATTTATCAGCACCTACTGTAAGCCTTGGCTCCACCCTCAATGAACTTTCAATGATTCAGCTTGATTTCCATGTCTTTGGTCTTTCAAGGCCAAGAAATATTTTGGGAACATTGGTTGCTTTTTCCCCACAACCTTAAGTAATTTGCTTATCCTGATGGGAAGTGCCATTCATCCCTAAAAGTAAACAGGGCTTCCTATCATGGAGTAATTAGCACTGAAGGCCTAGATCCGTTCAAATCTCCTGAGAGTCTGGTCCAATCCATTGCAATTAGTAATCACAGAGAACTCAAGGTAAGGCATTGGCTTTAAAAACAGTTACATTCCAGCCAAAAGAGGTAACTTCAACCAGAAGAGGAATCTTCTAGCTGGAAGACTGGTTTTCATGCCTTTGCAGTTGATAATAATTACCATAGAAAAAGCATTACCAATTCCAGTTCTCCAGGGCTGTGTTTTTCTTTCCATATCTTTATCAATGTAAAAGCTTATGAAAGTAATACATACTGACTGTAACTATATTGAGACTTCCAGCCCCTTGAGAGGAACACTGTTAACAGCCGCCATTGCCTAACATGCCCTGCCACAGCTCACGTGAATGGGTATAAACAGGCACCATAATAATACATACAGGGCTGGGTTACTTATTTTTAAAGTAATAAAATCATATGATGCATATACCCTGCAACATTTTTTTCTCACTTAACTCTATGCATTGAATACCCCAACAAGTTCACCAAGTAGATCTATGCTTTATTTGACCAGTTGCCTCTCAATGAACATCCAGGTTGTTTTCAGTTTTCTACCTCTACAGGCAAGGCTGTAGGAGACAGCCTCATACATCCACACTTACATAATGAAGCACTTATTTCTAACGAGTCTTGAAAGTAAGATTGTCATGCTACAGGGTTGGCTGGTTTCTAAAACTACATTAAAATATGAGCAGGGTACCGGAAAAGGGAATTGATGTGCTTCTTTCTGCTAGGTACTACACTAGGTACTTTCCATTAGTTGTTTAGTTTCATCTTGGTCTGCTGCCCCTAGTCTTGCCCCACTCCTTCCTCTACATAAATAACCTTGAGCATGTCACTTCTTTGCTTAGAAGCCCTGCTTGGTTCCCATCTCCTTTAGGATTAAGGCCAAGCTACTCACATGCTCCACAAGGCCTTCCATAGTTTGGTCTCCTCCATCTCTTCAGTCTCTCTTTACCCCTCTCACTTAACTCTGTGCCATGATGGGGTATTCATGGCATAGAGTTAAGTGAGAAAAAAAAAGTTGCAGGGTAATATGCATTCCAGCACTCACGAACTATTTATGATTATCTACATTATTTACCTTATCAGGCCACTGCAACCCTCTGGGCCTTTGCTCTGCCTCCATCTCTGGTTCTGATGGTGCTTCCTCACCTCTTCCCCTGGATCTCCTCTTATGTATCAGTTAGCACTCAGTCAAGCTCTGACTCTTTCAGAATGCTTTTTGCAGGCTGATTTATGAGTTAGTGAGGCTAGATCATGCCCTCATAACTTACAACCCACAGATCTCAGCGGCTTAACATAAGTTCATTCTTTGGTCAGTCTGCTTTATGTCTGGGTCATTCTCATGGGCAGCTCCCCACAGTGACTTCCTTGAAGGAGCTAATGGAGGCTTCACCATCCTGTAATTGTACCATCCAGAAGTCTTGGCTTCTCTAGTCGACATGGCTCTACTCTCAAGAAGAGAGTACTGAGAGTATCATGCTGGCAGTTACATGTATTAGCCCAGAGGTGACCATGTTATTCCCATTCTCAGCTCACTGGCAAGTTGTATTGCACTACCTAACTACTAGGGGGCAGAAGTGTAACCCTCTCATTAGGCTGAAGGAAAGGAGAATTGGACATAGGTGAATGCTAGAAGCTTCTACTACAGTGGAGATGCCACCACTCTCCGTATGGCTTTTGGAATTATTAGGTGGTTTATGTGTGTCTTCCTATGAGAGTGGGTACTTCTGGCAAGTAGACGACTTCCTCTTGTTCATTTTACGTTTCTGGCACATAGAACATAGCCAAGAAAGACTTGTTGAATAAATTCACTGGTACACATCAATAATCTACATTTATAGATGGGACACTAAATAAAGTTCAGAGAGGTCTATTAACTAACTTATAATCACAACTAGGAGACAGCAAAACCAAACTCAAACTTAAGTCTGATAAATTCCCAAACTCATGCTTTTAGGAGAGATTCTGCAAGTTGATTTCCAGGTCTGATTCAGGATGATAAGCTGTTCACCCATGGGGAATGAATTCAATCTTAGAGATATAAGAATCCTAACAGCTTCTTTAGAACACCAAGTCTGAGATGCCCAGGAGTATATCCACCAGGGCACCTCCCCTTTTGTTCTGGGAGGGTGCTGTTAACTTAAGTAGACCTTTATGATCCAAGATTCTCTCAGAGATGGACTTAAAACAAAGCAAGAAAAACCAGTCCCCAGCCAAACTGAGCATTCCTCTATTCTCAATACATTTGAATTTGATAAAACCCCTACTTTCATACAACTGTGCTAGAGTGCTCTAGAAATGGAGTTTGAGTACCAGCTCTGCTACATCCCCACCCCATCACTGGACCTCTGGTACTCCCTTTCCTTATCCTATAAACTAACACTGATATAAGAATGCTAACCTCACTGTAATTTTGAGTAGCCTACAAAGTGCTAAATTTTGTGCTCCATTGACTCAAACTTCCAATAGAACTTCAGGTAAGTACCCTACTGTATCAGGGCTCTCCAGAGAAACAGAACCAACAGGATTGGCTCATCTGACTATGGAGGCTGAGAAATTTCAAGATCTGCAGTCAGCAAGCTCAAGACCCAGGAAAGCCAGTGACGTAGTTCCAATTTGAGTCCAAAGGCTTTGGAACCAGGATGGCCTAAGTTATAGTCTGAAGGCAGGAGTTCAATGTTCCAGCTCTAGCTTTCAGGCCGAGAGATAATCCATGTGTCTCTCTCACATCAATGTTTCGAGAAAGAAAATTTTGCCTTAGTTTTTGTTGTTGTATTCAAGTCTTCAATGGATTGGATGAGGCCCACTTGGGTGTGGAGGAGGGCTACCTACTTTACCCAGTCTAATTAAAATGCTAATCTCATCCAGAAACACCCTCACAGACACACCCAAGAATAATATTTAACAAAGATCTGAGTTTTGCCACCTTGGCTCAGTGGTTGACCTTTGAGCTATGAATCCAGACAGCATGGTTCAATTTCTGGTCAGGACTTGATCCCTTGTCTGGGACAAGGTGCAGGAGGCAACCGATTCTCTCTCATCATTGATGTTTCTATCTCTCTCTCCCTTTCCTCTCCTCTCTGAAATTTATATATATATAAAAACAAAACCAAAAAAAATCCACAAAAAACAAACATCTGAGCACCCCATGGGCCAATCAAGTTTATATATAAAATTAACCATCATGCTTAACCTTCCTTGTATGCCTTCATAGTGTTTACTATTTGCTAATCTACAAAAACTCTTATGCTTGCATTACTTTTATATTGTTGCTATTTTCAGTTGTTAAAAAAACATTAAAAGACAAAATACTGGAAGTGAAGTAATTTCATCTCCTATAATATTTGTAAATAAAAATTATTTGCTGTCCTGGCTGATGCTGCTCAGTAGTTAGAGGGTTGGCCCACCTACTGAAGGGTCTTGGGTTCCATTCTGGGTCAAGGGCAGGTTCAATCCCAGGCCCAGCTGGGGAGTGTGTGGGAGGTAACCAATCCATATGTCTCACATCAATGTTTCTTTTTCTCTCTCTCTCTCCCCCTCCCTCCCTTCCTTCCATTTTTTCTCAAAATCAATGGAAAAATATCCTTGGGTGAGGATTAACCAAAAAAAAAAAAAAAAAAAAAAAAGTATGTGCTGAGTCCAATGAGAATTTAGTTCTAAATAATCCCCATCCCTATTCATGTTTTCCCTTACTCTGATTTATTTCTTTTTCTTTTTCTTTTTTTTTTTTTTTGGTTGCTAATCCTCACCCAAGGATATTTTTCCATTGATCTTTTAGAGAGTGGAAGAGAGAGGGAAAGACAGAGAGAAACATCATGTGAGAGAGGCACATTGATTGGTTGCCTCCTGTATGTGTCCTGACCAGGGCTGGGGCCAGGGAGGAGTCTGCAACTAAGGTATGTGCCCTTGACTGGAATCGAACCTGGGGTTCTTTGGTCCGCAGGCTGATGCTCTATCTGCTGAGCCAAACCGGCTAGGGCCTGACTTATTTTTTAACTTAAAAATAATAGACTTCAGTTTTTAAGGCAGTTTTAGGTTCACAGCAAAATTGAGTGGAGGTATAGAGATTTCCCATATAACTACTAACCTCCTCTCCCTCCATGTACATACAACCTTCCCCATTATCAACATCCAGCCTCATAGTGATATATCTGTTACAATCAATGAACCTACATTGACACTCATCATCACCCAAAGTCCATAGCTTGCATTAGGGTTCACTTTTGGTGTTGAACATCCTTTGTTTCTTTACAGATTGATAATCACAGGTACCCGTCCATTAGAGTATACAGAGTAGTGTCACTGCCCTAAAAATCCTCTGTCCTCTGCCAATTTATCCCTTCCTTTTCCTGTTACCTATAGCAACCACTAATGTCTCTACTGTTTCCACAGTTTTATATTTTCTAAAATGCCAGTGGCTTCTTTCACTTAATAACATGCATTTAAGTTTCCTCCATATCTCTTTATGGTTGATAGCTCATGCTGATTTTTATCAGAGTATTTAGCCCTAGCTGACAAATATGTTTATCTGTTTGCATACATGTTCATTATCCACCTTTCCCACTGGAATAGAAGCTTTTAGAAAACAGGACTTTGTTTACCATTGTATCCCAGTTCCTATAAAAGTGTCCAATACTTACTATACTCTCAAAAAATAATTATTGAATGTATGAATAGATGAATCTTTTTTTTTTAACTACAAGCCTTTTATTTAGGGAATTCTGATATGTGTGATGCTAGAGTTAATCTGATATTTCTGTTTCAATGGGATTTAAATATAATTATTCTTAAAGAGTTTGGGTCCTTTTTGGTTTGGATAGGAGACTGGAAAGCTCATCAGTGACCAATACAATAGAATAAATGATTGGTTTCCAGCAGAGTAGTATTTTAATTTTTTTATGCAGAAGCAGAGTATAAGTGGGAAGTGGACATTTTCTGGTCATAGCTGACTATTTGAAATGTTTTACCTTTGAATATTATAAAAGTAATGAAGTTTCCTTCCATGCACACCCATTGACCCCTAATCCTACTCCCCAGAGGTAACCTATTCTAAGAGTTCTGAAAGTTTTGTGCAATATGTAATTTTGTGTTATGTAGTGGATCACAGATTAACTCACTCCCTACACTTGGATGTACAAAATGTAGCAACTCTTTTGCTCTAACTCATAGGTTATCTTCCTCATGACTCCTTCCCCATTGGACAGCAGGGAAGCCTAATTCTGCCATTTAATAGGAACTGTGTACACTCACACCACATGGCAGCTAAGGGAGCCCTGGACCACTAAATTCAGGCCCCTTTTCTGACTCATCTCATGCAACATGCAGGGAACCATTTGAGACAGTATCTTTCCAGCCTGTCAGATGGAAACTTGATTGCTTTCAAGTTTCCCCTCAACTTAACACTCACCCTCTGGGATTTTGGTTTGGGAAGCAGGATTATCATTATATGCATGATTAATCCTCTGCCTCCCCTGTCTCTCTTCTTCCCCTAGGCCACTGAGCCTGAAGGTTGGGCTTTTATTTTATATCTCCTTACTGTCTTCTGTGGTCTAGCTTCCTCCACCTGAAATCTAACAGGAAGTGCAGAATTCAGGGAGAGAAATAAGCTTGCTGATAAGGGAATATACATACATTGGGAAATACTTCAAAACTGACATCTATTACATATATATATAATTTATTTTAACTGATCAAAGGTGAGGTTATATGACATATAATGCTCTGTTCTGTTTCAGTTTAGTGTTTCTTGAAGATATTTTCATACACATACACACAAACGCCTACCTTATTCTTTTTAAAGAGCTATATAATATTCCATAAAAAGTAATATAGTTTATCTAGCCAGTCTCCTACTAAAGGTCACTTAGGTAATTTCCAGTTATTTTCTATGCAAACAGTGCCATAGTAAATATTATTTAGTTTTGGTTTTCTTGAGTATTTGTGTGAGTATATCCTTTGGCATATCACTAGCAATGGAATTACTTTATCAACTAGCGTGTGCATTTAGAATTGTCTAAAAATGTTCAAGCACTTTACATTCTCACCCACTGATATGAAAGGCACAGTTTTCCATTAAGATAACAGATTTTGTAAATAACATCAAAATGGCAGATCATTCCTGACTTGAAGTTCACTTGAGAAATGTGCTTTAACAATTCTAACTGCAGTCAGCGTTGTGAAATAATGCCTCTTAAAGATAAGGATCACTGGCTTCTATGCTATTTTTCTTTTCTCTCATCATCATGTTCCCCCCCGCCAACTCCCCTACATTTTTTCAAATAAATTATGTTTCAATGTTTTTTCTTTTTTTACAACTTTTAAAAAATATTTTTTAAAATTGAGTTTTTAGTGAGAGAGGAAGGAAGAGGGAGATGAAGAGAGGAGAGAGAGAGAGAGAGAGAGAGAGAGAGAGGCATTGATATGAAAGTAAAATATTGATCAATGCCCTCCCGCACAATCTTGGGAACCTGTGACCTTTCCGTGTATAGAAGGACACTCCAACCAACTGATGAGCCACATTGGCCAGAGCATGTTTTTTTTTAAAATATATTTTATTGATTTTTTTACAGAGAGGAAGGGTTAGGGATATAGAGTTAGAAACATCGATGAGAGAGAAACATCGATTAGCTGCCTCCTGCACACTCCCCACTGGGTATGTGCCTGCAACCAAGGTACATGCCCTTGACTGGAATCGAACCTGGGACTCTTGAGTCCGCAGGCCGACGCTCTATCCATTGAGCCAAACCGGTTAGGGCACCAGAGCATGTTTTAATATTTTCTTTTCTTTTTTAGTTTAGATCTGTGAATAAATTTTATGACCAAAATTAATTTATCTAGTACACTTTTGTGAAGTTTACTAGAAAATCATTACATTATTGTTTTTCTTAACCGAGGCCTATAAAAAATGACCTATAAGTCTATTAACATGGTACAATTTGATTGCTTGAGTTTCCTAAAGAAAAAGTTTGTTAGACTATGGGAATCAATTCAACATGGCAAAACCATTCCTAAAAAAATACATAATTTTATTGATTTCAGAGAGAAAGTGAGAGGGAAAGATAAAAACATCAATGATGAGAGAGAATCACTGATTGGCTGCCTCCTCAGGCCCCATACTGGGAATTGAACCTGAAAACCAGGAATGGGACTCTGACATCCTGGTTCATAGGTCAATACTCAATCACTGAGCCATGCTGGCTGGGTGGCAAAACCATTTTTGAGATGGTGTTGTAACAGGTAATGGGAACAGCGAAGGAATTCCAGAACAGAGAAAACTGTGTGGAGGATTTGTTATATCACTGGGTTAGAATGAGTTTCATATTAGCTAAAAATGTTTGGATGATTAAGATATTTCTATTTTTATCTTGAAAGAACTTGCAGCAAAACATCCAAAAGCACCAGGTTTATGATACAGAATTTGTGAGGTTTGGTGGACCCACACCCCACCTTTCCATGGTGAATTATCACTAACAAATTCCACATATTTGGATATTACACCAGCCACATAATCAAGTTCATTTAATTGATGGTGTGTGGAAGTGTGTTTATTCTAAGAAATGAAAAAGACAATATTTGTGAGATAAACATTTGAAGGCAGTGCATACTGGCCAACTCTTCCCAGTTGGTATTTCTACAAGTCCAGAATACTTTAAACCTGGTTTACCACACCTGGGAACTTTCAACATGGTCTAATTACTTACTCAAAGACATAGATGTAAAAATTTTAGGCAACCTTCTAAACCTTTCACACCATGGATAAACTATGACTTAAAGAATATTGCATGGAAGGATTAATTAGAAATAAGAGTGTTTGAAATAAAATTTGTACCATTTGAATAAACTCATCTAACTTGACATTGTAGTTACATAATATGTACTTTGAGTATAACATCAAGCTTTACCAAATATTTAAAGACAAAATTACATTAGCAAGATACTATAAGGCTCCTTTTTATATTTTTAGGTGTTTTAAGTAGTTGCAATGGCTTAAATGATGATTTTAAATGTTATTGTATAATATAGTTTTGCCTGCTAAGTTCTCCACATTTTGTAAACGGTTTTATTTCTTTGCGTGTAGAGTATTTTTGCTGAGTGTCATGATATTATCTATGCTGTATTCTGGATGTACAGTCATGTTTCAGTCATCGTCCAGCTCTGGCTGCTGAACTCAGACAGTTGTAAGACTGTTCCCTGTTTCTGTTAGAATGCTTTTCAGTTCTCTACTGAATACTGTAACTACTGTAGAAAATATCACTTCTTCTTTGAAGACTGTTTTGTAATATGTATAAGAAATGGAATTGTGTTTTTAAAGAATAGCATTCAAATATGACAATAATAGTATCTGTGTTACACCATTCAAAGTGCTGTTCAGTAGTTGCAACAAACTACTACATATCATTTAATAAAGGGACCGAAATGAAAACACACACAGTTTTTATAACTCTGCAAGTGATTAAGAGAGCATGAGAATACATTTGGAAGAAAGAGGAAAAACAGGAAGGAAGGAGATGAGTCATTTGGTTAACTGTGTAATGTGGGTGATAGGGTCATAGATGTTGGGAGTCATGTAGACTTGGGTGGGAATTCCAGCTTTGCCATTAACTATGTGCCTCAACTTCTCCAGTTACATTTGTTGTGAAGGTCAAATGAGATAATAATGTAAAGTATTTAGTATTCAATAAATGCTTACTCTAAGCACTATTATTATGTACCTGGTGCTATGCTAGAGGTTTAACATGTACTAGATACTAAAGGGAATGCAAAAGGAAGTACTAGGCTTTATTCCAGACTAGTTGGAAAAACACAACAGGCCATTAGAAACCATCTGGAAACAATGAAGATCATCAAAAGTACTAAGTGCCCTAGAAACCCAGATCTACTTTGGAGTTGAATTTTGTTAATAATTTGTTCTTGGGAATTTGATGCCTTTTGAAGAGCTGTCTTTAATTTTGCAAGACTTTCTTGAAAGCATCGCATAAATCATGTGACAGGTTATGTCAACCTCGTTTTTAAAAAAGTTCAATTACACATTTGTTATGGTTTCTAGAGGATCAACATCCTGAAATTCTTTAAAAATTTTCATTGGTATCAGGGCTGAGAAATAGCTTCAGGGTAGAATTGAGGTAGATTTGGTTCTTGCAGTGGGTTTCAAAGGGAAATTTTAGGCTTCTTTTTAGGATTATTTTGTGAAATGTCAGTCTTGTATATGTCTGTGGTTGAGGGTGCGGTGGTGCCTGCCCTGAGCCAATAGAGGAAAATGATGAAATAATGAAACTTAATTGTGCACTGTCCAACCAGGAGATGGAGGGAAGGCTGCAGCTTTTTCCCGAACCTGGTCCTATTCCATCATGACATATCACTGGTGGTACAATGGAAATACTATTTAGGGCTTTCTCTATTCTCTCCTCTATCATTCCTCTCTTACAGTTTTAGGGTTAGTCAGACCTGGATCTGAGCCCTTGTCCTTCTGGCTTTTATTACCTGTATGGCCTTAGGGAGCTCTTTCTAATCTATGCTTTTGCATAGTCCAATGGAGAAAATGTTCATGAATGTGCATTTCAACAACACTTCAGGAAATTCTGATTTAGGAGGAAGGGGAACTGAAATCTGGAGAGTGGATTGATTTGCCTAAGACCATACAGCTACTCCGTGGCAAAGCCCAAAATTGATCCAGAGTTTCCTGACTCCTGGTCCAACATTCTGTTCATAAAAGCAGTGGCCTATTGGGGGGTGAAGGGTCTGGGGAGGCATCCTCTAGTCTTGTCTTCTACCACAAAGCAGCTACAATATTGCTCTTCAGAAAGACCCTAGATAGACTCACCCATTCAGCTCCAAGGCACACTACCTTATCTGCTTCTCCTGCATCTCAGCTTTTCCCAATGTTACACCCTTCTTCCTCAAGCTCCAGGTAAAAATCTAGGAGTCATTGCAGATGCCATCCTCTCCCTCATCCCATATGTAATCTTCAGGAAATCCTGTTAATTTTCTCTTATAAGTTTCCATTCATCTCTCACCTGGACCATCACTTTTTATTGGGTCTCACACTGAACTTTCCACAATGTGATTCCTTTTTCTCTCTACCACCTGGTTTAAAAACCTTGAATGACTTCCTATGACTGTTAGGTTGGAAGTACAATAGGACCTCCAGTCTCCTATAAGGACTGGCTTTTTAGTCTTATTTTGTACCATTCTTTTCTTCTCTGAGTTCTTTCTTCAAGCTCCCTGAATGTGTCAGCTCCTCCTTGCCATAGGGACCTTTGCACATGTAGGTCTTTTGTCCAGAGCACTGTTTTCTCTCTTCTTCCTTTGCTTAGTCAACTCCTACTCATTCTTTTTTTTTATTTTTAAATTTATTGCTTAAAGTATTACAAAGGGTATTACATATGTGTCCATTTTATCCCCCCGCCCTAGACAGTCCCCTAGCCTCCCCTACCCCCCAGTGTCTTATGTCCATTGGTTATGCTTATATGCATGCATACAAGTCCTTTAGTTAATCTCTTACCCCCCTACCTCCTGCCCCCCAACCCTCCCCGGCCTTCCCGCAGCAGTTTGACAATCTGTTTGAGGCAGCTCTGCCTCTGTATCTATTATTGTTCAAAAGTTTATAATGGTCTCTATTATCCATGAATGAGTGAGATCATGTGGTATTTTTCCTTCATTGACTGGCTTATTTCACTTAGCATAATGCTCTCCAGTTCCATCCATGACTTTGCAAATGGTAAGAGTTCCTTCCTTTTTAGAGCAGCATAGTATTCCATCGTGTAGATGTACCACAGTTTTCTAATCCATTCATCTACTGATGGGCACTTAGGCTGTTTCCAGATCTTAGCTATGGTGAATTGTGCTGCTATGAACATAGGGGTGCATATATCCTTTCTGATTGGTGTTTCTGGTTTCTTGGGATATATTCCTAGAAGTGGGATCACAGGGTCAAATGGGAGTTCCATTTTCAGTTTTTTAAGGAAACTCCATACTGTCTTCCATAGTGGCTGCACCAGTCTGCATTCCCACCAGCAGTGCACAAGTGTTCCTTTTTCTCCACATCCTCTCCAGCACTTGTCGTTTGTTGATTTGTTGATGATAGCCAGTCTGACAGGTGTGAGATGGTACCTCATTGTTGTTTTGATTTGCATCTCTCGGATGATTAGTGACTTTGAGCATGTTTTCATATGTCTCTTGGCTTTCTGAATGTCCTCTTTTGAAAGGTGTCTATTTAGGTCCTTTGCCCATTTTTTGATTGGATTGTTTATCTTCCTTTTGTTAAGTTGTATGAGTTCCCTATAAATTTTGGAGATTAGGCCCTTATCAGATATGACATTGGCAAATATGTTTTCCCACACAGTGGGTTTTCTCGTTGTTTTGTTCATGGTTTCTTTTGCTGTGCAGAAGCTTTTTATTTTGATGTAGTCCCATTTGTTCATTTTCTCTTTCGTTTCAAGTGCCCTAGGAGCTGTATCAGTGAAGAAATTGCTTCGGCATATGTCTGAGATTTTGTTGCCTTTGGATTCTTCTAGAATTTTTATGGTTTCCTGTCGTACATTTAAGTCCTTTATCCATTTTGAGTTTATTTTTGTGTATGGTGTAAGTTGGTGGTCTAGTTTCATTTTCTTGCATATATCTGTCCAATTTTCCCAACACCATTTATTGAAGAGACTATCTTGGCTCCATTGTATGTTCTTGCCTCCTTTGTCAAATATTAATTGAGCATATTGGTTCGGGCCGATTTCTGGGCTCTCTATTCTATTCCATTGATCTATATGCCTATTCTTGTGCCAGTACCAGGCAGTTTTGAGAACAGTGGCTTTGTAATACAACTTGATATCTGGTATTGAGATCCCACCTACTTTGGTCTTTTTCAGGATTGCTGCAGCTATTCGGGGTCTTTTTTTATTCCAGATGAATTTTTGGAGAGTTCGTTCTAGATCTCTGAAGTATGCCGTTGGTATTTTAATGGGAAGTGCATTGAATTTATAGATTGCTTTGGGTAGTATGGACATTTTAATGATGTTGATTCTACCAATCCATGAACACGGTATGTTCTTCCATCTGTTTATGTCTTCCTCTATATCTTTTTTCAACGTCCTGTAGTTTTCTGAGTAGAGGTCTTTTACCTCTTTAGTTAAGTTTATTCCTAGGTATTTTAATTTTTTTGGTGCGATGGTAAATGGGATTGTTTTTATAATCTCTCTTTCTGAAAGTTCACTATTGGTGTATAGAAATGCCTCGGATTTCTTGGGGTTAATTTTGTATCCTGCTACATTGCCAAATTCATGTATTAAGTCCAGTAGCTTTTTGATGGAGTCTGTAGGGTTTTGTATGTATAATATCATGTCGTCTGCAAATAAGGACAGTTTTACTTCCTCTTTTCCAATTTGGATGCCTTTTATTTCTTCTTCTTGCCGAATTGCAATGGCTAACACTTCCAGTACTATGTTGAACAGGAGTGGTGAGAGGGGGCATCCCTGTCTTGTTCCTGTTCTTAGGGGAAATGGTGTTAGTTTTTGTCCATTGAGTATGATGTTGGCTGTGGGCCTGTCATATATGGCTTTTATTATGTTGAGGTATGATCCTTCTACTCCCACCTTGCTGAGAGCTTTTATCAAAAATGGGTGTTGAATTTTGTCAAATGCTTTTTCTGCATCAATTGATATGACCATGTGGTTTTTTTCTTTCAATTTGTTTATGTGATGTATCACGTTTATTGATTTGCGGATATTGTACCATCCTTGCATCCCTGGGATAAATCCTACTTGGTCATGGTGTATGATCTTTCTGATGTACTGCTGGATCTGATTTGCTAAGATTTTGTTGAGGATTTTGGCATCTATGTTCATGAGGGATATTGGCCTGTAATTCTCTTTCATTGTGTTGTCTTTACCTGGTTTTGGTATTAGGGTGATGCTGGCTTCATAGAATGAGCTTGGAAGTGTTCCTTCCTCTTGAATTTTTTGTAGTAGTCTGAGGAGGATAGGTTTTAGTTCTTCCTTGAATGTTTGGTAAAACTCCCCTGTGAAGCCGTCTGGTCCTGGGCTTTTGTTTGCTGGAAGCTTTTTGATGACTGCTTCAATTTCTTCCATAGTTATTGGCCTGTTGAGATTATTAGATTCTTCCTGATTGAGTTTTGGAATGTTGTATTTTTCTAGGAATTTGTCCATTTCCTCCAGGTTGTCTAGTTTGTTGGAGTAGAGCTGTCCATAGTATTTTTTAACAATCATTTGTATTTCTGTGGGGTCTGTTGTTATTTCGCCCCTATCGTTTCTGATTTTGTTTATTTGGGTCCTCTCTCTTTGCTTCTTGGTGAGCATGGCTAGAGGTTTGTCAATCTTGTTTATCCTTTCGAAGAACCAGCTCTTGGTTTCATTGATTTTCTGTATTATTTTTTTGGTCTCTATGTCATTTATTTCTGCTTTAATCTTTATTATCTCCTTCCTTCTGCTCACTCTGGGGTTTCTTTGTTGCTCTCTTTCTAATTCTTTGAGTTGTAGAATTAGATGATTTACTACCATTTTTTCTTGTTTTTTGAGATAGGCCTGTAGAGCTATAAACTTCCCTCTCAGGACTGCTTTCATTGTGTCCCATAGGTTTTGGATTGTTGTGTTTTCATTGTCATTAGTTTCCAGGATGTTTTTAATTTCTTCTTTGATCTCATTGGTAATCCAATCAATATTTAATAACATGCTTTTCAGCTTCCAAGTGTTTGAGTATTTTGGGTTGTTTTTATTGTAGTTTATTTCTAATATTATGCCATCGTGGTCTGAGAAGATGCTTGGTATGATTTCAATCTTCTTGAATTTGGGGAGACTTTGTTTGTGACCCAATATGTGGTCTATTTTTGAATCTGTCCTATGAGCACTTGAGAAGAATGTATATTCCGTGGCTGTGGGGTGAAGTGTTCTGAAGATGTCAATTAAGTCCATCTGATCTAGTGAGTCATTTAGGATTGCTGTTTCTTTGCTGATTGTTTGTCTAGAGGATTTATCCAGTGATGACAGTGGTATATTAAAGTCCCCTACTATGATTGTATTGTTGTCGATCTCTCCTTTGATATCTTCCAGGAGATTTTTTATGTATTTGGGTGCTCCTGCATTGGGTGCATATATGTTTATCAGGGTTATATCTTCTTGTTGTATTGATCCCTTTAGTATTATGAAGTGGCCTTCCGTATCTCTTGTTATGGCCTTCACTTTGAGGTCTATTTTGTCTGATATAAGTATTGCTACCCCAGCTTTCTTTTCCTTTCCATTTGCCTGAAAGATATTTTTCCATCCTTTCACTTTCAGTCTGTGTGAGTCCCTTCTAATGAGGTGGGTTTCTTGTAGACAGCAGATGTATGGGTCATGATTTTTTATCCATTCAGCCACTCGATGTCTTTTGGTTGGATCATTTAGCCTGTTTACCTTTAAAGTTATTATTGAAAGGTACTTGTTTGAAGCCATTTCTGTTTTTGTGTGGCTGTTTTCTTTCTGAGCTTTTTATTTCTTATTTTTATACCAGTCCCTTTAGCATTCCTTGCATTGCTGGCTTGGTGGTGATAAACTCCCTTAGCCTTTTTTTTGTCTGTGAAGCTTCTTATTTCCCCTTCAAGTTTGAATGATAGCCTTGCTGGATAGAGTATTCTTGGATTCAGTCCTTTGCTTTGCATCACTTTTTAAATTTCTGTCCATTCTTTTCTGGCCTGATGTGTTTCTGTTGAGAAATCATTTGACAATCTAATGGGAGATCCCTTGTATGTAACTTTCTGTCTCTCTCTTGCTGCCTGTAAGATTCTCTCTTTGTCCTGAACATTTGCCATGGTAATTATGATGTGTCGTGGTGTGGGTCTTTTCGGGTTCACCTTGTTTGGGACTCTCTGGGCTTGTGTGACTTTTTTCTTCCCCACCTCAGGGAAGTTTTCTGATATTATTTCTTCTAATAGGTTTTCTAATCCTTGTTCATCCTTCTGTTGTTCTGGTACCCCTATTATTCGTATGTTGTTTCGTTTCGTGTTGTCCCAAAGCTCCCATAGGCTCTCCTCCTGTCTTTTAATTTTTTTCTCCAATTGCAGTACATTTTGTGTGTGTTTTGCTTCCTTGTCTTCTAATTCACTAATTCGGTCCTCCGCTTCTCCTAGTCTACTGTTGATACTTTCAATGGAGTTTTTCATTGCAGCTATATCACTCTTTATTTCTTCTTGGGTCTTACTTAAGTTGTTGATTTTTTCATCTGTTTCTTCTAGCTTCTTCCATATGTTATCGATTTTTTCATCTGTTTCTTCTTGCTTCTTGCAGAGGTTGTCGATTTTTTCCTCCATCCGGTTTATGCACTCTAGGACCCTTATTCTGAATTCTTTTTCTGTCATGTTGCATGCCTCTGTATTACTTAGCTGCTTTTCTGGAGAGTCCTCCTTCTCTTTCCTTTGGGGGTTTCTTTGTCTACCCATGTTTGATCTCACTGACATATCTAGACGTTGAGTCGTTCAGTGGTTGCTCCCTTGGTGGCAGTGACTCCTTGGTCTGTGGTTGCTCTTCGGGTGGTTGCGGTAGCAGCTGCTCTTCAGTTGGCAGCAGCTCCTCTGGTGGGTGCTGTTCACAGCTGTGGTGGCTCTTCTGGCTGGTGGGGCGAGGTTTCACGTACAGCTGCTGTTCCTCAGCAGAGGGTGTGGTGCTCAGGAGGTTGCTGTTGCTTGGATCTGCTGCGTTGATTTAAAGGCACAAAATACAACACAACAAGGCACCACGTACCAGGCACTATACACAAATATATTCACGATATTAATAACCCCAAATAAAGGTGACCACCTGAATTAAGAGAATTAGGGGATAAGGAAGAAGGAAGAGAAAAAGATAAAAGAGAATAAAGAAAAGAAAAGTAGGGACCAAAAAAAGGAGTGCAAAAATGAAATTGGGAAAAAGGAGGGGGGAAAATAAAAGCGAGAAAAGAAAAGAAAAGAAAAGAAAAAGAGCAAAAAGAGAGAATGAAGTGGAAGAGGGGAAGAGACTTTTTTATATGAGGAGAATACTCCTATAGAACAGCCATTAATCCCAACAAATTCCAGCAACAGCTCCCTGGAAATGAATGCAAACTAGAAACAACCAATAATATAACGATGAAAATAGAATGGAGAACACTAATCCCAAAATAAAATAAAGAGAAAATAAAATGGCACTTTAAAAAAAATGGTAAAATGGTAGCAGTAATAATACTGGTTAAAAATAAGAAGGTAGTAATTAAAAGGGTAAAATCAGGTGATGGAAAAAGAAGAAAAAAAAAGAAGAAAAAAAAAAGAAAAAAAAATTGGTTTCTTAGTTAAAAGGTGAAAAAAGAGAAAAAAAAAATTGCAGTAGTGAAGGTCCTTCGGTTCTTCTATTCTTCAGTGTGGCTCGCCTTAGACCTGCCAGGTGTTCAGGAGAGTGTTGAGTTTCCCTGCGATACACTGTTCCTCTCTGTTGTAAACCACAGTCTTTATTTTAAAGCAAGCCGCATTTGTTTCCCAGACTGCCTTATTTTGTGTTTAGCAAAGAGTCAGTTTGTGGGTCAGCCTCTGGGTGGCAGTGTTCTGGGGTTGGCCTCTGAGGCTATAGGGCCTCTCTGTCCAGTGGAAGTTCACTGCCCAGAGCTGGCTGCGTAATAGTTACCGGCGCTGTGTTGTTACTGGGATTGAAAATCCCTCTATAGGCCAGACCCTGTTAACTCCCAGGGACTGATCAGGTTATTTTAATCCTTGATCTCCTACAGGGTGGAATCTGGGTGTGGCTGTGCTCCTTGCCTGGGGGCTGGGGGGAGGAGTCTCACTCTCTGGAGAGAATGGCTGCCCCAGTCCTGGGCTCAGGGGTGTCTCAGCACTCAATTCGCTGCCACCTCTCCCGGCCCCCTTCTCTCCTCCGTCTCTCCCCAGATTCCACTCCCCCGCACACTCTCCCTTTCTTCAGCACAGGTGAGTGTCTGTATCCGAAATGTCCCATGAACAGGATTCAGTGAAAACAAACAAACAAACGCCGGCCGCGGAAACGGGAAAGGCTTGGTTTCTGTAAGCTTCTTCTCTTACCGGAACTGCATGGTCTGGTCAGCTCTTCAGGCTGCCCCCTTTAGGCTCAGTCCTCTGTGATCACAGAACCCAGCTCTCAATTCCCCCGGCGGCGTCAGGAATCCCGCGGTTCTCCTTTCCCCTGTCAGGGGCTGTGCCTATCCCAAGGGACGCGGCTCTCTGCCACGGGGTCTCCCTCCGACTCTCTGGGCTCAGAGGTCTGGCAAACTTTCCTGCCCAAATCCCTGGTCTTTTTACCTTTCCAGGGGAGTTCTGCTCTTCCCGGCTGCAAACCGTCTCACCAGCTGAGCAATTTCGCCAATTCGGGGTGGATGTTACTAGTTTCAGCTGCTCACTCCATTTGCTCCGGGACAGGACCTGGGACGCGTCTGCCTATACCGCCGCCATCTTCCGTCTCTCCCTACTCATTCTTTAGAACTTAGCTCAAGACTGACTTTCCTAAGAAAATCTTTCCTGACTGCTTCCAGTTTGCTGAGTTACTGTTGCAGGCACTCCTAGAACCACCCATGCCCCCTGCCTCATATGTGTGTCAGTCTGTAATTCATATACTCATTTGAATAACTACTTGATTAATTTCAGCCTTTCCCACCCTATTATATGTTCCATGAGAGCAGATAACATGATTGATTTCACTTACTATTTTTCCTCCAGTATCTAGCACAGTGCCCAGCACATAGTCGGTTCTCAAAAAAATTGTTTAATGAATGAATGAAGCTCATATTTAATTCTTCCTTAAATCTCAACTTCATCTGGTTTCAATCACCCAAAGCCTACCTTTCTTTTTATTTTTTTATTTTTTTTATTTATTTATTTTTTATTTTTTATTTTTATTTTTATTTTTTTTTGCCTACCTTTCATATATTTACACTTACCAGTAGTTGGGTGCATGTATATACATGTGTGTCTTTTACGGTCTCTTTATTATAAGGTAAATTCTACATTTCATCTTGGCCATCTGCAATGATATTTTCTAATCTGAAGGTCTCAGATAGGAAATAGAAGGGGCCTCGTGATTGTAGAGAAGGGAAATACTTAGTAAATTACCCTTCCTCTCTCTCTTTTACTGAACTGTTGGGGAAATCCCTTTGATCATGAAAGCCAGGGACAGTCAGGCTGAAGGCCACAGATTATCATGGTTTGTAACAAGGTTTGAACACTAGATAACTCAGGAAAAGGAGATAGAAATCCATAGCTATCATAATCCATTGAATTCCTTTACCTTTGGGAATTATACTATTAAGGTACACTCTGAGACCTTTTGGTTGATCATCTCAGGGATTTCATGCCATTATAAATCATTATTGCAAATTGATAACCTATACCTAGACATGGTTGGGCACCTCATCAAGTGTGAGTTCAACAAGGTAAACAAAATATTGGGCTGAGGAAGAGATGGGGTGGGGAGGCTTGGAGATGTTCCCTGGGGCATCTGGGAGTGTCCCCAAGAATCAGAAAGTTGGCATTGTGAAACTAGGGATTATTCAAGATAAGGTATGCAGTGCCTTTGCACTTAATGCTTAGTAAACATATGCAATTCTTTTATTACTGTAGAAAGCAAATAGGCACTTACACTTTAGTTGGGAGAAGAAATAACAGGTACAACTCTCCTTTTCTCCAAAGCATAGGCACATTGGAATCTGCTATTTATTTATTAAGACACTCCAATGGTCTGTTGCACTTTTATCAAATGGGACCTTTCTTTTAAAATGCAATTCTGCCCTTGCCTGGTGGCTTGGTTGGAGTGTCATCCCATATACCAAAAGGTTGTGGGTTCAGGGCATATACCTAGGTTGTGAGTTCAATTTCATTCAGGGCATAAACCTAGGTATATGCCCTGAATGAAATTGAACTACCTAGGTTGTGGGTTCAATTCTTGGTTGGGCACATAAGGGAAGTAACTGATTGATGTTTTTTCCTCTTTCTTTCTCTCTCAAATTAATAAATCATAACCTCAGGTGAGGATTAAAAAATACAATATTAAGTAGAAGAATCCTTAACATGTTTCAAGTGTTGAAAAAGAGGAAGCTTTTTCTGAGTAACTTTTGTATAACCACTAAATTCCTGCCTGAGCTTTCAGGATTTGTTGAAAAACAGGTCTTTTTTTTTCACACTTTTATTCTTTCCACACTTTACCACACTTTTATTCTTTCTTTGTGGATCTTATCACAATGTGTTATTATTTGTTATTTGTGAGTGTCTGTTGTTTTTTTAAAAAACAGAATTGTGTCATTCCTACTCAGCTATAAGCTCCATGGGAACAGGAATCTCTGTTTGATGACTTCTGTTTATATCCATAGGACCCAGAACCATCATCTCTGGTCTAGGATAGGTAATTAATAACCATTTATAAGTACCAATCCACTCAGCCCTCCCAGGAGCCTACAAGGCAGATATGATTATCATCCTCATGTCATAAATGAGAAAGCTGAGGCATAGAGAAACTAAGTAATTTGTTAATCAGTGGCAGAATCTGTAATGGAACCAAATCAGTCTGCATTCATCATGATGACCTTCTGCCACAAACAAATGCTGGTTAGAAGAACAGAGGCTCCATGGGAGCAGGTGTGGAGTAACTTTGGCTATGTGATGTACGAATTACTCATACAGACAGGTCAGGCTTTTAGTGAGCTGGGAAGCCTGCTACAGTGTGCCCCTGAGGGGTGGGGTGGGCTGGGGTGGGCTGGGGTGGCAGCGAGGGGAGAGAGGAACAGCTGAGGACATGGTAAGTGGAGTGAGCAAGTCTAGTCAGAAGTACTCGAGTAGCCAAGCTGATCTGTTCTGTTCTGTTACCTAATATTCCTCTTTTTCTGGATTAAAAATCAAGATCTAGATTTTTTTTTATATTTGGAAACAGAATGGCGTGTGTGTGTGTGTGTGTGTGTGTGTGTGTGTGTGTGTGTGTGTGTTTATTTTCCAAGATTCCTAAAGCTCAACTTAGTGCTTTCTAGCTACATAGCTGATCCTATCCTGTCTGATACATTGAAAACTAAAGCAGTAATGGGTTCAGGGAGGTTCATGCTGGCCTTTTTCTTAAAGATGTCTTTCTTTTTTAAAAAAATTAGGTCTTTAAAATGTATTTTAAAACAAGTTCTTTACAAATTATTTATGCTTTTGGATTTTTTTTAAAGAAACCAACCAGTATAGAAGGGCACAAAGTGAAAAGCGAGAGACCCTCATCCAGAAGTGTATGTATGTCTGTATAGAGTCTCACCTTTCACCCTTATAAATGGGAACATATTACATTATGTGACCTTGTTTCTTAAATAGATTTATTTGGGGGGGACTTTTCGGGTAACATGACAGATTGAGCACATACTTTTTCTGCCTTCTAATACTCCACTATAACTACAGATATATGTCAAATATTTATAAAGATGGAACAAATAGAAGAGGAATCAAAAGCTCTTAACATTTTGGAAGCAGACAAGTAGATAGAAGAATGGCAACTGGTATAATAGACCCAGGAAAGTGGAACCCTAAACTGACCAATGAGAAAGCTGAGAGCTACCTCCTCTAACTCAGATACCCAAAGGCTCAGTAGCTGATGGTTGGAACCATATATATTAGGTTGGTGAAGAGGGGAGAATAAGAGATGTGGTGATCAGGGTGTCTGGGCTGGAAATGCCAGGCACAGGTGAAGGCATGATGTCTGTCTGAGAGAGGGGGAGTAAATGCATAATAGTAGATTTTCCCCACTTGGCTCCCCGAGCTTAGCAGTCAGGTCTTCATTGTCCAGGTAAGGGCTAGAAGAGTGTACTCTAGGGAATCTGACCTGTGCAAGCAGAAAGGCATAAAGATATGGACACCATATTGCCCAGGTCATTCTACAGGAAGCTCAAAGTCAGTAAACTTCATCCTCAAGCTTAAACCTTCCAAATAGCCCTTCTCCCCCTTCTTTTAAACATGAGCAGACAACCACCTATGTGAGGATGGCATCTAACATGAGGAAGTAAAAAATAAACAGAAAATGAACTTAGAGGAACCAGATTGTACAATCAGTTAACAGAAAACCTGAAAATATCCTCATGGAAAATATTTCTCCCATGAAAGAAGAATGGGATGTTATAAAAAGTAATGTTTGAAAATGAAAATAATCCTTGGGTATTGGAAACACATCAGAAGTGAAAAACTCAAAAGAAAGGTTGAGTAAAAAGTTGAGGAAATTCCAAGAAATTACAACAAAAGAAAATAATTGAAAATAGGAAACAAAAGAAGAAAATTATAGGATGAGTCCAGGAGATCTAACAGCTCAACAGCAAAAGTCCCAGAAAGAAAGAGCATAGAGAACATGGAGGAGAGGACACTTTTTAGAACTTAAGGACATGAATTTTGAGATTAAAGGGGCCCAATGGTTGTCCAGCAAAAGAGATGAAAAGACTACCTCCAGCATAATTCTAAAATTTTATTATCTTGAGAATAAGGAAGATTCTACAAACTTCCAGAGAGAAAAGACAGGTTGTGTACAAGTAATCAGCAATCAAAAGGGCTTTGAACTTTGAAACAGTAGCACTGGAAGCCAAAAGACTGAGGGTGAGGGCAATACTTTTCAAAAATATGAAGGGCACTTATTTCCAACCTAGATTTCTATAGTAAGCCAAAATATGAGTCAAGTCAGAAGATAAAAAAAAGATACAGGCAAACCTTTAAAAAATTGCAGCCCTGGCTGGTATTGCCCAGTGGTTGGAGCATCGGCCCTCACACGAAAGGGTTCCATTCCTAGTCAAGGACAGGTACCTGCTCCAGTCGAGGCACATGTGGGAGGCAACCAATCAATGTGTCTCTCTCACATCAATGTTTCTCTCTCTCTCTCTCTCTCAAAATCAATGGAAAAAATATCCTCAGGTAAGGATTAACAAAAAGAAAAATTGCAAAAAGTCCCCATTCTGAGGAAGCTTTTAGAAGATACACTCTGAACAAATGAGTGAATGAGCCAAGAAGGAGGAAGGCCTGGAATACAGAAGATCCATCGTTTCAGAGAAGTGAAGGGACTCTCCTGGAGAGTGATGAAGGGGGATCCCAGGATGACAATTATGCTTCAGAAGTAGAGAGCAGTCAGTGCATATTGGAACAGCATGACTCAGGAGGTAGGTTGAGAGCTGCCATTGCCAAGTCTTCTGCCATTGTACCAGTCTTTTAAAAAAATTTATTATTGTGGTAAAAATCACTTAAATTTTACCATCTTAACCATTTGTAAGTATACAGTGAAGTAGTTTTAAGTATTTCACATTGTTGTGAAATAGATTGCCAGAGCTTTCTCATTTTGCAAACCTGAAAGTCAATACCTATTAAACAACTCAAAAGAAGGGTTGAGTAAAAAGTTGAGGAAATGGCCACAATTCTACTTTCTGTTTCTATGAATTCGACTGCCTCATATTTGTCTTTTGTGACTGGCTTTGGTCACTTAGCATAATGTCCTTAAGGTTCATCCATGTTGTAGCATATGACAGGATTTCCCTTCTTCTAAAGGTTGAATAGTATTCAATTGTATGTATATACCACATTTAGTTTGTCCATTCATCTGTTGATGGATATTTGGATTGCTTCCACCTCTTGGCTTTTGTGAACAATGCTGCTATAAAGCTATAAACACAGGAGTACAAATATCTTTTTGAGACTCTGCTTTCAATTCTTTTGGATGTATACTCAGAAGTGGGATTGCTGAATCATATGGTAGTTCTGTTTTTAATTTTTTTAAAAAAATATATTTTATTGATTTTTTACAGACAGGAAGGGAGAGAGATAGAGAGTTAGAAACATCGATGAGAGAGAAACATCGATCAGCTGCCTCCTGCACATCTCCCACTGGGGATGTGCCCGCAACCCAGGTACATGCCCCTGACCGGAATCGAACCTGGGACCCTTCAGTCCACAGGCCAATGCTCTATCCACTGAGCCAAACCAGTTTCGGCTGTTTTTAATTTTTTAAGGTACTGACATACAATTGCACCATTTTACAGCCCCACTAACAGTGCATAGGGTTCTAATTTCTCCACATTCTTACTAACCCTTATTATTTTCTGGGGTTTGTTTTTGTGTGTGTGTGTGTTTGGGGGGGGGGTTGTTTTTGTTTTTGTATAGTAATCATCATAATGAAATATTTCATTGTGGGTTTAATATATATATATTATTGATTTCAGAGAGGAAGGTAGAGGGAGAGAGAGATAGAAACATCAATAATGAGGGAAAATCACTGATCGTTTGCTTCCTGCACGCCCCACACTGGGATCAAGCCCGCAACCCGTGCATATGCCCAGACCAGAAATCGAACTTCGACCATCTGGTTCATAGGTCAAAGCTCAAGCACTGAGCCATGCCCGCTGGGCTCTGTGGGTTTGATTTACATTTCTCTGATCATTAGTGATGAACATCTTTTCATATGCTTGTTGGCCATTTGTATATCATTTTTGGAAAATGTCTATTCATGTTCTTGGCACATATATATGGTGTATAAATAAGGATCCAAAATTCACTCTTTTGCATGTTGATATCCAGTTTTTCCGACATTTGTGTGAAGGACTGTCCTTTTCTCATTGAGACGTCTTGGCACTTTTGGCGAAGATCATTTGATCATATCACAGGAGTTTATTTCTGGTTTCTCTATTCTATTTCATTGATTTGTATGTCTGCTTTATGCCAATACCATATTGTTTTGATTACTTTAGCTTTATAATATATTTTGAAATTAGGAAGTATGAGTTTTCCAAATTTGTTCTTCTTTTTAAAAGTTGTTTTGGCTATTCAGGGTCCCTTGAGATTCTTTATGAATTTTAGAATGAATTTTCTATTTTTGTAAAAAATGCTATTAAGAGTTGATAGGGCCCTAACCAGTTTGGCTCAGTGGATAGAGCGTCAGCCTGCGGACTCAAAGGTCCCAGGTTTGATTCCGGTCGAGGGCATGTACCTTGGTTGCGGGCACATCCCCAGTGGGGAGTGTGCAGGAGGCAGCTGATCGATGTTTCTCTCATCGATGTTTCTGGCTCTCTATTCCTCTCCCTTCCTCTCTGTAGAAAACCAATAAAATATATTTAAAAAAAAAAAAGAGTTGATAGGAATTGCATTGAATCTATAGATTGCTTTGGGTAGTCTGAACATTGTACCCATCTTTTTAATTGCATAAAACTACTAGAAGATGAGTTTGACCAAAGTGATGGTATAAAACAATAAAGTGGAAGATGAGAGACCACTGGGAATGGATAGATTACCTAATGGGCTTAACTATTGGAATACTGTACTGAGAGGCCATTGGACAGTGTGGAAGAATTATAGGTATAATTAGGTATAAAGGTATTCAAGCTAATTAAAAAACAAAGTGATTATTAAATCTGGGGGAATAAAAACAAGAAGGGAAGCATTATCACACCACATTATAGTACTTGCTATGATTAACATTTGCATGCATATATAGTGTAAATATTGAATATTTAGTTAATCAAAAGTATAATGTATATTAAGTTGTGAAAGAAAACAGTGTTAGGAGAGTTAGACCTTCATTTGCCCATAATAAGAAGTCAATAGTGAGTTGAAAGACAGCAATATGGTTTGTTTAGTGCCATGCTATGCAATATAATAGTTGCTAGTCAGCACTGGATATGTGACTGGTACAAATTGAGATATACTGTTAGTATGAGCTACACATTGAATTTTGAAAACTTAGTACAAAAAGAGAATGTAAAATATCTCATTAAGAAATTTTAATTGGTCACATGTTGCAATGATGATATTTTGAATATGTTGAGTTAAATAAGACATTAAAATTCATTTGCACTTGTTTATTTTACCTTCTTTTAATGTGGCTACTAAAGAATTTAAAATTGCATACGTGGCTTACATTATATTTCTTTTGGACAGCATTGGTTAGAAATAGGTGATATGTAGATGCACAAGAAACAGCTAAGACAGTGAGAAATGGTGGAACAATTTGGGTTATGCATATATGCATACAGAAATTATTGTATTTCATTCTAAGCCTTTTAATATAATTTGACTTTTAAAATAAGTGCATATAAAGTTTCCCCTGTTAGTTCACATAGATTTATCTGTTCTTTTAGAAACTGCATAATATTCTACTATAAGAAGATACCATAATTGCTATATTAAGTCTCTTTTATTTATGGATACTTAAGTTGTTTTCACATTTTTTTGTTTTGCTATTTCAAATATAATTTTAATAAATATCTCTGGACATAGATCTTTGCCATATTATATCTGCAAGATGAATATTCAGAAGTGGGCTTCTGAGAAAAAGGGAATGTGTATTTAAAATTTAGATAGACTATCAAATTTCTCTTCTGAGAAATTATGATATTTACACTCCCAGCAACTATCTTCTCCACACATTGAACAACCAGCCAACCCTGCTAAACTTATGGCTAATAACAAACTAATTTGAGGAAGAAAGTAATTTTGTGGCAAAAAACAGATTATTTTTAATTTTTAGTTCTGTGCTACCTCTTTCCTCACCTCTTTATCCTATTAACATCACTCTAAGTTTCCTTAATTTGTCTTCAACCTTAGCCCTATACAAGTACTGTATCATCCAGTCTGAGTATTTACACACACATACCCCGCTTTTATTAAAAACAGCTGTGTACAGTTCCCTCTTCCACATTATTCTTTCCCTTTATGCCCAGCAGACAGCCTTCAGGGGAGCGGCTACTCTAAAGACCGTTTGAACACTGAAGGATTGATTGAGTGAAAATAGGAAGGCTGTATGCAAGCCTTAATAGTCCTCATTGTGCCAGGGGAAAGAGTTGTTTCTGATATAGACACAGATAAGGATAACTTACTTAAATAACTTCCCTTTCCTCTAGTTTAATGATAAAAATAAAGAAGAAAAACATGTCACAGGGTGGAGAGGTATGTGATGGTGCAAGTCAGCACAGAGAAGTAACAGCAGAATCTAAAAATAAGTATCTATACACTGTGTATAGAAACTCAGGACCAAAAAGCCCCACATTACATCGGCGAGCACATCTTTGTCACGAGGGAGGTTTCTCCTTGGCCACCGCAGGTTTGAGTTTGCACCCTCCTGCTCTTAAACATCTCTGGGGAGGGAGGGCTCCATGATCATCCTCAGAAAACGATGTGTCAAAACTGCCTGCAAGTCAGAAGGCTCTTGCTTCACTTACTTAAGATCATTTCCTCTTCTATCCTTCATGAATATAGAAAGAAATGGGACCACTCTTCATAATCTAATAATTTTGCACAGGCTTCTTTATCACTTCTATCCTGCTTCTGCAAATTAAAAGAATCCTCCTCTGTGATATTTTTTTCTGCATCCCCAAATAATTTCAAAGCTCATTTCTTTTACATCTTTATTGTTGGAAGTACTACATATCCTCCTTCCCCCCATTGACTCCTTCTAGCCCACCACCACTCCTGACCCAGGCCTTTATCCCCCTATTGTCTGTGTCCATGGGTTATGCATATATGCATACTCAAAGCTCATTTCTAATTTCTCTATCTATATGACACTAAAGTTATTCTTTTTTATTGTTGAAATTTGCAACTAAGCATTTAATTATTTTAATGTAACTGGTGGGAGAAATAGAAAGTGATGGTGTTGTTTTGTCATTGCTAAAACTTCACCTTTCTGCCCTAGCCAGTTTGGCTAGCTCAGTGGATAGAGTGTCAGCTTGCGGAGTGAAGGGTCCCAGGTTTGATTCCCAGTTAACAGCATATGCCCAGGTTGTGCTTGATCCCCAGTAGGGGGCCTGCAGGAGGCAGCCTATCAATGATTCTCTCATCATTAATGTTTCTATCTCCCTTTCCCTTCCCTTCTTCTCTGAAATCAATAGAAATATATCTTTAAAAACAACAACAACAAAAAACTTCATCTTTTTTTTCCCTTACTTCCAACCTCCAACATCCAACCACCAGTACTAACAGCCCATTTCCTGTACTTACAATATAAATTCAACAAAATTTATTAGTGCTGGCATTGTGCCAGAAGCTTTTTCTTATGAAACACTAGAAAATAGAAAGATCCATTGCTACAACAGCATTTTGTGAAGATTTGCCAATCCAGGCACAAGAATTTTGGCGTGAAGTATGGCAGGGCTCATTCAGACACACGGAGGAACCTCTATCTCTAACCTCTGAAGATAAACAAAAGGTCATTTGAGATAATGGAGTATATTCCATGGAATTAGAGCTTGATATAATTGACTGTGCAGTTCACTTCAGCTTAACTACGTAGCACACATTACCACTGATTTGCAGTAGGGTACTCATACCAACTTCCTGTTCCTCCTGCCTAAGGCATTAGTGAATTAAGTTCCTACCCAAAAAAGGTTATGAGAAGTGCCTTTCTCCTATTCTGGCTTAGATCTCTCATCTGTGTTCTTGTGCTATGCTAGTTAGGGTGAGGGTGGCCAAGATCTGGAATGCAGAATGTATTCTCATCCTCTGTTTTTGTACTCTGTCAAAGTTCTTTCTAGAGATTTTGCCAACTGCGTGGCTAAAGAGGCTAGCCTCCCATCAAAGGAGTGAGGGTAAGCCTGTTGCTTGTCACTTATTACTGAGAAATAGTTTCTCTTCTCTTTATACATAGTTAGCCTTGTTCTGCTCTAGTCGCTTCCGCTGGTGATCCGACACTGTGTTCTGTCCATTCCCTTGGCTGGAAAAATTACTTCCTGCTTTATTTTCCCTTTTTCTTAAGAATGAGTGTTGTCCTCCCTATTTACAGAACATTCATAATGGAGAGAATTTGGAAAACATACAAAAGCACAAGGGAAGTAATATTCATTATTCTTCTATGCAGAAGTCAATACTCTTAATATTTTAGAATATGTAGACATATATGTACCGGGTGGGGCAAGAGTAGGTTTACAGTTGTTTGTATGGAAAATAATATAATAATTAATAAATAATAACACAAGAATAAACACTGGTCCTGGCCAGTGTGGCTCAGTTGGTTGGGCATCACCCTGTGCACTGAAAGACTGCCAATTCCATTTGTGGTCAGGGCACATGCCCAGGTTGCAGGCTCCATCCCCAGTGGGGGGCACGCAGAAAGCAGCTGATTGATGTTCTCCTCTCACATCATTGTTTCTCTCTGCGTCTCCCTCTCTCTTCCTCTCTCTACTAAAAAAAATCAATCTATATGTTTTTTGTTGTTAATCCTTACCCAAGGATATTTTCCCATTTTTCATGTCAAAAATCTATTTTACAACATTTTTATTGATAGATTTTATTAGCTCAATTATGTGGACATAGATTCTTTCCATTTTTATATTACATATAATATTGCAATGAACATGATTGCACAGAATCTTTGCACACATTTGACATTTTCTTCAAGATAAAACCCTAGAAGTGAAATTGTAGGGTCAAGGGGCATGTACATGTTAAGGCTTTTTCTTTTTGTATATTTTTATTTATTTCAGGGAGGAAGGGAGAGGGAGAGAGAGATAGAAACATCAATGATGAGAGAGAATCATTGATCGGCTGCCTCCTGCATGCCCCACACTGGGGATCGATCCTGCAATCTGGGCATGTGCCCTGAGCAGAATTGAACTGTGATCCCCAGGTTCATAGGTAGATGCTCAACCACTGAACAACACCAGCCAGACCATGTTAAGGTTTTTTAATAAACATTGCCATTTTGCCCTTGCTAAAGGTGGTACCAGTTTGCTCTCCCACCAGCAATGTAGGGAATTATCCATTTCTCAAGTCTGTGGTCAACAGCAGGCACTTAATTTCTTAATTTTTTTCAATTTGATAAGTATAAAATGCTATCTCAGTGTTAAAACATGGCATTTTTTAGCTTATAAGTCTGAATATATTTACATGTGTTTCATCGTCAGGTATATGTTCTTTTAAAAAATCCTCACCAGAGGGTATGTTTTTTCTTGCTTTAGAGAGAGGAAGGGGGAGAGAAAGAAAAGCATCAATTGGTTGCCTCCCATATGCACCCTGACTGGGGGTCAAATTCACAACTAGGTATGCACCCTGACTAGGAATCAAACCCGTAACCTTTTGGTATACAGGACAATGCTCCAACCAACTGGGCTATAAGTAGTATGATAAGTACTTATGTATACTTATTAGTTTCTGGACTTTTGTTGAGCTCATATAATAAAAAATGTTGGCTTATTAAAAAAATAAGTCCTCTATCTTTCCTCCTAGATTAATTCCTATGTGTTTTACGTTTTTGTTGTGCTTTGGGAATAGAATATTTTTCCATTGTATATAAAATTTGCTCTTATTAAAATTTGCATCATTATGGAGAAAAGTGTTTTTGAATATTTTGTAACTGGTTGTCTTACCAAACTGTCCTATTTATACAAATAGTGTTGTTACTTGATCTTATATTTACTAGTAATCATGTCATTCAAATAATATCTTTGTGGCCCCTTCTGTGACCTGTATACTTACTTTTTTCTTGTCTCATTCTTAATCAAACTTCTGGAATGTTAAGTGCTTGCAGTAGTTCTGAGCATTCTTGTCTCACTTTTTACTGAGAATTTTGGCTGTTGATTAGAGGTAACAATGCCATGTTTGAAGTTATAACTAAGAACAGATTTTTCACTGAGCAAAGTCATGGAGGCCTATCATCTTGATAAAGTCATTCCATGTTCCTTGTGGTTGTAATTGCTCAAGGGTGGAACAGTGTACCATTTTGTGTCCAACATGACTTAACCTGAATGTGTTACATGATTTAATTCTTCTAACAGCCCTATGAAGTAGATTTTGTGATCCCTAATGTCCATAGAGGAAGCCGACATTTAGAAGGATATATGAGGTGATTAATCCATGTCACCACAATACAACAGTGCTATTTGAAGTCATTCTACTTGTTTTCCCCCAAGTGTTTTTGCAAAGTGATGGGAATAGTGGGAGATACAAAGTTCATTACTCTGTGAAATCCGAAAGGAATATGAAGAAATACATATAGTCTTAACTCAGTAGCTCTCAAATTTTAATGTTAATTAGAATCACCTGAAGTACCTTTAAAAGTACAGATTCTCGGGCCCTACTTTCAGAAATTCAAATTCCAAGGAGCCAGGCTGGGATGGGGCCCAGGGAGCTGTAGTTTTGAAAGAGGAAGTCCACAAATTCCCTGTTTAATGGTGATGGACGGAGACTTGACTTGGGTTGGTGAACACACAATGCAGTGTACCAATAATATATTGTAGAATTGTGCACCTGAAACCTGTATAATTTTGTTAACCAGTGTCACCCCAATAAAGTAAATAAAAAGGAAAAAAGAGAAATAACAGTTTAACTGTATAACTAAGGGTATTATGTTAGTTAATCATATTTCATAATTATTCAGAATATAGAAATTCTGCTCAGAGCTAATGCAACAAGGCACTCTGCCAATTGTCCTAAGGTCCTCTTCTTATACAGTGTAGTTCTTCTAGATCAGCCACCAAGCCTGTTTAGTTTGTTCAAATCGAGGAAGAAGGAACCAGTGTCTGGCTGAGTTGTGTGAGAAGTAAATATCTTAGAGAATAAGATTTTGCTGACCACTTCTACCAATGTTGAGGGAATGTTTTAAAAATCTTTTGAATAAAAACAAATAAAAGATTTCTCCAATTTGTTTGTTTTTTGTCTATTGCCACTTTGACATAGTTCTTACTGGGAATTCTCTTTTATACCTGGTTTAAGCCTATATATTTAGGAGCTTTTAAAATAAATTAAGTAATTTTTCATTGTTGGATTATATTATCTAGATTCACCACTACATCTTCAGTTGCATCAGGAAGAAATGCTTCACATTTTCATCTAGGACACATTTCCTTTAGTGGCATTAAATAGATAAAGACTGAGTACATGCCCTGACCGGTTTGGCTCAGTGGATAGAGTGTCAGCCTGCAGACTGAAGGGTCCCGGGTTCGATTCTGGTCAAGGGCATGTACCTTGGTTGCAGGCACATTCCCAGTAGGGAGTGTGCAGGAGGCAGCTGATCGATGTTTCTCTCTCATCGATGTTTCTAACTCTCTATCCCTCTCCCTTCCTCTCTGTAAAAAAAAAAAATCAATAAAATATATATAAAAAAGAGACTGAAAACATGGGACAGATATTAACCACTTGACCTTAGCTATTTAATCTTACCTGTGCTATTTTGGACTACAATTTTCCTGTTAGAGAATAGATCTTACATACATGTAGGTCAGGCTTATCTTCAACATACATGTCCCATATTTCAAAGCATTAAATAAAAGCTCTCACAATTTCTAAGATTATGGATGGGAACTGATTTTATTATGGTGTTTGGAAAGCAGCCCCAAAGAGATGCTGATGGCAAAAGTTTATCACCCTGGGGGCGCTGCTTGAAAGGGTGTTTTTATCTACTTCAAAGGACATCTTAAAAAAAAAATTTCCAAACACAATGTAGCCTAATTCTTAGGAGTTGGAAAGGAGAATGTACCTGGTAAAAAGGAGGCTGTAAAATCAACTCCTAGCACTGTTCCTAGCAATCAAGGGGGCTAGAACAACTGTGACTGAGTTCTTTACAAGGCCCTTGGATACTGATGAATTGATCCAGATACTCTAACAGGTAGTGCCTAGATGGTGCAATTCCAGGATCCCAAATAAGGCTTGAGTATGGATGCCTTAGAGCAGTGGTTCTCAACCTGTGGGTCGCGACCCCTTTGGGGGTTGAACGACCCTTTCACAGGGGTTGCCTAAGACCATCGGAAAACACATATATAATTACATATTGTTTTTGTGATTAATCACTATGCTTTATCTTTTTATTATTTATTTATTTATTTATTTATTTTTTATTAAATCTTTATTGTTCAGATTATTACAGTTGTTCCTCTTTTCCCCCTCCCCTCCACCCGGTTCCCACCCCACCCTCTGCCCTTACCCCCTCCACCCCCCACTGTCCTCATCCATAGGTGTACGATTTTTTTCCAGTCTCTTCCTGCACCCCCCACACCCCTTTCCCCCTGAGAATTGTCAGTCCACTCCCTTTCTACGCCCCTGATTCTATTATATTCACCAGTTCATTCTGTTCATCAGATTATTTATTCACTTGATTTTTAGATTCACTTGTTGATAGATGTGTATTTGTTGTTCATAATTTGTATCTTTACCTTTTTCTTCTTCCTCCTCTTCTTAAAGGATACCTTTCAGCATTTCATATAATACTGGTTTGGTGGTGATGAATTCCTTTAGCTTTTTCTTATCTGTGAAGCTCTTTCTCTGACCTTCAATTCTGAATGATAGCCTTGCTGGGTAAAGTAATCTTGGTTGTAGGTTCTTGCTATTCATCACTTTGAATATTTCTTGTCACTCCCTTCTGGCCTGCATAGTTTCTGTTGAGAAATCAGCTGACAGTCATATGGGTACTCCCTTGTAGGTAACTGACTTCTTTTCTCTTGCTGCTTTTAAGATTCTCTCCTTGTCTTTTGCTCTTGGTATTTTAATTATGATGTGTCTTGGTGTGGTCCTCTTTGGATTCATTTTGTTTGGGGTTCTCTGCGCTCCCTGGACTTGTAAGTCTATTTCCTGCACCAGGCAGGGGAAGTTTTCTGTCATTATTTCTTCAAATAGGTTTTTAATATCTTGCTCTCTCTCTTCTTCTGGCACCCCCATAATTTGGATGTTGGTACACTTGAAATTGTCCCAGAGGCTCCTTACACTATCTTCATATTTTTGGATTCTTTTTCTTTTTGTTTTTCCGGTTGGGTGTTTTTTGCTTCTTCGTATTTCAAATCTTTGACTTGATTCTTGCGATCCTCTAGTCTGCTGTTGGATCTCTGTATAATATTCTTTATTTCAGTCATTGTATGCTTAATTTCAAGTTGGTCCTTTTTCATATCCTCGAGGGTCTCACTAGATTTCTTGAGGTTCTCACTAAATTTATTTGCGGTTTCTAGAAAATTCTTGAAAAACCTTATAACCGTGGTTTTGAACTCTATATCCAATCGTTTGCTTTCCTCCATTTCTGTCACTTGTGACCTGTTTCTTTGTCTCCGCATTTTGGCTGCTTCCCTGTGTTGATAGAGTGGCTTTGTGTGGTAGGTGTCCTATAGGGCCCAGTGGCTCAGCCTCCCCAATTACCTGAGGTGGACACTCTTGGTGCACCCTTTGTGGGCTTTGTGCACAGTCTTGTTGTAGTTAAGCCTTGATTGTTGTAAGTATCACTGGGAGGAATTGACCTCCAGGCCAATTGGCTGTGAGAATCAGCTGTGTCTATGGTGGGAGAACTTCTGTGCTGGAGATACCCTTCTGGGGCAAGACTTGCTTCAGTGGGGCTTTGGTGCTCACTGAGTCTGCCCCCTGAGTGTGTCCTTTATGAATCTGAGGAGTTGTAATCTGACCACTGGGTACACTGGCTCTTGGATCTCTAAGGAGGTGCTAATTTAGCCTCTGCCTGAGGCTACCCAGCAGGAGCTACAGAGAGATCTGCAGATTCCTCTTCTTTGTTTGGGGTTTGGAGGTGCCCAGATGAGGCCCAGCTGTGAAGCAATGCAAGCTTCTGTGGGGCCTTGGACCTTCTTTTGGATGTTCTGGGTCTCTCTTACCCAGCTGCAATTTGTTAGGTAATTTTCAGATTGCAAAGGGCCAGGCCTTTCATATGCAAAAGCCTCTGCGCACAGCTTGGGTGTGGCGGGGTCTCAGGGAATCAACAGGGCGGATCAAACAGCTATTGCTGATCCTCAGCCCTGCCCTAAGAGGCCCCCGGTCTCAGTGTCCTGTGGTAATTTCTGTAAGCACCTCTGAGAGAAAGCTGCCCTTAAGTTCCGCCCGATGCCAGACAGTCCAGTTTCTCCCAGTATGAGTCTGGTTCCCCAGAGACTGTCCCGGAACTGGAGTTCAGAGCACTTGGGAGCTTGTGACTCCCTCCTGATTGAAAAAGACAACTGCTTCCTCAGTTGCCAGCCCTTTCCGTGTGCACCTCCGTACCTCTGCACTTTACTTCCGCACTTCTTCTGAGTCTCAGTGTGCTTTTCTCTTTCCTTCTAGTTGTAGAATTTCCACTCAGCCAACCTTCCAGTGGTTCTAGATGATGTCTGTTTTGTCTTTTAGTTGTATTTTTGAAGTGGTTGTGCGAGGCAGCAATTTCCGGTGTTCACTTATGCCGCCATCTTGGTTTCTCCCCACTACGCTTTAATTATGTTCAATATGTAACAATGGAATTGGGGGTCACCATAACATGAGGAAGTGTATTAAGGGGTCGCGGCATTAGGAAGGTTGAGAACCATTGCCTTAGAGCCTGCGACTCACCATTAGAGACTTTTCTTCATTCACAATTCCCTGGGGAGATGGTTCAATTTGTCTCTAACTCCTTGCTTTATTAGTATGACTTCTGCCTTTTTGAGACTACCAGGGATAAAGGTAGGGGAAGATGAAGAGCTGAAGATGGGAAAGAGCCCGGGAAAAGTGGGAAGGCCATGCTGGGGCCTGGTTGCTGCTGCCAGCCAGGCTCTTGGGAATTGCTGTCTCCTCTGCTTGCTTCTCTTGACTCTGAACAAGGTGGTCATTGTTGAGAGGTTATCTGAAGTCCTAGAGGAGGTCCTTACAGGTTAATTAAACTTCTGATTCCTTCTTGGGCATGTGGAAGTTCTGATTTCCACCTGGCTCACTTGGAAACCTTGAGGAATAGTCTGGGTTGGGGTGGGGGAGTGAGCATAATGATAATGCTGCTGCTGCTATTTGGATCTCACTCTGATACAGTGAAATATGATAACACTAGAGGCCCAGTGCACAAAATTTGTGCATGGGTAGGGTCCCTAGCAGCTGCAGGCTGGGGGCACCTCCCTTCCCCCGGCCACCTGCTGCCACTGCTGCCACCGGCCTCACCCCCTGGTTGAACTCCTGGTCGAACTCCTGGTCGAACTCTCAGTCTAGGGGACAATTTGCATATTAGGCTTTTATTATATAGGATGACATAGAGTATAATTCAATTGCCAATTTTCTCCCACCCTCCTTTCAAACCTGCTTTTTGAAGGATGGGCTCACTACAGTCCTTGACTTTTGGGGAGAGACTAGAAAGCGATTTCTTCCTGATTATTTGACTCTTGGTCACATCTTTAATTAGTCAGTTGCTTACACATCAAATTACCTTTCAGTATCATAACTCTACAATTTACAACATTAAACATTTTAAACCCTGATTATCCCACTATGGTGTAGTTTATTGCACTTTTAAAAATTGTAACCTGAGTTTTTCTCTATAATTTAGATTCTTCCCTGATATTTTCTTTTTTCACTCCTTAGTTTCCTTTTTTTCCTTTTATTTACCAAATATTTACTGCACCCCCAGCATCATGACAGGCACTGTCCTAAGAAACTCTTAGCTGGGGTGGGATTTGGGGAGAGAGTCTTAGCTCATTTGTTAAGGTTGCATAGCACAGAGGGCTGTTGAAGTAAAGAGATGGTGACCTAACACCAACAATTCTTCCTTCCCTCCCAAGAACATAGCACTGTCATTTTCACTAAAAACCCCATTTCTCAAAGAGTACCTCACCCTAAACTGGTTACTTATTTTTCCCTCCTTTACTATCATAATCAAAAAAACATTCATGAATCATGTTAGTGGTTTGCTGTCATCTCCTCATCTCTTTGTCCACTTCCTCAAATGCTCTGAGGCCTTTGACACCTGAAATTCATACTCCTACCATCTTTTGGGGGAGCACTGGTGACTACATAACTGATCCATCTAATGATCTTTTTCTTGGAGACCTCCTCAGTTCCAGTGATCTTCACCATTTTTCCATTTCAGATTTTTACACCATTAGCCCCACCCTGGATTTGTCATCCAGCAGGAGTGCTTTGCCCATGAGGCCCTTAAAGGCCAAAACCCCACCCTGATCACAGCTTCTCATCTCCCGCCCTGTCACTCTTTTTCATTACAGGAGTTTGGATATCACCAAGTCCTTTAGTCCTTCCACTTCAAGTGGATCAGTCCTCTCTTGATTTCACTTCCCTGGGCAACATAGACCTTATTGTGCATCCATCTATTGTGTGTGTGTAGGAATGTATGCTATATTTATTTTGTTTCAGATAATCTATTTTTACTGATACAGAATTTACATGCAGTATGTTACATGCGGTAAAATGCACAACTAAGTCTTAGATGTCTAGCCTGAAGAATTTTCACATATGTGTCACCTATGTAACCACCACCAAGATCAAGATGCAGAACATTTCCATTACCCCATAGAATTCTGTCCAGCTAATTTCCAGTTAGTAACCACCCTCCGGATGTAACCACTATCATGGCTTCTAATCAGCAGAGATCAGTTTTGCCTATTCTTGAGCTTCCTATAAATGGAAAAGTCACTGCTTCATAGAAACCAAGATTTAAATAATTTTTTACTGATCACCACATGGTGGGAATTAAATATGTTCCATTATCCCCCCCCCCCCAACACACACACATACACTCACATGCAGCTATTGTAATAAAGAGGGGAAAAAATTTTTTTTTGTCTGTCCCTGGAGATTGTCCTGTGTCACTCTTGCCATCTTGTGTTATTTAGCTCAAGATCTTGATGCTCAGGTCTCATCCCATATCCAGCTCCAGAAAAGGGGAACGGCCTTGTATCTTTTTTCTCCATCTCCACCCTTACTCACAGAGGTATGCAACTGGGCCCAAGCCAGGACATAAAGGATGCTTTTTTGGAAGCCAAGCTCCTGTATAAACAGGGCATGCATGTTGTACCTCTATTTGAGCATAAAAGGAAACATAGTTTGCTGTAATTTTGACTGTGCATGTTCCTTTAAGCCTTCCAATATAATAATGTTGGATATTGTAGGTCTGATTTGTCCAGGACCTGTGAAAGAGAAGATACAGTGTCCGAATCCAAAGGAGTCATCACATTTATTGTTTTTCTCAATCTTTGTAGTTTCCAGATGAGTTTTTATGAGCTCTTGGAAACCCACTCTGGGTCCTCTTTTCCCCTCCCTCTACACAATGTCCCTGGGGAATTTCATCATCACTGTGGCTTTAGCCATCATGTCTGTGTGTGACTCCCACATATGTTTACTTCAACCCAACTTTGGACTGAGCCCTTGACCCTAGTCCATCCTTCCTGGATATCTCCATGTGCATGTCCCACAGGCATTTGCAATTCAGTCGGTCCTGAAATGGACTCAGACCCTCCTCTTTTTCAAATGTGCTCACTCTCCTGCAGTCTATGTATTGATGATGTGAGTTTCTCCATACCCTCACCTGTGAGTTCTGCCTCATCCATGCCCCCCCTGCTCCACGTGTACTTCACTGCCCTTGTTCAGAGTCCACCATCTCCTGCCAGTTCTTGTCTTAAATCCTCCTTATTCTGTTTCCCCAGGTCTATTCTGTTCTTCCATTGTGTAGCAACTATCCTTTTTTAAAAAAAGAGTAAGAGTAGTTCTCAATTTTGGGTAGTTATTCCCCAGGGGAAAATGTGTGGGGATATTCTAGATTGTTACAGTGACTGGCCGGGACACTCCTGACCATAGTCTGAGTCCTGATGGGTCCAGATCAATCAGAATAAGCCTTTGTTTGCTACAAATTTTTATTTATGTATTTATTATTTTTTAAAATCCTCACTTGATATGTTTATTAATTTGAGAGGGGGCGGGGGAAAGGGATAGAGAGAGATAGAGAAACATTTATGTGAGTGGGGATCGAACCCACAAGCTTTTGGGGTATGGGGCAATGCTCTAACCAACTGAGCCACTCAGCCAGGGCTTAAACATTTTTTTTTTAAAATTAAAGTGTCATATGCACACAATTTAAGGAGTTGGAATATTATACAAGACTTGTTAAGAAAAATAGAAGTTCCTTACTGGAGGACCCTCTTTCAAAAATTTTAAAGGGAGTTCTTTTAGAAAAACTTACATCTAACAAAAGTTTATATTTTTAAATAACCTCCTTATAGTAGGTATTTCTCAATTTTTTCAATGTTAAGCATTCTCTATTAACTTCCCACGTTAGATGATTTTTTTCTCTTTCATTCCCCAACCCCAATATACACACTATGCTTTCAATCTCCTTATTATTACAATACTAGTAGCCCTGTGCATGAATCCATGCGCAAGTAGCTCACTGCTGCTTGCCTCAGCTGGCCACCCTGCTCACCACCACTGGTAGCTGTCTGCCCCACCCTCCTGTAGCTCTCCGCCGCTGTAGATAGGTTGTGACGTTCTGGTGTCCTGGCTAATTTGCATATTTCTCTATTATTATATTAGATAGTTTATGTAGTGATTTTTGTTAGATTAGCATTTAGTGTTTATTTTTGGTTGAGTCATGCCATAAATCATGAGTATTTTTCCTTTCCTACACACCTCTATTTCCTGGGGGATGAATAAAAAATCTTGCTTTTCACCTTTGCTTATTTTTTATTCACTTACTAGTAATCAAACCTTCAATTTTCTTTTTTTTTTTTTTTTTTTTTTTTTTTAATTAAATCTTTATTGTTCAGATTATTACATTTGTTCCTCTTCCCCCCCCCCCCCCCCCATAACTCCTCTTCTCCCAGTTCCCGCCCCACCCTCCGCCCTCACTCCCCACCCACTGTCCTCATCCATAGGTGCACGATTTTTGTCCAGTCTCTTCCCGCATCTCCCACACCCCTTTCCCCCCAGGAATAGTCAGTCCATTCCCTTTCTATGTCCCTGATTCTATTATAATCACCAGTTCATTCTGTTCATCAGATTATTTATTCACTTGATTCTTAGATTCACTTGTTGATAGATGCATATTTGTTGTTCATAATTTGTATCTTTACCTTTTTCTTCCTCTTCCTCTTCTTAAAGGATACCTTTCAGCATTTCATATAATCCTGCTTTGGTGGTGATGAACTCCTTTAGCTTTTCCTTATCTGTGAAGCTCTTTATCTGACCTTCAATTCTGAATGATAGCTTTGCTGGATAAAGTAATCTTGGTTGTAGGTTCTTGGTATTCATCACTTTGAATATTTCTTGCCACTCCCTTCTGGCCTGCAAAGTTTCTGTTGAGAAATCAGCTGACAGTCGTATGGGTATTCCCTTGTAGGTAACTGAGATTCTTTCTCTTGCTGTTTTTAAGATTCTCTCTTTATCTTTTGCTCTTGGCATTTTAATGATGATGTGTCTTGGTGTGGTCCTCTTTGGATTCCTTTTGTTTGGGGTTCTCCGCGCTTCTTGGACCTGTAAGTCCATTTCTTTCACCAGGTGGGGGAAGTTTTCTGTCATTATTTCTTCAAATAGGTTTTCAATATCTTGCTCTCTCTCATCTTCTGGCACCCCTATAATTCTGATGTTGGTACGCTTGAAGCTGTCCCAGAGGCTCCTTACACTATCCTCGCATTTTTGGATTCTTTTTTCATTTTGCTTTTCCGGTTGGGTGTTTTTTGCTTCCTCGCATTTCAAATCATTGACTTGATTCTTGCGCTCCTCTGGTCTGCTGTCGGGAGTCTGTATAATATTCGCTATTTCAGTCCGTGTATGCTTAATTTCTAGTTGGTTCCCCAATATAAGATCGAGGGTCTCATTAGTTTTCTTGTAGATCTCATTAAGTTTATCGGCGGCTTCTAAACAGTTCTTGAGAGACCTTAAAAGTGTGGTTCTGAAGTCTATATCTTCCTTTGACAATTTTGTCCTGTTTCTTTGTCTCCGCATTTTGTTATGCTTCCTTAATGCACCCCCTAGTGGTCTTTGTTCGCAGTCTTATAGTTAAATCTTGATTGTTGTAGCTAATTCCAGGGAGGGTTTGACCTCCAGGCCAAGTGGCTATGAGAATCAGCTGTGTCAGCAGTGAGAGAACTTCTGTCCTCTAGGGAGGTGCTAATCTAGCCTTTGCCTGAGGCTATCCGGCAAAAGCCTCTGTGCAGGGCTTGGGCGGGGCGGGTCGCACAGGATCAACAGGGTGGGCCGGAGAGAGCAGTTATGGCGGCTCTCAGTCCTGTCCCCAGGGGCTCTGCCTCTCTGAGTCCCAGCACCCGCTGCAAAGCTCGGAGAGAAAGCTACACTCGCTCTGACCGAAGCCAGACAGTTCTGCTTCTCCCGTTTGAGTCTGGGTCCCTAAAGACTCGCCCGGATCTGGAGCTCAGAGTCTGCGACTCCCTCCCGATTGAAAACGCCAACCGCGCCCTCCGCTGCCAGCCCGCTCCGCGCACTCCGCACCTCAGAATTTGACTTCAGCACTGCGCCTCCTCTGAGTGTCCGTATGCGTTTCTCTTTCCTCCTAGTTGTAGGACTTCCACTCAGCCAGCGTTCCTGTGGTTCTGGGTGATGTCCCTTCCGTTTTTTGGTTTCACTTTTGAAGTAGTTGTTCAAAGCAGCAAACTCCGGCGTTAACCTATGCCGCCATTCAAACCTTCAATTTTCTGGCGAGTATCTGAATTTCCTCTTTTTTAATCCTCACTTGAGAATATTTTCCCATTGATTTTTAGAGAGATTGGAAGAGAGAGGGAAAGATGGAGAGAAACATCAATGTGAGAGAAACACATTGATTGGTTGCCTCCTGCATGAGTCTCTACCAGGGCCTGGGCCAGAGTGGAGCCTGCAACCAAGGTACATGCCCTTGACCAAAATCAAACCCAGGACCCTTTGGTCTGCAGGCCGATGCTCTATCCACTGAGAAAAACCAGCTAGGGCCTGAATTTCCTCTTAAGACATTCATACACATCAGGTATTCTAGCAATTTCAACTCTTTAAAGAAGTCTATCTCAGAGCCTCCTGGCTTATTCTACTGTGGACTGGTTACCTTCCACAGCCGGTGCCCAGGTACCATCTGGGAACTTCCTTTACGAATTACCTGGAGATGCCCTTCCTCTTTCTCCTATTTCCTGTATCTCCTGTATCTCCTGTCTCTCTCTTATTTGGTTTTCCCCATTGTTTTAGTGATGCTCACCCAACACTAGCTTCTTGAGAAAGGCTGTACAGGAAGTAAAATTTTGAGGTTTTCAAGACTATATCTTTGTTCTGCCTCAGGCTTGATTCTAAATCACATTCTAGCTTCTAGTATTGCTGTTGGGAACTTTAGTCATACTGACAGCTATTCTTTGAATGTGACCCTTTTTGTCTCCCTTGAAGCTTCTCTTTTTCTTAAAATATCTTGTAGAATTAATCAACTCTTTAAAATGTGTGCATGTGTAACTTTGATTAAAAAAATTAAAAACAGTGTGCTGCCTCTGGTGTGTTCTTTAGCTCTGAAATGTTTGAGGATACCTTTAAGAGGGTGATGTAAAGGTGGTCCAAGCATCCTGAGGTTGATTGGACACAATTCCTTTAGATTTTTCTTCCAAGCCTGCAGTTTGACAGCTAATGATTTTCAGTGATTAGACCATCTATTTTCAAAGCAGTTGATTTCCCATTGAATTGTGGAAAAGTTCTTCCTTAAACTGAAATATATCTTCAGATAATACCTACCATTTGTTCTAGTTTTACTACTTGGGACACAAAGAACAAGTCCAATTTTCCTCATTATTAGCCCCTTGAAACATGATTAGACTGTCATCGTTGACAAACTACCCCTATTTCCCACACCCACTTGGTTTTTGGTCTTCTCACATCCTGTTCAACTTCCTCCAATTACATTCCACTTCCAAAGAGTGTGTGCATGCTCAGAACAGAACAGAATATTTAAACTGTGGCTTGACTACAGGACACTTTGTCCTTCACTATAAAGCTTAGCAATTAAAAGTGGAAGCTTTAGAGCCAGCCTGTCTGGGTTCAGATCCAGCTTTGATACTTCCTAGCTGTGCAACTTGAATTGAGTTACATAATTTCTTCTGTTCTTTAGTTTCCTTGTCTATAAAATAGGGACAATGTCAGCATCTTTCTCACAGAGTTGTAAATATTAAACAATGTGATATATGCTCAGCGCTCTGAACAGAGATTGCCATAGTAGGTGCTCAATGAATGTTAGCTATTAACTTTTCCCCTAGAATCATTCTATTAATGTAGCCTAAAACATCCATTAATAATAAATAAATCAAATAACAAGTTATTTCTTGAGTCCTTACTCTGCACTTGATGCTGGGAACAAGGAGAGTAAGACCAGCTCCTTACCTGGAGCAGTTAATAGTCCATCACTGTGTTGATTCATTGGGTTAATTAAGTTCTGAAGTTCTTTACACTTGAATTATTTATTTATTTTGAAAAAATACAACATATTTTTAAAAAATAAATTATTTTTTCAAAGGTACACATCATTTAGAAAGTTAAATAGTATTAAAATGTTTATAACAAAACATAGTGGGTTTTTTTCACTCCTCACACTCCTCCAGTACCTCTTCAAAGAGGCAACTGCTTTTTATTCTTTTGGCCATTCCTCCTGGAGGATAGCAAGTTCTCACTGGATGTCGTGGATAGGTTATGCAATTAAGTGAAATGATGGATAGCAAAGTCAGTCACCATAGGCAAATTGATAGATGCGAGTGTTAAGTTCCTATGGCATCTTATCAACATTATAACAAAATGACCTTGAGTAAAAGGACATTATTTAAGGACCTGCTGTGTACATGTTAGCACTTCCAAATAACATGATTATATTGTTTTGAATTGTGACTTTTGGACATTTTCTATCACCTCTTATGGTAGATGAGTATCCAACTCTCTTGTACCATCTTTCCCTCTCTGTTCCTGTGCCCCATGCTCCCAATATAAGACCCTTTTGATTAGATCAAACTTCTGTGCTTACATAACTTGTATATGCAAACACAATTCACAGTTGAGCATTGTGGACTATGGCTGCTTCCTTTCTTCTTGATTTTCCTGAAATTAATTGTTGCCCCCCCTCATTTGCTTAATTTTCTTTGTATCTACCTTCTAATAGATACAACTTCTAATATACACAAGGTCAACCAACATTAGGTAATCAACCAGTCTCTTTCCTTTTCTTGAATAGAACCCCTCACCCCCACCCCTCCAAACCCATTCTATCTGGTTGAGTGCTCTCCATGCTATTGCACACCAGTCGTCCTGGAACTTCCTTTCACTATTAACCTTGTAATTCCCTGTTTTTTTCTACTGCATTGGATTCCTCATCTCGTCCTCTTTCTTGGTTTACTCTTTTGTTTTTGTGGCGAACATCCTCTGGTAATCCAGGTAAAAAGGACCTTCCCTTTGTCCCTAGTGTTCTGAAATTTCACAGTAATGTTCCTAGGCATGGGCCTATTTTCACCCATTATGTTGGACTCACTGTAGCCCAGTGGTTCTCAACTTGTGGGTCGCGACCATCGGAAAACACATATAGCATATCAGGTACTTACATTATGATTCATAACAGTAGCAAAATTACAGTTATGAAGTAGCAACGAAAATAATTTTATGGTTGGGGGTCACCACAACATGAGGAACTGTATTACAGGGTCGTGGCATTAGGAAGGTTGAGAACCACTGCTCTAACCAACTGAGCTACCTGGCGAGGGCTGCTTTTTCTCTCTCTCTCTTTTTAATATCTTCTTCTTTTTCCTATTCTTTCTGGAAGATTTATTCAGCTTTATTATTTAATCCTTTTATTGAGCTTTACATCTCTGCTATTATTTTTAGAATTCCCTAGAGCTCTCTTTTAAAAAGAGCGTATTGCAAAAAATGGGCAAAGGACCTAAAAAACACCTTTCTCGAAAGAGGATATATAGAGGCCAAGAGACATATTAAAAAATGCTCAAAGTCACTAATCATCCCAGAGTTGCGAATCAAAATGACAATGGGGTACCTGTCAGAATGGCTATTATCAACAAATCAACAAACGACAAGTGCTGGCGAGGATGTGGAGAAAAAGGAACCCTCATTCCCTCAGTCTGGGAATGTAGACTGGTGCAGCCACTGTGGAAAACAGTATGGAGTTTCCTCAAAAAATTAAAAATGTCTCCTTGAGTTGGTAGAGTGGCCTTGTGTAGTAGGTGTTCTACTAGTATAGGGCCCAGTGGCTCAGCTTTCCCTGTCACCTGAGCTGGGAGCTCTAGGTACACCCCTTTGTGGGCTATGAGCACAATATTGTTGTAGTTAAGACTTGATTGCTGTTGGTGTCACTGGAAGGAATTGACCTCCAGGCCAATTGGCTATGAGGACCCGCTGTGACTACAGTGGGAGAGCTGCTGTGCAGGAGACACCCCTATGGAGCAAGACTTGCTTCAGTGAGGCTTTGGTGCTCACTGAGTTTGCCCCTTGAGTGTGTCGCTTATAGATGTGTAGAATTGTAATCTGGTATGATCTGACAGTGACCACTAGGTACACTGGCTCTTGGGTCTCCAGGGAGGTGCAAAGTCAGCCACTGCCTGGGGCCATCCAGCAGGAGATACAGAGAGATCTGCAGATTCCCCCTCTTTGTGTCAGGTTTAGAAGTGCCCAAATGCGGCCCAGCTGTGAAGCAAGTCAGGCTGGTGCTGATGCGGGGTCTTGGGCCTTTTATTAATAGGTCTGGGGTTCCCTGACCCAGCAGCTTGTTTGACAGATTTTACCCTAATCAAGGAGAGGCCACTCATTTGCAAAAGCTGCTGCACACAGCTTGGGTGGGTTGTAAATTGAATGAGGCGGGGTCTTAGGGAATCATGAGGGAGGAGCAAACAGAAACGGCTGCCAGTCAGCCTCACCACCTGATGGAGGAGGTCCCAGCATAGGAACAATCATCCCTGTAAGCACTCCCATCTGGGAGAAAGCTGCCCCCGAGTTCCTGCCCTGATGCCAGACAATCCAGTTCCTCCTCATATGTGTCTGTGTTCCCCAGAGCCTTGTCCTGGTGCTGAAGCTCAGAGGAGTGGGACCTTGTAAGTTCAATTAGTGGTGCCTGCCTTTTAAGAGGAACAGTGGGGTCTCCAGCAGCCTGTATCACTGAGCCTCAGTCTGCAGTGGTTTTTACAGCCCGTAGTTACAGGGACTCTTTTCCCAGCTCTGGGATCCTGGGCTGGAGGTCTGGTGTGGGGCTAGGACCTTTTGCTCCTCACAGGCAACCTCTGTAGAGACAGTCTCCCTCCCAATTAGAAAAGCGGCCTATGTGGGTGTCAGACCAGCCCGTTCAGCACCTCCACACCTCCTACCAGTCTCAGTGTGCTTTTTCTCTACTTCTCTAGTTGTAGGACTTCCATTCAGCCAGCTTTCCGGTGGTTCTGGATGATGGTTGTTCTGTATTTTAGTTGTAATTTTGATGTTGTTGTGGGAGGTGGCAAGTACAGGTGTTTACTTATGCTGCCACCTTGGTTCCTCTTCTCTCTCTCTCTCTCTCTCTCTCTCTCTCTCTTTTAAGAAATTGACTTTTAGAGAAATAGGAAGGGAGGGAGAAAGAAACATTGATATGATATGAAACATCAATTGGCTGCCTCCTGCACTCCCCCTGTGGGGATTGATCCCACAGCCTGGATGGGAATTGAACCAGCAACCTTTTGGTGCATGGGGTGATGCTCAATCAACTGACTCACACTGGCCAGCGGTCTTCTTTCTGTTCATCTGTTTTGGACTATTATTTCAAGGGTGCAGCTTTTCTCAAATGTCTTGGTAACTTATTTTTAAGGGATAGGAACTGAAATGCTGATTGGATGTTTTGTTTAGGTGAGGCTTATTAGCTGGTGGGCTTTTCTGAAGAGGGATGTGTCAGGCCTCTTGATTTTTCCATTCGAAGACCTTCAAGTGTTGGTGTATGCAGATGGTTGGGGCAGGCTTCTCTTAGGGTATTCAGTTTCCCAAGAGAGGATTTCTTCAGTGTCTTGCCTGGAGGACATAAACCTGTCTTGCATGTATTTTGATAGCTGAGCCTGAGAAAGGTTGTCCAAAAGGCAAAGTTGTTATGTGTGTGTATATGTACCTGCAAGCGTGTCTGATCATCCAGTGGAGCCTTCACTTAATCTCCCTGTTTTCTGTTGGTATTTCACTGTGCCCTCACATGTGGCTGAATTCCCTTGGCTGCTAAGGGTATATTCCTTTAACAACTTATTTTTTTTAGAACACCATTTTAATGGGTTTTGCGAGGGAATACACAGAATCTTCAGTTCTTTAACTAGAAGTTACGCCTTTATATTTATTGTTATCTACTATGGCCAAGGCTTGTCTTCCCCCTGAACTTGTGTAATTGTTTACATGGAATCTCACTTCCCTGAGTCTTGTTTAATCTGAGAGGGCCTATTGGGATTTGGATTCTGCTATTTAATATGAGAGTAAAAGTACTTAAATATTGGGCTACGCTCCTTCAGGAATCTGAACTATGGGTCAGTATGCCAGTTTCTGCAGGATAGCTATGAGGAAGAGAAAGAAGACTGATATAAGGAACAGCATGCATGCTATGTGTGTGCAGTCACAACCAATGTGGTGGGACACAAACTGTTGTGTGTGCCATACTCATGCAGCACTCGCTTATCTTCCCTGGAACTACCTGTGCACCTCTGGGAAGCTGTGTGGATGCCCCAGTTTTAAATTTCACTCTCATATGCTCTTGCAGATTGCCAGCTGCCCATTCATCCTAGAGCAGGGTTTCTTAAGAAGCAGGGTTTCCTTCTTAAAATCTTGCATGCAACTGAATCACTAACAAGAGCTCATAACCTAATTAAGATAGAGTGGACAGGGAGAACCAAGATGGCAGCATAGGTAAACACTGGAGATTGCTGCCTAGCACAACCACTTCAAAAATACAACTAAAAGATGGAATGGACAACATCCAGAACCACAGGAAGGCTGGCTGAGTTGAAATTCTACAACTAGAAGGAAAGAGAAAAGCATACCAAGACTCAGAGGAGGTGCAGTGCGGAAGTAAAATACAAAGGTGTGGAGGTGCATGCAGAGAGGGCTGGCGGCTGAGGTCACGATTGTCTTTTTCAATCGGGAGGGAGTCTCAGGCTCTGGGCTCCAGTTCCGGAGGAGTCTCTGGGGACCCAGACTCATACGGGAGAAACGGGACTGTCTGGCATTGGTCGGAACTCGAGGGCAGCTTTCTCTCAGAGGCATATGCCTCTGAGGACAGGACTGAGAGCAGCCATACTGTTCGCTCCGCCCGCCCGCCCAGTTGAGGTCCCATGGGGCTCAAGCCATGCACGGAGGCTTTTGCATATGAAAGGCCCGGCCCTTTGTAATCTGAAAATTACTTAACAAACTGCAGCTGCCCAAGGCCCCAGGGCAACTTGCATTGCTTTACAGCTGGCTTCTGCAGGGTAGCCTCAGGCAGAGGCTAGATTAGCACCTCCTTAAATCCAAGAGCCACTGTACCCAGTGGTCAGAGTGGACCATCCAATTATAACTGCACAGATCCATAAGGGACACACTCAGGGGGCAGACTCAGTGAGCACCAAAGCCCCACTGAAGCAAGTCTTGCCCCATATGGGTGTCTTCAGCACAGAAGTTCTCCCACCATAGACACAGCTGGTTCTCACAGCCAATTGGCCTGGAGGTCATATCCTCCCAGTGTTACCTACAACAATCAAGGCTTAACTACAACAAGACTGTGCACAAAGCCCACAAGGGGGTGCACCAAGAGTGTCTACCTCAGGTAATTGGGGAGGCTGAGCCACTGGGCCCTAGAGGACACTTAGCACAGAAAACCACTTTATCAACACAGGGAAGCATAAAAAATATTGAGACAAAGAAACAGGACACAAATGACAGAAATGGAGGAAAGAAAACTACTGGATATAGAGTTCAAAACCACACTTTTAAGGTTTTTCAAGAACTTTCTAGAAACCGCCGATAAATGTAGTGAGATCCTCAAGAAATCTAGTGAGACCCTCGATGTTGTGATAAAGGACCAACTAGAAATTAAGCATACACAGACTGAAAGAAAGAATATTATACAGACTCCCAACAGCAGACCAGAGGATCGCAAGAATCAAGTCAAAGATTTGAAATGCGAAGAAGCAAAAAACACCCAACCGGAAAAACAAAAAGAAAAAGAATCCAAAAATATGAAGATAGTGTAAGGAGCCTCTGGGGCAACTTCAAGCGTACCAACATCCAAATTATGGGGGTGCCAGAAGAAGAGAGGGAGCAAGATATTGAAAACCTATTTGAAGAAATAATGACAGAAAACTTCCCCTACCTGGTGCAAGAAATAGACTTACAAGTCCAGGGAGCGCAGAGAACCCCAAACAAAAGGAATCCAAAGAGGACCACACCAAGACATATCACAATTAAAATGCCAAGAGCAAAAGACAAAGAGAGACTCTTAAAAGCAGCAAGAGAAAGAAAGTCAGTTATCTACAAGGGAATACCCATATGCCTGTCAGCTGATTTCTCAACAGAAACTTTGCAGGCCAGAAGGGAGTGGCAAGAAATATTCAAAGTGATGAATAGCAAGAACCTACAACCAAGATTACTTTACCCAGCAAAGCTATCATTCAGAATTGAAGGTCAGAGAAAGAGCTTCACAGATAAGGAAAAGTTAAAGGAGTTCATCACCACCAAACTAGTATTATATGAAATGCTTTATTATATGAAATCCTTTAAGAAGAGGAAGAAGAAGAAGAAAAAGGTAAAGATACAAATTATGAACAACAAATACACATCTATCAACAAGTGAATCTAAAAATCAAGTGAATAAATAATCTGATGAACAGAATGAACTGGTAATTAGAATAGAATCAGGGACATAGAAAGGGAATGGACTGACTATTCGGGGGGGGGGGAAGGAGTGTGGGGGATGCGGGAAGAGACTGGAAAAAATTGTGCACCTATGGATGAGGATAGTGGGTGGGGAGTGAGGGCGGAGGGTGGGGTGGGAACTGGGAGGAGGGGAGTTATGGGGGGGAAAAAAGAGGAACAAATGTAATAATCTGAACAATAAAGATTTAATTTAAAAAAAAGATAGAGTGGACAATAGTAAATATGACAATTTAAACTGGGCAGAAGCTATAGCTTTTATGTTGGAAAGGAAGAATTTTATAAAATGAAAAACTGACAGACAAAAAGCTTGAAGAACAAATGGTTTCTAATCTCTATTTGGACATTTTAGAACATAATGAATGCCTACATTTAAAGTCTTTCTTACCTAGTCACAAGCAAGAGATAGCCTACCTTAGAGTTACAGTATGTTTTTGAAAGGATTACAACTACTTTTAAAACTGTCCTATAAATGACATTAGAACTATAGGAGGTTTTCACTAATTCAGACAATGATCCATATTATCAAGCAGACTCTAAGCTTTTGTTTTGAACTAGAGGCCCGGTGCATGGATTCGTGCACTGGTGGGAGGCATGGCCTCTGGGGATCAGCCCGCTGTGGGTGTGCCGCTCATCCCAGTCAGCTGAGCGGCTGTGGACCCGCCCTCTGAGCAGCTGCTGAATGAGGAAATTAGTCTGAACTGATATTTTGGGGTAAAGTCTTGGGTAAAGGCATGTTCTGTGTCCTGGAGCGCTTTGTAACCCAAAGCCACTCGGCGAATGTCCTTGATGTGTGATGCCAGGTTGGTGACACCATTGGGGATGTCCAGGGCAGCTCTACTCCAGGATCCTCAGCCATCAGGACAGCCTCCCCAGGGGGTCCACAGTCATGCCCCCTCTTGCCATCTGCCTATGCCAGCTCCCCATGCTTTTTCTAGAACACACCTTAGAGGGCCTGCATCAGCTGGCCAGAATCTAGATTGTCTCAGGTGTTTGATAGGTGCAGAGACTCGGCCTCACCCTGGGCCTGCTAGCGGCTGCTCTCACTGTGAGAGCAGCTGCTCATCCCGGTCAGCCGAGCAGCGCTCCCACTGTGGGAGCACACTGACCACCAGGGGGCAGCTCCTGCATTGAGTGTCTGCCCCCTGGTGGTCAGTGTGCATCATAGTGACTGGTCAACTGGTTGTTCTGGTCATTCCACTGTTCGGTGGCTGAGCTTTATATATATAGATAACAGTGGACACATTAATAGAGCATGAAGGATTTATTGCCCACTCTCATCCAGTGCCCAGGAAGCTGGTTTAATAACAGGGCTGAGCTGGGGTATTGTGACGTGGGGATATGCTAGCACTCTGGTTAAAGTTGGCTTTGAGTCCTCTGCTCTCTGCCCCCATCTCCTTCGTGCATCCACCAATCTTCATCTACAAGGCAGGAGATAATGAAATGTCCACTTGTCCTGGCCTTCAGTGTATAAAACATACCTGCTAAGAGAACAGTTTTCAATTGGGAGTAGAATACTTGTGACCTTGAAGTTGTGTAGGTGGAATGTGGAGTTTTTAGAACAGTTCCTAAGAAGCCAGTGTACTTTCACCCCATTGTTATCTGCAAGCATGCTATGTATTATTATTAACTTTGTAAATTTTCAATGGATTTTTTTTGTGTGTGACAGTAACATTTATAGAATTCATTTTCAGTGTTTTACTTATCTGTTTTATGCTTTAGACTTAAGATAGTCATAAAATCCTTAATTGTTGTGTTGCAAAACTCAACTACTATGACATCATCATTTTTAATGTATTCTAGACATAAGAATAAAATTGACTTTCAATAAAATTAGTATTGCAGTTACTAATGTCCTTAAAAATTTACCCCCTTTTTAAGTGTTTTTAAAAATTTTTTAATGAATTTATTGGGTGACATTGGTTAATAAAATTACATAGGTTTCAGGTGTACAATTCTATAATACACCATTTGTATATTGTATTGTGTGTTCACCACCCCAAGTCTTCTTCCATCACCATTTATCCTCGCTTTACCCTCTTCTACCTCCTCCATCTCCTATAACCTTTGCCTTTAAAGTAAAAGGTAAGAACATCAGCATTCCTATTAATATTTAATTTCCTTCTCAGAAAAAAAATGAACATTTCATTTTAATCATGGTGAGATGAAGTTCCTTTATGAAAGTATTGATGTAATAAAAGATTCAAAAAATTTGATCTCCACTTCTAAGCAACTGAGCAAAATGAGCTGGGATTCAGGGCAGACTCAGGCAGTCTGGAGCTCATCTTTCAGAGGTTCCCTAGTTGTGGAGTCTTAGGTGGGGCCGAAGAGGAGAAAGTGAAGCAGCAACTGTGCTGTGGTTTTTTTTCTTTGTCTTTTTGCTACTGTTTATTATGGAAATTTTCAAGCCTATACAAAAGTAGAGAGACTCATATATTGAACCACCATTGCAAAATTTTATTTTTAATGTAATATTGTCAACCTGAGGGGTGAGGGGGGTGAGGAACAAAGTGGCAAATATAAGACATCCTTGCAAACATGGTGGATCTTCAAAACCATGGCAAGGACATATTTCCTTGGCTGCCCAGGTCTACTCTTTCTCCAACATAATATACTAGCATATATAAATACCAGCATAATAGGAATGTCATTTTTTTTAAACAAGAAATATACTTTCTGAATTTTGACAGTGACCTATTTTTTAGGGCTGACATTGATTTATAGAGGTCAGGGCAAGCTCTTGGAATGGAGCTGGGCACCTGACATCACCAGCTACCTGTATAGTCAGGTGTAGATGAGTCAATAGTCAGAGATACAGCAGGAGAGGCACGTACTAAAGAGGCACATGTCCCCTGTGGCCTGGGGAAAGGTAACAGATAAGGGACACGAAAGCAGGTGGGGTGCAGTTGGAAGCTGTACTCGGGCCTGGAATTCCCATTCACCTTTCAGACTCTTAATTGCTGCTGTGCAGGTGAGGGCTTGGGGGAGCAAAGGCTGCACATTCCTTTTTTAGAGGAATGCTACTGTTTAGTTTACCAGCATGAAAAGCCGTAAAACCCCCTGGGCCTTGCAAAAACAGATGGGATTAGTCAGTAGTGACATTTACTGGGTATTTTTCTACCCTCCCCCCTTCTCAGGAATGACAAAAGTTTTTGTTCTTTCTACTTAGTAAACTTATCTCCCTTGAGGATTTTCATCTTACGAAAGAAAGGTTAAATTCTATATGGATTTACTGGATTTTATTGCAAACTAAAAACAAATCTAAATTGCATAGCCAGTTTGGGGCAGTGTTTTAATTAAGTTGATAATGGAATGGGTGTACATGGAAGCTATCCATTGAGGAAAAAATGGGGTTGAGTTAGGAAAGTGTTAAAAGGAGTGAATCCTCTGAAGTAGTAAAAGCCTGAAAATTTTCAGCTATTTGCAGAATGACGGCTTTTCACACAGTAGAAACCAAAGAAACTTTTATATAAATACTACAAAATTCTCGTCTAACCACAGTGGTAGATGTCCAGGACTCACACCTTCATAGAAGGGTGAAATGTAACCACATGTATCTTGTAACAAGGATGTGCTAATTGAAAAAGAAACTCAATGAGAGGTAGAGTGCCAGTAACAAAACCAAGGGTAAGACTGGGCTGCCCACATATTGGTCTGCTAGTTCATTCCTTTCTTCATTCATTCATTCATTCATTCATTCATTCACTCACTCACTCGTTCATCCTTTCATTTTTTTCCTTTTTCCCCACTGCAGAGCCTTTGGTCTCATGAATACTCCTGGTAGAGTTACTGCCTACTCTTTCTTCAGATCTCAGCCAAACTTCATCTCCTCAGGAGACCCTCCTCATCCTCCTCACCTCCACCTCCACTTAACAGGCAGGTCAGATTCTTTCTGAATTACTCTCTGTGGTGTATAATAGATACTCAGTAAATATTTGTTGAATAAATGAACAAGCTAATCCATTATCCATGCCTTTTTTCCCTTTGTTGCTTTACTAAGCAAAAATTTACTAAGCAAAAGCTATGTAAGAACCCTGGCTAGGTGAACCACTCTGGGTGGAGAGCAACCTTTCACACCTGAGAGCTCACGTCAGGACCTACCTTCTTCCAAATCCAAGGGAGGTGAGTGAGCTGGATTTCACTGGGTCTAGGAGTGGAAGGTTATAGAACTAACCCAAATGGACAGACAGAGATAGAAAACAGCGAAAACAAGTTTACACTTGCGCCAAGCTCATGTGACTCCTCGAACCTGAAATTTAATTTTCCTGGTAAGGAAGCTGTGATCTAGAGAGATGAATGGATTTACTTTGAAGTCAGAAAACTAGTGACCTTGGATCACTGGGATTTCTTTGAACTGATTTGAAGTAATTATAGATTGAATGAACCTGAAGTATGTTTTGGTGCCTTGGATTTGAAGGGGACGATTTATTTCCAGGTAAGTGAAAGGACTCAAGAGTGTGGGCTTGTCTACACTGGGATGGGTGGTAGGAGAGAGGGAGTAGCAGGAACCCCACGAGGAGAGCATTTGGAGAGGGGGCTACTCCTTCAGCAGTTGATTTACCCATTGCAGAGTCTTACCAACAAGTAACAGTTTCTCATGACAGTGAGATACGCATTCCATTTAGCTTGGCTGGCCCATTTAACAGGCTGTAAAGATGCTTTTGAGAAAACTGCAACTCATTTGCAGGGCTTTGGTGCGTACAAAGCCCTTTCACATGCATTAGTTCCTCCTCTGAATTACACAAGAGGTACCATTCATCCTTGCAAAGGTTCCTCAAGCCATTACTGTGAAGACATTAAGACTAGAGAGCTGTGGTTTACAGGGCAAGTTATTTAAGAAGAAGAGTGGTTGTATGTGGTCCCCGACTCCGGTCCTACACTGTGTACCACAGGCAGCTCACAGGAAAGGAAGTGTCTCTCCAGCGGCCTGGAGACACGTCGAGAAGTGTGACAGAGGTTTTTGAACGCACTCAGATTTTATTTTTAATACTCAGTCTGTGTGCCCCCCTTCTCAGAGGCCTGCCTTACTCACCTGGAGCTTTTTCTTCTTGTCACACGCCATAGCAGAAGGTGATAGAGGTGAGCAGCAACCTGTAAGGATAATGATTGTTAGCAATCAATTATACAGCATTTACTAAGTAGCCGATGCCAAGTGCTACATGTACATTATTTAAACTCACAACACATCTGTGAGGTACGTATGTAGTAATCCTCAGTTACCTATGTGAAAACCGAGGCTCAGTGTTTGAGGTCTGTCTTCTTAATCACCACCGGCTTTTTTTTTTTTTTTTTTTTTTAACATATTGACTTTTTACCAATATGATTATTAAGCCATTTGAGTTCAAAATAAAGGCCTCACTATTACATTCTGGAAAATATCCTGAAAACTCTGGATTTCCCAAAAAAATAATTCTTCTTTCTAAAGTAATTTTCTAGAAAAGTATGCTTCTTGAATAGGAATCCACTATGCACAGTACAACACACAACCCTGAAGAGTGTGTAAAAGGTTGGTCTCCTCCCCTCCCACAGGCTGCTCTTCCCCTCTCTGGAAGCATCTGCCATTAGCAGTTTCTGTTGTTGAAAATGATACTTGGAGATTTATTTTTTCATTTGTGCTTGGACTAGAGAGAAAGGATGTAGCAGGGGGCCGCTCTGGCCTTGGCTGTGTCCTCGGTCAGGATCGAAGCACATCTGGGCTGTCTGGCACGCTGGCAGGTCAGCTGGTCAGAGGGTGGAGTGAGGGGCTCTCTGGGAAAGATCTGTGTCTCAGGGAGAAGGAGCTTGGCCCCACATCAAAGCTTCTAGGTTTGGGGGAAGGGAGGGAGATTCTGAGGAAGAAGTGGTGGTTTCCTGAACTCCCAAGGCAGAGGCCCCACCCCCCCACCCCCCACCCCATGGAGTCATTTCTGAGATCTTTTCTGGAGGGAACGCTCTGGGTTAGCGTAAAGCCTGCAAGGACTGTTTCTTTGAATATTCTGGAAGGCATGGAGTGCTGGGTGGGGCCCCTCCCTCATGGCAGGTCCCGATAAAGGGGGGAGCCTTCTTCCTCAGCTCACCCCAGATCACTGGACAATGTCAGTGCCTCTGAGTGTCCTGAGTGGTGATGGGGGTCACTGGAGCAGTAGTGCTGTGAGGGGTGGCCAACAGTGGGTGCTAGAGGTAAACTTCACAGGCCAGTCTCTCCAGGGGCTCCAGAAGAAGAGAGGAACAGAATGGCCCCGGCACATAAAAGACACATGTGGAATAAAAAGGGTTGCTCATTCTCTGCACAGGGCATTCTCTTGTTTCTTTGTTTATACTCTTTGTCTTGATTCTTTTTTTTCTCTCCAGGTATTTTTTTTTTTTAATTAAATCTTTATTGTTCAGATTATTATAGTTGTTCCTCCTCCCCCCCCCCCCATAGCTCCCCTCCACCCGGCTCCCACCCCACCCTCTGCCTTTACCCTCTCCCCCCCACTGTCCTCATCCATACGCATACGATTTTTGTCCAGTCTCTTCCCGCATCCCCCACACCTCTTTCCCCCCCGAGAATAGTCAGTCCACTCCCTTTCTATGCCCCTGATTCTATTATATTCACCAGTTCATTCTGTTCATCAGATTATTTATTCACTTGATTTTTAGATTCACTTGTTGATAGGTGTGTATTTGTTGTTCATAATTTGTACCTTTACCTTTCTCTTCTTCCTCTTCTTAAAGGATACCTTTCAGCATTTCATATAATACTGGTTTGGTGGTGATGAACTCCTTTAGCTTTTTCTTATCTATGAAGCTCTTTTTCTGACCTTCAATTCTGAATGATAGCTTTGCTGGATAAAGTAATCTTGGTTGTAGGTTCTTGCTATTCATCACTTTGAATATTTCTTGCCACTCCCTTCTGGCTTACATAGTTTCTGTTGAGAAATCAGCTGACATTCATATGGGTACTCCCTTGTAGGTAACTGACTTTCTTTCTCTTGCTGCTTTTAAGATTCTCTCTTTGTCTTTTGCTCTTGGCATTTTAATTGTGATGTGTCTTGGTGTGGTCCTCTTTGGATTCCTTTTGTTTGGGGTTCTCTGCGCTTCCTGGACTTGTAAGTCTATTTCTTGCACCAGGTAGGGGAAGTTTTCTGTCATTATTTCTTCAAATAGGTTTTCAATATCTTGCTCCCTCTCTTCTTCTGGCACCCCCATAATTTGGATGTTGGTACGCTTGAAGTTGCCCCAGAGGCTCCTTACACTATCTTCATATTTTTGGATTCTTTTTCTTTTTGTTTTTCCGGTTGGGTGTTTTTTGCTTCTTCGCATTTCAAATCTTTGACTTGATTCTTGTGATCCTCTAATCTGCTGTTGGATCTCTGTATAATATTCTTTATTTCAGTCAGTGTATGCTTAATTTCAAGTTGGTCCTTTTTCCTATCCTCGAGGGTCTCACTAGATTTCTTGAGGGTCTCACTAAATTTATAGGCAGTTTCTAGAAAATTCTTGAAAAACCTTATAACCATGGTTTTGAACTCTATAACCAGTTGTTTGCTTTCCTCCATTTCTGTCACTTGTGACCTGTTTCTTTGTCTCCGCATTTTGGCTGCTTCCCTGTGTTGATAGAGTGGCTTTGTGTGGTAGGTGTCCTATAGGGCCCAGTGGCTCAGCCTCCCCAATTACCTGAGGTGGACACTCTTGGTGCACCCTTTGTGGGCTTTGTGCACAGTCTTGTTGTAGTTAAGCCTTGATTGTTGTAGGTATCACTGGGAGGAATTGGCCTCCAGGCCAATTGGCTGTGAGAATCAGCTGTGTCTATGGTGGGAGAACTTCTGTGCTGGAGACACCCTTCTGGGCAAGACTTGCTTCAGTGGGGCTTTGGTGCTCACTGAGTCTGCCCCCTGAGTGTGTCCTTTATGGATCTGAGGAGTTGTAATCTGGATGGTCCCACTCTGACCGCTGGGTACACTGGCTCTTGGATCTCTAAGGAGGTGCTAATTTAGCCTCTGCCTGAGGCTACCCAGCAGGAACTATGGAGAGATCTGCAGATTCCTCTTCTTTGTTTGGGGTTTGGAGGTGCCCAGATGAGGCCCAGCTGTGAAGCAATGCAAGCTGCTGTGGGGCCTTGGGCCTTCTTTTGGAAGTTCTGCATCTCTCTTACCCAGCTGCAGTTTGTTAGGTAATTTTCAGATTGCAAAGGGCCAGGCCTTTCATATGCAAAAGCCTCTGCGCACAGCTTGGGTGTGGCGGGGTCTCAGGGAATCAACAGGGTGGATCAAACAGCTATGGCTGATCCTCAGTCCTGCCCTAAGAGGCCCCAGGTCTCAGTGTCCTGGTAATCACTGCAAGCATCTCTGAGAGAAAGCCGCCCTTGAGTTCCGCCCAATGCCAGACAGTCCAGTTTCTCCCAGTATGAGTCTGGATACCCAGAGACTCACCCGGAACTGGAGTTCAGAGCAGTTAGGAGCTTGTGACTCCCTCCCGATTGAAAAAGACAACTGCGTCCTCAGTTGCCAGCCCTTTCCGCGTGCGCCTCCATACCTCTGCACTTTACTTCCACACCTCTTCTGAGTCTCAGTGTGCTTTTCTCTTTCCTTCTAGTTGTAGAATTTCCACTCAGCCAGCCTTCCTGTGGTTCTGGATGATGTCCGTTTTGTCTTTTAGTTGTATTTTTGAAGTGGTTGTGCGAGGCAGCAATTTCCGGTGTTTACCTATGCCACCATCTTGGTTTCTCTCTTGTCTTGATTCTTTATGCATAATATTCTCCTTGCCTAGATTGGTCTTTTTCTTCCTTTTTCCTGTCCAGTTCCTGCTTATCCTTTAGGGACGTGGTCAGGCAACTCCCATTCTACATCCCGCCCCTACTCCCAGACCCTATGTATCTACACTACTTGACTTGTATTAAAATTGTCTGCTAGTGGGTCTGTCTGAGACTAGGGGTGGTTTTGATCAGTTTCGTAGTTCCGTTGCCTGGCTTTCAATAATTATATTGAGGAAGTGTTGAGTTCCTCCTCTGAACTACACAAGAGGGACCATTCATCCTTGCAAAGGTTCCTCAATGACAGTTTGGGCCAGTTTGGCAGATTAGAGAATCTGTCTTTAGGTTCAGGGTGGGGCTAAAATGACTGCTAAACTCTGGGTGATTTTGTTTTCAGATTAAGCATATCTGGAACAGACTGCACTGGAAAATGAACCACATTAATATGTCACCACAACCATTTAATTATCTTAGATATTCATGAAACTACTGGCTGGATTACTAAGTTTGGGTCACTGAGAAAAAGACACACAAAGCACCAATTGAGAAATCTCACTGTTTCTGTGAGGGAACTGGACTGTGAGAGTGTGTTGAGATAGTCTAAGGAAAGGCTCTATATCATTGTTATATTTTCACCCACATGGTATTCTTTTTTCTTCTTCTTCTAATGTCTTTTTCCATTCCAGACATGGTGCTTTAAATTATCTGACATGGGGGCAAGATTGGGATATGGAATATGGCCATTGTGGAGGGGCTAAGTAAATGCCTAATTGTTTCTAAGTGACAGAGGAGAAAGCAACCATAACTGGTACGGTTCTGGCAGGTAATCCTTTCTGTCCCATAGAAGATTGTGAGGAAAATAGAAAAGAGTCTGAGCTCTCTGGGTCGGTTCTGCTTTGTATAGTTCTAACTAGATGAACTCAATTTGTGCTTCAAGTTTGCAAGTCTACATCTAATGGTGCAGGCTGTGTACAAATGGTAATTCCCCCCTTTGGAAGGCAAGGAGACAGGAATGGGAGGGGTGGGTGGGGGAATCAATATGTCAGTCAAAAATTTGAATTTTAAGTGCAATCTTCTTAGTCATCACTTTCATTTCTGTCTTCTAGGGAAATCTGACACAGCTAGAAAGCAATGGAAAACACTAGGGTTGCATCAGATGTTGAAGAGGAACTGATCATAGCATGGAGATAAAAATGTTCTCTTTAAGGGGGATTTTTTTTTAAAGCTGGTTATTTAGAGGTAGCAGCCTTTTGGGGAAAAGCTAACAAGGGTTCCAGAGGCCAATTTGTCCCTTGTTAGCAATATGGGCCCCATGTTTGAATGATGAGTGGATGTATTTCAATGCTATTCCTCTTCATCTCAGTGTAGATTTGCAAACGTGGGCAGCAAATAATTTTTCATCTCTTTTCAGAATGTTTCCTGGTGGAGAAGGTTCTAGATCCACTAGGTAGAACAATATCCAAAATCGATTTAATGCAGTTATGGTTTTGTCTTAATTCTGTTGGGTAAATGGATCTCTTTTATTCATTATTAACTCTGCATCTAATATTAGCCTACAGTGTTATGGCACTTTAGGTGACCTAGCGGAGATAGAAAGGAAGTAAAAAATGTGGCCTCGGAGAGCTTATGGGGAAAAAAACAACATAATACTAACCTTCATACAAGACTTGAAGATGTAAAAATCACTTCCCATGATTGTACCTTATTAGTTCTCTCCACAAACATGTTGTGTGGGATTTACTACCTCTATTTTACAAGTGAAGACAACTCGGAGTAGTTAAGGGACTTCCCTAGGATCACATTCCCATAAATGGTGGAGTCTCAACTTAGAAATAGTAGTTTGTCTCTAAAACGTGTTAGATTCCATTGAAAACTGGTGGTTAGAGTCCACTATTTATACAAGTGCATGCTGACAAGGCTTCGTGAATGATCAAAGTGGAAAGGAGTTTCTCAGGATGGTATCTTGGAGGAGGATGGAGTGCCCATGGATTATTGGAGTCAAAGGATGCCTGGCCAGTGTGGTTTAGTGGTTGAGCTTCAACCTGTGAACCAGGAGGTCACAGTTCGATCCCCTGTCAGGGCACATGCGGGCTATACCCCAGTGGGGGGCTTGCAGGAGGCAGCCGATCAATGATTCACTCTCATCGTGATGTTTCTATCTCTCTCTCCCTCTTCCTTCCTTTCTGAAATCAATAAAAATATATTTATTTTTAAAAAGGAGACCTGCCATGGGGACAGGGGTGGAAAAATGACATGGGAGGAGGACAAGGGCAGAAATGAGCTGAACATGGGGATAAGGGGAAGGAGCCAGATCTCCTCAAGCAGAAGAATCCTGGTTGGGAATAATGAGAGACACGGCTAGGAGACATTGGGGATGTGCGTGTAAGGGGTAGGAAAAAAGTTAACGCCTGGAATTTTCTTTCCATGGCCTCAGGGAGCCCAGGCAGAAGGGCTATGAGAAGTCCTAAGAACATGTTTTGCACTCAATGGGTAGAAAAGGGGGTTGCCAAGTGAGTTATATATGGAAGTTGTGCAAGGGAAGTTCTTATGCAAAATGACTAAACATGCTCCATTGCTCTGGCTGGTTACTTATAAACATTGTGTATGTGCAGAAGTTGATGGGAGTCCAGATATTTTAATTTCTCAGAGAATAAAATGATAATAAAGTTCTAAAAGTCAGAGGGCTTCTGGGTTACCTGCAGCAGTTTATGACAACCTGTCCCTCCGTCACAGTAGAGACAGTTTTAGCACATTCCCCTCCAACATTTCCTGCATCTAGCAATGGCACCTTGGATGCTGGGGGAGACTGAGTGACAGAGCCTCACTTGAGGGAGGGCCTGAGAACTTGGGGGTGGGGAGGAAAGAGAGGCCTGGTGCAGACCTGGATGCTCTCTACAGTTATGCAACTTCCTAGCCACAAATCACTTACTAAAGCACTGCATTCATAGGACCAAAGTCACTGTGCATTTGGGTCACTCCAGTTACCTTGAACTCTGGGACCCACAGGCTGAGGAGGCAGCTGGTCATCTCAGGGATATTCCTTGCATAACATCACAAGCACAAGAGAGATCCCTGAACTTGTGGGCAACAGACCCTGGAACACACAGCAATCAAGTGGAAGGTTACCAGATCCTGGAGAGGGAAGTGGGTTACAGAATTTCTCTCCTTTCTCCGCAACTTCCAGGTGGGTCCCAGGGAACACACGGTGAAGAGACTTTCTAAGAGCTAGTGCTTGACTGGCTGCACCCAGAGTCTCATCCAGGGGGATATTTGTCTAATTCTAGCACAGGGATGAGAGTTTGTCTATCCATTTTGATTAAAAGCATAGACTCTAGAACCATAGAGTGTGAAAGTGTTTGGAGCTTGAGTCTCCTCGGTAAAATAAGGATAAGAGTAATACTGGTAAAATTGTGCTGAGGCGCAAATGAGATAATGCATGTTGAGTTCCTGAGGACACAGATTATGAGATGGAGCTTTGAATGCAGGAAGGTTACTGGAGAGTCCTCTTGAGATCAATACCTCTGGGAAAGTGCAGATAGCATTACTGGAGAGAGGGACAAAGGTGAACCCAGATGCAGTTGTAAGAAATGCCTCTCTAATCCCATGGGCGGTTGTACAGCTGCAAGATAGCCCTGCAGAGCTATCCTAAATTGAGCCAAAAGGGATCAGTCTTACATCCCAACATTGAGCTGTCCCCAGGAAGGAGATATGATTTTAGATGAAGAGATGTCAGCAGAGGGCAATATATCCAGAGGGATTAGCTGCCAGGACTCCCAGCAGGTGGGGGGAATGAGTGCTTGAGCCCTGTGGGTGGATGCTGCCCCACACATTCTCTGCAGTCCACCCTGCACTGCATCTTTACTTGCTGCATGTAATAAGTTCTGGGAACAGCTCTTCCATTCTGATGGGTTTCTTTTCCTGGGGAAACTTACAAGAGTAAGGTAAATGTAATAAATTAGAACCTTCACCACAGTAGCTGCTGTTAAGGCTGCAACTGAAACTCACTGTCTTCCTTCTTTACTACTTGTTCTAGCTTCTCCTTACCCTTATCTGATCCAAGTGGTTACTTGATGAGTGCAAATGAGGCTGTGGCTGCTGTACTAATCCATTTCCATTAAGAGACACCAAGGGCCTGGTTGTTAAACAAGTCTTCCCTGCTCCCCATCTGTAGAAGCAACCCTTCACTTCCTGATTTTCAGGGTCAATTTCTTTTTTTAAAAATATATATTTTTATTGATTTCAAAGAGGAAGGGAGAGGGAGAGAGAGATAGAAACATCAGTGATGACAGAGAATCATTAATTGGCTTCCTCCTGCACACCCTCCACTGGAGATTGAGCCTGCAACCCTGGCATGTGCCCTGACCAAGAATTGAACCTTAACCTCATGGTTCATAGGTTGATGCTCAACCACTGAGCCATGCTGGTTGGGCAGGGTCAATTTCTCATGGCAGAATGTTGACCCCTTTCCTTGTCTGCTATTTTCTTGGTATGAAGAACATGAATTAACTTGGTGGCAGTCATACCTTATCACTTAATGGGAAACTTACTGTGTCCCCTGGGGGAAGCAGTCCACCTATAATGATGTGACCCACTGAATCTTTGTAGGGCTTATCTCCTCCCATCTGAAGGGTATGGTATTACCAGTGCCTCCAGCATACTTCCCACTTCTTGCTTCTCAGGTGCAAATAACATACTGTCATCAGTATAGTGGACCAATGTGATGTTCTGCAGGATGTCCAGGTGGCCCATAATTCTTTGGACTATATTTTGATAGAGGGTGGGAGAGTGAAGAGAACCCTGGAGCAAGACCGTAAATGCATGCTGTCCTCTGTCCCAAGTGAAGGAGAGCTGATGCTGATCTTCCTTTTCTATGGTAACTAAAAGAATGCATTGGCCACATCCATACGTGCAGACGATGCACCTGAAGTGATTTAATCTGCTCCAGCCAAGGCATCACTTCTGGCATCGCTGCTGCAATTGGGGCTAGTGCATAATTGAGTTTGTGCTTGTCCATAGCATTCCCCAGGATCCACCTGGCTTTTATAGAGGCCAGGCTGGTGGATTAAATGGCAATGTGATGGGGAACATCATCCCTACATCCTTTAGATTTGCCATTCCCCTAGGGATGTGATACTGTTTTTGATTTACTGTCTTGGCTGGAGTGGGGAAGGGCAGTTCAGAGGCTTCCACTTGGCTTTCCCACTATGATATGTAGGGTCTGGCCAAGAACTAAGTATGTCTATTCTAGTAATATATTAAGGTATAGGGAAAATGACTTCTAGATGGGTATGAGGAGCCTGGGCCAGGATCCCATTTATTAACTGGCCCTCATAAGCTCCCACTCTAATGGGGGTGGGATGGCTATATGTTGCTTTGGGTGCCCGAGTTTCAGTGTCAACCTGTGTGCTATGTCCAACAGTTCTCAAAATCCTTAGGGTTTCACTTTTTCCAAGTATACAATTACCTGAGTAAATGACTGTAGATCCCTCTAGGAAGGATTGAGGTAATCATTACTATAAACACCATGTTTAGAGTATTATGGAGTTCTCCCTACTAGAGACCTTGACTCTTTTTCAGTCAATAGGTTCCAGGTCACAACGCTGGCTCAGATCCAGAAACTGGACTAAGGATCATGACTTTTCATTGGGTGGTCCTTAGTCTTTTGACCATTCATCTTTGATTTCTTTGGTTTGTTTAGATTGAACATTACCTGTATTTCTATGATCAAACTGGGCAGCCGTTTGATCATCTCAGGCAATGGTGCCATAGAGGGGACTCAGTATTTGTCTCTGCTGCTAGCGGATTGGGTACCCAGTGGCGGCCTTAGCCAGGTCAGCCCGGTGAGCAGAAGTCATGTTGTTGAGTCCATTCATAACATCCATTACTGCCACCACGGCCACTTTGTTCATGACCCATTGGGCAATGACACTGGTGGCTGGGGAAAGAGACTTACTGGTGTTCACAGAATGGGTCATCCTGTCCACTCAATTATTAAAATCCTTCTCTGCTGAGGTCACTCTTTGGCTGGAGTGGGGTGAGCATTTACATGGGGCACAAATATCTTTATAGTTTTTATCCATTTATTGAGGTCTATCTACATACTTCTCCCCCAAATTTCTTTGTCATCAATTTTCCAATCATGTTCCTTCTAAGTCCCTGATCATCCAGCCAAACCATTGGCCACATCCCATGAATTGGTATATAATCACATGTCTGGTTCATTTCTCCTGCCAAGCAATGTGAACACCAAGTTTACTGCCCAAAGGTCTTCCTATTGGGAGCATTTTCCTTCACCACTGTCCTTCAGAGATGTCCCAGATGGGAAATGCTACAGTTGTCCACTTTTCAGTATTGCTTTTGATTTCCTATTTTACTTTTTTCTTAGGTAGAGACCATTCTCATGGTTTCTACTTGGCCTTTCCCACCAAAATAGCTCTTACTCCACAGGGCAGGGAACCAATGTGGAGATTCTGCCAGCTGCCAAGTATATCTCTTCCAATTATGCATTTTGAAACTGGAAAAAAAAAATCACAGGATGGGTTCTGAGACCCACTGGGTGCACTGTGAGAGGGACCGGAGCTAAAACTCCATTGATCACCTGATCTCCATAAGCCCCTGCTCTGACTGGTGTGCCACAGTGACATTGGAGTATCCTCGTGTTAGTGTCAGTTCAGAGCCAGTGTCCAGTAGTCCTTGAAAGGTTTGATGATATTCTTTTTCCCAGTGCACAGGTACCCCAGTAAAAGGTCTTAGGGCTTTTTGGGGAATGCTGGGAGAAAGAATAACAGTATACATTTTTGGTCCTTCCTTAAGGGGACCTGATCTTCTCTTAATTCAAGGGGTTCTAGGTCTGTAAATCGGCTCATATCTGGGAATTGATTCAGGTTAGACTTTTATTTACTTGACTTTGAACTTTTCTGCTTATGCAGATCAAGTAAGAATTTAGCAAGCTTCCTATTGATTTCACTTCTAGAAACATCCTGATCAACTAGACCAGTGGTTCTCTACCTTCTGGCCCTTTAAATACAGTTCCTTACGTTGTGACCCAACCATAAAATTATTTTTGTTGCTACTTCATAACTGTAATGTTGCTACTGTTATGAATTGTAATGTAAATATCTGATATGCAGGATGGTCTTAGGCGACCCCTATGAAAGGGTCGTTCGACTGCCAAAGGGGTCGCAACCCTCAGGTTGAGAACCTCTGAACTAGACAATGCCATAAATGTATGGAAGTTAGACTATTCTGATTGCTGCTCTGATTCTGCTGCCATTATGGTAGGCATACCCATGTTGCCTTTGGCTGTTGAGTGCTCTCACTTGGCCCCTGTGCCTCAGGGTCCAGTCACTCCCGTTGAATTTGTCTCTCAGTTGTGTGGCTGCTGTTCCTTCTGTGAGATCTGGCCCACAGCACAGAGCAATCCCAGAGCTCTTCAAGGATGTGATGGCTCCCCTCACAAACTTATTTCTCACAGTCGTGGTGAAAGGTGCCTTCTAGACCCTCGAGTGTGGGTGAGTAGGTCTGAAATGACAACCCACTAACATTCCAATCTCTTTAACACTTGGAATCTCTTCTCCATAAACTCAAGCAGGTCAGGCATTTCCAGTTCACTCACTGCAGGCCATCTTTTGGTCCATGTTTCAGCCAAGCAATCAATCAAACTTTTAGAACCCTTTCTAATTCTCCAAACCATAACATTTAATGCAAAATCTCTGTGTAGTGGTCTATATTGGTGAATTTGGCTGCATCCAACTTTATGTTCTTCCCACCATTATCCCATAAGCTCCTATTCTGTCTGGTGGACCATAGTGACATTTGGGTTATCCATTGCTACTAAATGTTCCCCTCATTTCTATCTGTGTAAATTAGAAAACTCAAGTAACTCTTTTGGAGCATAGTGCATTTCTACATGGGTCACACTTTGAACCTCGTCTTTAGAGGACTGCTGGGACTTGAGTCTAGTTATAGGTCTAGAAGAAAGAGGAGTTGTAGAGGTGGGTACTGAGGAGAATCAGCATTGTATTGCATGGATCTGCTTCAGAGAAACCATTATAGTTTCTTTGGGCAATGTAGAGCCAATCCCCTCAGAGAGAGTTGAAAAGGTCTATACAACTAGGGTGGGGATGCTGCTGCCACTGAGCACGGGGAGACCAATGCCACTGGGAGGTGGGAAGACTTCTTCCATTGGCAGAGAAGATTGATCAAAATTTAGGAGCTCAGTGTCCCTGGTCTTCCCACATTCCCCCATCCCAACTTGCAGGATCCCATTCTTTCCCAATCAATGCCCTCACTTTAGTAGTAGAGTCCCTGTGAGTCCGAGTGGCCAACTTGTGTTGGAATTTAACCAGTTACAGAATGTGGTCTTATGCTTTATTTTAATTAAGCAATTTCAGCCCTGTGGCTACAGGAAGTAGGGTTTACTTCAGGGCACACATAGTAGCTCTTAGGTTATTTACGTGGTACATTAGTGGGGAATTCAAATTGCCACTTGTCCAGTGACATTAGGACCAACCAACTAAGGTAATTAAATTCATTGATTTTCCAGAACTGTTCAAAAGTATCAGATACAGAATCACCTGCCTTGTTACATCTTACAAGTGGTTGATTAGGAGTATTCAGTGCAGATATTTAGCATATCTCTATAAACAGTTCATGCCTGGACTATCAGTGCTCTCTTTACTTCTAGTCACTAGCATCTTTAAGTCTAATTCTATTAGAGAGCACTTTCAGGAACCCTTGAATTAGTTATGGCCAGTGTAATTCCATGTTATATAATACAGTGACAATCTGTATTACCTGAAGTGAAAAGCACCTATCATAACTAATATCATAATGCCAACTGATCAGAGCCATTAAAATGTAGTGTGTAAGGCAATGATTGCCAAAATAATTTATTCCTACAATTAGCATATAATTTACACAAATTGGCAGGTCTATTGTGTGCCTTCTTTAAAAAAAACACACACAGAATTGGTCCAAAGCATAACTCACATTCACTTTAGGCCTAACCTACCTAGATGCACAGGGAAACTTGCATTTTAATATTCAGTGCTTACTCAAATAATTCGATGCTTATTCATCCTTTAGAAAATAACCTCCAGAAAGGAACTGGAATGAGGAAATAAAAGACTGATGACCATTTGCTAGACAGCTGCTTGCTCCTGGCACTGGTCTGGATGTACTTGCACTAGAAGACAGGTACTTGAACTACAAGAGTGATAGCCCCAGGGGACAGGGTGGGTCAGAGCAAGTTTCAGGAGAAGGCACTGAAATGACCACATATAGAAGATCAAGCAGCCCCGAGAGATGAAGGGAGTGTGAGATGATGTGGATGTGTTAGTCTTGGGTGACTGTTTGTCTTGAATTCCTATGAGATGTTGCAGCTCTGCCTGTGGCAACTCTGACAGGGAGGTTCCGTTCTGCTCAGGTAGCCACTCCAGGACTTGGTGCTGCTGTCATCTGATGTGTTTGTCACTGCATCTCTCTGTCTCACAGGTGAACACCTTTTGACACCTGTTTAGCTCACAAGCCAATACATTTCCTGTTCTAGAAATTGATCCTTCTGTCCCCTATGGTCCACAAGCACTCAGGCACTGCTGACAGCTCCTGGCCAAAACTGGTGAGGGCAAGCACATACCCCAGATCCAAGCCCGACCAATTGTTCCCTCTGTTGGGATTTTGTAATCTTAACCATGAAAAGCAGGTGTTCTCTATAGCTCCATCTATAATTTGTGAACTTGGGAGCTGTGAAGGGGCATCTTCTGCCCACCATGAAACTAGATAAGCAGAAAAGGCCAGTCTGCAGAAAACACTTTTCTCCTTGCCTTCAGTCTGGGCCTCCTCCCTCCCCCTCCACCCCCCACCGCATCTATTACCCATTTTATCTTTGTCCTTCATTTGGTTACTCGGGCACATCCTGGCTTGCATTGACATTACTGTTTTGTACTTATATTGTTTTTTCCCCCAAGTATGTTTAACCTTAAGTCTTTTATTTCCATGAGTTAGGACTTGCTCTTGTTTACAATCAGCAATCAATTAGAATCATCAACTAGGACGCTACAAATGCTGTTATTTGAGCACACAAAGGCAGCACTAGAGCTGGGAGCAGAGAGGAGCTGTGGTGGCTGGGGTTTTATAAGTATTCTCTCATTTCACCAAAGGGGCCCACTGTTTTCACATTCACAAGTTTTGTGTTTCACTGTATTTGTGTTTATTCTCTCTGCTTTTGTTGTGTTGCAGTCTTTGTGTATGACATCGCTCTGTACTGACTCTGGAAGCCCAAGAAACAAGGAAAGGCTCGAGCCCTTGATGAGAAACTCAGTAAGAGAAGGGGAAGGAAAGTTGGCAGATATCAGGTGTGCTTTGGCCTGTTTAAATCAGAAATGATTTTTTTTTTTACAACATCAAGAAGATCAGGAAGATTGGAAAGGGAGCAACAATGACTAGGGGAGTCAAGTTGTTCTGTGCCAGGAGTTTTACAATAATGAGAATGGAACTGATGCTCAGTCCTTGGCTTGAACACAGAGTCAGCCCTATGCTGTGGTGATTCAAGGTTTGGGAGAGCAATGAAGAGTGATTTGGGATCACTGGAAACTGACACACACACCTGATAACAGGATGACTGGTGTTTAAAGTTATTATAATATTTAAATAACAATTTTTTTTAAAATATATTTTATTGATTTTTTACAGAGAGGAAGGGAGAGGGATAGAGAGTTAGAAACATCGATGAGAGAGAAACATTGATCAGCTGCCTCCTGCACATCTCCTACTGGGGATATGCCCGCAACCCAGGTACATGCCCTTGACCGGAATCGAACCTGGGACCTTTCAGTTCGCAGGCTGACGCTCTATCCACTGAGCCAAACCGGTTTCGGCTTAAATAAAAATTTATTTTGAGGTGGAAGTCAGGCTGTCATAGTCATATATAAGAGTAGTATCCAACTAAATACCTTAATTTGCAATTATTTCTACAAATTTTTAAATAATTAAAACAAGTTCTATTTGTATTTTTTCTGGTAGTATAACCTTCTCAATGCCTATTATCCTACTTTACACAATGTGTGTTAAATTAATACTTGCGTCTATATATGAATGAATACCTAATTGGTAATTTAGAAAACTGATTCTCAAATTTTAATGGACATTAGAATCATCTATTAATCTGATTAAAATGCAGGTTCTGCTTCATTCAGTCAGTCTGGGCGGGGCCTGAGGGTCTGCATTTCTAACAAGTTCCTAGGTGATGCCTACACCATTGCTCCATGGACTATATTTTTAATAAAAGGATTTAGAAGCCTGGGAAGAAAGAGCTTCATATAGACCAACACCTTTGGTGTTTTCCTTCCTGTGTTCAAGACAGTGGTATGATGAGTTGCGTGGTGAATGTAGTTGGAGGTCTGGAAACATGGTCCTATTCTCAACCATGTCCCTTAATTAGCTCCATGTCTTTGGGCAGATCACTTGCCCTCTTTGGATTTCAATTTCCAGCCCTTAAAATAAGAGAGTAGGACTGGATCATATTTTGAGCTGTCCCGAGGAGCCCTACAGCTCTACAGAGATGCCTCGGCGCTCTCTCCAACCCCCACGCCCCTCCAAGAAAAGTGTGAGGAGGAAGAGGAGCAGTGAAGGCAATGGGGAACGTCATTATTTAGAAAGATAGGAGAGCAATCAGGAATGCATCCTGTCACTTAGAAGGTGGCTCGAAGAAGGATGCATGAGTGGATTGTATCAAATACTCTTGTTCAGTTGTCATTCAGCACGGTATTTAAGGTGGGCATGTTTCCCACTCTTGGGATTTTAATGCACGCATTGTTCTAAAGAGGTCTGAAAATTAATTCTGGACCTGACTCCTTACTCATGGTATCCAGAGTATTTAAGACCATCCTTAAAGGCAAAGGAAGAGGGAAGGGAAATGCCAACTAAAAGAGTCAGCAGCCGCCAGTGCTGTACTACTACTGTTCCAGGGTCTGACCTACTCTCCTTCCTTCCCTTTGGTTTTCCCAAGGACCCCCCCCCCCCCGCCACCCCTTCCGTCCCCCCCACCCCTTCCGCCAGAGGATCCTTCCTTGGGGACAGGGAGACAACTGATTCATTCAGCTGTCACTCCTGGGCAGAGATCCAAGAGGAACTTAGGGCCAAAGTATGACCTGGGCATCATGCTGAAATGCTTTTGATGTTCTCTATTTCCAGGAATGAGAAAAGGGGAGGGAGAAAGGAAGTTTTTCCAACAACACATTTTTATAGTTCAAAACCATTTTTTCTCATTCATAGCTGTACATTAGAATCACCTGACCACCTGTAGTGTTTTAAGAAAATATGCACACCTCCCCCCCCCCCCCCCGCCTCCGGGGGTTCTGATTTCTTGGTGAGAAGTGGGGCTCAGGCAATGTGTTTGTTTGTTTGCTTGTCTGTTTTCTGAACATCCCCCAGTGGTTTTTAATGTACAGCCAGGAATGAACACTGGTTTAGCACTCAGGCTCAGTGTTTCTCTTGTTCTTTCAGTCTGTCCAAGGGCAATTTGCTCTGAGCCCAGAACTGCTCAGTAAGAAGCCTCTGCTGGGTTATTTTAAGGTCTCCTTGATGTGGACAGAATTGTTAACTTGCTGTAGAAGGAATGTGTGTCCAGGCTCCTGAAATGTTCCAGCCTTCAGCCCTAGGTGACCTCTAGCCTTAGGTGACCAATGGCTCTGTTGGGGGAAACTCCAAGGCAGAACGATGGTTTTTAGGTGGCAACGGCTTCAAGCTGGTGTTCTAGGGACCTAGCAGTGCTTCTGCTAACTTCAGCATACACGGGAGGTATAGCTAAGCCTGAGCTCCCCGAGTGGCAGGGAGTGTGTCTGCCTCAATTTTCCAGACCACAGGCAAATGAGCTGGAAACTTGCTGCTGTATCTTTTACTTAGGAGTGTTATTCCCAGCCAGATATCATGGTCCTGACATTAGGCTCCACAGTGGGGCTCAAGCATTGCATCCTATGACCTTATTCAACTGTTGTGTTCTCCCTCTTTCTACTACCTTCTCTCTCTTCATGTTTTTGAAGGAGATCAAATATGCTACCCCAAAATATGCTTAAGGATTATTTTGAGCTAAAGACATCTGAGATTCAACAGATGCAAAAAGAGACCTTCCTAGAGCTTCTTTTATCTGAGCAAAAGCAGAAACTTCTAAGAAATAAGGCTGCTGTACATTCCTTCTCCTGGGTAAGTTGTATGGCCATAAACAGGATAGATAGTTGGCACCAAGAGGCACCTGCACAAACAAGCCTTGCTAAGGAAACCTTTATGTCCTATTAGTTCCCTCCTATATTTACTGCCCTACGGTTTGCAGTCCTTGGAAGCCTAAAACCCTTCTCCTTTGTCTTGTGACATCTCTACGCTTTATCATTCTTTGTGACAATTGGTGTATAAGCTCTAGGGAGATGAAAGGGCCATATCACATTGGACTTGTAGGACTCAGTAAAGGTGTTAGATTTAATTGTGTTTTATTTAGTCTACCTTTCTTTCCACTCTCCTAGCCACATTTTTGGTCAAGATCCTGTAACATTTCATCCAGACTATTTACCTTGTCAACTTTTCTAACTCTTCCTCCTCCTCAGGTTCCTTAGCTGGCTTTTCTCTTTCTCCTCCTCACCCCTTTCCTCAGCCTGCCCCAAGCTTCTCCTGTCTTTTCCAGGTGTGCCATCCAAGGCCTGCCTAAGCTTCCTTTTTGCTCCCAAGGAGCAGAGTGTCTGCTTAATCATCTTCCTCCGGTCTTGCCATCTATAACAATAAAAGCTTAATATGCTAATTATACTGGATGTCTTTCGTGCATCAGGCCTCTAGTGTTATTATAATTAGAACCGGTAAGTCCCGCACTTGATACAAGGGTTGATTTCCTTTTCACCCTCCTCATCTTCACCCCCATTCTAATCTGTATTTTAAAATTTTAATCTGTTCTTCTGAAAAGTGCAGTTTTATTTGTGTGTATTTGTTTTAAATTTTGTAAATGACATTATGTTGTATATCCCATTCTCTTTATTGATTTTTGTTTGTTTGTTAGGTATTATGTGTTTAAGCTCTATCCATGGGGCTGTGCATTTATAATCTGATGCTCCTAACAAATGATACTATTTCCTGGTGTACACATTATTCAGTGTAGGCCAGGTTATGCTGAAGTAGCAAACAACCTCAAAATACAGTGGCTTAACACATACGTTTATTTCTCCTTCACATAGAATCCTCTGTAGGTCTGGTAGTTTTCAAGCACAGCTCCTTTTTAAGCTGTGATATAGGGATCCTCACGATTTGTATTTCATAGCTATGCCATTGGAAACATATGACTTGCAGGGTTGCTGAGGCAGAGAAGGAGAGAGCATGGAGAATTCATACCCATTCTTACAGTCTTCAGACTAGAAGTAGCACATGTCACTGCCACTCACAGCACTCTAACCAAAACTGTTATATGGCCCTGACTAACTGTGTGGGGGATGGGGAATGCAGAGGACACATGGGTAGTCAGTAAGCAGTAAATGTCTTTGATACAGTGAGCATCCACCATATTTCATCTGCCTACTGTCCAAATTCCAACCACCAACAACAATGCTACAGTGGATATCTTTGGCTTATACCAAAGATATCATGTAAACCCAGATGAGAATTTCTCTGAGATGTTGTAGTGGGTTGAATAGTGACTCCCCAAAATATAGGTCCACATCCTAACCCCCAGACCTGTGAATGTGGCCTTATTTGGAAAAAGAGTCTTTGCAACTGTAATTACTAAAGATTTCTAGATGGGATAATCCTGGATTATACAGGTGGGTCCTGAATTCACGGATAGTATCCTTAAAAGAGACAGAAGAGCAGAAAACATAGAGAAAGAGGAGAAGGCCATATGAAGGTGAAGGCAGAGGTTGGAGTTATGCAGCCACAGCCAGGGACACCTGGAGCCACCAGAAGCTAGGAAAGACAAAGAAGGATTGTCCCCTAGAGCCTTCAGAGGAGCACAACCTTGATTTCAGACTTCTGGTGTCCAGAAAGGTGGGAGAACAAATTTCATTGTTTTAAGTCACCAATTTTGTGATAGGTTTAAGGTAGGCCTAGGAAACTAACACAGATTTTGCTGCCTGGCAATGGGGTGCTGCTGTAACAAGTACCTAAAGCGAGGGGAATGAATGGCTATGGAATTGGGTAATAAGCAGAGGCTAAAGAATTTTGAGGCTCATTATAGAAACATTCTAGATTCTGGTGAGGATTCATAAGGAACTGAGGAGCACAGTGGCAAAAGCTTCTGTGGTCTTACAGAACACATATATTGCCACATATAGAATGTTGTTAGAAAAAGAACATTAAAGCTACTTCTAGCAAGTGCTCAGAAAAAAATGAAGAACATGTTATTGGAAAGTGGAGAAAAGGTTATTCTTGTTAACATATTGTATGCGGGAAACGTATTTATACGTTTTACGTATTTATATATTCTACGAGTGTAGTAGAGTGCGGGACATGTATTAATACGTTTTTTATAGACTAGCGGTAGAATGCGGGTAACGTATAAATACGTAAACTAAAGTTATCGTAATTTTACTGAACGTTGCCATTTGCGCAAAAAATTAGCAAAAATGGCCCGCGCCACCTGTTAGCGCGTGATGAAAACTACCCGCAAACAATGTTAAACAGTGGCAGAAAATCTGGATGTATTGTGCTTTCATTGTTGCATAAAAAGCAAAACTTGCCCCCTATGAGCTTGGTTATGTAGCTGAGGAGATTTCTAAGCAAAGTGTTGAAAGTGCAACCTGGTTCCTCTGGCTGCTTATGTTGAAATACAAGAGGAAAGATCAATTGAGGAAGGAACTATTAAATAAAAAGGATTTAGCATGTTGATTAGGGGAGATTTTTGGCCGACCCAGGTTACAAAAGATGCTAAAATTAGAAAATTCACTGTTGGGAAATGTCCCTTGGAGAGAAGGCTAAGGGTGTGGTTAAATGTTCTTTTACTAGAGAAATTAGACATCTGACTTATGAAGCCACTCAACCATGTCAACAAAAGCTTAGAACAGAAATAGGGTTATGCAGGAAAGTTCTGTGGAGGACCCTCTTGTCTAATGGCATGGCCTCCCATGTCATGTACAGGAGGCCCACAGGTTTTTGAGGATGTGATATCAGCAGAAATACTGCCAACTTGGATTGAAAAGGGTAGAGACAGAATGAAATGAGCGAAGGCTATCAGGCTTTCAAAATTCTACAGACAGGAAAATGGCTGATAGAACTACTCAACTGCAAACATTTGCTACTCTTCAAAGAACTTGTATGCATATATGCATAACCCATGGACACAGACAATAGTGTGGTAAAGGTCTGGGGGAGGGTTGGGGGAGGCTAGAAGTGGTCAATGGGGAAAAGGAGGGACATCTGTAATACTTTCAACAATAAAGAGAATAAGAAAGAATGACTCTGAGGTGCCATTATAGACCCAAAGGATAGGGTCACTGTTGGCACAGAGGGTGAGACCACCAGAAGCACAGAGGGCAGAACTGCCAAGGACCCAGAGGGTACCTTGAATTACAGAGGATTATTCTCAAGCCTTGAAACCGAATGAATTTTGCCCTGTCAGGTTTTGACTTTCTTGGGAAAGGTCTATGATATAACTGTCCCATTATTGTATTTTGGAAGCAGATAACCTGTTTTCCAATTTCACAGATCCACAGATAAAGAGGAATTTTGCCCCAGGTTGGACCGTACATATCTCACATATACCTGATTTAGATAGCTTAGATGATGAGAGTTGGAACTTTTTGAGTTGATTCTAGAATGAGTTAAAATTTGGAGGGATTTTGGAATTAGGTGAATGAATATATTTTGCGCGTGGGAAGGACATACATTTTGGGGGACCAGAGGGTAGTAGACTCTATTGCCCCCCCCCTCCCCACCGGCCCTAAATCATATCAACCTGGCAACTGTAAATGTGACTATTTGAAAATAGTCTTTGCAAATGTAATCAAGTTAAGATGAGGCCATACTGGATTAGGATGGGCTTTAAATCCAGTGACTGGTGTCCTTAGAAGAGATGAAGAGGAGAAGACACAGAAAAAGAGGAGAAGCCCACGTGAAGACAGAGCAGAGGCTGGAATTATACAGCCAAGAAACACCGGAAGCTACCCAAATCTGAAAGGGACAAGGAAGGATTCTTCCCTAGAGCTTTGGGAGGGAGAGAGGCCCTATTAATACCTTGATTTCAGGCTTCCAACCTCCAGAACTATGAGAGAATAAATTTCTGTTGTTTTAAGCCACCAAGATTGTGGTATTTTGTGAAGGCAACCTTAAGAAACTAATACAAATGTTTTATCCAAAGAAGGCACGGTGTACTTCATCTGACTATCTCCCTGATTTCTCTCCATATTAGTTGTACCAGTTTACACTCCTGCCAACAGTGCATAGAAGTTCCTACATTTCTGTCAAAGCTGGCATTATCCAGCTAATTTTAACTAACCTAATATGTATAAAGCAACATCTTATTATTCCTTTAATTTTCTATTTCCATGATTATCTCTTATTTTCAGTATCTCATGGTATGTTTGTTATCTTTTAGGATTTTCTTTTTTGGAAATTGCCTGCTCATAGCCTTTGCTGATTTTCCTATGTGAACTGTTTTCTTTTTCTTGCTGATCTTCAGGAATTCCATACATATTCTACTTATTGATCCTTAATTGGTTTTAGACATTATAAATATCTTTCTCCATTTTTTTCAGCTATCCTTTAGCCTTGTGCATAGTGTCCTGTTTCATTTTCTTTTTGTTTGCCCTTATTCATCTCAAACTATACTAACCCCTTTTACGGGCTGTGTTGGAGTTTACTTAATGATATTGCAATTCACGTTAAATGACTTGTTCTCTGTTCCCTTGCCTTTCAGCTGTTGTATGTTATTTTTTCTGAACCCAGTCAACTGTGCACTCATGTGTTTAGCAAATGTCAGGATTGGAAATGGTAGGCCTTATTCTGGAACAGAAAACATTGCAACTGATCAGGAACATATGGGGCTTCAAGCTGCTCACATGTGGATGTGTTGATGTGTACTTGGGCTAGAAGTTACATCACTCTCACCTCATAGCCCCCTTAGGGAACCTGTTGAGATACGTGAGGGCGAGCAACAAACAGTTCTTTGGCCAGTAGTGTAAGTGAGGGCAGATGTGTCTAATTTCATAGGGAAATTTGTAGGGGTGAGTGTCCACTGAATCATACAATGTGAGAGTTGGAAAGGACCTTGGGGATCATTCAGCTCTACCCCCTCATTTTACAGATGGAGGAACTGAGACCCAGGGAAATGAAGAGGCTTGTCCAAGGCATACAGCTGAGGCTGGAACCCAGATCACTTGACTTCCATTTTGTGTGTTTGCATTTTTCTGTCTTTCCCAAGAGGATGTCACAAGTCATTTTTTGGGCTTGAGGGTGGGTTCTGGACCAGAGTTCGGACTTAATCTAGGAAATCAGAGGCCTCCAGAATTTGAACCCACTCAACCTGTCCAACCTAACTTTTTGTCATTCTAGATTAGTCTCTGCCTCATTCCTCTAATGTTACATGCTCTACTTTTACTGTTAAGCCTGTATTCATGGTAAGATCATGCACGATCATACCTAGCATCCCCTTTTCTTCTTGTCCATCTAATCCATCAAGTGCTCATCCTTTGAGGCTGAGTCTTACCTTCTTCACACCATTGTTAACCAACATTATTCTCTTCCTTTAGGTTTTCATAAAATGTGCAGTCTATACAAATACAATATAGGCTTGATTATATGCTGCTTTTTTTCTGGAATGTTTCTATGGTACAACCGACTGAGCAAGTCAGTTAATGTCTATGCACCTCACTGTTTATTCACTAAAAAATAAGAGTTGATCAAGATCATTTCTAAGGATGCTTCTACACTAACATTCTATGTCTACATAAAATTTTAAAATCATCCAGGAAAGGGACTCTATCTTATATTTCTTTTATAATTCCCTTAATCTAGTAGTTCTCATCTGAACACAATTATGTTCCCTAGGAGACATTTAACAACATTTGGAGATATTTTTGGTTGTCACGCTGGGGGAGGGGGATGCTATTGGCATCTAGTGGGTAGAGGCCAGAAATGCTGCTAAACATTCTACAATGCACAGAATAGGCCCCACAAAAATGGATCATGTAGTTCAAAATCTCACCATCAATGATGAGAGAGAATCATTGGATTATCTAGATCAAAATCTCAGGCAAGGTTGAGAAACCCTACCTTAGTATATAATGCAACACCATATAGACATATAGTATACATGAATAAACACTTTCATCTTTTAGTCAAAACGAATTGCCCTCATAAAACGGACTCTGTCAGATATGGAGGGAAAAGAAAAGGAAGGGAGCACTCATGCAAAACTACTGCTTAATTAGAGAAGAGAATGAAATTGTCCTTCATCAAGAGGGAGAGAAAAGAGAACAATAGAGAAGGAAATGCTGAGTGGAAGAGAACTGAGAGCTGAGAAGTTATTATGGGAGGTACTGATTTCAGTAGCTCATCTTGTAGACACCTTTGGTGGAAGTGCTTGTGATTGTGGGTAGTGATAATAATAACATTGAAAACATGAAGGAAACTTCTGGGAACTATAATTTATGTTGTCAAGAAGACATGTGTTTATAACATCCTCATTCTTACTTTCCCTTGAAATAAAGTCTGGGTGATAAAAATATTTAATTAATAGATGAGGCAAAGAGATTTGTTCCATGGGGTCTGAGCTCCAACATCCAAAAAAATATGCCTTAGCTATGCTCCCAGCATTCTCTCTCCCTGTATCATATCTGTTTGTCTCTTTATGTTGCAACATGCAAGAATGTCAAGTTATTTCTTTGTCATCCTCCCCTCTCCTCTCCATCATCAAATGAATGTAATAAATATCCTAGACATACAAAATAGAAAGCTCCCCCAAATGTCGGGATTGAAGGGAAGATCCATGTCCTGAAAACTCTCCTGAGATGGACATCATTATTCTCAACCTCTCGAGCACTTGCAAGGAGATTGCATTATTTGTTCTGGCTACCAGAAATATTTGGCAAAGTTTTAGTTTAGATTTTGTTTGAGGAAGAAATGCTTAAGTTAAACATTAAAATTCATGAGAATATTTCAGTTCCTTGTAAACTCTTCCAATCGTAATTTCTTCAAATGAGGTGTCATTTGTGGCTCCTCACTGAGGAAAAGCTCTCCTGAGGGGACTTCCAATAGTTAATTTCAGGAGCTCTCTGAGTCTACAGTCAAGTGTATTGCATCATAAAGCAGGCTGAAGTGTGTGTGTGTTAGCAACACTCATGACCTCTTTTTCACAGTTTAGGTTCCTCTTTGGTGCATGGGCTTATAAACTATGTCCAGAGAAAAATGAGTGTTTTTCACCCAGTATGCTGAGTTCATTTTCCAGGTTTTCCAGTTAAAACAAAAAAAGAAATCAGATAAGGGAACGAAAGCACCTCTTCCTCTTTTTAAAACTTTCCTGTAAAGGTTTTTGGGAAAATATTCCGGGGCAAGGACTGAGTGTCAGTATAACCAGTGTAGAGATCTACACATAATAGAAATTTGATCAATGTGTGCTGCTGTTGCTGCTATATTTTTTGGCAGATGAATGCATGGCTTCTCTCTTTTACTTTTGGAATTTATTTTTATTTTTTAAAACATATTTTTATTGATTTCAGAGAGGAAGGGAGAGGGAGAGAAAGAAACATCAATGATGAGAGAGAATCATTGATTGGCTGTCTCCTGCATGCCCCCTACTAGGGGTGGAGCCCGCAACCTGGACATGTGCCCTGACCGGGAATCAAACCGTGACCTCCTTGTTCATAGGTCAATGCTTAACCACTGGGCCACACTGGCCAGGCATGGCTTCTCTTTATAGAATAATCTTTGGGGTAGGGAGAACAACATCACAGTAAGGAGTTATAACAAGATAAAGCTTGTGTGACTGCACATTTTGTGGCCCAGTCACCATTTCTGTTATTCTGGAGTTTCATTTTTGCATCCATTCTTCAAGGCTGCCTTTTCCATGTGTCATCCTGCACCCCCTGGACACCAATAGCAATATACAAGGGACTGAGTCTATGAAACTTGAGTGACCATGATAAGCCCTTCGAGATTAATGCATGCATGAGTGGGTTTCTGTTTGGGATTTTTTTTGTTCTTCCCCTTATTGATATCATTTAAAAATACAAAGCCAAAAGAGTCTGGGCAGCCTTTTGTTTGGTTTCTGGTTTTTCTTTCATAGGTCTTATATACCTTCTTGGCTGGCTACAGCTGAGATTGATTTTACAAGAAGCTACCAATAAAGCCCAGAATGGGGAAAGATGAGTAAACTCTTGCTCTGAGGTCAGGGTTTGTGGAAAGGGAGAAAGGGATCTCCCCTTTCTATGTTATGAGAATGCATGATTTCTCAAGGCTCTACTTAAAAGTTCTCCCGGGCAGCTTCTGGTGACCTTCTTACACTTAGCTCACCAGATAATTTTTGAGCATCCTATCTAATAATAGACAAACATGGTAATTAACCGTAACTTCGCTACCCTTCCCATTGGCTAATCAGGGTGATATGTAAATTAACCGCCAACTAAGATTGCGGTTAACCGCCAACAAAGATGGTGGCTAATATGCATACTGCAGGCAGGATGGGACAGCGCCATTCTGCCTGCCCCGTCGCCATCCGGGCCTGCTATCTTGACCCGGGTGGCGGGCAACCCGTGTGCGACCCGACCCAGGGCTGGTGGGCTTGACCGCAGCGATCTGCCACCGGCCGAGCCCTCAACCAGCCCTCCCGCAGGAGATCGGGGCTGGTGGGGCGACTGCAGCGGTCCGCCAGCAGTCACGCCCCCAACCAGCCCTCCCGCGGGAGATCCAGCACTGGTGGGCAGCACCGCAGTGGTCACACCCCCAACCAGCTCTCCCGCCGGGAGATCGGGTCTGGTGGGACGACCGCAGGGGTCTGCCAGCAGTCACGCCCCCAGCCAGCCCTCCCTTGGGAGATCCAGCACTGGATCCGGGCCTGCCGTGTATTGGGAGGGGTGGGCGGGGTGGGCGGGGTGGGCGGTAGCGTGATCTGAGCTGCTGTCCGCCTCAGCGCGGGATCCAGGCCTGCAGTGTCTTGGGCGGGGTGGGCAGGGCGGGCTGGGCGGGCAGGGCTAGTGGCAGCGTGATCCATGAGAGGGCACAGGTTGGGCTGAGGGACCCCCCCCTTCCCTGCCAGTGCACAAATTTTTGTGCACGGGCCTTCTAGTCTATCTAATAAAGACAGAATATGCAAATTAACTCACTTCGTGACAAAAGATGGTAGCACCCACAGCCAGTAAGGAGGGAGTATGCAAATTGATGCGACAAAGATGGCAGTGGCTGGGCTGGGACGCTTGTGTTGTTGCCATGGCTCTGCTGAATGGACAAAGTAAAACCCAGGAAAGCTATAACAACAATAACAACGACGATAATGATAACAGCTGAACACTTAAAGTGTTCCAGGCTAAAACCCTCACAACAGTCACACAAATTAGATTGAATTAAATGCTAAAAGTAGTGGTAGTTGGTCCCCTTTTACTAACACAGAAGGTGAGGTCCTCAGGTGATTAGAAATTTGCTCAAGGCCACACAGCAAGAATTTGGGGCCGAGCAGTCCAGCATCAGAGTCCCCTTTGAAAACAATTCCCCCTCATGCCTCTGATGTCTCCTTAGCTCTCTAACATACAAAGTTTCACTAAACTAATTTTACCACATTCTGTGTGGCCAACAAGAGAATTTCAGGACCAGTCATGGGAGAAAGGAGGCTGGACTGTGGCATCTTGTGCTCCTTCTGTGGATTTCACACACAGCTGAACATGGAACACAGGAGCTGGCCAGGCAGAGAGGCCTGTGCAAACTCAGTGGGCGGGAAGGATGAGCATGTGGAGGCAGGAGCAGTGAAAGATCAGGTGGCCTTGACTCCTGCACTTGGGCAACGTGCCGACCAGGACATGGTCGGTGAGCTACTCAATGGAATGGCCCTGTACCCTCACTGAGTGTTAACTAATTTCCAAGGGGACAGTTTGACTGTCACCAGGCTGCCCTTGGGGATCCACAGCAGGTCATCTCCCTAAGAAAGGGGACAAAGACTGCCAGTAATTGTGCTGTCTTACCCCCCCAGAAAACCACCCCAGGCACATTTTAAAATCATGGGGTACATTTTTCTAGAGACATTTGTAAGTGGGGCAAATCTGTTTAAATTTTTTGCTGTTGGCTGGTCAGGAATGAAAAAAAAATCAGTGTCAGGGAGTAGGGTCTCTACCATGCTATCTGCTGGAGTTGACCTCCTTCACCTTGAATCTTCATTGTAGGAGCAGCTGATATCCCACAGTGACATCCCTTACCTTGGATCTCTTCTACTGCAGATGTGGTCCCTTGTGCCCATCAAGTCTTCCTGCCTCCTCTTACTCTGTGCCTTCATCCAGAATCCTGTGACACAGAGCTCCTCACACAGAGGAGGCCCCGAGGGAGATTTCCTTCTTAACTGAGAGAGAATTTGTCATTTCACACTTGGTTTGGACTAGACTATTGTATTAGTTTCCTACTGTTGCTATTACAAAATATCACAAATTTAGTGGCTGCAAACAACACAGATGTGTTAACTTAGAGTTGTGGGGTTCAGAAGTCCCAAATCAGCTTCTCTGGGCTGAAGACAAGTTGTTGGCAGGACTGTGCTCCCTCAGGAGGCTCCAGGGGAGAATCCATTTCATTTCCTTTTCCAACTTCTAGAGGACCCATATTCTCAGCTCAGAGCCCCTGGCTGCAAATTCATAGCCAGTAATGCAGCATCTTCGAATCTCTCACAGACCTGTTAGCTCTGTTCCTGTTATTACATTTTCTTCTCCTACTTGGCCTTCTGCATCCCTCTTATAAGGCCCCTGGTGATATATTGGGCCTACTCAGTTAATCCAGGATAATCCCAACACCTCAAAACCCTCCGTTTACTCACATCTGCAAGTTCCTTTTGCCATGAAAACTAACAAGTCCCAGGGAGTAGGACCTTTGGAGCCATTATTCTATCTAACACAATTAATGTTTGACATAGACAACTCCAGAAAAAGGGTAACTATGCTTCTGCTTGGATACTATTTTCAGATGGTGACAAGTCCAGCGATTTGTAAAGTTGCAGCCTAAACAGTTCTTCTCATTCAGCGTTGCAATTCCCCTGCTGTAGTAACTTGGTAACTTTCAAAGTTTTTTGCTTTTGCTGTTTTGTCAGAATTGCCTTTTCCAATTTCTAAGTTTTAACCTGCTTCTCCCACCTCCATTATAAACTATCTTCCTCTGTTTTTGTTTTTTTATTTTTTGCAAATTTTGAGCACAAAACTAATTAAGAATTTTAAGTACTTGGATTAAATAGCAGAGAGAAATATATACATATAATCTTTGGTGAAAGACTGTGCCTAATTAAAATCTGTCAAAGTATGCATCTCTGCCATTGTGTGTCCAGGTAGCCTTTTTTCTGTGAATGAAAGAACACATGGGCTTTGATTTTCCACCATAATGAAGGACAAATACAGTAATATCCTTGCAAAGGTAAAAGCTGATCTGATGTTTTGACATTTTTCAGGTAGATTAGAATCTTGGAATTTGCATTTTAAGATCTAACTCCAGATCGATTCCAAATCAAGTTAGTGAAACATGTATCTTTTTTTTAACCTCATAAATAATTAACGTCTATATAGTAAAAGGTAAGATAGAAATGCCTGCTTTAATAAGCAAAAGGGACTGTTTGATGTGAGGTATATTTCCTTTTATAAAATATCTCACCTATTTCTAGAAGTGAAATGCAAGGTCTTCCATTTACAGAAAACAGTAGAGTCCAAATGAGCAGACTGGCTATTTGTATATTGGGGGAGAGAAGGGAAATTCCTATGAGAGCTGCTTTTCCCAAATTGAGTATTGACATAAAATTATTTGAACTAAAACTATTAGTCAATTACTATTGACTAATGGTTTTAGTTCAAATAACTCTTTTTTCCTTGTCACAAATCACTTTGTTTTCCTTGGAATTTGAATTAATCCAAGATGAAGTAGTTTCGGTAGAGATTCAAGAAATGGCCCTGGAGCATTTTGGTATGTGTAAGTCTACAAGGGCTGCAATAAGATAGAGTGCTTGGTGGCATGGGGACAGAATATTTCTATGATTTTTGAACTATCTTAAAGTAGTACATGGAATCTGTAGGAATCTAAATGTGCCCATTTTTTTTTAAAGTAGATATAATTCTTATATGGCTTGCCTTCTTTTACATTCCATAGACCCTCCACCAAACAGTCAGGAATGGAATGCTACCACATTCCTGCCAGAGCAGATTGCCAAATATCTTGTTATTAGTCTGGAATCCAGAATGGGAAGAGAGCTGCTCCTTAAAAAAATGATAAGAGCTTAGTTAGCACATACTTGAGGAAGTATCGCAGGTCTCTGAGAAATGCCATTTTTCCAGTTAGGCTGTTTTGCTAACAATTATTATTTGGACTCAGAGAAAGTATGACAAAAACAGAAGGTGGGAGGGGCAGAGTCTTAAACTCTTCAATCTCTTCCCAGGAAAACAATGTTGTTAGTTATGGGTGGTTGGGTTAGTGCCAATGTGCCACTGGGCAACTGTAAATAATGGGCCATATGAACACTAAATGCCTTGTGAGCTTGGTGGCTATCTTCAGGGCTACGTTTACTCTTTAATAAATAAGGTAAATAACTTTAGTGTTTTATTTTGTTGTCTTATAGATTAGAATGTTTAAAATTCTATGTTCACAATAGAGGTGTTAGCTGCCCCTATGATGTAATCACTTTGCAATATATAAACGTATTAAACCAACATGCTGTATACCTTTAACATGCACAATGTTATATGTCAATTATATCTCAATTAAGAAATTACAATGAAAAATTTAAAAATTCTATGTTCCCTTGGGATATTAACTTGTTTGTGTTATATCCCAGCAAAGACAACACTGTAGCTAAGAATTTTTAGGAGACTAAATGTGATAAATGCTGTAATATTTCTCCTCTCCTCCTCTCCCCTCCCCTTCCTCTTTTTACTAGTCCAGACACACTTAGAAAACACCTAATTGTAGAATTTTACCATTACTACCATCAGAAGCTCCCTTCCTAAGATTTCTCTTCCTTTCTGATTAACCTAAGGGAGATGCAAATAACATTATCTATCAGTCAAGTACATACAGATGCAACTTACTGGCTAACCCCAGAAGGGCAAACATTCTAGGCAAAGCAGAGGGTGCAAAGAAGCTTGGACCATTTCTGCAACCTACTTATGCATTTAACAATTCGATTAAATAAAACCAGTGCCCCTCAGGGATAATGCAGCCCCAAGCTGGGACCACAGTGGAATATGGGTCATATTTCATTTACTGCTTGTGCCAACAGCCTTGCAATGATATGTGTCCCTCCTGCTTCCTCCTACTTGATCTAAAGCAGGGGTCCTCAAACTACGGCCTGCGGGCCACATGCAAATACAAATACTGTATTTGTTCCCGTTTTGTTTTTTTACTTCAAAATAAGATATGTGCAGTGTGCATAGGAATTTGTTCATAGTTTTTTTTTAAGCTATAGTCCGGCCCTCCAACGGTCTGAGGGACAGTGAACTGACCCCCTGTTTAAAAAGTTTGAGGACCCCTGATCTAAAGCATAAGAAAAATGAATGGTTATGAGGAAGGACATGTGTGGTCCTGGGAGGATTAATTTATGGGAGTTAAATGCAATATCAGGCCAAGTCTGGCCACAGCAGCTACCCTGACTCTTCACGCACGCATCCTTGTTTTTAGTATTCCCTATAGAATGTGAAAACGGACTCTTTTGCTCTCAGCATTTTGGCAGAGGCCCAAGTCAGAGAACCAAATATTCCAGCATCTCAGAGGAGTTTTGGGCTCCCCATGCAGGGTATGCTTAGATGCTGATTTCTGTTCTCCTGGCATTAGCTCACAGGCCACCTCCGAGTGATGTCATAGAAGTGGAGAGACACTAGGATTGAGAGTGTCTTTGGAGAGAGTTTTCAGTGGGGAGCTGCATAGTGAGGAGAGGGAATGTTTCTGCCATTTTAGACCAACTAAGGGAATCTGTACGAGAAGCTCACAGAAAAGTTACCATGTGTGTCTGGAGGGCAAGGGGATATCTAAAAAGTCTGCTGAGGAGAGCGTCTCGAGCTTGCTGCTCTGGGGCCATGGAATAGAGAGCCCCATGGAATAGAGAGCTTCTGGAGTTTGGGGGGGCAGGCTGTTTCCCCTTGGTCAGAGAAGGACCCCATGGAAGGACCCAGACTGGGTCATTATGGACTCTATCCAAGAGGACTGCCTGGAGAGAAAAGGTGAAACTCCCCTCCCCTGTGGGAGTCCAGCTGCTGTCTTTGGGAGATTCTTACCTAGGGCAAGTCCTTGGTCAATACATACAAACACTTCAGAAGAGAGAGAATTGGCATTTAAATTCTATACCCTCAAAGGACATTGATGCCACATTACAACTCACTTATCAAATAGGCCTTTCTTCAACCCTGGTAAGAACAGAACCCAGCAGGTCAGACCGTTCTCCCTTCACCACTTATCATTTCCTGGAGAGGGGTGGGCCAGAGCTGGCGGTGGGAGAAATGTACAATTAAATACATTTTGGAGTTTTGATACTACACTGTGTGCTAAACACAATCAATGTGGTTTTGTTGTTGTAAGTAGCTGGAGAAGCCAGGAAATGTTCTAGAGATTTTTTTCTGGGAGCAGGAAGTACAAGTTGAGAGGAGAGTGTCAGGGGTTGGTGGTGGGAAAGAACAATGTTGCTATTTCCACCTTTTCAAGTTCCACTTTATTTACTGAGCCAGGTCTGAATAACTACAAAGGTCTGACTTGCAGAGAAGTATGTGTATGTTCTAGATCCCGTTCCCTCTCATCTTCTCAAAGACGTCAACCTTGCTGCAGTTGCCTCCTTCCGCTTGTGCATCATTGACTTTTCCATCTCCACTCAACCACTGAGCCACACCGACCCAGGCTTGAATGATATTTTAAATGAGTATAGAATTCTAGGTTGACAAACTTTTGTTTTGGCACTTTGAAGATGTTATTCCGTTATTTCCTGGCTTCCATAACTTATGTTGAAAACCCAACCATTAGTTTTATTGTTGTTCCCTTTAAGTTAATGTATCCTTTTTCCTGTGGCTGCTTTTAAGGTTTTCTCTCAATTCTTGATTATTAGAAGATTGACAATATGTCTAAGTATGATTCTCATTTTATTTATCCTGCTTAGAATTTTCTAAACTTCTTGAATCTGTGGGATGATGTCTTATCAACATTGGAAAATTTTTACCCTTTATTTTCTCAAATACTGTTTCTGTTCCAATTTATTTCTCCTCTTCTGGTAATCCAGTGAAATATGGTAGACTTTTTAACTTTGTTCCATTTGTCTCTAATTCTGTTTTATTTTTATACATTCATTCCATCTGTGCTTAAATTTTATATTTCTATTGTTCTGTGTTATAGTCTAATAATCTTATCATACCTGTCAAGTCTGCTGTTAAATGTTCAACCTCACTGGCAATCAGGAAAATGCAAATTAAAATTACAATGAGATACCACCTTACACCAGTTAGAGTGGCCATTATCAACAAGACAAGCAACAACAAGTGTTGGAGAGGTTGTGGGAAAAAGGAACCCTCATACACTGCTGTTGGGAATGTAGAGTGGTACAACCACTATGGAAAGCTCTAAAAATAGAGCTACCATATGACCCAACAATCCCACTCCTGGGTATATACCCAAAAAACTCGAAATCATTTATATGCAAAGATATATGCATCCCTATGTTCATTGCAGCATTATTCGCAGTGGCCAAGAGTTGGAAACAGTCAAAGTGCCTTATGATAGAGGACTGGATAAAAAAAGATGTGGTATATAGACACAATGGAGTACTACACACAATGGCTATAAGAAAGGATGAAATAGCGCATTTACAACAACATGGATGGACCTTGAGAACATCATGCGAAGTGAAATAAGTCAAACAGAAAAAGCTAAGAACTATATGATTTAACTCATATGTGGAATATACTAGTAAAACTGAAACTTATGAACACAAACAGTAGTGTGGTGGTTGCCAGGGAGAGGGGGGTGGGGGAAGAAAGGGGTCCTAATATGAGGTCCTCATAGGAGATTTGACTTTGAGTGATGGGCACATGGTCCTATATACAGATTTTGTAAATTAGTAATCCACACATGAAACCTATATGTTCATGTTGAGTAATGTCACCCCAATGAAATAAAATACAAAAGTAAAAAAAAAATGGCCAAAGTATTTGAACATACAAAAAAAATGTATCCAATATGTTTGTAACTTCAGATATTGTATTTTTCATTTAGAGAATGCACATTGATTTTTTGACATAAAGTTTTCTGTTACTATTTCTTATCTTTTCATCTATTCTTCCTCTTCTATTTCCTATAATATATGAATCAGTTAAAGTTCTTGTTTGCTAGCTTCAATATGTGGATTATCCATAGGTCTGCTTCTATCTTTTCTCTTGATTATGATTATCAGCCACATTTTTCTACTTCACTGCATGCCTAGCAATTTTTTATTGTTTTTCAGACATTGAATATATAAAAGCACTTGAGTGGCTCCAGATTATACCTCACACAGGAGGGGATTTCCATTTTCCTATTAGGCCGATAGAACAAGGGGTTTATCTTAAAATGAGTAGGGGTTACATTGCAGCTTTAGTAAGATTTAGTACACTTCTGTTTTTTCTCTGTTCCTTAAACATAGCTCTTTTGAGCTTTTGGTTAGAGCCTGCAGGATTTCTGTCTTCTCAGTCCTAAAAAACTGGGAAATTCAGTGCTGTACATTGGAAGTTTTGAATTTAGCTCTTTATCCTCCCACTTCTTGCTCCATCACAACTTCGAAATTTGGAAGATACCCTCAGGGTGCCTGACTCTGCTTAATGGCAGGATCTCTTTCTCTAGTTACACTTTTTCTCTTTAGCACTACGAAATTAGAGGAGATTGCATTATGCCTTTTGAAGCTTTCAGCTAAACTTCCCAGTCTTCTTTGCATATACCCTGAACTCAGAGGATGTCCCATGGGGAAAACCAGTTGTGTGTTTTGTGTTTAGCACTTCTCCAGTTTCTAGTTTCTCTCACTAGCCCCACATGACCACCAAAAACCTCTCTGGTTTCTTTACTTCGAGAAAATTCTTCTTTACAAGTCAAGTCTGATTTTTGGTTCATGCCCAGAATTGTCAAATGTCCCCAAAGAAGAAAGCAACTGGTGATTTATGTAGCCCTCATTGCTTCTTCATTTTCCAAAACCCTTAAAAATGGAACTTTTGTAATGTGTCTAGCTCTTTCTAGCTGTTGCCATTGGAATTATAGTCTGCCATGACCTACTACATTTTAATCAGAAACAAAAGTACCCTGACCGTTATCTTTTGAGAATAAAGGCCCACCAATATGGTTACAACTTTAAGAATTGAAAGCCCCATAGCCTGCCACTAGTGCTTAGATTCCAGGAGGTGGAAGGCTACTTTGGTGGTCCAGACTTGTGTTCTCAATTGCAGAAGACCTGAGCAAATAAGTAGCATGGCCTTGGGAGCTATTGCTAGACTTGATATGGAGTAACAGCTGTCAGAATAAGTGGCTTTGGAAAAAACCATGTAAGCTTACAGCAATAAACACTGAGTGAACATCTAGACTCCTTCATTTTCCTAGATTAAGTTCTCATATGATTAAGGGGGGATAAATGGTGATGGAAAGAGACATGGGGTGGAAAACACACAATATAATTTGCAGATGATGTATTATAGAATTGTACACCTGAAGCCTATATTATTTTATTAACCAATGTAACCCTAATAAATTCAATTAAAAAAGATAGGAAAGGAATCCTCCTCCCCCTTTTTTTTGCGGGTGGTATTTAAAGAGGATCAAATTTGACTCAGAAAATTAAATAAATCTATATTCTTTCACAGAGGAAAAATACTTATTACACTGTTATTTTTAGTAGTATGACCAGGCTCCTGGGTACAAAATTGATTCAGAGCTGTGTGACTCTGAATATGAAGTTTTATGAATTCCTTAATAATTTTATTTTGCTTATATTGTCTTTTTCATATCTATTTATATATGTACAAATACACATACATATACATGCGCTTATATAGGTATGCACATAACATAATTTTTACCCTATCTCCCATTTTAGTCATTATTCATATAATACAGGGAATTATTTTTTAATTAGGCTTTTAAATTATTGTCTTTTTAAAGAAAAATATTGACATTTTAAACTAGATCCACACCTTTTATACCATGATCTTAATAGTTTTTAGGGCTTTTTGTTTGCTTATGCTTTGTGGTTTGATCAGTTGAAGGATACCTTCAAATTATTTCTTCTAGCCCTGACCAGTGTTGCTCAGTGATTAGGGTCTGATTCCCAATCAAGGACATGTGTCTGGGTTGCAGGTTTGATTCCTGGCTCCCTGTACAGGTGCTTGCAGGAGGCAACCAATCGATGTGTCTCTCTCACACAGATGTTTCTCTCTCTCTCTCTCTCTCTCTCTCTCTCTCTCTCTCTCTCTCATCCTCCCTCCCTCCCTCTGTCCCTTCCACTCTCTCTAAAAATCAATGGGAAAAATATCCTCAGATAAGGATTAACAAAAAATAAAATAAAACAAAATTATTTCTTGTAGTATTTTGTAAGTAATTCATGCCTGACTATAACTATTGTCTTCATGTATGAAAAATAACCTTAAAATCTTTGGGCTACGAATTTTTGCTCCCAAACTTCTAGATCAGTGGTTCTCAACTCTGACTACACAATGTCCTCTCCTGGGAGCTTTAAGAAAGACTGATGCCTGGGTCCCATCCCTAACAATTCTGATTTAATTGGTCTGAGATCTGGCCTGGATATCAGGATTAAAAACAAAACAACAACAACAAAATATGCTCAGGCTCCACTCTAGGTCAATTAAATCAGAATTTCTGGGAGTGAGGCTTGGGCATCGGCACACTTTCTGCTTTGTGCGAGAAATTCTCACGTTTGCCAACCATGCTGTCAGTGTCTAGCAGTGCCAGTTTTGTTCTTTATTACCATCAATGTGGGTTAGAATTTGGCTTTTACATGTTTGGATTTTTACAATTGTATCTTACCTATCATTTCCTTTTTTATCTTAATCTGTAGTCTTCCTATACCAGTTTACCTTTTGGTACAGCTTTCCTCTCTTTCACTGTGGAGGGGAGTCATTTTATACCTTATGAAACCGTTTTCTGAATTTCTCTTTGGTACTCTGCAGGAGATCATTTCTGGAGGCTTGCTCTTCCTCTCTATCGTCAGAATAATGCTCTCCTTCCTGTTTTTCCTTTAGGATTTTTGTCAGACCCCTATTTTTGTTGTTATTATTATGGTTTTCGTTATACCTGCTTTCTTTTTTTTCATCTCCAATAAGGCAAATTTGATCCCACTGACCCCACTCTTGGGTGATGTGGATGGCATGTGATTATATTTCTCAAATCCCTTCTATAATAAAATTATAAATATTCTCATCTCCCAGTCCAACTCCAAAAGACTAGGAGGCTTTCTCTTCGCCTTGTGTTGCTTTATGAGGAATCGTCATCTACTTACATTTGTTTGGCCCTCTCATACTTTGATTGGACACAATGTACTTAAAAGCACATGTCCAGCATTCACTCTTACCATGATGTTTTTCTCCATCATTCACCCATAGGGCCTCCCTTGTGCAACCTCTTTTCTCAATAAGTTATGTACTAATGCCAGGACACACCTCCCACTTTACTTCTGGCCCGGTTTTTTTCTGGGGCTTTTCGTATGTGACAGATGGTGAACAATAGCTGCCCCGGAGCACGACCCCAGTGGGCTAGGCGACGACTGATACACATCCTTGTGGGTACATGGCTGGCTGTCCGAGTCAGTGGTTTATTAGGGGAACAGATATGAAGTACCTCCCTGTCCTTACTTAGATGAAATAAGTTGGGATAGGCTATTCTCAATTCATCTGCACCTGGATTATAATTAGTATGATCTGCAAAGCCCCGTGGGTAATTCTGGCATATCCAAGGTGGAGAATCATTGTTTTTGTCAGCGGTTGGATCAAGCTGCAGGAGGGACCACTGGGCACCATTTCAAACTGGAAACCGAGGAGGAACTTGAGCAGAGTAACTCCAAACTCCAAGGGGAGACCAAGAAAATAAGTGAACAGGTTTTGCACTCATCCGTGTAATGGTGTTACTGGGACAGGGACCCTGAGGAGGGAGAGGAGAGGGCAGATGTGAGAAGAACGTATTCTCATCTATGGTCACAAAGGCGGTTTCTCTTCACCTGTGTCTTTCTTTTCCTTTCCTATTTCGCCGCAAGGCCTATCATAAGCTAGGTTAAGACAAAGTGGACAAATAAATTTAAAAAATTACATCAGAAAAAATAAATCCCAACCTTCTCAGGAAACAAATCTGATGTTTCCTATTCATAGTTCCTCAAATATGGTCCATAGCTCTGTCAGAATCATTGCAGGCTGATTTCCCCTCTGTTTTAAATATATTTTTTTCTATTAAATGTTTGATTTTATTTTTTGGTTTAACCTGACTTATTTCCTAAGTTTGGGCCTTTATGTGACTTAAGCACAGCAGAACTTCTCTTTTTAGTCTCTACCTTTGCTACTGGGATTCCCAAATCTATTACTCCCGGTCCCCCTCCCCACAACCCCTGTGTCTCACTCTCGCTCTTGCTCTCAGTCTCTCTTTCTCTTTACAATTTTCACACTCCTGCTTTGGGCTTTCACTGTGTTCTTGCCCTAGCCGCTTCTCTCTTTCTTACTCACACTTTCTTCCCATTTCTTTCTTTCACTTTTGCTTTCTCACACTCAGCCTCCCTTTTATTCTCTCTCCTGTAATTTGCAAATGACCTCTCCACGTTTGTAGTTTCAGCTGCCACCTGGCACAGAGGTATCTTTATATGTGTAGTTAGGGGGCTCTTTGAGTTGCTAATAACAGAAACCAGCTCTGACTGGTGTCAAAGGAGGGAAATTGATTGGAAGGTTGCAGAGACATCTCACAGAATCAAGAATTGTACATTATGAACAGAAATGGCTTTAGGGTCCACTACTAATACATTAAAGCAACACCATTAATTCCCAATCTCCTGTTCTTCTATTCCTGGTGTCAAATTTCTGGGAGATAGAATTTGACCAACTTAGACCTAACCGTTGATCAACCAGCTCTGGATAGAGGAGCCGAGCTGTGTTACTCAGATGAGACCACCTTTGGTCTGCTCTTGTCTATTGCGCTATCCCCAGTGTTCATAAACTAGGCAGCAGCCCAAATGGTTGTACACTGAAATGTCAATCCAGTCCTGGTTTTCTGATTTTTGCATGATAGATTCCTTGGATGAACCATAGTAATGACTGAAATTCTCATCTTCCTTCTTCCGCCCACTGTTCCGTGGGATTTGGTCTCAACAGGTCTCTTGCCTGGTCCTCCAGCCTTGCTGTTTTTACCAGTGCCTCTCTATCCTCACCCGACACTACACAGACAGTAACAATCATACAAACCCAAATTTGTGTATAAGGAGAAATGAACCAGAAGACCTCATCAAATAATTGCTGAAGATTTTCCAACTGGAGTTGGGCTTTAGGTACAGTAAATAGTCCAGTTTACTTAAAAAATATATGAGTTGTTGCCTGGCCAGTGGGGCTCAGTGGTTGAACGTTGAGCTATGAACCAGGGGGTCATGGTTTGATTCCTGGTTAGGGCACATTCCCAGGTTGCAGGATCAATGTGTGTGTAGGAGGCAGCCAATTAATGATTCTCTCGCATCATTGATGTTTCTAGCTCTCTCTCCCTCTCCCTTCCATTCTGAAGTCAATAAAAACCATTTAAAAATATGAATTGGCAAATTATTCATTTAGCTACTTCAAATATGTCCGAGTACTGATTCTGTGCTGGTTTCTCCTGGGGCTGATGAGCACAAGGATGCGCAGTGTTAGATACTCCCTGATCTTGGATCCTCTGCTCCAGTGAGGATGATCAGAAACTAATTAAAGGGCCTTGCAGAGCTGTATGTAATTTAGAACTATTTTAAGTGTTCCAGTGGAAAGGGACAAGGGTTTATGAGCATCGTCAATGGGAGGCCAGGGAGTCCTTCCCTGAGGAACTGATGCTTGCTCTGAGATCAGAAGGCTGGGAGTGGGGGTGTCAGGGAGGAGAAATCGAGACAAGCCTTCCGGGCAGAGAGAGCAGGGTGTACGTGGGCTCCAGCGCATTTGAGGAACTAGGAGTCTAGTGTGCCATGGGAGAGCCGAGAGGGATGAGGAGCAGGGCAGGAGGCAGATGGGACAGCAGGCAGGGCCTGCCCTTACGAGCAGGATACAGATTTGGGCTGAGAAGCCATCGAGGGCTTTTTAAGCAGTAGTGTAACAGAATCCAAGTCATTCTGGCTGCTGTTTGGAGGATGAATTGGAAGGAATTGAGAGAGGATATGGGCAAAGTGAGTGAGTGAAATCTGGAAACTACTATTGTGAAATATCTGCCAATTCATAGAACTGTCAGAAAGCCCAACTCTTAGATAATTTTATAGCTATTTTCATTTTGAACCTGCCAGTGACTATAGTTCAGAGGTCATATGAATAAAGTAGTAATAACGTCAAGACAGAAATTTTTAAATGACTAGGGTTTGCCCCAGACGATGAAATAATAACACTGTGTATGAATCAAGGGTAACTCCTTGGCTTATGGTTTGAGATATTAGGTGAATGTCTGATGTGACTGTCTATGCTGTCTCCTTTATTTTTCTTTGAGAGTGACTTATCCAATGAGAAGAAGCCATCTTGGTTATGCTTTTTCTTCAGTTGGTCAAGTTCCTAACTCAGTCTATATATTTATATAATAGATTTCTTTCGTCTTCTATATTATATGTGTTATATGCCTTTGAGTCAGCTCCCACTCTTGGCAGCCCTATGAATGAGTGATGCCCACTAAGCCCCATCCTCCACAGCCCTGCTCAGCTCCTATAGATTCATGCCTGTGGCTTCTTACTCCTTTTTAAAAATATATTTTTATTTATTTCAGAGAGGAAGGAAGAAGGAGAGAGAAACAGAAACATCAATGATGAGAGGGAATCATTGGTCGACTGTCCCCTGCATGCCCCCCAGTAGGGATTGAGCCCAAAACCCAGGCATGTGCCCTTGACTGGAATGAAACCTGGGACCCTTCAGTTCGCAGGCTGATGCTCTATCCACTGAGCCAAACCAGCCAGGGCATGCCTGTGGCTTCTTTATGGAGTTAACCCATCTCATATTTGGTCTTCCTCTTTTCCTGCTGCCTTCTATTTTTCCCAGAATCATTGTCTTTTTGAAGATAATATACTTTTTTTATGCTTGTATTTTTTTTTAAATTCCTGTAAACATCAAATTAGGGCAGCTGCAGGAAATACCAAATTTAGGTACTTAAATTTGAAAGATATCCTTCAAAATTCTCTGGTAGTTTGTAGCTCACTTTAACTCAAGTTTATGGAAAACATATTGAGACATTTCAGAAGTAGCATTTTAAACATTGGCTATTGTTTATGATGATGGGAGAGTCGGAGGCAATCCAAGTATCCATGGCTGGAGATTGGGAAGGCAAAATATGTTGGGTACGAAGGTTAGAACGAACAAACTAGATGTCCACACAGCAAGAGCTATGTTTAGTACAGTTATTTCAATGGGGAAGATGAGGTTCAGGCTAGAGAATTTTTCACAATAAAATTGAATTTTCCTACAAGATTTAATATTGTATTCCTTCCTTCTTCCCTCTTTCTGTTCCCTCACTCATCCAATGTTTTTTTGAGTCTCCACCACTGTGCTAGAACCAAGCTACTATAAAGAACAGCATAGATATTGTTCCTCTCCAAGTGGAGTAGGGAGACAAACAATAACAAATAATCACATAAATAAAGATATGGGTACAAACTATGATGAATTCCTTGAAGTAAATATAAATGTTGCTAAATTAAAAAGAGGTATACCAGGGTAGGCCTCTTTGACAAAGTGACATTTGAGACCTAAAGAATGGTATATCCCCAGGAGTAGCTGGGAGAAGAGCATTTCAGTTCACAGAAATATCATGGACAACAGATCCAAAGAGGAAAAGGGCCCAGCATCTATGAAAAAATGAAAGGAGGTGGTATAGGTATGAAAGAAAAAAAGGGACAAAGCCAGTTTATAGGAGAGCTAATTGTGAATAAGACGTGAAAGAGTGGAGGTAACATATGTCACTTCAACATGCTTGTGTAACCCAGAAGCCGGAAGAGATAACATCCAAGGATGAACCTTGATCAGAGATCAATGGGAACTGATTAATAAATGCTTTCCTCTTTTATCCCTTGGGTGGATGGTTTTGGGACACATTTCATAAGTCTACACAGATGAACCCGCAGGACTGAACACAAGGTACCTTTAAAGGTGGTAAAAGAAAATATATTAGTACATTTGTGCATTGGTTTTACGTCTTTCTCTGTTTTGTCCCTCTTTCCCCCATCCTGGAATCACTTTTAGATAAATCATCTACCTGTATGCAAACTTTTGACTCATACATATCAGAGCATGATGGGAAGGATCCAATAGCAAAGAAAAAGATGAGGTGTATAAGAGTGAATGGGTAACTTAGAGCAGGGCCTTTGAAAAGGCGAGAGGAGATGGGACCCAGAGTCCTACAGAGAGAGTGCCTGGATGTTAAAAAGAAGGAAGGATATTTCCTTGGTTCTGAGACAGGAGAGCAAGTGAAGATGAATTGGGGTCAGGTCTGCTTGTAGTTTGGGGATTGTACAGATGAGAGAGTTCCTGTATTAGTCAGGTTTAACCAGAGAAGCAGATTCAATAGAGAAAGGAGAGGAAAGAGAGATTAATTGATTGATTGCAAGGAATTCACTGGTGTGATAGTGGGGCAACTCCAAAATCCAAAGGCCAGGCCGTGAGGAAGGGCAGGCTGGAACTTCAGGTATGGAATGCAACACCCACAGGCAGAATGTCTTCTGAATCAGGGAAGCTGCAGTTCTCTTCTTAGGTCTCCTCACTGATTGAATCAGGCCCACTCAGACTATCTAGGACAGCGGTTCTCAACCTGTGGGTTGCCACCCCTTTGGGGGTGAAACGACCCTTTCACAGGGGTCGCCTAAGACCATTGGAAAACACATATATAATTACATATTGTTTTTGTGATTAATCACTATGCTTTAATTATGTTCAATTTGTAACAATGAAATTGGGGGTCACCGCAACATGAGGAACTGTATTAAAGGGTCATGGCATTAGGAAGGTTAAGAACCACTGATCTAGGATAATCTTCCTTACTGAAGGTCAACTGATTATGGGTTTTAATCACTGCAAAATACCTTCACAGCAACACCTAGATTAGTGCTCAATTGAATAGCTAAGGGCTATGGCCTCACCAGGTGGCACATCAAAAGATCACCATACTACCTGTTTTTACCTCTAGATCTGTGCTAATAGAAAGCTTTGCAGGGATGGAAATGATTTATATCTGCATTGTCTAATACAAAAGCCACCAGCCACATGTGGCTATTAACCATGGTGTCTAGTGCAATAGAGGAGTTGAACTGAGTTTTATTTAGTTTTAATTAATTTACATTTATGTAGCCATAAGTGCCCAGTGGCTACTATATTGGCATGTAGAGTATAGCGCATGTAGCATATAAAGCAAAGTTGAGGATATTATTGCTAGCAAACAGTAATAAATCGGTAGATTAAAAATGGCAAAAAAAGCATAGCAAGTTCTCATTTGCCCTTCAATCTAATAGTAGAAATTTCTCAGTCCACCTATTATCTCTGATACTGTCCTTGCAGTTTGCTCATATCACAGTTTGCAAATACTAACAGTAAACATGAGATCATAATTCTGGCTGAGCAGCCCATCACTCAAAGGAGGGGTGCATTCCAGCATGGAGCAAGCAAAGGGCTTGCTTCCTGTGTGCACAGAGCCTCTTTCGGATGGCAAATTGCATTATAAAAAGCAGCAGTCCGTGTACCGCATCATGTTCCCTGATTAATGGATTGCATTATATTTTATCAGCATAATAGAAACACTTTTGTAGGAAAAATGCCCTTTAACAAAGGTAAACTCAGTGACTTCTTAAAAATAGAAAGTGTGCAGGCCACCTTCCCCAAACACAATGTAATAAAACTCGAACTTAGCAATAAAAATAAAACTATATTTAGAAACCTAAAACATTATTCTAAATAAATTCTTGGATCAAAAAGAAGTCAAAACTAAAATTAATATTTATTTAAAAAACTGATAGTGAGACTAGTGTATATTAAAACACAGGGGTACCGTCAAAGCTGCATTTAAATACTTTTCTTAGCTTTAAAAATACCTTCTTAGAAAAAAAGAAAAAAACCATAATTACATATTTGATTTCTAGAAGCTAGAAAAAGAGATAAAAATTAACCCAAAGGGCCCAGGCTGGTGGTGTTCCAATGCAAAGCATTGGCCCATGCACTGAAGGGTCGCGGGTTCAATTCTCAGTCAAGGGCATGAACCTGGTACAGGTTCAATCCCTGGCCCCTGCAGGGCACATGTGGGAGGCAACCAATTGATGTGTGTCTCTCACGTATCTCCCTCTCTGTCGCTCTTCCTCACTCTCTCTCCCCTTTCTCCCCTCCTCCCTTTCTCCCACTCTCTCTAAAATTCAATGGGAAAAAATCCTTGGGTAAGGATAAACAAACAAAAAATTAACCCAAAGAAAATAGAACATAATAAAGACAAAAATAAAACAAAAATGTTGACTTGATAAACAAAACTAGCATTTATTCTTTTAAATATACATATTTCTGGACATTTTTATATTAAAACTAGAAGCCCTCTGGGGCGATTGGGGCTGGCAACCACCACTTGCACCCGCTGACTGCGCCTAGCGATCGGGGCCAGTGCCAGGCACCAGCAGCATGTGCAAGCACTGGGCAGGACCACTGCGTGCGGGAGCAAAGAATTTTCAGTTACCACCAGAGGCTCGCCCTGATGACTGCAACTGGCACCCCGCCTTGGTCTGGCGCCCCGGCTCACCTGCTCCACCATCCCGCAGCGCCTGACGCCCACCATGTTCTGTGCTCTGCCACCTGCTGCTGAAGCCCGCCATGTTCTGCGTGTGCCCCTGGTGGTCAGCACACATCATAGTGACTGGTTGTTCTGTCGTTCGGTCTATTTGCATGTTAGCCTTTTATTATATAGGCTACGAAGAGAAAATACAAATAAACAATTTTTGTAATGATAAAGAGTAAGTAAAAAGATTTGGAAATATTTGCATGATTATAAAGAATAGCAAATATTTGTTGAGAGCTTTCTATGTTTCAGGCACTATTGTTGAAATATTCTGGTTAAATAAACTATTCATACAGTAGAAAACTGTAACTATTAAGTGGAAAAAGGTAAATCTATATGCATGACATTGAAAAATTGTTCAACACATACTGACAAGTGAACAAGGCAAGTTACAAAATTGGATGCACATATGACCTCATTTAAAAATATATATATATAGATAGATATAGATAGATAGATAGATAGATAGATAGAATAGTTTAGGGACAGAATTGAATTAGGGACTCAATTTATCTTTGCATTCTACTTTATCTACTTCTTTATTGTTTATGTATTTATTTTCTTCACAGTGGGCATGAATTACTTTTAATAAGTACATGGATGATACTTTTAAAACCACTAAATATGTTTAACATAGTAATAGTTCCCGAGAGACTGCTGGTTGAACATCATTTCACTTAGGGGGTGTCCAAAGCAAGTCTGCTGTAACAATTTCCCTTCTGCCCTGTACTACTCATCACCCACACTTCAGTGACATCTGCTTTGTCATGTGTGCCTGGCATATTTTGTGGTCATGAACTAATGCACCTTCATAATGGAACATGTTGATACCAGGAATGAAAATTGTGATGCATTTCGGATGCCGTGAAGTTGAGATATGCAAGGGTCACGGGCAGACCTTTTGGTGTCTGTGAGGGAGGGACTAAGGGTGTGGTCACCTTCCTCCAACAGAGCACAGGCATGGCGGGAGGTGGGTGTTCAGCTTCAGAGCTACTCCTCTGCAAAGCGTCTTGGCCAGTTAGCCTGGCTTTGGTACCCAGACCTGTTTTAAATTATAACTTAGTTGCATGTTTTTATTTTCCTCTGTGCTAATTTCAAGTCTGTCTCTTGCTTCTGGCATATCCATTATATTTATTACACTTCTGTTGAAAATTTTTACAGATGTGCTGACAATGACCTATAATTCTTTTTGGCTGGTAGTGACAACTTTTGAAGCTACCAGCAAGCTGTTCCTCCGCACTTGGGACTAAATATTATTATTTCCTTTATTGCTCACTGACTGGCGGACAGACTTACAGAATTTTGAGTTTACAAGGGACTATTAAGATTAAGTCATTAAGCAAAGCTAATGGAGGCCTACTAGACTCCAGATCTCACCTTCCATCCTTTGGGGCTTCCTTCCTCAACAGTGCATTTAGACTTCAGCGTGAATCGCAGTCCTGTGGAATTTGTTAAACACAGATCGCTGGGCCCAACCAGAGTTTCTGACTCAGTAGGTCTGGGGTTTTGCATTTCTAATAATTTCCCAGGTGCGGGTGCGGCTGCGGCTGCTGTGCTAGAGAACCACAGCTTTAGAGTAGCACTATGCAACAGAAATTAAAAGCCAGCCACATATGTAATTTAAGAATTTTCTAGGATCCATATTAAGAAAGTAAAAAGAAATTGGTGAAGTCAAGTTTAACCATGTGTTACTTGACCTAATAGATCTAAAATATTATCATTTCAACATATAATCAATATTACAAAAGTTATCAATGACTTAGTTTACATTCTTTTGAGGGGAGCAAGTCCTTGAAATCTGACGAGTGTTGTGTACTCACAGCACATCCCATTGGGACCAGCACATTTCAAGGGCTCAGTAGCTCTGTGTTGGACAGTGCAGTTCATAATGCGTCTTAACCATTTTTATGTCCCAATACACCTGAGGGATATAATACATTTCCAGTGATAATAGTGACTCATTAAGGCTACATTTCCTGGAAAATATATGTGCAGCCCCTCATCCACTTGAATTAGGGGCTGATGGAGCTCTCACAAGAAGCTGGAACTAGTACAACACACTTGACCCAGTGAGAATGCTATAGTTTTGGTAGGAAGGTCAATTACAAGTACAGCACAATTTTCTGCCCACATGTACCTAACATGTGAATCCTGTGGATCCTTAGGAGACACTGGGCAGGGTGGTGGTGGGGGCAGCAGAAAGAACTGCTTTACAGTGCCTCAAGACAAGTAGGGCATCACTGAGTTCTTCTGGGACCTCTCTAATTGGGAGGACTCCAGCTCCTCAATGAGGAGAAGTTGTATATTCTTCCAACAGTGTACACAGAGTACTGTGCAACTTTGACATGGCAGAGGCTCCAGTACCTTAACTGTGGCAGGAGCAGCATGCCCAGCAGATGCTTGGGGACAGATGGCAGATCAATAGATGACCAGAAAGAAGTGTCCTTTTCAGTAAGTACATGTGAGGCAATCGGAGAACTTCTGGAAAATGTGTACAGTAGAACTTAAAAGGGTGCTTAGGTCCATATACGCATGTGGAACTGAGCCAGTGGTACCTGGCTTATTATTGTTAGGGTGGCCCCATTATGTGGATAAGTTTTACAGGGGTTCAGAGGAAAGATTAGCTAGAGATAGCAGGGAAGGCTACATACTAGTAGATCAGGCCAAGCTTGAGCAAGGGGCTTGGTGGTTTTTATGTGTAATGACAAAGGAATTGGGCAAGGGGACTTCAGGAAGAGGAGACAGCTTGATAAAAGGCCCAGATGGGCAAGCGGCTTTTTGGCAGATGCTGTGTGCCTGAGGGAACATAGGAAGTGCTAAGGTTGCAAAAGATGAGCAGGACCAGGACATGTTGAGCCTAGAACAGCCGTGGGCAAACTACGGCCCGCGGGCTGGATCCGGCCAGTTTGAAATGAATAAAACTAAAAAAAAAAAGAGACCGTACCCTTTTATGTAATGATGTTTACTTTGAATTTGTATTAGTTCACACAAACACTCCATCCATGCTTTTGTTCTGGCCCTCCGGTCCAGTTTAAGAACCCATTGTGGCCCTCAAGTCAAAAAGTTCGCCCACCCCTGGCCTAGAATATTGGGCTTAGAGCTTTGGACTTTATCTCATGGGAAATGTTTAAGCAGTGCGATGTCATGATTAGATTGTTGTAGTGAAAATAATTTGACAACTGCAGGTGGAATAAAATATTTTGAGAAGAGACTAGAAGCCAAGAAGACCAGACTTGTCCACAGGAAGAGTAAAAAACTACCTGAACATGGAACTGGTGTTGGAGGTGGAGGTAGGAATGGAACCGATAAACATTTTACATGGGATGAGTGTAGGGTCGGAATGAAGAGGGGAAAGAGAAAGGTTGAAAGACAGATGTTAAAAAAGGATTAGCGATCAGAGAAAAAGGAAGGAAAAGAGCAAAAGATTGGGAGGAAAAGGGGACACAGAGAGACAGAGCACAGAGGAGAGGGAAGGAAGGCACAGGTGATACCAAGGTTTCGAAGCCAACAGCCAGTGCAACGGTGACACTTTTAATAGAAACAGACAAGCACTAAGAAACATCTCCCCAAAGGGTTAACTCAGTTTAGTTAATCCAGGTCTTGTAATGGTCACTTCATTAGAATCATGCATTGGAACTGAAGGCCAATGGTTAAGTTTGTTCTGACCATGGCCCTTCTCTGGTAGTTATTAGGAGAACTGTGGGCAACAGAACAAGTGTCCTTTATGAGACAGTCCCAAAATAAAATGCTAAAATATCTCTGTTACTAGGAGACATATTCCAGTCTTCTGCTTAGAGAAGAAGAGATGCCTAATCCCTAATCAGGTCAGCTAATGTTCAGAAATTATTTTTAACTCTATTCGAGGCAGATTTTGCCCAGTTTTAGAGTATTCTTGAAGAGACTATCTAACTTCCCTCTGATTCCTTCTCAAGCCCTACCCAGGGCAGCAACATCCATGTTTTGTTGCTGACAGCCATTCTCAGTGGGTCTCTACCTACTGCCTGGCACCACTGGATGTGTCACAGATGCAGCTGTGGAAGCCACTGGTCTGTTTGTTTGATGCTCTCAGCCATATTACAGCAGCCCTCCCCAGTGACAGATTTGAACCTAGACTTAGAGAAATGGTTAGAAAAATAGCAAAATTCACCTGCAGGGAAAAACCCAAGTCCTTCCTTCATAAGGAAGAAAAAGGAGAAAAAGTACCCTATGGTACCCTATGGTAAGGACATGCCATCTGTGCACCATTGTGTCTAAGGATCACATTTGATTACTTCATAATTATTTTTTTGACATGCTTTGTAGAAGGGAGACATTAAGGCATTTAAAAAAAACTCATAAAAGCCTGGCATTTGTTTGCTAAGAAATTTACCCCTTTGTTTCCCCTGGAAGAAATCTAACAGTCTGGACTGTTGATAAACATTCCCTTTTGGCGTCCCTACTCCTCTTAAAGCCAAAATGAGGTAACTGAAATTTTCTAAGCAAATACGTAATTACCCTACTTTGCATATTATTTGCATAAATGGGAATGCAGATATTTTCTTTCTTCTGTGGGAGAAACCCAACCATAAAACCTTGGATTTCATCTTGTATCGAATTTCCTGTCTTAAATACACAGTGCTAAGAGAATTTTCCCAGACATACTACATATTCTGACCACCCCCCATCTTCCAGCTTTCCATTAACAACAAAATTAAATTACACCCTCATCCTGCACAATAGCAGGAAATTCATTCTCTTCTAGAATATTCCATAGAACTCCAGAGAGTGATTTCTAACTACCCAGTAACTGCTTCTGAAGCCTTTTGCTTTTCTCTTTTGGCTTTGCTCCAAGAATACAGTTCCTCTTTCATTCCTTAAAACATTACTAACACAACCTAAACGGCAGTGGTTAATCTGTTTCCTAAAGATGAAAATAACAAAGAGAACTACAAAGCACAAAAGAAACACGTAAAGCTCTTAAATATCATGGACCTCTGAGGCAATTCCACCTTACACTGAGTCCTTTCTTCTCCTTTTCTCCCTGGGTTCTGGTTAATTGCTGGGGCCATTGTTTCACTCACACCTTTCACTCACCCCCAATTCCCAGGAAAATCCATAAATTAAAGTAAGCTAACAATAAAAAAAACCCCACACTTCTTTTCCCTAGAAACCCAACCCGCAAGTCTCTGTTTAAGGACGACTCCTTTATATTTTGAGATGAAGTTCACCTCTTTTTCTAACAATATTCCCCATTTTGAATTAGCCTAAGCCTTATCTTAGATGAACAAAAATTCTTTTAAAGCCTTCTTAACAAAAATAGGTCATTTCCTCTAAAGATTACTCAACCTCTCCCACCTAGCAATAGCAGCAACTTATAGACACATTTTTTTTTTCCTAGAACAAAATCATTCTGAAATATTTACTTCTCTACTGCCTACACTGTCCTTAATTATTTTCAGTGGAATGGTTGGCAAGGGAATAACGCCTATCGCCAGGATTAGAGAATCTGTGAAGATGAAAAGGGCCAACAACAAAAAAAATCATTATAAATATTATTCAAACCCTTTAAATCATTTAAAGGAAGATAGTGTAATGGAAAAACTACATGCTTGGGACTCAACAGATGACAGAACTGCTTTCAAATCCAAGTCTAGTAACCATTCACTCTGTGTTCTTGGGCAAGTTATTAATTTCCGTAAGAAAGGAATAAACCCACCTATATGCCACAGGTTGTTATGAAAATTGAGAAAACATATATAAATTGGTGTCTAGTCAGAGGCTCTAGAAATATTCTTGCCTCCCCCCTCAGACTAGTAAACTGCTCTTGTGACCCAATACAAACTGGTGCCTTAAAGACCTTAGATTGACCAACTGAATAAGAAAATGTTCCATTAGGCAGGTTAGAAGCCAACCCACTGAATCTTTCCTCTATTCCCCTATCTTGTTCCTTTCAGCATCTTTCCCACCCTGCCTGGGTTCTTTCTACTCCCCACTGCCACATACTCCTTGCTGTGTAATGGGAAATTGTCCATTAGATGGAGCCAAAATATATTAGCACTTATTGCTGTTGTTGAATAACATTTTATGTTTCCTCTTTTTAAAAATCTAAGTCAAATTTTTTAAGTTGTCTTACTAAGAAGCAGAATAAATGAACTGATTTTAAGTGTGTTTATCTCCATTGATTTGGGGAGGCGGGGATGGAGGGTTCTCTGTAACAAAGAGAACACTTGCCTTAAACCACTCCGCTTCTTATTTTGTCTTATCATTATTTACTCAATAGTCATACACCTGTAGATTTCATAGAATAAACAAACAAACTCTGCAATTATCCACCCTGGTGTGGAAAACCTAGGAGTAACCTTGACATCTCTCCTTTCTTCCTATCCCACAGCAATCTGTCAGTAAGGCTCCACCTCCAAAATAAATTCTGTGTCCACCCACCTTCCTCCATTTCCTGGGCCACTCCTGTAGCTTCCTGGACTTCCCAAAAAGCCTCTAAGGATTGCTCTGTTCCTCCACGTCCCCTCCCCACAAAGTCTCCACAAAATCAGAATACGGTTGCTAGATCAAGCAAATAAAAATACTGGATATCCAGTTAAATTTTTATTTCAATTTAGAGGGCCAGTAGTAAATAGTTTAGGTTTTGCAGGCAAGTTGGTCACTATCTCAGTCTCAGCTCTGCCTTTGTAATTCGAAGGCAACCACAGGTAATATAGAAATGAATGCACATGGCAATTACCTTAGGACACATCTTGCTAATAAATGCACAAAATAAATCAAGGTAAAACATAGATGCTCACAGACAGTTCAAAGTTTTGACTGCTTGATGCTGAGATGCTGAGTATAGTTCATGGAAAAGGAGCTGCTGCACAAACCAAAGGCTGGCCAACGGCAGCCCGGGTGCCGCTGTCTGTCCTTGTTAGCCCATGAGGTAGCCATGGTTTTTACATTTTTAAATGTTGAAATATAAATCAAGAGAGCTGTTAGCTCAGTGCTGTTTCTCTCTCTCTCTCTCTCTCTCTCTCTCTCTCTCTCTCTCTCTCTCTCTCTCTCTCCTCTCCAACCTGCATTCTAATTCTCTGTTACATAGTTTTCCTCCTAACTGCACACATGCCTCCCACCCCTGTCCTTCCCACCACCTCCCATACACCTGGGCTCTGTGAAGCTGCTGCTTGGCAGAGACAAGCCCACCTGAATTCTAACCAGTGGCTTATCCCTTCCCTCCCTCTCTTGGCCTGATGGTTAACCTGGCTCTCAGTCTTCTGCTGTTCTTCCCCAGGCAGTCCTCTCTTCTTCCTTCTCTTCAGCAGGGGAGGGGCTTGGGTAGGATTTTTCTCACTCTCCAAGGCCATTTCGAGGCTGTCAAAACACTGGTGTCTTCCTTTCCATTTCATCTTTTGCACTTCACATCATCTATCCACGCTGTCTTTTTCTTTTTTTCTTTTTTTCACACTGTCTTTTTCAAACCAATGATACCAGAGTCTGCTCCTGGTCACCTTCAAACATCTTCAGGGTGTGTGTTCTCCCCATGCAGGCCACCTCATTCTCCTCCATCACTCACAGCCTCTTCCTTTCCCTCCATGATGCCTCAGGCGTCCACTTTTATATTCCATAGCAGAGAAGCAGCATCCTGACATCCTGGGCCTCCTTCTTCTACAGTCCCTTGGGACTCCCCCACTTCTGAAGTCCACACCTCAGGCTTCTCCCTCTCTGATGACATCTCTCAGCTGTCTGCTCTTCCCTGTGCTCAAGTCCATGCTCCTCACTCTGATCACCACAGAGAACTTGCTCAGTGCCTTCTGCCTAACCTCCCATTGAGGTTGCCACACCCAGGCCCAGCCCCAGATCTTCCACCATGCCACTTCTTCATCACCACCCCTTCTGCCTTGTATTGGTGGAAGCTACAGACCAGGACTATTCTGAGGTCCTGCTGTCTGATTCCAACCTGTAATATGCTATGGCTTATCCATCTTTTATTTTTCTTTTCTGATATCCCCAAGGCATCACCCAAATAGTGATTTCATCCCTGCTTTCTCCTTTTACTCTAGTGAAGTGGTTCTCAAACTTGACAATCACTGGAGGGGGGCATTTAAAAGTCCTGATGCCTACGTTGTACTCCCTACCAATTAAAACAGAATATTTGGAGGTAGGAACCAGATATCAGTATTTTTAAAATATATTTTATTGATTTTTTACGGAGAGGAAGGGAGAAAGAGAGAGAGTTGGAAACATCAATGAGAGAGAAACATGGCTCAGCTGCCTCCTGCACACCTCCCACTGGGGATATGCCTGCAACCAACGTACATGCCCTTGACTGGAATCGAACCTGGGACCTTTCAATCCGAAGGTCGACGCTCTATCCACTGAGCCAAACCAGTTAGGGCCAGATATCAGTATTTTTAAAAAAAAAAAAGATGTTCAGGTGATTCCAATGTTCAGCAAAGTTTGGAACCACTGCTGCAGTGTTTCTGGTTCATGCTCACTTTTAAGGAGACCCTCAATGTTGAGCATCAAGCCTACATATATCAACAGAGCTTAAACATCATGAGTGAGTCTAAGACCATCTCTGTCATGACAGCTATTCTTTTCAGGAAATTATTGTCTAGGAAGAAAAGGCTTTAAGCCAACAGATAACTATCCTATTTACTTCTACCTGGGCAAATAGTTTGCTCATCTGGGCAAACAATAGCGTATTTACCCTGGCAAATAATTCCCTTGTCAAACAACTGTTTACTTATCTGAGAGTTGACCTTCACCTTGCTAGGTCCATCTGTACTAAACTATCATCATGTCATGAATCTTTCTCAGTCCCAATCAGATCTCCCTTTAAAAGACCTACCTTACACCATGTGAACCCAGATCCCCACACTTCCCTTAGCTTTGCTTGACTAACAATTTTTTCTGTGGTCTTCTACAGAGTTGTCTTTTGAGAATATAGCTTCATTGGCCCTATAACTGCACCCTCATCTCATTCTTTAGTCTAGGAGGAAGAGGTTTCTGACCTCAGACATATGAATCCCATTCATTCCTATAAATTCTGATATGCCCCCCCCCCCCCAAGTCATTCTCTCCTTTGGAACCTTTCTGTCTAGGAAAACCACTCCTGTGTTTTCTTTTAACCATAATAATTTCCTTTAACCCTCATAATTCTTCAGACATCGGGTGTGTGGTTCTTCCGCACACCAGGAAATTCTCTGCAACATCATCTGGGTTTCCTATAATTCAATTCAATTCTGACACTGTCTACCTGGAGTTAGCCTCAGATCCCACAAGTTAAGGGCTCAATCCCACAAGACTGTCCCCACTTCTGGCATCAATTATAAGTCTCAGGTTGTCACCACTATTTCTGGCCCACTGGAAGGTCACACCATTCTCTCAGCCCTTCCGTGTATTCACAAACCAGGAAGCTCTCTGAATCCAGTACTTTGGGGATTTTTATGGAGCGTTGTGACATAGGCATGATCCATCATTAACTCAGTCTCCGGTCCCTCTCCCCATTCTGGAGGATGGGGATGGGGTGGAAAGGTCCAGGCTTCTAATCATGGCTTGCTCTTTCTGGTGACCAGTCCCCATCCTGAAGCTATCCAGCAGCCCACCAAAGGTCACCCCATTAGGACAAAAGACACTCCAAGGGATTTTGGAAATTACAAGGGATTTAGGAATTCTCTGTCAGGACCTAGGCAAAGACCAAACATTAGAATAAGAGATGGTCCTAGTATTCTCATCATTTAGGAAATTGCAAGGATTTCAGGAGCTCTGTGCCAGGAACTGGGGAGATATATATATATATATATATATATATATATATATATATATATATATATATATATATATAATTCCACACCCTATCTTCTGATTCTTTCCCTCCCTTCATCAGGTATGCTGACATTTGCTCAAATTGAAAAGATCTTCATTTGATCCCATTGCCTCTTATCATTGCAGGTTGACAAGACTTTCCTGTCCACATTCTTAAATATGCAAACTGCCACCTCTGTGTCACCTCTCTGGGCAGCAGCGTCCCCCCTGGCTTTCTTCTTTGACTCACTACACAGATGAACCTTTTTTCTCACATCTTACTGATGACCTCTTTATTGCCACATCTAATGGTCTTTCATCAGAGTTTCTTTTGATGACGCCACTGGATATGACACAGTTTCCTCATTCTCTCTCTTTCTCCCTCTCACTTACTTTCTGTCTCTCCCTTCTTCTAGTTCCTCTTCCTCACCACACTTGCCAACTGTGAGTGTCCTCTAATACTCCAGCCTACTCACACACCCTCCCGGAGGCATCCAGTCTCATGGTCTCATCTCTGAAGACACTTCTACATCAGTAACTCAAACCCAGGGTAGAGCAGGTGCTTCACAGACAAACAACCTGAACTAATCAAATAAGCACATTGTTTCCAGGGAATATCTCATAGGAGCAGCTGGAATTGCTGGCAGAATCTGGATGTGAGCAAGGATGTGTTCCCAAAAGAGAATCTAGAGCAGAGATGGTCCCAGTGGCTCTGCTGCACCTTGGAGACCCCTTGCTCCAGTCCCATGACTGTCCATGCATCCCAGCAGAATTGCCTACAGGAAACCAGCCTGGAGTCTCTGGCCAACCCTCAACATGATTGGAATGGGTTCACACAAGACAAATGGAAATGCCCTCTCGAGAGTTAGGTCTCAGAGTGGCAAGCCCTCATTCTCCCCCTCCCCAGTGCTACCCCAGGAAACATGAGGGATCTTTCTGCTGCAGTGGGGACGACAGGGAGACCAGGTAGTCCTGTCATAGGACGTGAATTAGAGGTAGAAGTGACATTCCTCAGAGGGCATGTCCACAAGTTATCTCTGAAAAAGCTTTGGAGACATTCAGAACTGCCCTTGGGCAAATGTATTATGTTTTATCTACCTATTCGGTAATCACTTGCCGGGGTCCAACCCCAGCAGGTCCAGGGGTCCCCAAAGGTGTGGACGGAGTCGGCGAAGAAGGAATGACACAGAGGCAGCATTCAGGTGATCATCATAGCCGGGTTCTCTTGTCAGGGTCTCTAGCCAAGTTCTGATCTGGATCTCCAGAGAGGTTCTGCTTAGGATATCCAGCTAGGTTCTGTGTCCATGTTCTCTTGCTAGGTTCTCTGGCCAGGTTCAGTCCAGGTTCTCCAGCCAGGTTCAGTCACCAGGTTCTAGTCAGGTTCTCTTTCCCATTTCTGTAGTCAGGTTCAGTCCAGGATCTTTTGCCATGTTCTCTCCAGCGAAGTTCTTCTGTCTCTCGTTCTGTGTAGGTTCTGTGCCTAGGTTCTGTCTCTCCTGGTTCCGTATTCTAAGTTCTGTGTTCTAAGTTCTGTGTTCTAAGTTCTGGCTCTCTTGGTTCCGTATTCTAAGTTCTGTCCCTTGCTGTCTTATTACATCTGTATTTATACCAGTTGATTCAATCCTATCAATCTCTATTACAAAGGTTAGGGCGTTTCTTATCTCCATTCCAGGGAGTAAAGATTATGTAGCTTAAGCATGATTGTTCCTAGTTAAAGTGATTAATTACCCACCTGGCACTAGTTAAGAGGTTTTATTCCCACCTTAACTTCAGGGGAAAATCCCTACCTGGGGAAACAACCTTTCTCAGAGACCTTGGTTAAAACACATAGTGCCAAGAAGGTGAGCAAACATATTAAGAACAGTATGCCATATATGCCAGGTCCCTTGAAACAGCAAGCATGGACCGGCTCCCGGCAATCACTGTCTAGCCAATCTGTTTAAGGCAACATTCTAGCAGGGGTTGTACTACTGGTACTATGTGCTGGCGATACACATGTCAATTCAAGTTGTCCCCTGCCTCTAAAGAGCTCACAATCTGGTCCCCAGGCAATCACATTTTAAAGGAATATGATAAGCGTTCCACAGGCTTTAGGAAAGATGGGGACAAAGCTGTCATATCTGTAATAGTGTTTAATGTTTCCCAAATCATTACTTCATTAAATAACAGTCCAATAAGATGAGCAGAGAAAATAGTGTTGGCTCCATTTTACAGAGGAGGACATTGAGGCATCAGAGCTCATATGCAGAATCATTTGCCTCACATCTGGCTAAGAGCTGGGACAGGAACCCAGGTGGCCAGATAATTTCCCACTTTCCTCGCCACTTCCTGCTGGCTTCCTACCTCAGTTTCCTTGTTTGTGTAAGGAAGGCGCTAGGCTAGAGATCTTTCTTCTATACTTCCTTTAACTATGAGATTCTCTGACTCTAGAACAGGTGCCTCCCCCTGGGCACCTCCTGCCTCCACCTGCCTACCTCCTGGGGTTTCTGTGATGACTGCATTATAGAATGCACTAATCCCGTGAAAGCACTTTGTGATCCGGTAAAACTGGATGCAATGATTTTAGCACTTTGCACGGACAATTTTTAAAAAAATTCTTTATTGTTTAAAGTATTACATAAGTGTCCTTTTTCCCCCATTGACCTCTCCCCCCCCCTTACCCCCCAGCACATCCCCTCACCCCCCTACTGTCTCTGTCTATTGGTTATACTCATATGCATGCACACAAGTCCTTTGGTTGATCTCTTACCCCCTCACCCCTCATAGGTTGGATAGTCTCTTTGATGCTTCTCTGTCTCCATCCATATATATATGGATAGAGAGATAGAAACATTGATGAGAAACGTCGATCAGCTGCCTCCTGCACACTCCCTACTGGGGATGTGCCCGCAACCAAGGTACATGCCCTTGACTGGAATCGAATCTGGGACCCTTCAGCCCGCAAGCTGACGCTCTATCCACTGAGCCAAACCAGATAGGGCTGGATCTATTTTTGTTCATCAGTTTATGTTGTTCGTTATATTCCATAAATGAGTGAGATCATGTGATATTTATCTTTCTCTGACTGGTTTATTTCACTTAGCATAATGCTCTACAATTCCATCCATGCTGTTGCAAATGGTAGAATTCCTTTTTACAGCAATGTAGAATTCCATTGTGTAGATGTACCACAGTTTTCTAATCCACTCATCAGCTGATGGGCACTTAGGCTGTTTCCAAATCTTAGCTATGGTAAATTGTGCTATGAACATAGGGGTGCATATATCCTTCCTGATTGGTGTTTCTGTTTTCTTGGGATATATTCCTAGAAGTGGGATCACTGGGTCAAATGGGAGTTCCATTTTTAATTTTCTGAGGAAATGCCTTACTGTTTCCAGCACGGACAATTTTTAGCAGGTATTTTTTCCAGGTTCTCATTAGCTTCCCAAGTATCTGTTTCCCCCCGGGAGATTGCATGTTATACCTGCCATCACTAAGAACCATATGCTCAACGCGGGACTGTTGAGGAAATAGTGAATAAGATGAGATGGGTTGATTCAAGAGAGGGCAGTGGCTGGATCCATGCTGCAAGGCAAACATTTTTGTGTTTCTCGCAGTACCTAGTTTCGTATGTTGGTGGAAGTTCAGTGACTATGAAAAGGGAGGGGGGTTGCCGAAACCGGTTTGGCTCAGTGGATAGAGCGTCGGCCTGCGGACTGAAAGGTCCCAGGTTCAATTCCGGTCAAGGGCATGTGCCTGGGTTGCGGGCACATCCCCAGTGGGAGATGTGCAGGAGGCAGCTGATCGATGTTTCTCTCTCATCGATGTTTCTAACTTTCTATCTCTCTCCCTTCCTCTCTGTGAAAAATCAATAAAATATATTAAAAAAAAAGAAAGAAAAGGGAGGGGGCAGATTTTAAGAGAAGGAGAGTGAAGAAGAAGAAAGGAGAAAGAGAGGAAGGCGATAGGATAGAGTCTCAAATGACGTCAAATGCTCCTATCCCGATGCAAGTGCCGGGACTTGATCTGTCTTGCGTGCTCGAATTTTTTCTAACCAGCGTGCCAGGTCTCCTGGGAGAGAATGTCTGGGAGATCTTCTGACAACATCATGTTCCAGGAAAAGCGGCCACAGCTCCCACGGCATTCCTCTGGAAGGCCGGAGCCTCGTTCTATGTTGTTTCAGGCTCCCTGGCCCAGGAAGCGTTATTGAATGGAAAAATGGCACATGCACGCCACACACAGCCCCGCCCCCACCTCCCCGTGCTGTCTTGCAAATGCAGTTTGCCCCTGTTAGGAAATGTGGGACAGGAGCTGTGTGGAGCCCTGCCAAGGTGGCAGTGGAGACGCGTCAGTGGGCCTGGTGACAGGTGGTAGAGGTCAGGGACCTGGGGAATCACTTACAGTCAAGGAGGTTTCTTTCTTTTCCAGCCTTTGTCCTCTGATGGGAAGAAGGTAGTGGGAAGCCAAGCCACACCAAGGGGGCTTGGAGAAAGACGTCTTGAGCAATTTGCATGCAAGTTTCCTTTTTAAAGTAACTACAGAGTAAGTGGATCTCCCTGGGGGCATTTGCTTATTTGGCTGCCTTATTAGGTTTTTTTGTGTGTGTGTTTTGTTTTTTAAAGCAAATCTCTTACAGACACATCTCTCAGTCTTATGCACACTTGCTGGGGCTTCTCTTATTCACATAATACTGAAGGTCTGCCGATCAGCAGTTAGGAAGGAGCTGGCTCTGAATCTGGGAACAAGAGAGGCCCAAGGTCAAGGAGCCCATGGGCTCATTTTGTGCACAGAGTGTCATGAAGAGCGCCAGCCATGATGGGAGAGAGCTTTGAGGGACCATATCTGCCTGCTCTTGGCCTGATTGTGCAGCTGAGTTGTGGAGTGTGGGAGATATCCCAGCTGCTTCCCACAAACATTCTTCTGCACGCCAGACAGTCCGAGAGGATTTCCTAAAGGAGTATAGCATGCTTTCTTTTCAGATTAATTTATTTGATTGAAGGCCAAAAACTAATTTTTTTGTAGAATGTAATTTTTATAAGTAATGTGTATTACTTTTACAACTTGAAAGAAATTACATTTAATGTCTCTTTGTCCTTTTTTAAAATTTTCATTTCAATGGGCCAACACTGATATTTCAAAGATTAGCCTAGAACAGCGGTTCTCAACCTGTGGGTCGCGACCCTTTGGGGGTCGAACCACCCTTTCACAGGGGTCACCTAAGACCATCGGAAAACACATATATAATTACATATTGTTTTTGTGATTAATCACTATGCTTTAATTATCTTCAATTTGTAACAATGAAATTGGGGGTCACCACAACATGAGGAACTGTATTAAAGGGTCGAGGCATTAGGAAGGTTGAGAGCCACTGGCCTAGAAGAATATAAGGAGGAGAAAAGCGTGAAGAATGAAGACACTGCCAATACAGACCAGAAGTAGAAAGTAAGTACCGGATATTTCAAAAAGGTAGGCTAGCAGGAAATAGAGGACAGATAACGCAGATGCTGTGTGGTTTGGCATTGGAGAGGATTTCACAAAATGTGCCACTCAACATTGAAATGACTAATAATTCCTGGCATTAGGAAACTAGGCACTGATGATCTGTTTACACAAGTACAGTAAAAAGTGAAATAGGAAACTTTGACTGAGCCTGGTCTTGGCATATCCGCAGTTTTCACTGTTAAATTTGGAAAGACAGGAATTCGCTACCACATGATCTTCAACAGGCAGTTTGAGTGGGAAAGGCTCAACTTGGCTGTTTGAAACTAACATTATTTCCTGTGGAAGACCATTCTGTTGGAGGCAGATTGCAGGTTGGCCAATGGATGCCTTAATGCAGTGGTTCTCAACCTTCTGGCCCTTTAAATACAGTTCCTCATGTTGTGACCCAACCATAAAATTATTTTCGTTGCTACTTCATGACTGTAATGTTGCTACTGTTATGAATCGTAATGTAAATATCTGATATGCAGGATGGTCTTAGGCGACCCCTGTGAAAGGGTCGTTCGGCTGCCAAAGGGGTCGCGACCCACAATTTGAGAACTGCTGCCTTAATGTGAGGGAACTACAGGCTGGAGACAGTGCAAGTCTCTTGGAAGGTAGATCCCAGGAGGGGACCTGCACGTTAACAGTTCCCTCAATGGCCCCTAGAGGGCATCCTGTGGGCTAGGGTTAGAGAGCAGGGCATGGAGGAGGGAGGGGCATGAAGAAAAGGTGGGTGTCCTCTGGCAGAAGGAATGGAGGTATCCTTTGCAGAAGTGTGAAGGGTAGGAGACAAAGGGTAAAGGGAGGTTCCACAGTTGAGTGTCCTTACTAACTTATTGGTATGTTAGATAGCTGAGAGTGGGACTGCCCCTACTTGCTATTGGACACTGTGCCCATAGTGGTGTCAACCTCTGAAGCGAGTTTGAAATGTACAGGGGTTATGCTTCCTGACTCTGCAGTCAGGTGGATCCTGGTTTGAATACCAATTCTACCAGTTGGTTACCTGCTGTGTGACTTTGGTCTAGTTACTAAAACGCATATGCTGTGTCTTTATGTCCTACTTTGTAAAATCAAGATGATGTTATGAAACAAAAAGAGTCTGTCCACCTGGTGCTAATAGAGTCAAACACTAAACACCGAGAATTGCAGTGGAGAAACATTGGCTATTTTATAATAAATGGCACAACTCAAGAGAACAGGAAGCTAATATTCAAAAGCCTGGACTCTCCAATGGTGTGTAGGTTACAGATTCTATAGGGCAAAATCACAAGACACTGTGGGTTAGGGGGTTTGATGTCATGCTGGGAACTGATTGGTCAGAGGTGAGGTGAAGGTAATCAATCATTTCTTCAGGACTTGAGGATGGTTCTGAGGTCTGCTCTGGCACCCACCTGTCCAGTCCCCTGGAAAGTAGCCAGGGGGTTGTTCCACTTAGGGCTCAGGAGCCGAAACATGACTTAGGTCAAGATATTATCATTAGCCTGCCAGAGGTCCGGACTGTGTGACCATTAGTCAGGTCCAGGATGCTGTCTTCTGCTGCCTTAGGGGTTGCTGATTATCTGGGGGGAAAGGTCAGGTCTCTGATGGCGGGGGGTGGGGTAGGAGAGGGGGAAGAGAGAGAGAGAGAGAGAGAGAGAGAGAGAGAGAGAGAGAGAGAGGAGATTTCTAGAACTAGGATTTAAAGCTAAATGTAATCAAAGTCATAGGGACCCTCGGTTTCAATGATGATGAGAATGGTAGAGGTTGTTGTGAGAATTAATGAGATAGTGCATGTAAAGCATGTAATACACAGAGCATTCACTGTATGTTAGATACTGTTATTTACAATTTGTCCCTGAGACACTTGAATGATTCTTACTCTTTGAAAAAGGAAAGGACAGATTAGAGTTTAGAGTGGTTGATTAGCTGACACTTATAAGAAGTATAGAGAGGCCTTCAACGGTTGTAGGGAAGTCCATCCACTTTCTTGTCTGAGTTGGTGACTCACATTTGTGAATCTTCACGGAAGATCCTACCGATTGAAAATCATATTAGGAACATGTTCCATAGAAATTTAGGAATTCTAGAGAAAATATATGTAGGGAAAACGTTCATAATAATTCATGATTGAAAAGGGATGTTTATTGTTATAGTGCTCTTCCCTTCAGTGTGACTGCTGTCTGGAGTTAATAGGATTGGAAAACAAAAACAAAGCAGAGCCAAAACAAGCCATGCCTAATAGTGAAGGGAAACGGCCTGCATATATGTAGTCATGTGTCCTGCTCTTCTGAAAGTCCCAGTTGCTGCAAACATTTGTATTTGCCTTCATCGTGTTGGCTTTGAAATGCTTTGAAAGGCCTGACCAGCCACAGTGGTTTGACTCTGACACAGGGTTTTTCAGGGCTCTGGCAGTACCTGGGCAAAGCAGTCCTGGTTATGTGGCACTTTGTGTCATTTAGAGACCACTACCGACAAAGGAGCCCCAAGCCACATGTGTGTGTCCCAGGATTTGGAGCACTTCCTTGTGGTGCTCTGACTTCGAGCTGGGAGACTTATGTAGGCTCTGTTGGTGGTTTCTGTGTTTATTGCAAATGATTCTATGTCAGTAATCTTAAAGTCCAAGCATTTACAGAGTAAGGAAACCAAGTCCAAGGGAACATGAATCCTTGCCCTGGACGGAGTTTGAGAGTTCTCTAGCTCTTCCTTTGGGTCTGTCCTGGTTTGCTGCATATCCTCAGGCACCGTGTGAATTCCCCAGGGGTGCCAAGATGATGGGCTTAGACTGGAGTGAGCCCAAGGCAGTGGCTGAATCATGTAGAGACCAACGCTCTGGAGTCAGGAGACCAGGAGTTCTGGGTCTGGCTGACTCACTTGTTAATGTAATCATATGACCACTGCCCTCTCTAGAACTCTCCCCATACTGCTTACTTTGAAAGTGATAACCTTCTCTGCCACCTCTCAGACACACCCTGATAAAATGGTACCTGCTAATTTCTTGGGATGTAAACCCCCTTAAGAGTACTCACATTTTGCCCTGGCTGGTTTGGCTCAGTGGATAGAGTGTTGGCCTGCTGACTGAAGGGTCCTGGGTTCGATTCCCATCAGGGCACATGCACAGGTTGTGGTCTCAATCCCCACTAGGGGGTGTGCAGGAGGCAGCCAATCAATGATTCTCTCTCATCATTGATGTTTCTATCTCTCTCTCCCTCTCCCTCTTCTCTGAAATAAATAAACAAATATATATATACACACACACACACTTTGCTCTGGCTGGTGTGGCTCAGTTGGTTGGAGCATTGTCCCATACACCAGAAGGTGGCTGGTTCAATTCCCAGTCAGGGGACATACCTGGGTTACAGGTTCGATCCCTGGTCAGGGCATGTACGGGAAGCAACTGATGATGTTTCTCTTTATGTCTCTCCCTTCCTCTCTCTAAAAGTCAAATAAATTAATAAAAAAAGAAAGAGTACTCACATTTTGCCCAGCCGAGGTACAGAAAGCAACCAATTGTGTCTTTCTCTCTCTCTAAGCATGTCCTAAGGTGAGATAAAAAAAAAAAAAAGAATAGTCACATTTTAAGAAGCAACTGGAGATCTAAACAGATCATTAGCCAAAGAAATAAATCTTTTATGGTAGAATGTTGGGTACAATGGCTATCGATGCGGGAAATACTTTTGAATACACAGTCCTGCCTGTTAGTTTTAAATGACTGCCATTCTGTTGTCTAATTGGACTGGATTTTCTCTTCTGTAACAGGGGAATAGAAGAGAAACTTCTACACTTAACTTTGCTGACTCAGAAGAATCTATAATGACAAGAGGAGATAATAGGCATGAACTTTTAGTAGTGCTGACACCAGGGCATTTTACTGTAATTTTTAATAGGCAGGAATATGGCATTAAGGAAAAGGCCTAAGTTTCTGAGTCAGGCAGACGCAGGTTCTGTCTACTCTGTATTAGTTGTGTGCCAAATTAGTGAGCTTCTGGTGTTTTAGCTATAAAATGTGGATGATGTCCCCACCTCCCAAGTTGATTGTGAGAATGAGGCATAGTGCAAGGTTCCTGGTTGACACCAACCGATGCTGGCTGTCACCATTCCTCAGAGTGCCATGGAAATGTGAGGGCACACTATCCACAGAGGGCGGTTATGGCAGGCAATCTGGCTAGACTCAGGTTGATGAAAGGCTGAAGGACCTTGGAGGATCCAGGGGAGCTCTGGGTACCTCACAGAGTCCAGTCTAGACTGAACTGGGAGAGCTGTGTGCTCCATGTCACACCCAGAAGCTGTGGTTCTAGGCAGCCTCCTGGGCACCTTTGGCCATTACTCCCAGTGACCTTATCTGTCGGCATCCTTTAAAATGCCAGCTTTGAGTAGATGGAGCCCAGTCTGTCTTATTCCTGAATTTACAGGGCCTGGACAGAGTAGGGGGTCTACCGACATTAACTAGATAGACCAGGGTCAGCCATCTGGACTTGCATGGGCTGCTGCACAATCTAGCCTGAACCTGAGCTCCAAGAAGTTAGGATTGGGAGAAGGATTTGGGGTTACATACTGAGAGCATCTATTACCCAATTGTCACCGAGGCCAAATATAACTTGGGTGGATCCATGGGATGACATGTCCTCCTTTCCACCTCATTTCAGCCTGGGAAAGTCATGTGTCTTGATGTTTAGGGCAAAAGGAAGTATGGGAAACATTAGCTTAAATGTCGGGAGAGCAGATGGATCCCAGTATTTATTGGCATGGCTGAAACAGATCCAGGGACCATTGCTTTATCTAACAAATTTTTTATTGAGGACTTACTAGGTGCTTGGCATGATTGTAGGCACTGGTAATAAATATACCAGTAAACAAAACAGACAGAATCCTTGTCTTCATGGGGTTCCATTGAAGTGGGGAAAATAGACAGTAAACAAAAAGGTCAATGGCAAGTGTGGGTGATGGAAATATGATGAGGATTTTATGACCTAGCTCTATGAGTGCCCAAATGTTACTCCTGCTGTATCTTACTGGGCAAGCAATCCACTAAGGCCAGGGTCTCCACGGGAAGGGGAGGAGGACTTCACCTCTTGGTGCAAGGAGCAGCATGCATATACAGGGAGGGAAGGAGCTGTGGGCAGCCACCTTTGGACACCATCACTGATACTCTAAGTATTGATGAGTATAGGTATTCAAGTTTGGAACTCAGGGAGAGATTGGGTCTACTGAAATTGGACAGGAAATTTCTCTTTGGGCATCATTGTTTAGATTGGTAAACCTAATATTGTTTAATTGGAAACAAATTGCCTTCCTGCCTTTTTTTTTTTTTAATCCTCATCTGAGGATATTTTTCCATTGATGTTTAGAGAGAGTGGATGAGAGAGAGAAAGATAGAGAGAAATACTGATGTGAAAGAAACACATCCATTGGTTGCCTCCCACACGAGCCCCAACTAGGGCTAGAGCCAGGGAGGAGCCTGCAACCAAAGTACATGCCTTGACCAGAATCGAACCGGGATCCTTCCGTCTGCAGGCTGACACTCTATCCACTGAGCCAAGCCAGCTAGGGTCTGCCTTTTTCTGAAAAAAGTAACTTAGTGGGGACTATGTTATTCTGTTGGATATGTCTGAGATAGTTAATAAAGAAACTGCATTCTTTGCTTCATTATTCACAATCTTTCTAAACTGGATCGATGTCCCATGCTGTGTCTGTGTGGCACACGTGTGTCTGGCTATATTCACATTGGACTGATTATTCCCAATGTCTAAAGCAGTGCAGATGACCCATCCTTCCATTCGACCCCATTACTAATGTGTGCACCATTTCTCAACGTGGAGTCTTCTGACTTATTTCCTGAGTCCCCCAAATCTATAGGAATTAAACATTTTTTGGATTTTCATATTTATGATAAGCTTAAAGTAATACTAACACATTCTGAAACTCCCGGGCTACCTTCTTTAATTGAAGTAATCCATACAATTTCATAGGAGCACTTGCATTGAATTTATGGTCATATTAGTACCAATTAAAGCCAAATTACATTGCAACGTACACTCTAGGGTTTTGCAGTCATTCTGTAGAGGAAGGTAGTGGGAGAATGGAGTGGCCCATATCATTGGCATGTGAAACCAAAAAGACCCCAGAGCTGGCCATCAGTTCATATTCACAAAACCAGTGGCTATGCTGTGGAAATCTTGTCTTTGTGTACACAAATTAGCAATAGTTACATGGCAGTAAATGTGATAGTGAAAAACAAAGCATTTTTTTGTTAAACAGTTGTTTTTTTTTTTAATTTCAATATTGTATTTTGGAGTGTGCTAATTGGCTTTTCAAGATAATAGATCCATTGTTAAAAAGAAAGCTTTTTTTTTTAAATAAAGAGAAGCAATGAGGATGATAATAATAATGGTCAAAATGATGGTCCTAGTTTGCAACAGGTGAAATGAAACACGTCAATGCATATTCTGCTAGTGAACCAAACATAGGCAATCCAGTGGCAGCAAATAGTGGCTTCTCATCCCATTACTCTAAATCAATGTTGATAATTTGCACTTTTTTTTATTTTGTAGCTTAGTTTGCATTTCATTTGTAAACTTGACTTAGTTGTAGATTTGCATGAGAGCTATGGGCATAAAGCATTTATACTTCATCTTGAAGAATCATTATAGTTAGGAAGATTTAAGTCAACATTGATGATATATAATATTTTTTCCTTTAAAGCGTTGCTTCATTACCATGCTGGAGAAATACTGACTTAATGAATAAGCTCCTAGAAATCAAAGAAACAGTCCCATAATATTCTAGGGAAAGGTAAATGAGAAAAAACAAATTCTAAGGCCAACTTTTTCTCCCAGAGATATTTATAGGCTTGTAAAATTTAGGGTGTGTTTTTTTTGTTGTTTATTTTTTAAAAAATTGTTTGTTGGTTTTGCCTGCGTGGAACATAGGAAAAATGTAAACATACATCTCTAGGCTTTTTTTTAAAAAATATATTTTATTGATTTTTTACAGAGAGGAAGGGAGAGGGATAGAGAGTCAGAAACATCGATGAGAGAGAAACATCGATCAGCTGCCTCCTGCATGCCCCCTACTGGAGATGTGCCCGCAACCAAGGTACATGCCCTTGACTGGAATCGAACCTGGGACCCTTCAGTCTGCAGGCCAACGCTCTATCCACTGAGCCAAGCCGGTTAGGGCTAGGCTTGTTTTATGGTTGGAGAAATTTTCTCTTTGTGCTCTGGTTATACCAGCCTACTCTCAGTTCCAAGAACACACCAAGCTCTTTGATACCTCAGAACCTTTGTACTTGCTGTGCCCTCTTTCTGGTCTACAGCACCTCTTTTGGCTCTCTGCATGACTCATCCTTTTTCATCTTTAGGTTTCTGTTTGCTAAAATGTTTTTTTCCTCAGAATGTCCATCCATGATCACCTCTGTTTAAACGAGTTCCTCTTACCTTCCTTCATCACCTTCTTTATTTCCTTCCTAGTACTTCCAGGATCTCTCATGATTTAAGATGTTTATTTTACTCGTCCACGGTCCACTTCACCTTCTCCATCAGACTAAGTTATATGAGAAAGGCTGCATTGTCTGTGTTTGGGTTTTTTTTGCCATTGTAGGATCTAGCGGACTGCACATGGCACACAATAGGCACAATAAGCATATTGATTAAATTTGGAAATATGGTAATTGTTGCTTTTATGATCTAGTGTCTTCCTGGAAACTCTCATCTAGGAAGTCATTGTGAAATTATTGAGAACTTATTCAGTGGTAAAAACTACTCAGTAAGAATTAAAGAAACCAGTAGAAGGCCTTGGTGTATTAGTTCAATCCATTAGAATCTTCTGGTATGTCATCCTATAAATGATGCTATCACATCCAGGATCCATGTTCCAAACATTGTAAGAGGTGATAATCACAGCCAAGGCCAAGGAGATTGTTATCCAAAGCACCATGTTGAAAACCACTGGATATTCAAAATTATACTTATATGCAAGGTTATAGGGCTTAGTGGGTTCTTCTTTTGTTTTGTTCCAAGGATAGTCCTTGTCTTCCTCAGAGGTGATGTGTCATCTGATGACAGTCACTAGCTCTACCAGAGCATTCCAATCATAAAGACCATACATGCCACCTGCAAACTTGCAGAGCACCAACAAAGACCTTAAAAGCATCTCTGAATTGCTCAGAATCTTCTCCGTAATGCTTCCCAATTTCATCCAAACCTGCCAGCTCCAGTGAATGTAAATCAGGAGAAGGATCCTTGGCTAGATGCTTATGTCAAGACAACAAACTTGAAGTATCATGCAGAACTGTGGTTCAGAAAAAAAGAGTAGATCAAGTTCATTGTTACTACTCAGAGAACTGAGGGGAAGTGAATTAAGAACAGAGTTTACTTGAAAACAGGCGATTGCGGGGCTGTTCTAACGTTATTGAAAGATCTTCAAAAACTGAGTTTGCCCTCCCCACCATATACACTCTTTCCTCAGTAGGAGCCAACTGCAAAAATACAGGAGTTTTTTGAGAAAATAAGGAATGAATGGAATTTGCAACACTGTCAAGACTAAAAGGAACTGCGTTCTCCAAAGGGTAAGAAATGACACCATCACCGTAACAGTGGCCTGGGGGCGATGGAACAGGTTACCCACAGCAAGTCCCAGCCAAGAAAGGTCTCTTCCTCAGAGAAGCCCATGGTTCATGCAGCCACATCTGGGATTCGTTCTCCTGGTGCAGGCCAATTTCCACTGCGGAAAACAACAGACTCTGGTGATCTTAACATACTAAACTCATCCTCCAAAACATCCACCACCAAGGGCAGGGGCAGGATGAGCATGGCCATAGTTCCCCGCTGGCCACTCTGTGCAGGGCAACCTTCAGCAGGCCTGATGGCCTCAGCACCTGACTCCCAGAGACTGCCCCATCATTCCCACCCTGGGGGCAGCCGTCTCTTTCTTTACCAATCATCAGCATGCTGGCGCTTTGTCTTCTTTCATATTGAACTGGCATGACATAGGTTAGAACGGAGAGCTTGTCTGTGGTCCCCCCAGAGCTGTGGAGATCCTTAGTACATCTAGAATGGAGAGTGGCTCTATGATTTTTGGGATGATTTCTATGTCTGTTTCTTTGGCTCTTTCTTCTTATACAATAGTAGGTGGTCTGCCTGTCCCTGACTTTGTCACTTAAGGGTGCCAAGTTTTTGGAGAAAGATTTGAGGCTTCCAGTTGGCCTTCTTCCATTCCTCTTAAGTTAGCTTTGTTAACTTCCAAGGTACATTTATAAAATCACAAAAATAAAGCCAGCTGGAGTACTCAAAGGGGGGATATCCTCCGGCTTTGCTTTTCTACCCACCGCACCTGGTGATGCAGAAACCAAACTAAGCTATTTCTGTGGCAATGCTTAGCTTTGTGGGACCTTTGCTTCTCCTTCTTTAGCCCGCTACCACTTTGCCTTCCTTTGTTCCAAAATAATACACGTGCAGCTTACAAAGATGAAATGACTGAGGGAAAGAATTGTAAGAGTGCTTTTGAATGTGGCCTGTTTCAGTCAGAAGACCTCTGTAGATTCTTTTAAATTTTGAAAATGAGCCTGGCCAGTGTGGTTCAGTGGCATTGACAAAAAAATTATTCATTTCTGTAGATTCCTGTGTACAATCCAGACTTTATAATCATTCAAAGTGTGTATACATTTTTTGGGACACCATGAGTATTGGATAATTACCATTTTTCATTAACTCTACTATGTACATTTTCCCTACTTTTTAATGTATCTGAAAGTGAGACGCATCTTAAAAATGTATGTCATGTCATAGTTTATTTGGTGGCCTTTTTCTTTTTAAATGACACACAAAACAGTATGCTTTGTTACATGGTAACAGATAATTGAGAAAGCAACAGAGTTAAGATTTAAGTCCTGTGAACTGTTTTCTCAATTTCCCCCATTTTGGAACAAATGTTCCTCCCCAAATAAAGGAATTTCCTTCAAGGAGATGAGCCTTATAAAACTTGCTCGTATTTCTCCCAGTTCTGATTTCCCAGCATGGATAACAAAACAACCCATGAAGTGCTATGAGAAGTCACACATCAAAACAAATCCCACTGGCATCATCATTTCCTCAAATCACCTTCTCACTCACAATTGTTTCTACTTGGTGCGAAGGTACTTCTTTAATTGTCTGGGATTCCTCAAAGGTATTCTCCTGCAGCACGTAGGATAAAGCTGCATTATCACTAGGGAAACCTCTAAAAATGCCTGGTCATGGCAATTCCATGAGAGAGCAACTTTGAATGACAACTGTGGTTCAAGACCATGCTTAGTCAGAGAGGGTGATCTGGATCTGACAATCCACAGAACTGTAAGGACACAAGGCATGCCCCCGAAGCAACAGTCAGGGGGGAATAGTGAGGGCACAGCTCCTGAGAATTGTCTTCAGAGCAATTGGCCCTGCTGACCAAACAGGATATCCTCAGTGTGCAGCAGTTTCTCAATAGGAAGTATGTGAATTAGGAACATTGCAAAAGGGAGGACAAGAACTCTGAAAGATTAATATCCGTTGAGAGTGAGAGGAAAACTTAAACTACTTACTTTTCGGTAACAGCCTCACAATGAAAAGCTATCCTGGTAGCCAACAGTGGAAAGTTAACATTTTAACTCAATAAAACCATGGGGTCATAAATCCAGGAATGTACATGAATTCATTAGTCTGATTTTCCTAAGTTTATTTGCTCTTTCAGAAGAAATTTTCCTCTATTGCTCCATGAACTATGAGTGTATGTGTGTTTACACATTAAAACAAACCACATTACCTATTGCAGTGATGGCGAACCTATGACACGTGTGTCAGAGGTGACACGCGAACTCATTTTTTTGGTTGATTTTTCTTTGTTAAATGGCATTTAAATACATAAAATAAATATCAAAAATATAAGTCTTTGTTTTACTATGGTTGCAAATATAAAAAAATTTCTATATGTGACACAGCACCAGAGTTAAGTTAGGGTTTTTCAAAATGCTGACACGCCGAGCTCAAAAGGTTTGCCATCACTGAGCTAGGAGAACTACTATTGGTTTTTCTTCAAGTAAATCTAGAAAAAATATTTCACTCTTTTTTCTAGCAAAGGGAGTAGGGGAATTCAAAGGGAGTAGGGGAAATCAGAGACCCAAAGTTAAGTTTCCTGGGGTGTTACCCTTCTCTCTTGACAGGAATAACTTAAAGTAGCTTTGAGGGTGGGAGTGTGAGAAGTCCTCGTGACTTCTCCCCAGTCCCCACCATTTCCCCTCACATCACCTGAGTATTTTCACTTCTCTTTGTGACACTCTACTGATGGACCACCTATCAAACCTACTTCTAAAGATGCAAATGGCCCTGACAAAGGAGGTGGGGTGTCAGGAAGACTTATTTCACCTCACGGCTAAGCACAGAGAAGAGGGGCAGGGCAGGAAATGTGTACTGAAACCTTGAAAGTTGAATGTACATAGGACATAGATCTTGTTGGGATTCCTGGGTGAGGTACCAGAGTTTGGATAGTGAGGCTAAGGAGAAGGGCAGCTGAGGTAGAGGGATAACATTGGGAAATCATGGACCCAAAAGACATAGGACAAGGGCAGTGGGAAGCACTGGACATTCAGGGACAGGGAACTTCCGAGGGGGCAAAGGGTGAAAAGGTTGGCGGGAGGAGGTCCTTCAAGGTAATTACAGTGTAGGGTCAGCCCTATTTTCAGGAAGAGGATGAAGGCATTCTCCTTTTTCTTCTCATTTCCCCCTTCTGTTTCTAGGGTCTAAGAGTCAGGCTGGAACTATTGGTCTCAAGACTTAACTTCATGATGGGTTTCTTTAGCATTTTGGCATGTGTGGACTGGTCCCTTCAAACTCAGTCACCTTTGTTAACTGTATTCATATGATATTCTGCAAACCACTGGCTTAGCAAAACAACCCATGGACTGTTTTCAAGGTGAAACTGTCTATACCTCGGCTAAGATTTGTTAACGGTCAGTCTGTTGTGGTTATACCCAGAGTCTTAGGGTCAAGCCCCTTGGTCAGCACAGACAAGCCACAATTTGCTAATAAGGGTTGAGTTTGAAACAGTTGGGCAAGGAACCAATTTTGTTTATCTTCCTTTGCATTGTCATGGTCATCATGATTCATATGACACAGTTCCTCGAAAGACCAAAAGAAAAAAGACAAGTCAGCAGAAATTCACAAAATATTTCTTATTGCCTCTGGTTTATGGATACATATTTTAATGTCATTTAAGTGCACAGATCTCACTGTGAACAAACTAAAAGATAGCAACCTTTAGCACAAAGCTGATTTCTCAAATGTGGAGGTAAAAAGAGTTAAGACTTTGTAGTACATGTAGTACATAAGACTTTGTGTACATGACACAGACAAATTTAAACATTTTTAATATTATAGATTAAAATCTTGAGGTTTGAATCTCCTTGTAACGTATAGTTAGAAGGATGACACAAGATATTAACCACGAGTCCAGTGGTTCTCAAAGTATGGCTGGAGGGCCTCTGGGGAGCCCTGGGTTCTTTCTAGGAGATCCATGAAGTCTTGACGTTCGCAACTTCATATCCATGTAAGGCAGTATTTTCTTCATATACTTCAGCTAAAACAGCATAACTAACAGATCAAATGCAAATGTAGATATGAGATTCTAGCTGTCTTCTCTAAGGTCGGACATTAAATTTCCAAAACTATAACACAGTGACTGTCTTCTCACTACATATTTTGGGGGAGAAAATATAGTTAATTTTCATGAAAAAATGTGTTAGTTATGTTAACATGTAAAGGATTCATTATTATTATCTTGAAGGAACACACTACAATCTTTTTTTCGGTTTTAATATCTAACAGGGTAAATATTAATAGATATAAACCACAAAACCGCAGAAGCAGAAGCTCTTTAAGCTCCTCAGTACTTTTTAACCCTGGAAAAGAGTCCTGATACTAAGATGTCTGAGAGTTGCTTCACGGATTCTGGCTCATTTTTCTCAAGCTACTAGTAATTCTCTCAACTCTATAGCCATCTAAAGTGGCTTAAGCTGGTCACCACTTCGCTCCTTCCCAATTTCCTCCAACAGCATGATCATACACAAGGGCAGTATATGAAGAGTTAGCCACTGGTATGGTGTGAAATCCACCAATCAAAATGTTTGTGGCAGAAAGCCACAGATCCCATCCCCGTCTCTGAGCTTCTAGGGCCTCCTGCTTGTACATGTCATGACTGTGGGAATGTGAGAGTTCCCTCTCCCACCCAGAAGACTGTTCCACTCCCAGGTGAATCCTCAGGCTTACGGTAGTACCCGAAACAATGTCAGGGCTCTTCTGGAACCTGTACCTGCACCATACTTTCCTATCCTTGGTGCAAACATTTTGCCTTACCCAGGGGTGTCACTCCAGCCAGATTGGGGGGAACAAGGTAGGGCTTCCCTGTGATGACAAGATGGGAATGGGTCACCAACCACTTTCTTCAACATCCTAATTTTCCCTGAAAAGATGGAGCTTCAGGAGGTCCAATATTGTGCAATGTCTTAAGCACCTGGATCAGACTTTTTTAAGGCTTAAGGAATGGTCGAAATTTCCCAGCTCTTAGCCCAACCAAACCACTTAAACCACTGTAGTTAGAACCAATTTAGCATATTACATAGAATGTAGCAGAGTGAGCTTCTCACCAGAAATGCATGGAATGTACTTAGATGTCTATTTTGGTGGGATGAGATTACGATAATTAGGAAAACCAGATACTGGGGATTTCCAAAGGTCGGAGGCTAAGCTGCTGCCTGCCAACTCTGCACACTCAGAGGGAGGTCTCCTGGAACATGGACTTGAGCATGCACTTGTTCTTCCCCTCCAACTTGCTGTTATGGGTTGATTTGTGCTACCCTCTCCCCTGAAAAGGTTCATGTTGACACCCCAATACCTCAGAACGTGACCTTGTTTGAAGACAGGGTCTTTTCAAAGGCAACCAAGTTTAAAGTGAGGTCATTGGGGTGGGTATAACCCTAGTTATGACCTGTGTCCTTATAAAAAGTAGACGTTTGGACACAGAAGGAAGACAATGTGTAGATACAGGGAGAACACCATGTGAATTTGCAGACAGACATCTGTAAGCCAAGGAGAGAGGCCTGGAGAGATCCTTCCCTTACCACCCTCGGAAGGAACCCACCTTGATTTCAGACTTCTTGCCTCCAGAATTGTGAGAAAATAAATTTCTGTTGCTTAAGTCACTCAGTTTGTGGTACTTTGTTACAGCAGCCCTAGCAAACCTGCCTAGGTTTCTAAGTCACAGCCCCACTTTCTCTCAGGGAAGAATTGTAAGTTCTTTAAAAAAAAAAAATATATATATATATATATATATATATATATTGATTTCAGAGAGGAAGGGAGAGGGGGAAAGAGATAGAAACATCAATGATGAGAGAGAATCATTGATCGGTTGCCTCCTGCATGCCCCCTACTGGGGATTGAGCCCGCAACCCAGGCATGTGCCCTTGACTGGAATCGAACCTGGGACCCTTCAGTCGGCAGGCCAACGAGCAATACCAGCTAGGGCAGGAGTTCTTTATTTGAATAAGTGAGGCACAAAAGAGTAAGGAGCATACTCCTCTGGGAAAGCTCTGACAACTCCCTCAGCCACCATGGCTTATGGGATGGGCCTCTTGCTCCACCTGAAGACTGGAAGGAGCTTTAGTACTAATGAGTGGATGTGTCTGGTCCCCTCAGTGGTGGGAAGCAGGGAGTCTGGTCTGACATCCACAGAAGCCAGGCTCCCACAGCCTCAACGGGACCCTCATTTAGGGATCTCCCTCTTAGGGACTTCTGCTCTTCAGCTCAGCCAGAACCTGACCCCAGTGTGCACTGGGTTCACACATCTTGTGCCACCCATGCCATCTTTAACCTGCAACAGTGGGAAGTTACTCAGGGCTTTGATGTTGCTATTGACCTTGGCATGCCCTGGCCCATACTCATCCTCTTCCACACGCACTCTTCTGCTCCCCACTTCCTCATTGTTTTCCTTCTTTCATCACATGCTGACCACAGAGTCATCTCTAGCCACCCTCTGCATTCCGTCTGCTATATCTGTTTCATTTCCTTTCACTCTACCTTTCCTTATATGTCCACTAGCAGCACCCTTGGACAGGTCATTGGTGCCCCATGTGTGGACAATGGGCAGGTCAATGGGTGCCCCAAATGGGTGTTTGGGTCCCAGAGATATTTTGATTTGGGGGCACCTGGAAGGAAAGGGTAAAGGATATAGGGAGCTCTAAGGAGGAATTCAGTGAGAGTCAAGGATGGGCTGTGGATGGAATAACTGGGGGTGGTAGTGAATGAGGGGTGGGGTGAGGGCATCTACTGCACATATTTCATGCTAATATAACAAAAAGAAGTTGAAAATTCAGTCATTTGTTTAGGGGATTACAAATCAGTATGGATGTCAAAAGGTCAACAATTGCCACAGAAGGTTGGCATCATAGTGTCGTGGATCATTGCAGAAGCCTCTTCCTGTGACTTGAGTTTCCTTCCGCTAATATTGTACATGCTACTATCCTATTTTAATATGTAATTTTCATTAAATGCACCATTTCATCTATTTATATAATCAGCAAACATTTATGGGGCATCTTTCTCAATGCTGGCATTTGGTAGGAAACAAAACTGACAGAGTCTTTGTTATTTCCTACCATCCTCTCCAACAGCTTCAGCTCCAAAAATCATTTTTAAGTTGATTATTAAACAGTCGCCAAATATATGAGTATACATATGTACGTACATACATACAGCAAATATATTACCTAAATCCCAGACACAGACTTTTAACTCATTTATTCTAGTCAAAATGAAGATACTAAAGAGTAAAGATAGTCAATAATTACTAAGTGGTGACACTGTGCAAGTAATAGTATTTTCCTTTGATAGTATTATTTTTATTTTTAGGATGAAATGGAAAAATATATGGGGACATTTTCAAAATTTTAGCAATTATTCTCTCCATCGTTCCATACTTTTGCTTTCATTGTTTTCCTCTTTTAATTTTAAACTTGAGTACTTTTAAGCTTCCTTTTCATAGTTCATGTGAGCAGAACCAACCTAGTTGCTTGGTTTGGTATTCTTCTAACTCACATTTGTAATATAAATAGCTTTCTTCTTTGTTTAATTTTTTCTTTTTCAATTACAGTTGACATTCAATATTGTTTTAGTTTCAGGAGTACAGCATAGGGTTAGACACTTGCGTAATATGAAGTGATCCCCCTGATAGTCTTTGAACTAGAGACAGTGTCTGGACTTCCTACTTCATGGACATAACACCACTCCTCCATTTGCTCCCCTCTGCCAGTGCTTGTCCACTGTCCAAGTTGGTTCCATAACCTTAATTAAGTCCCTGCTTACTCTAAGCATGGAAAACCATAATTAATATTTCCACTGTAATGACCACTGAAGTACTGCTCACCAAACAGCCAAGTCCAATGGGTGACTGGAGTTATTCATCTGTGATTGCAGTCTCCAACCATGTGCCCATGTTCAAGCAGATTCCCTTTCTCACACCCCTGGCAACATCCAAAACCAGGCCAGAGCGGAGGTGGCTCCATGCCTGAAACCTGCTTTTCCTCATACAATTTGAAATGTTTCTCTGTAGCTTCTACCAACTGTCATTTTTTTCCTTTGGGGATGGAGAAGAATGCATGACTTCCAGATGATGTTATTAATTTCCTCCAGCTTCCAAAGCCATCTGTCTATTGCTTAGAATTCATCCTATTCAGTTGGAACTCTACTCACAACTTATGTTAAATTGGAAGATGACTGGCCTCCCATGTGGACCATTCTTGTGTAGTTTATCCTTATTTGTTAGTAACCTCTCCTCTTCTTTTTTCCTTTAGGGATCCTGTGCCCATTGTCGTTTCCTAAAGTTGGCTCTGTTTTATAGATGCAAGGGTTTCTCAGATATTTCTGAGGATTTTCAGGTTATTAAATTCTGTTCCTTGAATTATCTACTTCCTTGAGAGTCAACGTTTCCTTTTATCTTAGGCTTTTGCTGTTGTTATTATAGTTAAGCCTTTCTGCAAATAAGGATTTCATGAGCTGGTGGTGGAGGTCAGCCATCCTGCCTGGAGCTCTGTTTCTGCCACAAAGTTAGTTGTGGGTGGATGTTGAGAATCACATAGTTGTGGATGTAGGTGAAGTTCAGGCACAGCTGCCCCACCAGGGCACAGAAGGTGAGCAGCGTGCATTTGAGACCTTGCTGGGGGCACGAAGGAGCCGAGGGCCCCTTCTGAGTGCTCAGAACCCCCACTGCCAGGCCCCACAGGGCAGTCGCTGCCACCATGCATCTGGTGTGGCCTCCCATACAGTTTCCAGAGCCTAGATAGCTTTCAGTTTTTAATTTTGAAAGACGAAGAGATAAGCAGTTGCCTCCATCCCTCTCCCAATTCTCCTTGTTCAGATGCTCCAAAGCACCAGTGATGTAGGCACTTCCACTCTCCTCTCATCCAAATGCAAGAAAATGGTCTCTTTCTTTTTTCTCTGAAGTAATAACCATAAGTTTCCAGAGAAGTCAGTCAGTTCAAAATATCATATGACATTAAAAAACAAACAGTACTCACATAGACCTTGCCAAGTGGTCAGAGACAATACATTAGACACTGCTGGCTATGTGTTGAATTAAAATCAAGGACATTGGAAGTTGGTTCAGATTAGGCAAGCATGAAAATGAAAGTCCTCTGAGATCATGTGCTCGATTCATCACACTCCAAGTATCCTTTAGCCTGTCCCTGGCTTGTGCAGATTTGGCAAGGGCCCCAGGGAGGAAGTGGGGGTGAATAAACTAGTGGAAAATGCCCAGTTTTCTTGGTCAAGTCTCCTTAAGACTTGTTTGAAAAGGAGAAGTTCTGATTATAGAAGCAGGGACTTATCTAAAATGTCCCCAGGGTCATGGGAAGGAGAAGACAAGCTAGAGACGCTGTCTATATGCATAAACATGAGGAGACACAGGGATAGACAGATAGGTCCCTGGAGACTTAACTCTTACCTGGACATCTTGCCTTTCCCTCCAGTCCTGGGACATTCTGGGTAGGGTGCACATGGTAGCCATTCTTTCCATGGGTTTTAAAGTCAACGTTTACTGAATGAGTCTTACCAGGCCCCAACGTGTGCATTTTGCAGGCATTGTCTGGTTTAGATATTTTAGGACCTAGGGTCTACTTAGCCAGGAGAGCCTCGCTGAGCAGGTGGCATTTGAACACAGTCCTGAAGGAGGTGAGAATAGCTAGTGCTGTGGTCCCAAGGTGGGAGGTGTCTGGTGTACTTGGGGAACAGCCAGGAGACCAGTGTGGCTGGAGGGGGGAAGGAGTGAGGTCAGAGAGGAAAAGCCTCATTAGCCCTGCAGACAACTAGAAGACACTGGCTCTTCCTGAGAGTGAAATGGGGAGGGCAGTGTAACTGAGAAAGGATTTGATTCAGGGTACATTTTGAAGCTAACAGATGTTTGGGGCAATGGCAGATGGGGTATCAAAGAAGGAGAGGAATCAGGACTCCTCTGGGGTCTTTGGCTGGAGCCCCCAGGAGGATGGAGATGCTGTTGTTGTGGTGGGAAGACTGCCTGTGGAATCATGTGGGGGAGCCCAGCCTTCTTTCTAGACCAACTAAATTAGGAGAGGCCATGAGGGTCAAGGTGGAGAGATGTGGGTTGGTGTGCAGAAGAGGGTCTGGCCTGGGGGACAGGTCCAGGAGTCCTTAGTGTAGAGATGGTCTGAAAGGCCACAGACCAGATGGAATCATCCAGGGAGTGAGATAAAGAGGAAAGGATGAGAACTGAGCACTGGCCCTCAGTGTCAAGAGGTTGGGGAGAGGGAGCTGAGACAGAGGGACGGCCACACAGCCTCAGGCAGAGTATGTGGTCCTGGTCTGTCTGCTTGTCCACAGCTGTCGCTCACCCCAAGTGAAAGTTATGTCTTGGAATTAGGCATTAATTAGTCAGGCAAACACAGTTTTAATGGAGAGAAACAGCTCTTTTCCTGCCAGGAGGAGGAAAAAACCACTGTTTATGCAATTTGCATCATAGGGTCCTGTGAGGAGGACCGGTGTGAGTGCAGTGAAGAATGGAGATTTCAGCAACATCACTTAGTCACTCACCCACTTCTTCATTTGCTGTGTACATGTGGTTTCTAACTAGGCTGGAATTTGTTTAACAAAACAGACATGGTCTCCATTTCTCCCAAATCCTTGAATCTAAAGATCATTTTTTGAAACGTTAGGTCGTGCACTCCTAGAGATGTCTTATTTTCCTAATTTTATAGGAAGAAAAATATACATGGTTCCTCAATGAACAAATCTGAAAAACAAACCAAATTTCTTGTGTTCATCAATATCTTCCCCTTCTTATGAGGCCAAAATGCATTTTCCAGCCAACTGTGGTCCTTGGTGCCTCCAAGCTCTTCTTACAGGATTATGATGTAAAACAGCCCATTCTTTAAGCTGTTTTAGCACTTTTCCATGCATGCTCTTCACACTCTTTGGCTTGGACTTGATCCCGAAGAGCTGGGCTTGGCTGCATCACTATGTGGCCTTGAGACAAAGGGAAACCGAAGTTGGAGTTGTGGGAGAACATTGGCAGGAGAAATGAAACCACCTTCTTTTCTTTAATTGTTTTTTTAAATCCTCACCTGAGGACATGCTTGGAGAGAGTAGGGAAAGAGAGCGAGCGAGAGAAACATTGATGTGAGAGAGAAACATTCATTTGTTGCCTTCCATACATGCCCTGACCGGGAGTCAACCCAGCAACCTTTTGGTGCACAGCTTGACACTCAACCGAGCCACATCGGCCAGGTTGCATGAAACCACCTGAAGCCTCAGTTCTGCAGGGTCCCACAAGGTCAGGGCAAGGGCGAGGCAGTTTGGAACACAGAGTCTGAGGTCATATCATGGTCATGTGTTCCTGTGGGCAGAGAGGGAGCTGATACACACACAGTCCACTCATCTACTCTGTTTATTTACTGACTGACTTCCATGTCTACTGCACTTCGTTGCTTCATGAATTAACAATATGTTTATTTTATTACATTTTCAGACATAGTCTAAGAATGAGAGGCCTGGAGAACGTAGATGGTCTAGGGTAGGAGCCAATTGCTGAGTTGGGCTGGCTTGGGCTCAGATCCTGGGCCCCGCCATGGTTACGAGGTGTTGCTCACCCGCCATGGGTCTCAGTGGTCTCCTAAAGGAGCCCTTAAGTTATGTTTCCTGAGGAGCAGTTGTGAAGATCACAGGTGATATGTAGGCAATGCCTGATACAGTGGTCCTCACTTGGCAGGGACTCTGTACATTATAACATTATCAGTGTTTTATTTGTTGTAGCAAAATGTGCATGAAATAACCCAAAGGAGCCTTCCTGCTCGGAGGCCAGGACTCTAAGAATCGTTGCTCTAGAAAAGAGATGGCAGGGTTCTGCACTGGGCTATTCTTGTTCTTCACATTTTTCCTTGGACAGCCATTGATAACCAATCACTGCCCTCCGTTCCTTCCAGGATGGCTTCTGAGCTAGGGCTTCAGACCAGGGCCAGCAAGGCGTTTGCTTGTGAGTTGTAACCTCCCACCCCAGTTATCAGAGTAGGAAGCTGAGAGTGGTGGCATCCGAGAGCTTTTGCGTTGATACCTTTTTGAATGACGTAAAGGGATTTCACTGGAAGACTGCCCCCAGCAGTGAAAACCAAGCCAGCGTCTCTAAGCATAATACCCTCCAGGCCCAGCCATGTCGTGGCAAATGTGAACTCAAAAACAAAACTAAACTAAACAAAAAAAGACTTACAGAAACAGAGCTCAAGCGGATGGTTGCCAGGGGCTGGGGCTGGCGGAATGGGGAATGTAGCCAGGGAATACAGCCACAATGTGATAAGTTGCCATGGTGACAGAGGATTGCTAGGTTTCACTTAGTGATCCCATTGTGAGGCATGTAAATGTCCTATCACTGTATTGTTCACCTGCAACTGATATAATGTTGTGAACCAACTGCACTTAAAAAGGGGAGTCTTTGAGGCTCACAGACAGCTTAGACCACAGAAGAGGACCCTCAGCCAGAAACACATTTAGAAAAAAGTTTAAAAGACTTGATTTTCTAGGAAGTCAGCCTCCCCCACATCCCCAGTGGAGGTGCTGCCTTCTCTCCCTCGCTCACCTGAAGCCCAGCCCTGGCTGGATTGGGAAGGACAGAAAGGAGCAGGGTCCCCCAATGCCTCCTCCAAGCATAGTCCCATAACAGGCAGAGCTGGTGGCCAGGAGATGGGAAGTGAGTTTCTCCCTTCCCTATTCCTCCCCCACCCTCCACACACTTCTACAGGTGAGGCCCAGGGTTCTATCCCCCGCAGGCAGGAAAGCACTAGCACCAGCAATACCGCCTGTGCAAAGTAGTTCCTTGTGGTAAACACTCCCTCTCTGACAGAGGAAACCAGGGATTCTTGGTTTCAGATTCCTAATTTGGCCTGCTCTGGGTGTTTCTGTTGACTCAGCCCATCTGAGATCCGTTGGCAATGTTTCCTGATACGTGACTTCTTCCCTGCGATGCTCCTTCAGAGACCCAGGGGGGAACCACAAGCAAGGCCTGCTGCTCCTGGATCCCAGCGGGTCCTCCCGTGTCCCCAAGTCACAGCCATGTCAGCTGACAGCCACGCGATAAAGGCAGCATGCATTTGGTGAGACAGACTCAGGAGAGCAGCAGACCCAGGGGTGAGCACAAATACCAGGCCAACTGGTTTCACTCGATGAAACCAGCCTCTGGGGCCATCATGTGAGAGGCAAGGCAGGCAGGAACCCTCCAAAACCAGGGAGGAGGTCACGAGGTCAAACCTGATTTAGTAAGACCGAGGAGATAAAGCTTTAATGAGTCAATTAAGCCAGAATGAGATAAGATGACATGGTTGTAGATTCACGTTTAATTATAGAAAATAAGAACTTTCCATACAAAACTAGTGTGCTGAGGGCACAGATAAGATAAAATGGACAGAGTGATACCACAGGAGCTGATGTCCTAGCGTTACTATCATGTAACTAGTCTTCATCTCACGTTCCGCACCAAGAGCCAGGGGCAGCCTTTCCTTTTTTTAATATATTTTTATTGATTTCAGAGAGGAAGGGGGAGGGAGAGAAATAGAAACATCAATGATAAAAAAAAAAAGAAACATCAATGATGAGAGAGAACCATTGATCGGCTGCTCCTGCATGCCCCACACTGGGGATCGAGCTCTCAACCCAGGCATGTGACCTGACTAGGAATCCAACCGAGACCTCCTGGTTCATAGGTTGATGCTCAACCACTGAGCCACGCAGGTCAGGCCATGGGCAACCTTTTTCATGCATTCGTTCATTTAATAACCATACACAGGATATATTAATTTCCTCATCTTTCAGATGGCACAACAGGCTCAGAAAAATAACTATCCCAGGCCACGCAGAGGGGAATGGAGCTTGACTGTGACCCCAGGTAGTCCTAACTCCAAAGTCTAGTCTAGTCTCCTAAATGGCTCGCCACACAGCTTCCCAATGGTAGCAGGTGCAGTAAGAGACCGACAGAGGGCAACTCCCATCCATTTCTTTCAGTGCCCTTGGGGCTTCCCTTTCTATGGCCTCCTCTTTCTCTAGATCATTGGTTCTCAGTGCATCCTGTGGATGAAAGAAGGGATTCTATGGAAGTAACCTCACAGGGTGATCTGATCATAGATCCCTAACTGGGCAGTCATAGTGGGTAGTCACAACCCACAACTATAACTTCTTCAGTGGAAGGTTTCAAGCCATCCTGTCCATTGTTCTTGTGCATCTAGGTTAACACACCTTTGAAATGCCAGAAGCAATACCCCTCTTAGGGGGTACTAACCAAGAGCACATGATCTTGGTGGCTCTCCTGTAATCCAGTCCCGCCTTGCTTTCTGCCACCTCCATGTAATCTTCCTTATGCTCCTGCCTTAGTTTCACATGCGTAAACAAAGCTGCGAAGGGCTCTTCTCCGGAGCACTGGGGACCTTGCTCCCACCATATGTCCTCAGTTTGACTGAAATAAACTCTTATAAAGATTCTCTGCAGGTTCGGATGTTTCCGAATCCTGAGGTCTGGGGAGGGACCTGAGATTTTGCCCTTCATGCCATGTCCCCTTGATCGCTGAGAAGACTAGCTCTGCCTTTCCTTCTTGGGCACAGCACTGGTATTTCAGGGCGGCTATGTGAACACACTCTTTCTTATTCTAATAACTAAATGAAGAGCAGACACAGTTTTGTTTCATTATCAGCAGTTTTTCTCTGTTGCAAAAGTACAATAGTTGAGCTATGGTACCGGTCAAGCAGGTCCCGGTGGGTGGCTCACACACCTACAACCATTCGTAGTAGCCACTCTCTTTCCTACGTGAGATTGCCCTCTGCATTCCAGCCAGTGGCTAGCACCCTGCCTGCTTCTCACTCAGCCTACCAGCAGAGAGGACGTTCCCGAGAGTTTGTAGTTGGCTTGGACTCAAGTTGGGAACTCATTCATGAATGAGCTGCTGTGGCTGTGCAGTGGCTGCGCCGAGGGTGTCTTTTCCAGGCGAAGCTGCCAGGAGTGCTGTTAGAACGCTGGGGTCAACACGTCTTCCCCTGGCCCTGCAATGCTTTGTTTTCCACTCCCCCCCCCCCCCCCCCCCCCCCGTTCTTGGTATCTACATCCTCTAACCAGTGCTGCCCAACAGAAATGGATTGTGAGCCACAAATGTAATTTAATTTTTCTAGTAGCCACATTAAAAATACCTTACATTCTCCCCCGTCCCCGGCCCGAGTGTTTGAAATCGGGTGTTACTTGACAATGATCGCACATCTCAGCTCACAGCCCAATTTCAGGGTCTCGGAGCCTCAGGTGGCTGGTAGCCTCTGGGCCGGACAATGCGCTCTCCTGCATTTGGGAATGGGACTCGCGACATCTGGACCTAGAAAGAGCCCCTTTGTGAAAGGCGGGAATATACACATATCCATACTGGAGCATTGGTCGGTGTCTATTTAACACATACATGCAAGTGGCCAAAACATGGCTGTGCCTCAGAATTGACTGGGACGCCAGTTAAAAATACGCCTGCGCCTAACCCAAGATTTGCTCAATTAGAACGGGGGTGGTGGTGGGGGGCGGTGGGGGTGGAGGGAGAGGGCTCTGCATGTTAATGAGCTCCTTGGGTAATTTTGCAGCATCCAGCCCAGGACTTTCCGCAGAGGGACATTTCCAAGTCAGCAGACAGGGAAGTATGAAATCCCATCGAGGGGCGTCAGGCCAGGAGCCAGAGGCAACACCAGAGGAAACACAGCATCCAGCTTCTTTTTCTGCCAGGTGGTGTATTTTGCTCCTCCCTCAAGCCTGACTTAGATGGGTATATATTCTTAAGAGATAAAATTTTAATCATTTGTCAGCATTGGGTTATCAGCCACCTTGTAGAAAAACGTTGTTCACTTGGCTTTCTTATCTTGCTTTTGTGATTGTTTTTAATTTATGGGAGACCTGAATGTAGAGATTTGTGTGTAGGTGCTGTCACCTAGTGGTGAAATGTGCTATTGACACCCATTGGGCTACGTGGGGCCTTGCCCTCTGCTGGTAAAGACTGGAGCCGTTTACACAGAGTTCAGTCCATTTGGTTCTCAAATGTAGTTCTAGAACGGCAGCAACAGCGTCCCCAGAGTACTTGTTAGAAATGCACATCCTTGAGCCCCACTCCAGATCTGCTGAGTTAGAAACTCTGAGGATGTGTCCAGTAATCTGTGGTTTAATAAACCCTCCAGGTAGTTGTAACAGGTGCTAAAATGTGAGAACCCCCCGCTGCAGCCTGAAATACATGGTCCTTGGTCTTTTAGAGGCATGGACAGTGCCCCGGGGAAAAGGGTTCAAAGGCATATGCATCCAGACTTTGGAACCACCTTAGGCGAGTTCACAGACCACATGAAATTGGATCCCTGAGGAAGCTGGGGTGCAGTAGAGGTAGAGAATGATCCATCCTTCTCATACGTGGTGTCAAGAAAGACACTCTGGTGTAAGGACCTATGTCTTGGTTAGACTGGGTGAGTTTTAGAATACTGGTAGCTTTAATTAGTGCCTTTGTCTAGATTAGAAAAATATGCCTTTACTCAATTCAAATCATGCTTTAAATGAGCATATTTTTAATTTTTATAATACAAATTATTTCAATAATATTACAGTATACCAAAAAGTTTATATTAGTTCTGCATAAATTAAATCAAATTATTGATAATCCATTAATAGGAAGCCTACAATTTTCATCAGAATAATTAGGAATTCAATATCACTATTATGTAATACTTTGTTTGAATATACTTGGTTGCTTTCACAATTTGTTTAGCATCAATAACAGATGTTGGATAAGCATAATCGCTGGTTTTCTTGGCCATTTCAATGATTACTTGCTCCAATAGCTCACTTGCTATAGAGATAATGGTTCTATTTGACAGTCTTTCTGTGATATTATAATCTCAGATATAGTATTAACTTTGGTAGTTTTTTAATAAAATGTAATTTTAAGAGGTTATATTCCTCATGGACTATATTCCCCACTGTCCAAGTTAACTATAGGCTGAAAGTTACAAAAGTATTAGGAAATTTCTGGTGAATTATTTCTGTGAATATACTGTAATGCCTAAAATAGATGCATATTAGAATTTAGACAGTAATTTAAAGTTTTCAGTCTCTCATGCATGGCGACCCATCAATATCACATCTCCCAAGTAATAAGTTAATTTCAATTTTATAAGTTAATTTCAATAACAAGTTTGACATTCAAAAGTAGTGGTATACTGTATAATTAAAGTAGCTTATCTCTATCTTAATTTTTCTAATTATACATTATCCAGAAAACTGGGATATCTGTGATATTCTTTCATTATTGTAAACCTGTCTTTTAAAAATACATATATTTTTACTGATTTCAGAGAGGAAAGGAGAGGGAGGGAGAGAGAGAAACACAGAACCATTGATCAGCTGCCTCCTGAACACCCCACACTGGGGAGTGAGCCTGCAACCCAGGGCATATGCCCTGAGTGGGAATCAACCTGTGGCCAACCACTGAGCCACGCCGGCTGGGCTAAACCTTCTTTTAACAATGAAATTACTATATGTAATGTAGAAAAAGAAATTGATCCCAAAATTGAGTTTTGGGTCATGGAAGGCCTAATCATAAGATTTTCAAGTGAAGATCTTTCTCTGTTTATTGTTTTAATAATAGAGAAGTTGGTGTCAAAATCAAGAGACTCTGCAATTTGCTTAGCATCAATAACAGATCTTAGGTAAACATAATTACTGGTTTTCTTCAAAGAGTTTTTTAATTGCTTTGATGCTTTCAAGAACATCATTTGTCTTGTATCACTAATTTTACTTAATACAGCATCTAAATTTAGTACTGAGTCAATAAAATTTAAAGTCCATATTTTCAGAAGCGTGACTTTGGCTTGCATTTTAAAGTCCTTATCAATAAAATCAACAGTTTTTAAATGAGTATCACATACTTCTCTTTTAACTCAACCATTCCATTGTGCCTTCGAAAATGGTCAGGGGACTTCCTATTTCAGGTAATCTTTGAAGTGTTGTGAATCACCCGGAACAGACTGGCTCAAGGAAAGTCATTTTCTTGGCTCACAGTTCTTTGGTCATCTGGTCACTCTGGCCGGGCCTGAGCAGCTTGACAAGCCTTGGATGATCTAGGATGCCACGTCCGGGCTTTAGCTGGGATGATGGGGATGCCTGGAGGGGCCGGGCCTCGCTTCTTGTGGTCTCATCCCCCAGGAGGTTGGTCCAGGTGTCATCACATGGAGGCCCAAGGGCTGCCAAAAGCAGTGAGAGAAGGCAAACCCCAAACATCTACAGCTCTGTTTGTCACATTTGTTAATATCCCAATGGCCTAAGAAGTGGATGGCTGAGACCAGAATCAGGGTAGAAGAGTACTCTTACCTCTTGATGGGAGAAACTGCAACTTACAGTCCACTCTGAACAATGCCAGGGTTCGGGGTGCCAGCTCCCAACCCCTGATGGGTGAAAATGTAAGTAGAACTTTTGATTCCCCCAAAACTTAACTGGCTGATAGCCTAGTGTTGACTAGAAGCCATTGATTAGCACATATTTTTGTATGTTATACGTATTATATACTGTATTCTTACAATAAAGTAAGCTAGAGAAAAGAAAATGTTAAGAAAATCATAAGAGGAAACACATTTGTAGTACTATACTATTTATTGAAAAATATTGCATATAAGTGGAGCCACTTCAAACCAGTGTTGTTTGAGTTGACTGTATTGTCTACTCTCTCCAGTTTTACTGAGTTATAATTGATATATTATTTATATTTATGGTGTACAATTTAATGATTTGATATGTGGAATGATTGCTACATAAGTTATCATCCATCACCTTGCATAGTTTACGATTTTTTTCCTTGTGATAAAAACCTTAAAGATCTCTCTTAGCAACTTTCAAATATACAACACAGTATTGTTAACCACAGTCACCACGCTGGGTATGAAATCCCCAGAAAGTACCTTTTCACCATCTTCACTCAGTTCTCCTCCCCACCCCATGGCAACCACAAAGCTGATTTGTTTCTGTGAGTTCATTTCTTTTTCAATTCCACATGTAAGTGATATCCTATAGTATCTTTGCTTGACTTATTTCACAGAGCGTAATTCACTTGAAGTCCACCTATGTTGTTACAAATGGCAGGATCGCCTTCCTTTTTATGCTGGGACAGTATTCCCATGCCTTTGTGTTGCTGCTCTGCCACAATCACTGCCTTTCCTGTGGTCAGAAGGACCACAATAGCTTGCCTTCCCGATGTCTCGCGCTCACTTGTATCCCAGCTTCTGGGAGCACTGGTGAATGACTCAGGTAATCATGGCAGCCCTGCAGGGCATGAATTTCCTGTGTCTTGTTTCCCTCAGCACAGGAGCCTTTCCTTGGAGTCCTCAAATACACGAGCAGAGCATTCCCACAATTGCATCTTGAGGCTGTTTTCTAGGACCACTTTCTAAACTAACTGCTGAGTCGGGCTCCTGGCAGGCCAAAGAAGACATATTTAAACTGGAGACTGTGAGGAGAGTTTACTGAGGGAATTGTTTACCAGGGTGTAGGCAGAGTTAGCCCTTGCATGGTGCTGTTACATTCTGGACCTGAAGGGACAATGGGAGGCCAGAACTGCTGGAATTCTGAGAGGGTAGCTGAAGGCTTCTATAGATGCAGGCAGCTCCTCATTTGACCCAACAGTCTCTTCTCCTGCCCTCTGATCTCCTGCTGGTGCCCCCCTTGGCTATTCCCAACTGATAGCAAAAGAGAAAGGGGCCAGCCCGGACAATGTGCTCAGTGGTTGAGCATCAACCTATAAAGCAGGAAGTCATGGTTAGATTTCCAGTCAGGGCACATGCCCAGGTTGTGGCCTCGATCCCCAGTAGGTGTCATGCAGGAGGCAGCCAACCAATGATTCTGTCTCATCACTGATGTTTCAATCTCTCTTTTCCACTCCATTCTTCTCTGAAATCAATAAAAACATATTTTACAAAAGAGAGAGATAGGGGCCATTGATGCATTTCCTACTGGTCAGCCTCCCAAGGCATATAGGAAGGTGGTTGCGGGGGCACATAAGTGACCTTGTCTGAGCAGGGTCTGTCCATGCGTGGGTCTGATGATATCACATTCCTTGTGATAAGACTGTATAATTGTCACTCTTTCCAATTCAAAGGCCATGTTTCCATGCCTGTGCTTATCACGGACGCATATCAACGCTGAGGAGAGTGGAGTTTCATTTTATAGACAAGGCAATGGGGTAAGTTGCTGGGCATCATTGAGCTTTACATGCACACAGCTGGTTAGTGCTCTTTGGTTGTATCACAAATGCTTCTATCCCATGAAGGCTGCAATATAAGCAGACTCTTCCCATTGTAATTGATGCCTGTATTAGTTTGCTAGGGCTGCCACCGCAAAGTCCCACAAACTGGATGGCTGAGGACAACAGAAAGCTATTGTCTCCCAGTTCTGGGGTGGGGGGGAGGGAGGTAGGAGGCAGCAGCGTTAGTTTCTTCTTGGAAAATGATCTGTTCCATGCCTCCCTCCTTGCTTCTCGTCATTTGCTGGCCATCCTGGGCCTTTCTTGGCTTGTAACATACTACCCTGACCCATGCCTTCTATTCTATTCTATTCTATTCTATTCTATTCTATTCTATTCTATTCTATTCTATTCTATTCTGTTCTGTTCTGTTCTGTTCTGTTCTGTTCTGTTCTGTTCTGTTCTATTCTATTCTATTCCCCTTGTGCACGTGTCTGCCTCCGTGTCCAGATTTTCCCTGGTTACAGGACACCAGTCCCATTGGGTTAGGGTCCACCCTACAGCCTCATATTGACTTGATCATCTGTGAAGACCCTATTTCCCATTAAGGTCACAGTCACGGGTACTGGGGGCTAGGACTTCAACATCTTTTTGGAGGACACAACTCAACTCACAACAATGCCCTACTATTAGACATATGAACTGTGTTTACTGAGGGTCTACACCCTTATAGAGAGAGGAAGGGTCAATTTACAGTACGAGGAGAGTTTAATTCTGTTTAAGTATTATGCTTTTGCTATATTACGCTCTTTGAAAACTGCTTTAAGAATGTTGTAATAACTACCAGTAAAATTATGTTATTAACTAGAACAAGAGCTTCCCTAATATTGTAAACCCCAAAACAACAAATAGAAAGGTAGCAGCAGGTGATTCTGCATTTATGGAGTACTCCCTTTTTCTGCTTTCTTTTTACAGATTCGAACCCGTTCTGAACGGCAGGTGGCGCTGTTGCCAGTTCCATGAATGTTCATTCTCAATAAAAAGCCTTGGGTAAGAAGCAGCAGCAACATGTGGATGAGAAAACGTGTCTGAGGTCCTGTGACCCAGGTCCCGGCAACTGCTCACCATTTTCCCTTTCACTCAACTTTGCGATCCACTTGGGTACTTGTCCCTGGCAAAATGGGAACCTGGTGGGCTTTCCTCTAGGACCCCGCTCGGCTCTGCCTTTGCAGGTGCTGGCCCAGGTGCTTGGGAAGTTAGGGACAGGCCGGGCAGTTCCAGCCTGTGTGTGCTGTGTCCCCTCGCTGCTTCTGCCCTGCGGGGCAGCAGTCAACAGTGGTTTCCTCTCACGGGGCTGCTGGGATGACGCTTCGCAAGCATGGCGAGGCCTGTCATGAGCCTTAGTTCCCATCTCCTCCTTTTGTCCAGCAGAGGGGTTATTTATTTTATTTTTTGTAATATCAGTTGGTATATAATATTATATTAGTTTCAGGTGTACACCATAGTGATTGGACATGTACGTAAGTTAAGAAGTGATCACCCCGATAAGTCAAGTACCCACCTGACACCATATACAGTTATCACAATGCTATTGACTCTATTCCCAGGCTGTCCCTTACAGCCCCCATGACTTTCTTTAACTGGCAAGTTGTACATCTTAATCTGCAAAGGGGTTTATTTAACGCCCCCCCCCCCGCCCTCCCCCCCCCCCGGCTCTCCATTTCAAGATTGAATTTAACATTTTGAAAGAGGGCGAAGTGCAGCACCGTGGGGGGGAGGAGCAGGAGGGTGGGGACTCCGATTCAAACACTGACCCCACTGTCCATGGGAAGGAGCCACTCAGTGAGCAGGTCGTCCAAGGACACTGGCCTTTGCTCTGACTCCTGGGATCGCAGGTGCAGGGAGGTGTGTTCCTGAAGGTGGTGGCTTAGAGATAATGAAGCCCTTCCTTTCTTTTCCTCCCAGTTAAACATTTTGAAATGGACGGCCCCGCAGGAAACCTGCAGAAGGAATTCCCCACTGCGGGAGGATGGGTGGGGCGGGGCGGGAGGAGGAAATCGCATCTGCTTGGACAGGTGGCAGGGCCGGAGGCCACATGCATGGGCAGCTGGTCCCAGGAGGGGAGCCGAGGAAGGGCCAGGGAGGAGGGAAACAGAGGTCAGGGCCGGCCACCGGTTTCAGCTGTGGCGGACGCCTATGCAGTGTCCCTGTGGTGGCCTGTGGGTGGGTAGTCCCTCCTTTTCATGGGTTTCCAATCTCAAGGGTGGGTTAGGATGACTGCAGCCATTTATGGGGATTGGAGGGGGGTGTTCTGGAACAGTCCTGATCCCAATTACTCAAACAGGTAGCAGTATTGGTATAATTTGCTCAGTTTTATATTTCTTTACCTGTATCATCTGTCCCATTTTAGAATGGCAATATGGTAAATGTATAATGAAATGTGCTTGGATTTTTATTCCTGCATAAGAGTTTCAAAAAACCATGTAACCGAAAGATCTCTTATCAAGCGATCCGTTCTAATTTTCAGCAAGGGTTAGACCTGGGCTTGTGCTGACCAATCAGACATGAGTTCCTTGCAGCCGGCCATGTTTTCTCTTTCTTATCTTCCCTTAATCAATGCAGTTCTTATTATCAATGACCTGTGTGTGTGTTTTTTCCCTTCCCCTGCATAGTTGGAGAGACAAACCAATAAAGATGATGACTTCGTATTTATAGCCTTTCTCATACCTTGGCCGTTAGGGAGGGAGCAGAGCTGCAGGGACTCTGCCTGGGAGGGGCTGAGACGGCTGCTCAGGAGTCAGAGGTGGCTCCTCAGGAGTCAGAGGCGGCAAATCTCAGTTCCCCAGCGCCTACTTGTATGGGGGCCCAGGGAGGAGGGCCTGTGAGTGCACATGGCCAGTGTGGCTGAAAGAACAGGTTACAATCCAGTCCTATCATTTACTCTGGTGCATGAGAGATGAGAGCAATTGCCTACGTGTTCAGTGGGATAGCTCCTTGGCAGGGGAGAGGTGTATGGGAAGGGACAGTGTAGGAGAAGTTGTAGACATGAGGTGAGAACCGGTCAGGACTTGCACATGGTGGTGCATCGGGATGGAAAGAAGTGAACTGTCGCCCAAGCTCTTGAGGTGGGTGGGAAAGATGGAGCCCTGAGCACAGGATGCAGGGCCAGCTGCAGCTGGCCTGGCCAGAGCCCTGGAAGGGCTTTTCTGAGCACAACACCACCTCAGGAGGCGGGATCAGGCTGTAGGCTGTGCAGAGAGGCGAGTGGGGAGGGCTGGACTCTACACAGAGCAGGTTGGGAGAGGTGGGAGGTGGAGCGACAAAGCCAGGCCTGTTCGGAGGACGTGGAGACCACGGATGGTGAGGTGGGAGCAGAGGGAGCAGGGCCCGGTTGGCACGTTCACCTAGGCTGGTGTGTCCTAGCTGGGCGGTGCTGGTACCCCTGAGCCTTTCTCTTTGCTTTCTCGGAGGCCGTGGGAATTTAGAGAGTGTCCTGTGACTGTGAGCCACTCTCATGCATCCTCTGGTTCCTACTGAATCAGACTCTGATAGTGGGACCTAGCAATCCATTTCAACATGGGGCCAGGGGGAGAATTGTCCCTCGTCGAGAACTATTGACTTAACTCAACGGAATAACTCTCGAATGGTGGAATTTCAGGGCTTAGTAAATGTGCTGGGGACAGAAAGACCCTCTCATTGCCTCTCAAATAATAACCTCTTACCAGTAATTGGAGGAAAGTGCGCACATTCTGTCTGTACCCTTCATCCTTACATGGAATATGGCTTCCTTCTAAGGTGAATTTTTCTTCCAGGTGTCAGAATGAGTATAATTGATTTTGCCCTTTCTCTTCAGTGTGAGGTATAGAGTTGGACATTTTTTTCCTCAACAGTTTTTTTTCATAAAAGGCAAAAGAGTGATGCTCTCCCAGTTCCTGAGCCTGCAGGACCCACTGATAGGTATCTCTCAGGTTACCAAGAGCTCCCCCGTGTGGTAGCTTCTGAGATTACCTAGATCAGTGGTTGGCAAACTCATTAGTCAACAGAGCCAAATATCAACAGTACAATGATTGAAATTTCTTTTGAGAGCCAAATTTTTTTTTATTTTTATTTTTATTTTTATTTTTATTTTATTTTTTTTAATTAAATCTTTATTGTTCAGATTATTACATTTGTTCCTCTTTTTTTTCCCCCCATAACTCCCCTCCTCCCAGTTCCCGCCCCACCCTCCGCCCTCACTCCCCACCCACTGTCCTCATCCATACGTGCACGATTTTTGTCCAGTCTCTTCCCGAATCTCCCACACCCCTTTCCCCCCCCAGGAATAGTCAGTCCATTCCCTTTCTACTATTATAATCAACAGTTCATTCTGTTCATCAGATTATTTATTCACTTGATTCTTAGATTCACTTGTTGATAGATGCATATTTGTTGTTCATAATTTGTATCTTTACCTTTTTCTTCCTCTTCCTCTTCTTAAAGGATACCTTTCAGCATTTCATATAATCCTGGTTTGGTGGTGATGAACTCCTTTAGCTTTTCCTTATCTGTGAAGCTCTTTATCTGACCTTCAGTTCTGAATGATAGCTTTGCTGGATAAAGTAATCTTGGTTATAGGTTCTTGGTATTCATCACTTTGAATATTTCTTGCCACTCCCTTCTGGCCTGCAAAGTTTCTGTTGAGAAATCAGCTGACAGTCGTATGGGTATTCCCTTGTAGGTAACTGAGTTTCTTTCTCTTGCTGTTTTTAAGATTCTCTCTTTATCTTTTGCTCTTGGCATTTTAATTATGATGTGTCTTGGTGTGGTCCTCTTTGGATTCCTTTTGTTTGGGGTTCTCCGCGCTTCTTGGACCTGTAAGTCCATTTCTTTCACCAGGTGGGGGAAGTTTTCTGTCATTATTTCTTCAAATAGGTTTTCAATATCTTGCTCTCTTTCATCTTCTGGCACCCCTATAATTCTGATGTTGGTACGCTTGAAGCTGTCCCAGAGGCTCCTTACACTATCCTCGCATTTTTGGATTCTTTTTTCATTCCGCCCCTCCGGTTGGGTGTTTTTTGCTTCCTCGCATTTCAAATCATTGACTTGATTCTTGCGCTCCTCTGGTCTGCTGTCGGGAGTCTGTATAATATTCGTTATTTCAGTCCGTGTATGCTTAATTTCTAGTTGGTTCCCCAATATAGCATCGAGGGTCTCATTAGTTTTCTTGTAGATCTCATTAAGTTTATCGGCGGCTTCTAAACAGTTCTTGAGAGACCTTAAAAGTGTGGTTCTGAACTCTATATCTTCCATTGACAATTTTGTCCTGTTTCTTTGTCTCCACATTTTGTTATGCTTCCTTGGTGCACCCCCTAGTGGTCTTTGTTTGCAGTCTTATAGTTAAATCTTGATTGTTGTAGCTAATTCCAGGGAGGGTTTGACCTCCAGGCCAAGTGGCTATGAGAATCAGCTGTGTCAGCAGTGAGAGAACTTCTGTCCTCTAGGGAGGTGCTAATCTAGCCTTTGCCTGAGGCTATCCGGCAAATGCCTGTGTGCAGGGCTTGGGCGGGGCGGGTTGCACAGGATCAACAGGGTGGGCCGGAGAGAGCAGTTATGGCGGCTCTCAGTCCTGTCCCCAGGGGCTCTGCCTCTCTGAGTCCCAGCACCCGCTGCAAAGCTCGGAGAGAAAGCTGCCCTCGCTCTGACCGAAGCCAGACAGTCCCGCTTCTCCCGTTTGAGTCTGGGTCCCTAAAGACTCGCCCGTATCTGGAGCTCAGAGTCTGCAACTCCCTCCCGATTGAAAACGCCAACCGCGCACTCCGCACCTCAGAATTTGACTTCAGCACTGTGCCTCCTCTGAGTGTCCGTATGCGTTTCTCTTTCCTCCTAGTTGTAGGACTTCCACTCAGCCAGCGTTCCTGTGGTTCTGGGTGATGTCCCTTCCGTTTTTTGGTTTCACTTTTGAAGTAGTTGTTCAAAGCAGCAAACTCCGGCGTTAACCTAAGCCGCCATCTTGGTTCTTATTCGAGAGCCAAATTTTTTAAACGTAAACTATATAGGTAGGTACATTGTTATTAACTTAATTAGGGTACTCCTAAGCTGGCCTTTGCTAAAAACGTCCTCAATCTGATTGAGGTACGTTCACTGAGGTCGACCCCTTCCAACTCTCCCATCCACACTCGTCTTGTATACTTGTTTTGTCTATCTCCTTTCGTTCACCCTCTCTGTATGTCCAAACCATGTCAACATACCTTTCCCAATCCTCGACACTACATCTTCTTTCACTCCACAACGTTCCCTAAAATTAACTTAATAAACTTTACTTAAAGTTTTAAGTCAACTTCGCACTGTACGTGCGTGCCTGCACGTGGTATCTTGTGGAAGAGCCACACTCAAGGGGCCAAAGAGCCGCATGTGGCTCGCAAGCTGCGGTTTGCCGACCACTGACCTAGATGCTTACCACTTCTCTCCCCAGTGCAGGATTCGGCTTCCTGGGTTTGACCTAATTAGGCATGAAATCTTGGTGGGAACAGATGCCAACAGATTTTTTTTACTTAATGATGCTTCCTGCCCAGGCCTCATGGAGTACAGGAACTGTTCTGCTAACCTTACCTCATTGACATGAGTCCTAACAGCAACAATTTAGCTTCATTTCCTTGTCTTTCAACACAGGAATCCTTTGGTTTCATGTGGCTGTGTCCATCTGAGCAACACCTCAGCTCTACAAGTGCACGTGCGAAGTTGAACTAGACCTGTGATAGTGTGTGGTATGAAACCAACTCATCTGAGACTCTTATCTTAAAAAATAATTCATCGCAGTGCACTATTTTCTAGTGTATATGACTTCAAATGTACAGATAAACCTGGTGGTCTTGCTGAAATGCAGGTTCTGACTCCGTCGGTCTGCATTTCTGAAGGCCCTCAGTGATGCCAAATATCAATACAGTGCCCTCTTTTTACAGAGGAAAACCAGCCCAGATGGTGGGCCTAGCACAGCTAGGATTTGGACCCACATGGCTAGCCCCAGAGCCCGTGTGCTTGACCACTAAATCAGAGAATGGAGAAGCCAATTCAAAGACTGGGCGAGCTGGACTGGTGCGTAGATGAATTCCCAGGACGTGGCCAGCAGACTTGCAGAACCCATAGCAGAGGTCAGGTCACCAGGGTTCAAGTTCAGCAACTACCTCTCCCAGGGTGAGCTTGGATGTCACTTAACTTGTTTACATGATTGAGAGATGGGGGCATGACAGTGACCCTCAGAGCTGTTGGAGGGCTGCCTGGCAGAATGCATGTGAAGTGCTTTGCACCAAGCCTGTGAGTAAACTCCTAATAATGAGGACTGTGATTACCACTCCAACCTCAGACACTTGTCCTCATGCAAGCAAGGAAGGCCCTGTGGTCAGTGGCCGGCAGCTGGACCCCGGCCAGGCCCAGAGTGGACGGGGCATGGTCCCTTCCTATTTATTTATTTATTTTTATAGTATTTTTTTTATCGATTAAGTTATTACATATGTGGTCCTTTCCTCTTACTATCTGCTTTCACTCTCCATCTCTCAGCAGCTTCTGCTTCTTTCGGGTGGAACTTAAAAGGTGACATCTGGCCCTGCTACTCCTGGGAGTCTGTGTGGGCATGCCGCCTGGCGCCTGGTTAACACGGATAAAGGCTTCTACTGACAGGCGTGTTCCCCTCCAGCGCTCACACGTAACAGCAGCAACGCTTGTGCCATCGAAAGGTATGGCGTCGCTGGGGAAGTGAAGGGGAACCTCACACCATTGTGGGGTGATCAGTCAGTGCAGACAGTGTGCCCAGACAACTCGGCCCCGAGTCTCCCAGGGCAAGCTGTAGATTACCAAACGTTTAATTTCTCCCAGCAGCAGCCGGTCCCCACGTCTCATCAGCTGGGTGGAGTCATTGGGTCCCAGCGCACAGACACCAGCTCGAGTCCCGGACCAGCGCTGGTCCCAGGGAGCAAACACTTACAAGTGCTGTGCATGTGGGAAGATGTGGCTTTTGTTTCTAGCTGTCAGTGTCGTGCAACATTGTGGCTCTGAATTATGAGCCCCTAGGACAGTGGTTCTCAACCTTCTGGCCCTTTAAATACAGTTCCTCATGTTGTGACCCAACCATAAAATTATTTTCGTTGCTACTTCATAACTGTAATGTTGCTACTGTTATGAATCGTAATGTAACTATCTGATATGCAGGATGGTCTTAGGCGACCCCTGTGAAAGGGTCGTTCGACCGCCAAAGGGGTCGCGACCCACAGGTTGAGAACCGCTGCTCTAGGATTTGGAACAGGGTGGAGCTTATTCTCATTTACGTATAAAATCAGTTGCTACTACTCATAACAACCAAGGAAATGGTCATTTAAAATACTTTTCTAGATGAGTGTTAACTAATCCTCCTTTCCAGAACAGCACTGTCTGATGGAACTTGCTGGAAGATGGAAATGTCCCATGTCTATTCTGGGCAGCAGGGTAGACAGTAGCCTGATGTGGGCTTATGTGACTGAGGACAATTTTAAATTTTAATTAATTCCAATTCAAAATATTTTAAGAGCTATCCATGGCTGGTGGCTACTGTTGTGCAGAAAACAGGTGTAGAGACAGAAGGAACTTTATGTCTCAAAGCCGCAGGAGGCTCATGTAGCACGTGGAATGGTAGGAGAGTCTGAGGTCAGTGCAAAGCATGTGGAATACTGGCCAGCCAGCAAGATGTTTCCTACCTGCCCACACTCTCCTGGATGTAACTCTCCAAGGATGATAGTGTGGTGGATGAAATGTCTTTCACTTGCCTCGCAGAGGAATTAGTTGTTATAGTTCAGAGGCTCTTAATGAACAGGCCGCAAGCTGTAGAACACTGCGCTCTATAAGGCTCTCCATTCAGAGAAGGCAGAGAGTGAGTTCTCGGTGTGGGCATCTGGATTACCTCCATCCGGCATGGTGCCTGTTTACCCCCTTCTGATTCCTCCATCCCTTCATCCCATTTCCCACCAGTGTGTGATTCAGTCCCACTCAGAACTCTGGGATTGCTTATTTCCTGGTGGAAATATTAGTACTAAAGGAACAGAGGTGACATCACAGTCCCCTTTCCGCCCAGGGAGACCCCTCAGTGGGCTCAGGTTGGCTGAAACCTGATAACGAGAAAGTCCTCTTTGTGCCCCTGAGATCAGGAAGCATAATGGCCTGGCCTCCCTCTCAGACCTGAGGAGGGAAGAAATTCGGAGAACACAACCCAAACTGGACACGCTTGAAGTGCTCAGCAGCTGCCAGTACTGGTCCAGACCAGCGATTTTCAACTGTTGCCCCAAGAATTTTTAAAATATGCAATACCTGGCTCTTTAGTCCGGGCACGGACCTCTTTTTCCTTAGACTGTTAAAAAAAAAAAATGACAACAGCCAACACAACAATGCCTATCAGATGTGAATGAATCAAAATTATACCTAATTTTTGTCAGATTGGCAAAAAACATATTTTTTGGTGAGCCAGAATATTAGTGCTTAGTTGATGTGTGCCATGAGATGAAAAAGGCTGAAAAGCGCTGGTCTAGACCAAGCCCCATGCATTTGGCCACTTAACTCAAGGAGTAGTAGGTTCTCATCTGAGGGAGGAGGCTCAGAGGCCCCAAGGGGCTGAGGGTTACCAGGTGCCGGGTGGCCAAGCTGAGGTTTCAGCCCAGGCCTCTCTGACTCCTGATCCCACATCATCAAAGCTGAAGGGGCTGCTCCCCACTGCAGCGGGGTAGCTGTCTTAAGACCTCGTACAAGAAACATGTGCACACTACCCTGTGAGAACACTGCGATTAGAGCAGACAGATAGTATTAATACCTGGAGGAATGGCTCCTTATCTTCGAGGGGTAGGCGTACGTGAGAGAGGCATTTCTGCCTTGTTAGCAACCAGTCTCAGCGCCAGGGGTGTGGGAATCTTGCTCTCTCCCCGTTGCCTTGAATAACCGAAGATAAAGCCCAGACGTCTCAAACAAAGGCATGATTGTTCGCTTCTCAGCTTTTATGAACAGCGTCAGTTATCCAGCAAATGGAAGCCTAATTGTGACCAGATTCAGGTCTCACCAGTTTGGTGCTGTAATAGGGACCTGTCTGGGCCTGAGTCTCACATCCTCCCCGCAGCCCCCCATCCCAGACCCCCCAGCAGCTTCAGCTCCCAACGAAATTAGAACTCTGGGCTCTGATGGGCAGCATGGGACCCAGAGTGGCATGGGAAGGGGGCCTCTGGGCTTTCCTTATAGTTTTGGATATCAAAGGAGGGGGTGGTGTCTGAACAGACAGCCTGCTTCTCCCAAGATCGGTGGCTCATTTATGGGAAATAACAGGTATAAATAGGAAACCTGCTGAGAGAAAGCAGAAAAGAACAAAGGAAGACTAAGAAGTGGAGATTAAAGATTGTTTTCTTTGATTAATCCCCCTCCCCATCATGCTTTGTAGGCTACGCATTGGATTATACTGGAAGCATTTAAAAAGATTTACCTCTTGTTAATGTGCCACAAAGCTATGTAAACAAAATTTTGCCTAGACTTGGGGTTTTCAAAGGGTAAGTGCAAGTGAGGATCTATTTTGTTAATAAGCCAAAATCCATGCTTTTAATGAGTAGAATTCTTAATACATATTTGCATAGTTCTCCAGTTTGCAAAGTACTGTTCCATGAATTATTTCATTGTCAGTTTTGGGAGGTTGATGGGATTAGTATCATTACCATGTAGGCTACGCAGACTGGGAGGACATGGGATCTGGAGTTAAACAGACCCAGGTTCAGATTCCATCTGTAGTGTAATCTGAGTGACCTTGAACAAGACACTTAACCTTTCCCAACCCATTTCCTCTGAGGTTCTATGACATTTGTCAAGGCTGATTGCTACCAACATGTACAGCTGCAGCATCTGGAGGGAGACAGAGTGGTGGGAATTAGTGGGAAGCAGTCAGGGATGAGTACCAAAAACGTGGTGAAGTTCAGGCCTGGCAAGAAGGATCAGAGAGGAATTCTAATCCTGTGGTCTATGTCAAACACAAAAGCAAGTGGCTGAATGTGGCAAACACACCCAAAGGTGACCCCCAAAGAGTCATACCCTTGTATGTCCCTCTTCTTGAGTGCAGGTGGAACCTGTGATTTCTAACCAATGGGGGACGGCGAAGGCTATTGATGTCCCTCCCTTGATTGGGTAACTTAGCAGACTGGAGAAGGAAACTCTCCCCTGGTAGCTTTGAAGAAGTAAGCTGCTATGTTGTGAGATGGCCACATGGCTGGGAACTGTGGGTGATCTCTAGGAGCTGACCCCCAGCAAAAAGTCCTCCAGCCTCTAGAAGATGAATTCTGCCAACAACTCGAGTGAACTCAGAAGCAGATTCCTCTCTGGTCCAGTCTCCAAATGAGAACCCAGGCCACTGACAGCATGATTATGGCCTCTGAGGCCCTGAGTGGAAGACCCAGGCAACCCCTGCCCAGACTCCTGACCCTCAGAAACAGGGAGACAATAAATGGTGTTGCTTAAGCCACTAAGCTTATGGTAATTTGTCACGTAGCAACAGAGAACACCGAGGTTTGAGAGAGACTCCCATCAGCTGCCTGAGTGGCAGACATGAAGTCCAGCTACTCAAGGCCCGTGTGGAAGGCAGCCTAGGAGCCCAGCCTGGCCACCCTGGTTGCATGTGGCGGGCGGGAGCACAGGGCTGCCTTTGTAAAAGCATGACTGGAGCCTCCATCCTTGGCTCCAGGCAGATGTGACTCCTTAAGTCACACTATTTAACAGGCAGTTACTGCTGATGTCCTTACCACCACCTACCCCCTGGATGAGAGAGAGATGGTCAGGTGCCCCTTGGGAGCAGCATCACAAAGCCAGGTGGGGAAGCCCATTCTGAGGGCCGTGGTGGGGATGAAATGAGTGGCTGTAGAAGGACCCCTGCCTTCCAGCCAGGCTTGCTAGATAATCAGAGACAGAGGGCCAGGGAGTTGGTTTTACTTCCAAATGTGAAAGTTCATTTGAAGGATATGTGACTCTTTGTTTGGCAATTGGAAGAGGTTTCTAATTTGGACTCCGATCCATAATTAGAAGCTCGCTGTCATCTCATAGGGCACACGTTCACACAGCCATCTGTCTGGGACTTCAGGTCTCCACTGAGCTGGGTGAGCTGGTGGGCAGAGGTGGGCAGAGCTCTCTAGCCAGGTTCCAGATGCCCATATGCTACAAGTGACACAAAGTTCACGCTCTTCAGCTGACTTTATCATCTTGTTTGCGTTCATGGCTACACAAGTTTGAGCTCTATTCCAGCATCTCACCCAGACAGAAGCCCATCGGCAGCGGCAGCCTGTACACAGTGGAGTTTTAGCTTAGCTTTGACTAGTATCAGAGCAGCATAACATCAGCTGCATGAATATTTCCCTTCCTGGGCCATCAGAAGACCATACTTAGCCTCCATAGCAGCCTTCGCTGGCCACACAGGATGCTGGCTCTTACTGGTTTCCCACAGAAACTAACAGGATTAGAATTGGGGCCTTTAGACTCTAAATAAATGTATGATTTCCAAGCTTGGATGCACATTAGAATGCCCCAGCCATCCTTCAGATGAATACTATCAGAATCTCTGGATGTGGTAATAAGGCATCAGTAATATTTTTAAATTACCCAGGTGATTCCAAGGTACAGCCAAGGAGAGAACTACGGAAGTAAAGGGTCTTTTCTCTATCATCTTTAGCATGTAGACCTGCAATTGATCCTTGGACATCATATATATTTAAATACTCTGTACACACACACACACACACACACACACACACACTGTTTGAAGACATAGATATATAGATCTATCTATACCTATAGATACATAGATTATAATCTATATCTCCCTTAAAGTGATAGGCAACAGTAAATGCAGCCAAGGCTGAGAGGGCACAGCCCACTGATTGGGCCTTGTCACTACGTCAGGCGCTGAGCTGCATGGGAGGGGGTGTGCCAACTACTTGCAGTGGGCAATCCTGATTTAGAAGTTGGAGGAAGAAAGGAGGGAGGAAAATAGACTCTTTAGGATTCCTGAACCGGTTTAAAGATGAAGAGAGGACCAGGAAAATCACTGAGTAGCCCAAACTGTGGTGGCCTTGCCGTATTCTTGCAGCACGAAAGACTTTTTAATAATATTTCTTTTCTTTTGCTAGAGGAAGGGATTGTGTGGGAGAAGTGAAGGTGTTATGTTTTGAGGGCAATATTTTACTTTTAGATAATTTTAGACTTGGATGGATTGCAAAAATAGTACAGAGAGTTGCTATGTGGGATTCACTCCCTCCCCCCGTGTAGCATCTTACATAACCATAGAATATTTATGTAAATGAAGAAGTCAACCTTGGCACAATGTGTTAAACTACAGACTTTATTTGGACGTCACCACTTTTCCCACTACTGTTCTTCTTTTCTATTCCAGGATCCCACATTTCATTTAGTTTTCCTGTCTCTTTAGCCTCCCCGATCTGTGACAACCCCTCAGTCGTCCTTGTCATTATAACCTTGAAAGGATACAACAGAAAGTTGTCCTTCTCTCAGCACATGCTATCAGGGGCACAGACTTTTGGTACTTGTTCCTGTTGATGTTAACCTGGATCTCTCAGCTAAGGTGATGCTTGTCTGGATTCTCCACCATACGCTTACTATTTTACTTTTGTAATTATTAAACATTGGAGGAAAGATACTTTGAGACCATGCAAGTCTCTCCTTTCTGCTTAAACTCTTGCCCCTGATTTTAGCCTCCTTCGGTGGATCTTGCTTTTGGCAGTTACTACCGTGACGGTCTAATGGTGATTTCTACTTCCTTCATTCCGCCTACACTTGTTATGTGGAATTCCTCTGTAAGGAAGCCTTGACAATTCTCCCTCATTTACTCAGATATTTCCCTCCTGGACTTGTGGATACGTATCTTATTCTTTGGGTTATAATGCAATCCTATTGCTTATTTTGTTGTGCAGGTGGTTCCAACGTTGGCCTTCGGGAGCACTCTCCCCCTTTGATATGCCCCATCTTTTAATTTATGTTGTAGTGCTTCCTTACTTTCTGGTACCACACCATAGTTCAGGCTCATCTTATGTTTTTTACTCCAATTCGAGAATGAATCAGTTCTCCAAGGAGCCAATGATGTTAGAAACCAAGATCTGGGCAGTCAGTGCACTCATTGCTCCTGGGCTGTCCTTGCTTCTAGCGCCAGTGGTTCTCAACCTTCTGGTCCTTTAAATACAGTTCCTCATGTTTGACCCAGCCATAAAATTCTTTTCGTTGCTACTTCATAACTGTAATGTTGCTACTGTTATGAATCGTAATGTAAGTATCTGATATGCAGGATGGTCTTAGGCGACCCCTGTGAAAGGGTCATTCGACCGCCAAAGGGGTCGCGACCACAGGTTGAGAACTGCTGTATCTAGCCTCTCTCAATGAGAAGAATAAGGCACTAGATGGATATGTGCTAACTCATGAATATACACACCTGTTTTTATTTCTGTATCTATTTTTCTCTCTGTGTGTATCTTTTAAGACATAAGTGAATGTTGAGTGTGTCTAACTCCAATCCAGCTCCTGAGAGTACATTCAAGCCTGCCCCCTCTTTATTTGTAACTTTTTTTCCAATAGTGAAACATCACTGTAATTATTTGCAATACACGGACTTATTTGTCCCTCTCTACTAATACAAATAACTTCAGAACTCCTAATCCTGCCTCTATGCAAAAACACATATACCAACTAGAGTGCAGTGTGTGTGCAGTTCTTTTTACTTTAGCCTCACAATATTCAATCAGACCTTCCCCACAGTGTTTTGGTAGTAATATTAGAGGGAGGATCGCCTGGCAGGTGTGTGCTAGCTTTTAAAAAGTCAAATGATTTCCCCAGGTGACTGCACCATTTTGCTTTTCCACCAGCAGTGTAGTTCCAGTTGCTCTGCATTTTTTTCAGCACCTGGGTGTTTCCAGATTTTTTAGGCAAATTACTTAGTCTCTTTTCCTTCTCTGCAAAGTGGAGGTAATAATAGTACCTCTCTTATTCAGTGTACCAGAGTTCAATGACTCCATATGTGTAAAACATGCAGAATAGGGTTGTCAGATAAAATCAGGACACCCAGTTAAATTTGAATCTTAGGAAAATAAATTTTTAGCCTAAATACATTCCACATAATATTTGACATATCCTTATACAAAAAAATAGTTTATTCAAAATTCGATTTTAGCAAATAAAAATGTGGAAAGCCCATTTAAATTTCATGTAAATGAGTATTTTTTTAGTATAAATATGCACAAAGATTATTTATCTGATGTTTTAAGAGCCCCGTTTAGAGGCGACCTATTCTCAGGTCTCAGCTTAGCCCCTAGCAGATTGGAGCTCTGCCAAAGGAATTTCCCAATAGCCATGAAGGAGAATGTGGAAGAGAGACAAAGGTTCTTGGATGCTCTAGGACTGTGTCTCCCGGTAGGGTGTTCGTTTCCAGGAAAATATGTATCGAAGGTGAATATACAGAGAGAAGTGTGAACAAAACACAGTGCACAGCTGGATCCATGTTCACACAGCGGACACACCCGGGGAGCTGGCATCAGACCAAACAGCACGTTGCTGGGCCACTATCCTGACCTGTAACCCAGTAGACTGGCTTGGGGCTGGCTGGCTTGAGAGCAGAGTTAAGATACTGCTGTTTTTACCGGGCAGATGACTTGGGAATTTTCTGAGGGTTTCCTCTCAAGTGACTTCCTTGGGGCTTTCTACTTGAAAGTAGGTCATTATCCTTTAGAATAAAATTGGCCCAGGGAGACAAGTCTTAGCTAAGGAAAGTGCTTATAAATAAGGGGTCTTCTGGACTGCTGGCAGGTGCTTAATTGATTGGAATAACCTGTAATTATATTTCCTCTTAAGTCTTTTTCAAAGACCAGGTAATAATAACAAATACTTCCATGGCACGAACCATATGCCAGATGTTTGAAGACCTTTACATAGGTTAACTCATGAAATCCCTACATTGGGAGGCGGGTATTATTATCATCCCTATTTCTCAGATGAGAAAATTGAAGCACAGAGTCGTAAAGCAATCTGCTCAACACAACACAGCCAGCAAGTGGCAGGAACCTGACCCCAGGCACTTTGGCTCCAGCATCCATGCTTTTCAAACCACACTCTGATGTGGTGAGGTTCCATCTCACAGCTCAGTCCTCTAAGTGGGAATAATCATCTCACTTTCCTGGAATATGATGAGCATTATTTTCTACCACTGATCCAAGAAATGAGTTTTGCCTTTCCTTGTATTGTGAATTGGCCTGAGAGGTTGGTGTCGGAGGTGCAAAGCGAGTCAGTAGAACAAACCCTCAGTGACCCCAACAACAGCTGCCCACACAGCCTCAGGGGACAGAGGGGAGAGGGGCTGGGAATGATCTGGGCGGAGGTCTCCAGACTCACAGAATTGGGGGTTGTCGCTAATGGAGTCCTGATGTCTCGTTGCAGGTGATAAATCTTCCTAATGGCATTTCAAATACATTGTTCTAAATTTAAATATTTTAATATTAATTTATTCTAATGCCACCCCAAGTGGATAATGAACAACACCATCCACTGAATTAAAAAGAGAAACAGGCAAATCCTTGCAAATTCCCTTCTCTGGGAGTGAATCCAGGGGACAGTGAAAACTCATTTCTTTTCTAGTTGGATAATGATGATACTGAGGATTGTAATAAATGTGAAAGACTTACATGTTTAGCTGTCAGCTGGATTATATTGTCTTAGAAATGACCTTGTCCAGACAACTTGTGGAAAGACTCCCCTGGATTGTTAGGCATGAGCCATGCAGGTCTGGCTGGGCCAGAGTTTGGTCGGGATGGAAAGGGGCTGCAGGGCTGGTCCCCAGCTGCTTCTCAGGGGCTCAGGACCTTCCAATGTCAGTGGAGAGCAACTCCAGTGATCACCGTGCCTTCCACCTCATCCATTTTTTTTTCCTCTAGCACCATGTGACTATGCAGGTGGGTGGGGAACTTGCAGCTGACTCAGCACTTTCAGATTTCCATGGCTTAAAACTTTCCCGTGGGTTTGTTAGGTCTCCGTACTTGACCTAAGCCCTGCCAGCAAATGCCAGTAGCACCCACATGGAAACGTGGGTTACTAATGAAGGCTGGCATTAGCAAGACACCTGTGAAGAAAACTCGGATCCAAAAATAACTGGTCCTCACTTCGCATCTTGCCAATAATGTATAGCATAGAATTGTAGGATTTTCGGGTTGAGACTCTCTGGGGAAGCCACCTCCTCCAGGAATAAGCCCCTGAACCTGCAGAGGTTTGTCTGCAGCCATACCTGTAAGGCAACCAGTCTACCTACCTTGGCATTCAGGGCCTCTGTGCTCAGGTCTCAACCTTTTAATCACTGAAATGACTTCATCACAGTGTGGCATTCTCAGGGTGCAAAAGGGACACATACAATTGGCTAACTGTGGCTTTGACTTAAGGGAGTCACCTACTCTGCTTTCTAATTCACCTTATTTTTTTTCTACCCCAAGTTGAAAGTCGGAACTCCCTTTTATGGCTTTTGTCTCTACAGTGAAAGAAAGTGAAACCCTCAGATCCAGATTAAACTGCTCAGTTGGTGGCACCCAGACCTCCGATTGGTGGAGTCTCTGGACTTGCACAAGGGAACTTATACAAATCCCCCTTTTCTTTGCACAGACATCAGGCAGTGTTGGAGAGAAGCCCTCCAGCTTTGCTTTGCTCTAGAGCAGGTATTCTTGGCCCTCACCATGCATCAGAATCACACCTGGGATACTTTTTAAAAAATATAAATGCCTGCACCTCTCCTTCTGAATCAGCTGGTCTGCGGTGGGGCCTGGGCACTGGCATGATTTCAGTCTCCTCGGGTGAGTAACGTGCAGCTGGAGTGGGCCAGCTCGGATAAGGGGTTCCTGATTGGTTCCTATTCTTTGTATCGTCAGATCCTTTCTGCTCCCTGCCTGGTCTAAGCCAGACTGTCTTCTCCAATCTCCTAAGGATTGTGCTGGGGCTTCCAATGTCCATGTTTGATGTCTGATGGAAGCAGACTTTCATCCAGGTTCCCTCTCCCCCTTGCTAGCCACCAGCTCCAACATCATTTAAAGGGGAGAAAGTGAAAACCCAGGTGTCTCACCCACATCTGGGACAGATCATTGCTGTGATTCAATTCCATCAAGGCCTTCAAGGCACTTTCCTTGAGTGTGGAGTTGCTGGGCTGGTCCTGCAGTTACACAGATGAACAAGAACGTTCAGTTCTGCTTTCAAGGACCTTCACATCTAGAAGGAAAACAGAGAGCCCAGCACAGAATCATGAGGTATCACAGGGCGGAGAGTGAGTCCCACAGAGTGCTGGTGGGGGAGGGGAGGGTGATTGTTAAGCAGGATGTCTGCCTGGGAAATTGAGGAAGACCGTATCTGATTTCCCCTCACAGAAGCTTTCCATTGTGGATGGAACCCTGCATTTCCCCCTCAGTTTTAGGCGTCAGCAACTGAACTGGCAGAGGGAAAGAACAAGGAGATGATCCCTAAAGTATACGTTTGCCTTCTTAGGCAAGTGCAAAGAGCAACTCCAGAAGATTGACTTAGTTTATTTCAATTGTGTAGGCATGTCACCATGACGCTATGGCCATTGATATCCCATTGTATGCCATAAGCGTCTGTAGACACCTTCCCCACACGCCATGCGCGTCTATAAAAAAATAATTTTCCCTAAGTGGCAGCCCTGACTAACTTTAGAATAGTTTTTTGTGAGAATTTTCAGCTGAAAATATTCAAGAACACCTGAATTGTGAGTAATATATTCATTTTTATAATATTCATTGCAATTGATTTTTTTAAATTAAATTCAAAATATCGTGGCGTGGGGGGATGGTTTCCGTTTTGGATGTGTGGCAATTTAATTATCCTGATGGTGACGGCATATTGGATACACAGTTCTGTGATCTTCTGTCTCTATGAACATATTTATATTTAAAAAGTAATGTAAGTAACCCACAGACTAGGACAGTGATGGCGAACCTTTTGAGCTCGGTGTGTCAGCATTTTGAAAAACCCTAACTTAACTCTGGTGCCATGTCACATATAGAATTTTTTTGATATTTGCAACCATAGTAAAACAAAGACTTTTTTTTATATTTATTTTATATATTTAAATGCCATTTAACAAAGAAAAATCAACCAAAAAAAATGAGTTCATAGGTTCGCCATCACTGGACTAGGAGATGATACTTGCAATATGCATGTCTGATAAAGGACGCATATCCAGCATATAAAAAAGCACTCTTATATGTCAATAAGAAAAAGACAACCTAATAAAAATTGGGCATCAGACCTGAAAAAACTCTTCAAAAAGAGAATTTCTAAATGTCTGTAGGCATGTGGAAAAGGTCCGACATCTTCATTCATCAAGAAAATGCAAAGTAAACTCATAATGACATGCCACTTCACAGTCACGAGGCTGTCTCAACTTAGACAGACCGAGCATCCAGGTGTGGGCAAGCGCATGCAACAGCTGGAATTCTTGCACATTGCTGATGACATCATAACTTGGTGCAACCCTTTCAAAAACGGGCACTAAAGCTGAACGAGCAGCAACTCGATGACCCAGTAGTTCCTCTCCCAGGTAGATGCCTGGGCCAGTTCTTGACTTACTGTCTCCCAGGTTAGCGCTTGTAGGCTGCTCTGGGAAAGTGGGTGTGGGCCCCTAAGTAAATATATTTTTCCTTTGGCAGCTGGTACCGAAGCTCAATCAGTAGAGGCTGCTGGTGAGACATTGCAGGAGAAGGAGTTTTGCTTCCTGGTCCCGATGTGCTCGCTCCTCGGGCTCCTGCAATGTGCTTCCTAGCCCAGCTCCTCTGCACACAGCCTCCCTGCCCTGGACTGAGCCCAGCGCCCATGGCTTCTCCAGTTCTTGGCAGCTGCAGGGTATGGTGGCCGGCAAGTCAGAACAGTAGTTACTTCTAGGGGTGGAGCGCACATTGACTAAGAAAGGGATTTGGGGGCTGACATTTGAACTATTTATTTATATCTTGATCAAAAGGAAGTTACATAGCTGTATATTTATGTAAAAAGCCATCAATTTGTGCACTTTGCCGTATGTCTATTATACCTTAATAAAATAACAAGAACTCTACTAAAGAAGACATGTAAATACAAGGTCATAAAAAATGGCTGTGGGTCTGGAGTTGTGTGGTCAAGGTCTCCCCTCGCTGATTGGCCCCATCTTCCCAACAACGCTCGATGGACACGGGGGTGGCCTTTCCCAGTCGTCCCCAGTCTGACGCTGTAAATCTGGTCCTGGAACCTCCTCAGTGATCAGTGTGAGAAGCTGAGGGAAGTGATGAGAAACCCGGTGATTTTCTCATGGACTCGGTCAGTTAGTGGTGGAAAAAGAAATTCCTCAGCCTTTTTATCCCCCACCAGGACACTTTCCGCCCATCCTGGGGCTTCCAGAGGGTTTCCTTCTGAAGACGTTTCAGATGAGTAATGGGGTGTTTTATAGAATATGGCAGCGAGTTCCATACAGGGAAAACCAACGGAGGATGATTTTGAACTAAAATCCTGTCACAGTTGGTTGGCACTGACACGATTTTTTAAAATAATGTCTTCTTGACTGCAGCGATAAAGACCGTAGGGGAGCTGGTGAAAGGGGAACTCGGTGCCAATTTGGTAGCTGTATGAAATCATTGCACTTCAGAATAGAGAGCAGAAATGCGAGAAATCAAAATAGAAGCTCCCAGCTCGCTGCCTGCCTACTCTTTGTGGGCAGGAATGAAAGGAGGAAAAGCTCAGCAGTGAAAGCGTCGCCAAGGACCCGGGTCAGGATGAGCAACTGTCATAAGACAGAGAAAACGAGCTCCCTTTGCACTCACCCAGAAGCAAAGCCACGGTTTGGAGAACTGGGGGTAAGATTCCCAGTCCTGGCCATCACTGTGAGGGAGTCACTTAGCTTCCGGTCACTCTCTACAAAGAGCAAATGTAACTGGGGCCAACGGAGTTAGCTCAGTATCTAGTAGAGAGTCTATCCACCCATTGATTCGGGTGGAGAGGGAGATTAAAGTCCTTTCTCCTTTCTCTAGACTCATGTAACTCTTTGACCATAATTTTCTCTCCATGCTCGTGCCAGTTGTTAGTGTATTGCCTTTCGGCTCCAAACGCATCCTTTTCTGTCCTGCTTTGTGGTCCTGGAGCTGGACTCCGCCTGGTGCAGTTGGCCTTGAACAGCTGCTCAGTGTTTCACTCTACCAATAGAGGGCGCTGCAAAGCGGAAGGGGAAGGAGGGAAGCCATTGTTCCACTTGCTGCTGTTTCCCATGCCCTTTGGAGCAAGTCTGGTCCAGAGGGTCCCAGCAGTGTTCACTGCAATGGTGAGGGCTCGCAGGGCCCTGAGATGAGCACCCTCATCTTGTTTGTTTCTCTTTGGCTGCAGCAGCCACACCCTCTCTTCAAGGGTCTGCAGCTCAGCCTTGTGGGATCCTCCTCCAAGTCTTCAAGGTCCTCATTGGCTTTTCCCTCATCCTTAGGGATGGTAGCTACCCTCGGAGTTTCTGCTTCTAGTATTCCTTGCAGTTCTCTTTTATCCTTTTCAGTAGTTCAATCTTTTGCTTCGTTAACAATTATTTATATGAGATTTCCCCTGTTCAAGTTACTAACAGGGCTTGTCTCTTAACTGATCCCTAACAGATACGACCCTAGATCCCTCTGACTCTTTTCGTGGTTGTTTGCTAGGTGCCCAGTGCCGCCCGTGAGCTTCTGTGCTTCTGCCCCTGGGGAAGCAGCCTTGCAGCGGGGGCATGTTAGGTTGGCTCTGTTTCAGGGAATTCATTTTCAGGTCCCAGACTTCCACTTCCACTCTTTCCTAACAAGGTCAGCCTGAGAGCACCCCTGCAGGGGAGACCCCAGGGGAAAGGGTCTCCTTTCCAGCTCACCTTCTACTTTTAATAGAAAGGCACCCCTCTCACTTCTCCCTGACTTTATGGTGCGTCTAAAGCTGTAATATATTTATGTTGTGTTGATTAACTTTCTTCTAATAATTTTAACAATAACTCAATCCAGGGAAACACTTTCAGTACCTAAAGGCTTAAGATGACAGGAAATTAGAAAATTATTTTGATTTATATTATGTTGTTGTTACATAGAATTATGCTAGGGTGATTAGAGATTTTCAAGTATGAAATTTATTATAAGAGGGTAAAATTTGGGAAAAGGAATGGAAATATGAATTCAAGGAAGAAAGGAAACACTAAATATTCTTACCATTAAAAGGTTATTTGTGTATTTTTAGGTTTTGGATGATGATAAATATAAAATTACTATGGTATCCCTATCCCTTTGGATACATATCAAAGCAAACAGTAACATTTTTTATTTCAAATTCTCAGTATTGACTGCATGTCAGAATTACACTCTTTGCAATTATTTACATGCAGGAAGAAAAACTTTTTATTTCATCCTTAAAGAGTTGAAGAGGCTATGTAGTTTTCCAAAATTGTTTTTGAAGAAATACAGTACATAGCTAAACAAAGTTGCCTCACTTATAAGAAACCATGAATGAATGAAGTCTGACCGGGTGAGTAAGTGAATGAATAAGTGATTAGTGACTGAAAGCAGGAAATCCCTCCTGGGATATGTGAGAACATCCCATTTCCCTGCTGAGTTTACAGCGCCCCTGCTTGGGGGAGATGTGCATGTGGAAAATGGCAGAAACGAGCTGGCCCTTGATATGGGGGCCCAGAACAGGAGCCAGGTCAGCCCCAGGTTCTCCTTTGTCTATATTTTGAACGACCTATGGCTGAATGAATGGCTTATAATAATGTATTTCATTAATGCCTTGTGTGTGATAAGGCCTTGTGAGCTCTAGCCTTTATTTTGTCATCTGTGAAATGGATTTAGAAATTTCTTAATTGGTGGCAGTCGGAACATTCATTTTACACATTCTGACATAGTAGAAAAACAGTCTTCGAGACAGAAGACCCATGTCGACCGACTGGCTTTGTAATAACTGGTTGCATGTCTGTGTGCAATACCTACATGTCTGTGCCTCAGGTCCTCGTTGGTAAAAAGCACGTGGAGATAATTGTTGGGGAGCCTCAGATGAGATCGTATATTTAAATGTGCTTAGCACACAGCAGGTCCTCAGTAAATGTTTGTTGAAGCTAAGGCTACAGCACTAGTTGGCAATGAACTTTGGGTGTATCTACCTTTCCCTGCACTAAGGGGTGCCAGTTACTCTGTCATAGATTAAACCAGCAGGCCACCCAGGGTGCACGCTGTCACAGGGCTTGACCACGTGAGGACCGTCCAGCCCGATCGATGCTTGTGTGGGGAACGTTTGATCACTGCACGCACCTGGGTTTGTACTCCACTCCCACGGATGCAGCCTGTGTCAGCTTTAAAAGGTGGCCTGGGCTTCAGCCATGGCCTCGGGGGCAGCATGTTGGCAGGCATTGGCAGAGTCTGTGGAGTAGTCCATGTCGAGTATTTATGTAGGGTCAATGAAACCATTCTGTTATCTTTAAAATATAAAATGCAGGCAGCATAGCTTCATGCCAGCGTGGTTACCGAATCTGCTCTCTTGTACATAAATGCACAGTACTGGCCAAGGTTCCAGCCAACTGCATTGCAAACTGACACCCCCCCCCCCGCCCCCCGCCACACACACACACTCACACGGTGATTTCTTCATATCCGTTGATGACAGATCCCTGTCACCAAGATGGTGGTAGTTCAGCTGGCACTTTATGAACAGTGGAGATCAACTGAGAAAGTGAGATGCTTGTGCAAAGTACCTGATAATAACATGATGAGGTTTTGCCCGTCACTACAACACATGAGTAAAAGAAAGCAGCTGTGGTCGCAGGGTCAAAGCAGGTTAAGCAGCAGCAGAGCTGCCTCACTCACACCATCCGTCTTTACAACCAGGAGCGCTCACGGAGCTCTTCACGCATTTTCACTATAAGAGAGTGAATTTTAAAATGAGCCTTTTTATGCTCTCTGCAGAATAAACCCTCAAGTCATATTTCTATAAAGATTAAGGATCTCATTCCAGATCCCAGTTAACTAAGGGAAATAACAACTGCAGGAGACACAGAGGAAAATCAAGTTCCTGCAATGCGCCAGACACCAGCAAGGCGCTTTCCCAGGTCTTGTCTCCTGACTCCTCCTGGCACCACTGCGGGCGGGTCGTATTGCTTCATTTCACATCGGAAAACACGGAGAACAGGAGGTTCAGGGAGGTTACATTTGGGACCAGGGCTCGAGTCCTTGTCTCTTTGAAACACAGCCCACATTCTTTCCCCTTCATGTCCTTGGCTCTAACCCTGGCTCAAAACAGCGAGTGCTCAGGCCCTGGCCGATTGCCCAGTGGTTAGAGCATCTCCTGCACGAAAGGGTTGAGGGTTCCATTCCCAGCCAAGGGCACTTACCTGGGTTGCAAGTTTGATTCCTGGCCCTAGTCGGGGAGCATTTGGGAGGCAACCAGTTAATGTGTCTCTCTCACATCGATGTTTCTCTCCCTGCCCCCTTTCCTTCCACTTTCTCTGAAAAGCAATGGAAAAATATCCTTGGGTGAAGATTAACAATAACAACAAAAAGTGAATGCCCAGGAAAGAGGGGCTGTGGAGGTGGGATTCACATTTTCCAGTTTATTCCTGTGGGCCCAGAGCAATGGCCTCGGTCGGGGCTGCACGCTACATGCACACTCACTGCTCCAGGTTGGCCCTCCTAGCCTGTAAGGGATCTCGTGTGGCTGTGTTTCTTAACCTTTGAATCCCAGGCAGGCGTGTGAGGGCAGGTTGCTGGGCCCTGCCCCAGGGTGCTGATTCCTTCCCTCTGGAGTTGGCCTGAGCATGGGCATTGCTGCCAAATTTCCCGATGCCGCTGCTGTTGCTGGCGGGGCCTCACCTTGTGAATGCTGTCTTAAGGCGCTGCTCCTCGAAGTGCAGTCCCACCCGAGTATAAAAGTCAGTTACTCCTGGACTCCAGGGCAGATTCTGGGCCCAGGCCCACAGGTGGGCACCAGGGACCTGTCGTTTAAGGAGGTGTTCCAGGTGGTTCTTCATCCGCTGCAGCCTGAGCACCGTCATCCAGTGATTTCAAACTCTCCCTCATCTCAGATTCAACCTGGCTTTCAAATTCAGTCTCACTTTGAACGACCGACCACCACACAGCAGAACTTCATTTACAACCGACTGTGGCTTAGCTGGTGGTGTGACTTGCGTCTGGTGACTTGAAGTGCCCACAGGGATCTTTTAGCCCACACTTCATAAATAAAACCCAAAACAGGACATTTTTACTAATTTTTTAAAGAACAGTTGTGAAGTTTCCACCTCATCAGGAGGAAAGAGGGGTGGCTCCCTGGGGTTCCCCACACAGGGCCCGTCGGAGAAGAAAGGCGTCCGTGGCGAGGCTTGAGGCTCGGGGCAGGGGTCACCGTCTGGCTCCCACGGGGCTGGCATGTCCACAGCAAGTGCCGCTGGCTGAGGAGGAAGCCAGGCCCAGGCGGATGTGCCCCGAAGAGAAGCAGGTGCTTCCCGGCCCTGCCCCGCAGCTGTGGCCCCTGCGAGGAGCCAGACATCACCCAGGGAATTGATAGCCGCCCTGCCTGGTGCTCACAGCACGGCCTGTGGGTCCCAGGCCACCGCTGACAAGACAGCGCAGGGAGTGGGAGGCTGAGGAGATGGCCCCACTGTCCCCCCTGAAGGTGCAGAAATCAGTCTCCTTATCGTAAGTTACAAACACAATGGAATTTCAAGTGAGGGCAGGTGAAGGTCATGGGAAAAGGTTCCCATTGTTCTCCCAGGGCTCCAAAATAAGCTGTGAGAACCCCACGGGGAGGCCTGTGCCGCCATCGCAGACCTGGGGGCTGCCACTCTGCTCATCAGGAGAGTAATGAAAGCGGGAAGGCCAGGTCCTCAGCCCCAGCTGCCTACCCCACCCCTGCTCCGGAGCCAAACCTGCCAGCAGAAACAATGGCCCTTTTTTCTCTCTCAGCCTCTCATTTAGGCCATTCCGTTACAAAAGAAGACGGATGTAACCCTGTGCTCCGTGCAGCTTTCTCCTACCTGTGGACAGGTGACAGGAAATGCATACCTTGGGGGGGGGGGTCCAGTTGTCAGCTTAGGGGAGGGGCCACAGTGTCCCCACTCACCTGGGAGAGTCCTAGGAGCCCATGGAACCTTGTCGGGGTCCACTCTGTACAGGGCACGGCTCATCAGCTGGGTGTTCCTGGGTAAGATCGTTAGATCTCCGGGGAAAACCAACAGAACAGCAAGTGTTCCGGAAAGGGTTTCACTTCCTAACTGGCAGCAGGCCCGAGATCAAACCTGTTCCTCAGCCACAGGTGGGGCTCCGGTGAGAGCACAATCCACCCTATTGTTCCGCCTGAGGCCCTTGCTTCTCACAGGGGCTGGTGAGTGGGCGAAGCAGAGCCCCCAGAGCTCAACTGGAGGCTCAGCGAGCTTGACTAGTGTCTACAGAGAGGCCAGCGTCTGTGGAATACTCATGGGGCTGTCATTTCAGGAAACTTCCTGAAGATGGGAGGGAATTTAGTTTCGTTTTCCTTTTTATTTTTTATTTTTTGAGGAAATGAGTGAGAGTGGATTGATACACAGGCAGAGGCAACTGAAGTTAACATAATGGCTAGACTCAGAGCCAGGCACACAGGAATAATAGCCAGCTGCTATCATGCACATTCGAGTTGCTTGCACGGTGCCCAGTGCTTCCTAGACATCATCTCATTTCATCTTCACGATGACCCATGAGGGAGGGGCCGCTACTCTCCCTCCCTCACAGCAGAGGAAACAGGCCTGGAGGAGCTAAGGTCTTGGTCTTTGTCAGGGGATGCAAACCACTACCTCCCCAGGAGCTCCAGCCTCACCTCAGCCCTGAGCAGGGCTCTGCCTCATCACACGGCCCCCTGGCTCTGCGCTGTCTCCTCCAGGAAGGCCTCAGGTTGCAGGGCCTCTGGCTACGGTGTGTGTGTGAGACGGGTGGAGGCGCTGGGGAAGTGGGGCTCAGTCAGCATCCCCCTGCGAGCCAGGTTACAGGAGAGCCTCCAGGTGGCCCAGGACACTGCTAGGCCTCCCCTCCACCTTCTGCTGGAGGCCAGCTGCCGGTCAGCTCCTCTGGGCTGTTCAGCAGGTGACCCTTGGGGCACATTCTGTGAAGCACATTCATGGTGGCTCCAGCTCAGTGGGCATGCTTTGCTGACTCTCAGGTGTGGGGGTGAATAGGGACCGTGCTGTCGTCTTGCCCTGCACGGGCTGCTGCCCTTCTCCAGGGCTGCTGGGGGCGGTCCCTGGGGGCATCTCTGGGTGTGTCCCTGTGGAAGGGGCGAGGCCGCAGCACCTTAGGTGGCCTGGGACTGAAGATCCTTTCAGTCTGGTGGGTGGGCCGATCACTCGTGTGTTTTTCGTCAGGTGGGAAATACTGCTTCTAGCTTTCAGCCCCACCCAGGCGAGCTTCTCCTCCCAGAACCCCTCACGGTCTTTCATCTTCCAAGCTGCCTGGGTGACTGTCACTATGTCCTCCTTGCTTACCGTTCTGTCCCCGGGTCCAGCACAGCTCCTGGCATCTGGGGGGACACCTAATTCATGCCTCGTAGCGTGACTAAAGGAATAGTTAATTGAATACGCGAATCGGTAAAGCATTGATGCTAGGCCCTGGACTCCTGGAGATGCCCAGAGAACATCTGGGAGTGTCAGGCCGGGTCCTGCCCGGAGCAGACCCTGGGACAGGATGACAGTGCAGATTTACTGGGGGAAACATCTGTGAAAACTAAAAGAGGAAGAAGCAGGACTGGGCGGGGAGCCCACTGTGCAGCTCTGATCCCCTTAAAAGAAAGGGCGAGCGGGCCAGTTGGCAGGCCTGGCTTCCCTGGGGAGCGCGGAGGCAGCTGGAGCCCCTCAGCCGCATCTGAGCACTGAGCGCCTCAGGGTGGAGGTTTCCGGGGTGTGGCAACGGCTACTGCTTCTCCTTCATTGAGCAGTGTCTTCTCACCCTGTTTCTTCCCTTTGGGGCACCTTCCTTCTTTCCGTCAGCACCGACTTCCCCCCACCGGGAGGCGGGCACACTCAGGATGCGTGGCCCTCTGGCGTTGCCACGGCCTCTCTGTCCCACCAATTTCCCAATGGCACCCACTCAGCAAGCCCAGACCTCCCTGGAGTGTACTCCCTCCCGTGACAGTTTTCTTTCCTGATTCCAACTCGGACCAGAGCGCCTTTGGTGCTGTCAGGTGCGGCCACAGACTAGCATTCCTGCTCAGCTCCACTCTATCCCTGTCTCATCTCAGAGCGGCCCCCTCTCTACCCGCCCCCCCACCCCACCACACACACTGAGGACACTCCTTAGGACTTCCCTGCCCGCCTCCGGGGGCCAGAAACCAGGGCCTAGCAGAGCAGGCCACAGCATCCTTGTTTCCTCGCAGGGCGCCTGGTTATCCTGGTTATCGGGATCTCCCTCCGCAAACACCCGGAATGGGGTCTCTGCTATCAGCAGGGGGGACGGCACCTTTGTTTTCTTGACTGGCATCCTGGCAGTTGATGTGCTGAGAAACAATCCTGTTTACTTAAGCGCTTTCCCTGGAAAAGCACTGGTTCTAACTCCAAACCTCTCAGCCACGCTATGAATGTGAACTCAGGCTCTTCCTCTCACTGTGATCCTTTTACCCATCCAGTTACAATGACGGCCATTGCCTTCTTCCTGTTCATTCGTTCATTCATTCATTCATTTGTTCATTCAGTTTTTGTTCATTCCACAGACATTTACTAGGAGAGCCACCTGAGGTTGTAGTTAGAGGAACGGGCTCTGCAGCCAGACTGACTGGTCTCAAGTCCCAGCTTAATCACAGTCTATGACGTGTGACCAGAGCCACTTGACCTAACCTCTCCCCACCTCAGTGTTCTCATCTGTAAATGGGGGTAATTAGAATGCCCATCTCAGAGGTTAACAAGGATTAAAATAGTTAAACAGTGCCTGGCACACGGTGAGATAATTAAAGGGATACTGAGTCAGTAACTTCAAATCCTTGCCTCTAGGAAGTTCTTTCTGAATGATGCATGGGCAGTCAGGACAAAGCTGTGTGAGCTAGGAGTCGGTAACCTTATTTCTTCTCTAACCTGGAACACCTTTGAGATGGGGGAACTAGAATAAGGAAAATTACAGTTCTTGGAATTATTGATGACATTAGTTTCAGCATAGTGGTAGAAGTATAAATCATTCTCTTCAAAAAATGGATCCAGGAAGCATTTGAGATCTTGTTCTCCACATTCATCAGTTTGGCTCAAACTCATAAAAAATGAATATAAAAATAAAATTATTTTTAAAAAATAGAAAATAACTTTGTTCATGTCCATAAAGCAAAGTTTTTAAATAAATAATTTTACATAAATTAAGAAAAATAAGCAAAATATGATAATATAGATATATACATATTGGCATACTTTCATCAGTTTCCCAGTCCTAACTGTACTGCAGTAATAAGTCTCTGGTATTTTTGAAGAATGTATTTATTTCAATGTCTTTCTATTTTTAATTTTTAAAACAAAATTGAATGCTATATCACTTACAGTTGCATTTAATGATTCATAAACTTGAAATTGACCCTTCTCTATAGACCAAAATATTTTAATTGCAAAAATACTCTCCCTAGAGGTGCTGAATTATTTAGTAAGCTCCAAGCAAATGCAGCTGAGTGGAAGATATTCTCAATTCTAATGTTTTTGAATTGGACTGTGTTAATATTTCAGCCCAGATAATTTTACAAGGCATGCCTTCTGCTCCCATTGAGAGCATCTTTGTTCAACAAATATGTTTATAAAGACTGAATTGTCAAATAATTTCTTGCTATTTGTGATTCTTCTGAATGTTTCACGAAGATTGGATGTTGTCAAATTGCAGACCTTTTCAATTACATTCCATTTCAGGGCAGAATATAAATTGATCCAATTAAACACAGGAGCTTCATCCAAAGACCCTTCCCATGAGTCCGGGTGCAGTAAACCTCTGAGCTCCTGAGGTTCCATTTCTTCACTTCCTCCTGCGTTGGAAGACACGATTCCGATGTGTCGCAATGTAAGCTTGTTTTAGATCATTGCAATTACCTGAACTTTTCTTGTGCTCCATTTATTGAATAATTTATTAAAATATTCCAATTGATAGTCATCAAAATGTAACCAACATTTAAAGAATTATTTCAGGACACGTAAGTTGATTTACAAAGTAAATGTGAAGGCTCAAAGGTTTTTAAATTGGATCGCTGGTGGGCAGCAGAGGAAGGAAGAAAATGTGTGCGGAAGCTTTTGTTGTTGATGTACGGGGCTGGCTTGTTCTGAGATGGGTGATGGATACTTAATATAAGCTCTGCCACAAGAATTTTGTGCTTTACTCTGTTGATATGTAGGAACAGTTGTAACTTTCGACAGCGACAGTTTCCATTTCCACCTCACAGTTGTTAGGATATGGTGGTGGACTCCGTGCTCACAGCAGTTCCCGAGTACGTTCTGTTCCGTAGCTTTCTCAGCTTGGTAAGAACATTGTTTTCCACGAACCTAAGCATCCCTCAAAAGTTGTATTCCTGTCATTCCTGCAAAAACACGTCTTATCTTCAATGCCGAACTTTTGAACTGAATTTATAACAGTATTCCCAACCATGACAGGTGGTTTACCTGAGAATAAACTTCCAACAATTTAACTTTGATTCAGGATATGTATGGGGGAAAAATTCCACCATCGTTGGCATTAACCAATTTTCTATTTGACGTGTCTGAGGGCGCATATGTAAAGGGTTTCCTGTCTCTCTTCTTTTGCCAATGTCACCAACACACACATAGCGATCAGTTCACTTTTTGTACGTACAGACTTGAAATAAAAATGGGCAAAGCAAATTGAGAAGAGCAGTCCTTTGATCTAGGTGAAAAGTTATGTTTCACAGGGCGATGCATAAGCATTCGTACTTTCTGCAGCTGCACTTGTGAAATTGCTGTTTAGGAGCACAGCCTTCTTAAAATAGTTCTGATTTTTGAAGTAGATGCTGGAACTCCTTCAGAACATTTCTGTCTGGTTTTTATGTGGTCAGTGAAGTCCCCGATGGTGGATGGTAAATGTCACCAAAGGATTTGTATAGGTTAAATATCTATCAACTTTCTTCATATACTTGGCTTTTCATTTAGCATGCATATTTTTTGTTCAGTTGCTGCTGAAAACATTTATTGCCAAATTAAAAACTGTTATCATATTATATGGTAAAATAAATAGTTATACTTTTACACTATATTGTAAATGAAAAACTTCTACCTCAAGCCTATTCAGATTACTCATCACCCACTTTGTTGCAGGACCTCTCGGTCTCTAACTCCCACGTACTCTAACTCCCTTATTTTCCAGACTATGCTAACTGGAGGGCCACTGCACTGGTCAAAACACACATGGCTGGCACCCTACATGGCCAGCAGGAGAAGGGGTGCCGAATACATCCCATCACCTTCCAGTGTACATATATATTCAATCCGCAGCAAGTGCCCTGCAGCTGTCCCTGAAAGGGAGATGTTAGTTATCCCCTGTTCAGGAGAAGCTCAGGAAAAGGAGAGGTTATTGCTGGTCCCCTTTCACATTGAAGCATGGCATTCAAGTGAGAACCATGCCTCTGATATTGGCAGGTCAGACCCTGATGGAAGCTGGAAGGACAAAGGCCATCTACCAAACTCACCCCAGCTGATTTTAATGCAACCCCACTGACAGTATTTTATAGAAAAATAGAACACCTGGGACAAATGCTAACCGCTTCACGGGACGCCAGGCACATGCTGGTGCTGCCCCAGGTGACGCGGATACATTATCTCCCTGGCTGTGAGGTAAGCAGGCACGCCTTGGGGATGGATAGCCACAGCAGGGGAGGTCAGAGCAGGTTTCTCAGGTAGGTTGGGAAGGGCCAGGTAAAGTATGAAAAGCGTTTGAAAAATAAGAGCTCTGTGTGAGCCTTTTATTTTTCTCAGGTATCACAAAAATCCTAGAGGTGGATAATATTGCTCTGATTTTACACACGAGGGGACCGAGGCTACGAGGGGTTAAGGAATTTGCCGAGGTCCCCACCTCGGACCTAGTGAGGCTGGGATGCAGGCAGAGGTCTGTGCCTCCAGCCCCGGGCCATTCCTGGCAGGCCCGCCAGGCAGTTCTGTGCGCACAGTGGCTCAGCACGAAGGCGGTGTGCACACTGGGAAACTGCAAGACGCTCTGGCAAAAACAGGGGTGGGTGGGTCTGATGACAGACGCTGCTGGAGGGAGGCGGGGGCCAGGCTGTGACAGGCTTGGGCTGCCGGGCTAACTTGGATTGAGTCCTGGTATTTGCAAAGAGCCTAGTGAAGCCCTCTTCTCCATAAATACCTCCTGGTGACGCAGCCTTCGTTGCCCACCACCCTGCTCCCCCGCCTCTGCCTCCCACCTGTGCTGCTTTTTCTTCACACGTGGCTTTAGCTGTGGCTAAGGGACATGCAGTTCAGTGCTTCACTGAATACTGCCTTGGATAGTTTTTGTTTAGTCTCTTAAGCAAAAACTTCAGTTTTTTTATGGCAAAGATTGATGCCTTATACATACTACCGGTTTCTTAATAACCCCTTTTGGTGCTGAGCACACAGGAAGTGTTCAGAAAAACATTTGTTGATTAAGGAGGCTTGTCAATAAATGGATTTTTGGATTGCATTCCATTGATTTCTCTAATACAGTCCTGTTTCACCTTCACGAAGTTGATATTTTTGAGAAATGGGTCACTAGGCGGTTTTGTTGTTGTGCAAACATCACAGAGTGCACTTACACCGGCCTCGACGGTGTCACCGCCACTGTGACTGCAGGTGCTGTGCTTTCCTAGGACTGGCTGTGCTGTGGTTTGTTTATACCGGCATCACCACAGGCACGGCGGGAATGCGATGTGCCATGACCTTACGGCATCTGTTACATCACTAAGCAATAGGAATTTTTAATTCTGTTATCATCTTATGGGACCACCGTCATATATAGAAATTTAACATGAGCTTGAACCTGCTTTAATTCTGCTTTGTGCCTTCACCCCAAACGAACTCCTTGGTTTGCTCTGGCCTGGGCTTCTGCTTTCGTTGCTGGGCCTTGTGTTATGGTTGCATTCTCCACCTTCTTTTCTGCCCCATCTGAGTATCAGGCTCATTCCCTTCCAGACATTGACAGTCCAGTGAGTCCACATGGGCAGGCAGTTGACCCATGAATGCCTCATTGGCCACTCCCATTGGTGTGCTACTTGATTTTAATCTCAATAGATTGACCTTCAGTCATTTTGGGAAATCTGGCCAGATCTGCATAGGAACAGACTCTGGAACTGTGTTATGCAACATGGCAACCACCAATCACATGTGGCTATTTAAATTTAATACATTTCAAAATTCAGTTCCTCCATCCCACTAGTCACGTTCAAGTCCTCAGTAGCCACATGGCTAGTGGCTACCCTATTAACACACATTTAGAGCCTTTCATCACCACAGATGGATCTACCGGAACAAGGCAATTGATTTAGGGTAAGAGTGCTGAATAAATGAACAAATTCTGTAGCTGAAACTGAGCAGTAGAAAACAAAGTTTTGATAAATGATTCTTATTCTGGCTTATTTATTATTTGTTATAATATTAATAGAATTCCTAGAGGGTAACATTACTTATGTAACTATTTGTTTTAGTATCTATGTCTTTTCAACAAATCTGTGAGCACTTTCAGAATGGGGCACATGTTCCGTGTTTCTGTCTGCCAGGCTCAAATTTGTGTCAAAAACTGTTTGGAGAATGAATAAATAAATGCTTAGAAACATCATTTCATTTTCTCTATTGCTAACTATCACTATTAGTCTCACAGATTATAATCTGAGATGCACCAATTTTTTAAACCTATTCTTACTAATTTTTTTTTATGCTGCATATTCTGAGACTATGAAAGAAAAAGTTCAAGAATGACATACAAATTTATTTGAAAATATGGAAAATCTATGGTGGGGTACAGAGAAAGAAAAGATCCCCAGCGACCCAGGTGGGAGTCAGTGGAGGCCTTACAGTGGGGGAGACATAACTCTCATTTGCCTTCTCTGGGGAGCTGGCAGGAGCCGGAATGGGCCATCATGATTTTTGATGGCCACAGGTGCCCTGTTCCCCATCAAGGAAGCTGCCTTGAAAACCATGAAAAGTCAGCTTCCTGTCCCCTTTCTTTTCCTGGGGGGGGCCTCTGCCAGAGCCTATGATGCTTATCTGGGCTCTGCAGATCTGTGGAATGAGGTCATCTGGGAAGTTGAATCCCTTTGATACAATTATCTCTGCATCCTCTGCCCTTTGTTCTCCTGGAGAATGACGAGTGACCCTCATGCTTCTTACGTGGTTGGAACAGCTGTTGGGAGGCGAAATGCCAGGTGCAGGCTTCTGTGTGGCTGTGCATGTCCTTCCAAGCTGCTGGGTGGGGCCATGGACGTAGGTGGCTCCCCCAGTAAAGCTGGAAAGGAGAGAAGAAGAGGAGAGGAGAGAGGAGACTTTGATGGGAACTATCTCTCACACAAGCACATACACACATGTATATACACACACAGCTGTCCTGACAAAGCCAGCAGTTTTTCACTTCCTCCTAGTTGGCAATCATTAGACCTGTTCTAAGGGCTCACTCTTTCCTGAAGGGGTGGGGGTGGGAACCTTTTGGATTGAGATTTCCACAGTCCTGAGCCCATCTCTACACATGTTTTAATAGATGCTTCCCTATTGTATGTGGACACCTTACAATATTTCTACCCAGGAGGAATTCTGTGTGCCAGGCCTTTCCATACTTGCACCCCATTTACTATATAAACTCCCCTCCTAAAACATGTGCGGCCTAACCTGTCTTGCTGTGAGCCCTGGATTACCTCTTCCCAGGGTTACACGGAATCTGGGGTGGGGAGGTGGGGCTTAGTGATGATGGGGGGAACCTCCAGGCATTGATTGCTGAACTCCTCAAATAACCAGGAGATTGTGAAGTGAGCATTTCTTGGGGAATAACTCAGTCACAGGTCTTTTTGCATCCTGAGAGTCCCTGTCCACTCACGCTCTCTCCCGTTTCTCTATTTCATTTTCTTGTTGGTTATTGAAATGCGCCGTGAGCAATCAGGCAACCTTTGCTGGCAGAAACAGCGGGTCTCAGGTCTTAGAATTTTTCTGCCTGCGGTTGAGCTCGTGAAGCAACTGGAAGTCCTTCGTGTGTGGGTGTGGGTGTGTGTAAATGCTTCATTGTTCATATCATCAGTAACCCATCGCAGAATAACGAGCTGGAATAGTAGCCTGCCTGTTAGACACCACTGAAGGGAAGGCTTCCTATTTCCCATTGGTGTGGGGAGCGGGACAGGAGTGGTGCTGACAGAGGGCATTAGCAACTCAGGGCTGCCTGGTATCCCTTCTCCCTTCCCCTATAACATTTCCTCAGTCTTCATTCAGATGCTATGCTAGTCAAGGAAGGAGCCAGATGGCACAGCCTCAGGGTTTCACAAAGGGGCTGGTCACAGAGGTGGGTGGGACGAGGACCAAGAGAGGGCAGAGGAGGCAAGGAGCTGGCACAGCAGAGAGCCATACCACCTCTGGGCCTGCTGGGACTGGGACCTGGCCAGAGCTGGAGCTGGGAAGGTTGGGGACCGCCCAACACAAGCTGTCCCTCGAACACAGCCTCTGTCAGAAGCACAGCAAGGCAGGAGCAAGCCAGGGAGACCGTTACCCACCCTCTCTCCTCCCACCTTCTGATCTGCTGGTGGTGCTCCCAGCGTGAAATCCACCTAGAAGCCAGAGAGCACGTGAGCTGAGTGATGCAGGCTGCAGTTTGCCCCTGAGGGTCTAGAACAGAGCAGAGAGAATGGATGGGGGCGAGAGATTGATGCCTTATACATACTACACCCTCTTGGTGCTGAGCACACAGGAAGTGTTCAGAAAAACATTTGTTGGTGCCTCTTCCACCAGCCCCAGCCCGAGGTCACTGGGACAGAAGACTTCAGGCCAAAACCACAGCCTTGGGCTCTGATGATCCAACTCCCACTCAGCAGATATGCCACATTTTGTTTATTCATTCACCCATTGATGGGCATTTGGGTTGTTGCTACCTTTTTTGACTATTATGAATAAGTCTGCAATGAGCATCACATACAAGTCTTTGTGTGACACTCATTCTTACTTCTCTTACATACATGCCTAGGAGTGGAATGGATGGGTCATATGGCGAATTTATGCCTAACTTTCTAAAAAATAGCTAATGATTTTCCAAAGTGGCTGTGCATTTTGCATTCTCATTAGAAATGTTTCAGTTTCTCCATATCCTTGCCAGCACTTGTCATAGTCATCACAGTCTTTACACGATACTTCTTCACTCGTCTCTCTTTTGTTTTGCTCAATAGTATAAGGTAAGGATTTAAAATAATTTCCCCTTAACCATTTATTTGTCATATCTTTTTATTATATTAAATTTATCCTATATAATAAAAGGCTAATATGCAAATTGTCCCCTTGACAGGGAGTTCAACCGGGAGTTCGACCAGGGGGCAGGGCCAGCCAGTTAACCGCCAGCAGCCCCTCCCCCTGGCTAGTCCCACCCCTGGTCAGCCTCCTCCACCCCTATGGGGCGGGTCAGCTGGACCCAACCTGTACACAAATTTGTGCACCAGGCCTCTAGTATTTAAATAAAATATTTTATCATCTTTTTTTCCCAATATATCCTTTTCATATTCTTCAACATAAAACTTCACCTTTTTTTTCTCAAACAGAAATGAGCACTTCCCTGAAATTTGGCCACATGAAATGCTAGGATAAATTAATGTGACAATTTAAATGACCAATGACTGCTTTAAATCTTTTTTAAAGTAATGGGACAAAAATCTTTTAAAAAATACTGAAAATGAGTATGTTTATCCTCAATGTATTCACCTCGAGTATCCTGATGAAGTTATCCCTCAAGCCATTTTGGGGACTATTCTTTCGAAATTGCCCTGCAGAGTGTGTGGCGTATTATTTTGGCTCTCTTTAATGGTGACTGTCTGTGGCACGTGGAGTTTATTTTTAGAAAGGGCATAAGGTCATTCAGAACCAAACATATTCAGTAAGGCAAGTGATTAAATTGAACCAGAAATATGGACTGCATCATAACACACAATTGTGTGTGTACACACACACACGCACACACACACACACACAGAGGGTTGTTTTCTCTGTGTGTTTTCTAGATTAAACCAGAAAACAACTCTAACCGTAGGGCTATTAATACTTTTGAGTGATAACATTATTAGTTAAACAAGAAAATAACTTTCTATAGGTAATATAATTAAAGATAAAAACATTCGAATAGATGTTCAAGTTCTCACCTATTTGTTTAAAAGTTTATCCTATGATTTGGTGACATTTAATTTCAAAGTTAACTTTGATAATCCCAAAGTTAAAGTTTTACCCACACGGAAATGTTTCCACAGGAAGTTCTAATTACAAAGTCAGGGCATATTGGAAGAAGAGGTCTGTACTTCGCTTCTAAGCTCCCTTTGGAGCACGTAATGAGTTTCTAGTCTTGTTGGCCTTGGCTTTGAACTTGGTGAATATCAAGCATATCTATGCTTCTTGTGGGCTTCCTCAGAATGCTAATGGTGCCATTTCTTGCAAAATTCTCAGAAAAATCTTTTCTTTCGATTTAATGGCCTTCCTCCCACCACGTCTGTATTCAGAAAGAGTGTTGAGAACACCAAAGCTCCCCTGAGACTGAAAAGCAAACTCTCAGAACTGAATGTGAACATGAATGGAACTGCCCAGCTGTGGTGTGAAGCTGATGGAGAGAAACTTCAAAGGGTCTAACTCTACATACAGCCTTGTAGACAGAATGTAGTCAGAACAGCCCCTAGATCATGAGCTCTTTGATGGGCTGTGTGGCTTATGACACCTTCCTAGGCCTCAGTTTCCTCAACTGCAAAATGGGCACAAAATGAAAGATATTTGTCTCTCAAGGGCTAGAAAATTGTAATGTGAGGACACGCAACACAGTGTGTGGCACATAGTAAGCATTCAAATGATGGAACTTGTATTGCTGTCATTGTCATCAGTCACCATCATCACCCTTGTACCTTCGTCAGCTCCCACCAGGGCCTGTTTAATGAGAGCACAGTAAGTGGTACCACATATTACTGTCATCCTTGTCATCACTTAGCACAGAGCCCGGCATACAGCCAGTGTTCAATAAATGAATATTAAATGGTTTTAAAAAGTCTACTTTAACAACATGGTTGCCAGACATAATTCATACTGGGTATTCAGAAAAATGGTGTTTAACATCATTTTTTAATTAATCAAAATCTTCCTATTTTTCTATTATATACTCTGAGAGGGAGACAGTAGGGTGTGGTTGTTATAAGCACCCATGCCAGAGCTGGACCACCTGGGTTCAAATCCCAGTTGTGTTCTTACTTGCTGGGTAACCTAGGACAAGTTACCTACTCTCTCCATGCCTCTGTTTCTTCATCTGTGAAATAATAGTGCCTTCCGATAGGGATTCAGGAGTTTATACATGTAAGTGATTAGAACTGACAAAGAGTAAAGACCCCATGGGTATGTGCCAGGGAAGGAAGGAATTTTCAAAAGATTTAAGGCAGAGCCCTCTCCTCAGAGACACTCTCCAGTCCTCAAAGCCCCAAATATGCTAACAAAACAAGCATTAAAAAAGCCAATTATATATGAAGAATTGAGAATAAAAAGAAGTTTCTCAGTACATGTTTAACAACCAAGTCTCTGAGAGAAAAAGCCCTAATGTATAGCTTTTCCAATTACTGTGGTGTAAATATTCCTACCGTGGCCAATCTCAAGCCACCATGTAACATTGCTGAAGGGGGACTGGGAAAAGACGCACACAATCAGTTCTTGCAAATTGATGTGAGGGGCTCCAGGACACTATTGGGGTTAGGATTCCAGAGGAGAACTTCACATATTGGTGATGTGGACTGAGTGTATTCCCTGGAGAGTTCTTCCTAATTTGGGGGACAAGATGGTAGGCCAGAGACAGAGGCCACTTTTTTTTACATGGCCGACTGCTTTAAAAATAATCCCTTTATTATCTAATCTCTAAATTCTTCTAGTAAGTCAGTTTCTTTGACCATTCATTCCTCCACCTTGAGATTTCCAGGGGGTATGAGTTTGCTGATTTTGAGAGAGATAGGAGGGTCCCTCTCGTATTTGGACCCTCATTGCTCATGTAGTCTTATTCAGGAATCTCAGGGAGAAAGACCACACTAGAATCCTAGGCCCAGACTCCCTGAGTGACATTAAAAAAGCACTTAAACTGCCATTTTTAATGTTTACTATAATACAATGGGTAGAATAACATGGTGGTAGCCATGACTTCTGTACAACAATGACTTCCAGCTGCCTGACTTCCAGGTGCATGATAGGATTAATATCGTGACCACATAACTATATCAGTGACCTGTGAGAGGAATGAGGGTGACTTTGAGCACAGCATTCAATTACTAGAGCAGAACAGCTACGTTCCAGATGATGGCTGCTTGGTGGATCCCTGGGTGAGTCATGAGAGAACAAGAAAGAAATTCGCATTTGTTGTGTTAATTCCCTGACGTTCATTATGGAGCACATCCTGTCCTATCCTGATACAAGGGTCAGACATGAGAATCGAATGCAGTTACGCAAGTTGGATGGACATACTCTGACAACACTGAAGCACCCAAAACAGCACCTGGCACCTCTAGGTTAGCAAATGGGTGGGATAATTTGAGCAAACTCATTCTTGGAAACTTACTTGCAACTGAAATAAATTTAGAAACTGAATTCTAAGGAACTACATCTGATATCAAGTCTAAACCATGGGCCAAATTTTCTGTGAGTTTCCTGGTCCCAGGCTGGAGAGCAGTCACCCGCAAGCCTTGGGGTTCAGGTTTCCAGAAGTGTTAGTGAGGAGGTGAAGATGTTTAATTGTTTAGGAACAGGAGAGTGCCCATTAGCAACAGCCCTTCTTAGATAAGGAGTAACAGTGAGAGTGGCTATTTCTTGAGGTCCTGTGCATGTCTTATAAAACATGTCTATCCTCTGCACCACCTTCCCCTTTACGAAGAGTGAAAGCTTGTCCAAGGTCTTACAGAAAGAAAGCATGGGAGTGGCATCCAACCAGGTCTGTTGTTAACTCTGTCTCAGTCAGGTTTTCCCAGAAGGACACCCTGAGACAAGGATTCAGTGCAGGGAGTGCATTAACCAGTGGGAAATACTTCAGGAATGAGGAGGCAGTCAATAAAGGCTGCATTATTGTATCAGCTACTTTGAGGGCAACTGTGATTTAATCCCCTGGAGAGAAAGTACAAAACTCATGCCCCAGAATCATCGAGCTCAAAGGCTGATGAAGCTGGGGTTTATACACCAGCACCCGAGAGTCATTGGCAGAGCGCTGCTCCCAGGGACCCAGCGGCCTGCTGTCGTTTGGGGAACAAAAGTCCCCAGGTGCAGAGATGCAGACCCTGGCAATTGGACGCATCTGGAGCCCATGAATGTCCATGGGTTGTGAGTGAAGATATGACAGCAGTTGCTCCAGGGGTCTCTGCACCGCAACACCCTGCTTAGTCCCTGGGTCCCTGAGCTGTGGTGGGCTCCTGAGCACATCCTCCTAACCCTCATGGGCCTCTCTAGTGTCAGGGGGAGACCCCATGGCCCCAAAGGGTTCATCTAGCCATGCGGTACCCAGTGAGTAGAAGAGACAGCTCTCAGATGAAACTACTTTATTTATTTATTTTAATATATTTTATACAGAGAGGAAGGGAGAGGGATAGAGAGCCAGAAACATCGATGAGAGAGAAACATTAATCAGCTTCCTCCTGCACGCCCCCCACTGGGGATGTGCCCACAACCAAGGTACATGCCCTTGACCAGAATCAAACCCGGGACCCTTGAGCCTGCAGGCTGACGCTCTATCCACTGAGCAAAACCGGTTCTGGCAAGGATGAAACTACTTTAAATGGAGAGAATGGAATCCACTTGCTGGGGGGGGGGGGGGGGCTGTAAGAATTAAATGAGAACAGTGTCTGATGCAATAAATGTTTAGCCATGATGGTGTTGAGGACAGTGTATTGGGCAGGGCAGGATGAAGGGAATTAACAACAGGAAGAGGAGGGAGAGAAGGTGGGAGGAGGAATTAAAGAATGGAGAGATGAAAAGCTCTTGTCACAGTGTGCCATTCACACGGGCTGTTGTTGTCTTTCCTCTCCTCAAGGTTTGGGGTGATATGCTTCCTTATCAACTAGAACAGCCTGAAATAGCTTTCTGCAGCACCTCCTGCTCCCACTCCTGCTCCAGGTTACATCCCCGATGGTAACACTGATGAAACGATGAGACAAACAACCTGGGACTGGAATCCTGGGCTTCAGAGCAGCTAGGACGGACTTTCCCACTGCTTCTTTGGTGGAGCCTGGCGCCCAGAATTTCACATTTGCTTACGTCAGCGATTCTCAACCCATGTGCTGTGAGAATTTTTAAACATGCAGTGCCTACTTAGTCAAGGGCACTGGCCTCTTTTCCCTTAGGTTGTCAAATTAAAAAATGACAACAGCCCATACAACTATAGCCATCCAGTGTGAATGAATAAAAACTATACCTTTTTTTTTTGGTCAGGTGGGCAAAAAATATATTAATTATCACTGGCTTATGTTTAGGGTGTCCTGGAAGCAAGTGTGTGTGTTTAAATTGCAAGATATATGTGAATTTAGATATTCTGGAAAATAATTGTTCTTGGTCAGGATGAATGGCAGTCACCTTTTCGTATTTTCACTGCAAGCTGAAGGAGAAAAGCAATGGCTTAAATCACAGAGCAGGTGTTTCAGATTGGATCTAAGGGGAAATTTCTTTTCGGATGGATTTGATAAACCCTGGGATGGATTGTCAAGGGAAATTTTCAAGCGCTTTTCTCTGGGAGCTTTAAAAATAGATGGATGCTCATCTGCCTGAGAGTTGAAGTGCAGTCCTCTCTGGGGCTGGCAAGATGGATTGGCTTCGGTGGGGGCAGCGGAGAAAGGAGATTTCCTTCTACCGAGGTCTTCTGACCAAGTATTTCGTTCACTTTTCAGAGCATTTCGGTATTACTGACTTTATCTGATCTTAAAAGTCACAAATGTTTAATATTTAAAATTCAGAGGATACAGAAAAAAATATAAAACGTAGAACTCAAGCACAATTTTATAATCCAGAGGTAACAAAAAATGATTATATATATCAGACTTCATACACATTACACAGAGCCTCCAAAAAATTATATCCTGCCTGCATGCTCTTGTCATCTAGCTTTCATACTTAGTGGACTCCTTTCCATGTTGATAAATTTTGCTTTATATCATTTTTGGGAGCCAAAGATTAGTCCATGGTATGCATGTAGCATGAATTATTTAACCAATTTTCTACTGTGGAGGTTTAGGTTGTTGTCCCTGAAATCCTTGTACAAATGTCCTTGTGGCATTGTCCAATTATTTCTTAAGAATAAATTCCTAGAAATACAGTGGCTGTGTTAAGGGCATGTCTGTTTAAATTTTTTTTACCTATTGCTGGATTCCCCTCCAGAAAGGTCATATCTATTTACATGAGCATCAGTGATGGCTGAGAGAGTCGAGTGTCCTTTTTCTAAGTACCGTCGGCTACTGTCCATGTTCACTGGTCAGTCTCCATATTTTAGTATGCACTTCTTTGAGCCCTATAAGGATTGAGGTTTTCAGGCACTTATTGTTACTTGCCTTTTGTTACTTGTGTTTCTTTATCCATTTTTCTATTGGGGGCCTAGATAGAGATAGATAGACAGATAGATAAGAGATACATATGGGTGGATTATCTCTATATCTATATTATTGCCAAGCTGTCTTTTAACTCTACTGATTATGCATATGTTTTTTTAAAATATATTTCTATTAATTTCAGATAGGAAAGGAGAGGGAAAGAGAAATAGAAACATCAATGATGAGAGAGAATCATTGTTTGGCTGCCTCCTGCACGCTTCCCACTGGGGAGCGAGCCCACAATCCGGGTATGTGCCCCTACTGGGAATCAAACCGTGACTTCCTGGTTCATAGGTCAATGCCCAACCACTGAACTATGCTGGCCAGGCTGATTATGCATATGTTGTACAGAAATTTGCTACATAGGAGATTATTCTTTGGGCTACATTAGTTATAACTAGAATACAATGACCTTCTAGAATCCTGGCCAAAACTGTGTCACCTGCTTCTGGGCCAGATGGAGTCTCAAGTCACCAATAAGTACAAAGCAGAGTTGGGGTAGGTGGGTAGGGATGTATAGACATGGCCAGTGCACATTTTATGGAATCAGGTTAGGGTTGTCTGGGCTTGACAACAGAACATGACTAAGCTTTCAACACATGAGCGCATGGCAGTGGGTTGAGCAAGAGATAAGGGACCAAGTGAAGGCAGGGAAGATAGTCCTTCGGGGCCAGTCCCTCTGATCCCCTCCATCTAAAAGTAGCAGCACTGATGGGATGAGCCAATCAATGCAATCAAGATACCCAAATCAGTAGTGCAGGGAGGCCCTTTCAATAGGATATCAGGCTAGTTGCTTGAAAAGGGTAAAATTTAATCAAACAGGTGGCATGTCTACACAATGCTAGAGAATCGGATTGATCTGCTTTTCCTAAATTGACACATTTAAATTCATATTGTGTGTTTTTTTTGTACAGTGTAGAGACAGCCAGCACATTGCCTCTTCAACTTGAACCCAGGTGCCACTGATTTGGGGAAGTTGTTTCAACATAGATTCCTGGGTTCCCACCCAAGATGTGCTGGTCCCCAGGTTTTTCTTAGGCAGAGTTTCTCACTTTGCTGCACATCAGAATTACCTGGGGAACTCATAAATAGCCCAGGCTGCACCCCACACCAATTAATAAGAATCTAGATGGAACTGTGGGGAGTGAGAACCCAGGCGTCAATATATTTTAAAGCTGGCCAGGGGGTCCCAAGTGCAGCCAAAGTGAGAATCCTTGAGTTAAGGTGCATGGAAGGAGGCAAGAATCAGAGATCTCCTAAAGCTTCCCGTGGGATGATAATGTGCAGGAATGACAGAGCATGCCTTCTGGGAGGTGTGACTGATACCAAGGGCACATGAGCATTCTTTCTGAGTGTCTGGAGCTGTTTGCTGCAGTCGTGACTCATGGTGAATCTTTTCCCAGGAAAAACAGTTTTAGAGAAGCTACGGGTCCCGTGTCTGCTTATGTTTCTAACCCAGCAATCAGAAAGCTCCTACTGCCCAAATCCTCAGGTCCTGACATTTTTCTTGGTTCTATGTCATCGTCTCCTGAGCCCAGAGCATTCCCAGGTGCATCCTGCCTCCCCCTCTTCCCTCCCTGTGCCCTCAGCGCCTTCCTCAGGCCTTCTCTCAAGCCACAGGCGTTTCTCTCACTGGTTGTGTGTGGAAGCCTGCCATTCTAACCAAACAATCTGTATTTATGGAGACGAGGGGGATCATGAGCTACTTTCCCCAGGAAACGCTTGTGTTTTAGTAGGAACCTTTTGGAGAGAATTCCTTGAACCAGATAAGGCACACACTTCCTTCTTATCCAAACTCAGCTTGCCTTGTCTGCAACCTCTTGCCCCTCTCCTCCCCAACCCCACCTATATGTAATTGTTAGGTTGAACCAGAAGAACTTGTGGGGCGGAACCATAAAAACTATTTTATTTCTGTTTCCCACCGCCCCTTTAAACTTGTTCAGTGGGGTTGTTTCCTTGATGAATACTCAGGGCAATACCACAACTTTTCTGATAACTTTTCTCAGATAACAAGAACCTTCCGGTCACTTTAAGTCACAATTTGGACATGAATTTATTCTATTTCCCCAATGGTCCAGGAAGAGCAAAGGTTGGTGGCTTCTTTTCTTCTGTGTCTTGTATCTCTACTCCTGCTTATGCTAGCTGGACCTCTAGACCACATTTTCTGGACCTTCAAGGTTGAAGCAGGAGGAAGGTTGGGGGGATAGGTAGGTAAGTTGCTCATATCCATTTCTGAGCACTCCAGACAACTTGTAAATACTTGACCATACTTGACGGGTATTGTCATAGAAATGGTGGCACAGTGTCTGGGCCCAACTCTTGGTGCTTTCCTAGGTTCTCCTGTGACCCCCTCACCCCACTGGGCCCTTTAAATACAGTTGGATCTCCACATCTATGAGTTTCACAATTGCAGGTCAAAATGTTTTGTTTTGTTTTAATTTTAAGGAGTTTCAAAAAAACAAAACTTGACTTGGTCACACACCGAGCACTACAGTGAATGTGGTGTGCAGACATACCCTACTGTAGCCTATCTGCTAATAAAGGCTATATGCAAAAACTATGCCATTTTCTATAAGGAACTTGAACACCCATGGATTCTGGTATCTGGGGTAGTTCCTGGAACCCTCCCCCATGGATACTAAAGGATGACTGTATAGGCCTTCTCAATGCATTGGACCAGGTAAGACAGAGATAGGATAGTCACACATGGGTTTTGTATTGCTTTAGCCAGAAGTGACATATGTCATTTCCACTCATCCTTCATTGGCTAGACCTGGTCGCATGACCCCACCTAGCCGCACAGCTTTGGGAAATCCAGGGGAGCAAACGAAACACTTGTCAGCACTAATTTCTTTGCCATCCTTCTTAAGGTTTCTGTCATTCCTGGTTCAAGAAGCAATCTCAGAGAGATTAATAAAAGTGCCTAAAGAGACACAACATTTGGAGTTGCGCCTCACCCTCAAGTGTTCTCACTTGAATTTTTGTGCTCTTTCTACCCCACCAGTGACTAACTGCAAGTGCTTGGAGGAGTATTCTCCAAAGCAATTAGCATTTCTTTATCCTCAAGGGCATCTAGCAAATGAAAAACATCACCACCAAACATAAGTTGACACTAGAAATTTCTGGGTTGTAAATATAGATAATTGTGCTATTTTTTATGGGGTGTGCTCATTAAACCACCAGGTGAAGTCTCTGATGGCATCCTGGGAATATAAAGGATCATGCCGGGCGCCTAAAAATAAAGAACTGATTCACTGAGGTTGGTAATAGACCTATTGCTTCAAAAACAGTAGCCATCCAGAAGCACAGCTTCAGTGTGTGTGAAGGCTGCACCTACACTGCTGACGGCAGCTTTCGCAGTTTCTGGAACTCTGCCACCCAGATTGCTCTGGGTATGGAGTTGACAGGTTGGAGGAAAGTTTTTCTCTCCCTCTCCCTGTGATCTGCCGAGGCCGTGGCTGTTTATTAACTCACAGCAAGAGCAGGAGTAAGGAATACACTAAACTGAACAGCACAACTGTAACCTGAAACTTGGCAAGTGATGAAATTTCTTACCTCATCTAATTGCTTGGGGTCCACTGTTTCGATCATTACATCTTAAAACACTGGACCTTTTCCAAGTGGCGGCCATGTTAATGGGAAAGAGGAGCGTGCCCTGGGGTGGACGGCCCCCACTTATGTTTGCTTCGACAAGGAGCTGCTTTGTCCCTGGTCCTCAGCACCTCTGGGAAGTGCTCGCTTACCCAATGCCATGCTTGAGGTGTAGCGGCACAATATTGACAAGCCCATCCCAAGCCTTCTTCTCTGACCTGGCACCGGCTCCAGTCCCCCAAGGAAACCATGCTTTTCCTAGAAAGGAGTCCAAAGCAAGAGTGCTAGGGTGCATGGCGGACAAAAAGATAAAAATCAAACAATGATAAAATAGCCACCATTAATGAGCTTCACCACATGCCGGGCACTCCTGTAAGCACTCAATATATTAATTTATTGCATCCTCCCAGCAATGCTCTAAAGTAGATATTAACATTATTTTTATTTTACAGGTAAGGGAGCTTGAGACACAGAGAGGTTAAGAAACTTGCCCACAGTAACACAACTAGAAAGTGGCAGAAGCAAGTAACCAAGGCAGGCAGAATGGTGTCAGAGTTCAGGCTCTTGACCAATAAGGAGAATAAAACAGTTTTGAAGGGGGGAAATGATTGACAAGAGGTCACCATCTAGTCCCTTTGCTGTGTTTCTCCCATTAGCTTCCATAAGGCCCTTCCCAGCAAGACGAGACCCAGACTCTGGCTGTGGTTCCACAGGGATCTGAGCCCCAAACTAGGGGTTCATTGAAACTAGGGAACTTCAAAAGGCAGCCATTGGAACCCCTTTCCTGCGCTACTAAACCAGTCTGGGCCCCCAGAAATAGTACTTTACATTAACTTCCTTGACTGTTTGTAATGGCCAGGCAGTTTTGGAGTCCCTGCCATAGCAGAATCAAGCTGTCCCCAAGCACAGGGCTAGACTGAGCAGGCCTGGGTGAAGGGGGCAGGCCAAGACAATTCACCCTTTATGTGCACGGGAAGTCTATTTTAAAACAAGCATGTAGGCTGGATTGGAAGGGAAAGAAGTGGTCATTGTTTAGAAGGGGTATTGTTCAGTCAGCCAGGGTCTGGTCACCAGTCTGCCCAGGTGATCCAGAGGGTCTTAGTGATGTGTCTGAGGTCCTTTGAAAAACACCTTTTACTAGTATTGTTTCTGTTTGTTTTTACACAATATGCACCACTGTAGAAATGCACCTTAGTGAAAAGAAAATTAAAAGCACTTGCCTTCCCACTGCCCAGAGTTATGCTGCTAACACTGGGGGGTACAGAATCACTTCCTTCCAGATAGAGACACTTCTTGTCCGTTTTGGAGACAAACTGGTGGCATCATCATTTTGCCATCTGCCCACCTGTGGCCTCACTGAATGAGGCACCATTAGGGACCTCGTTCCTTCATCAGCGTGAGGTTGGGGCCTCCCTCCGAAGACCGGAGCTGGGTCAGCAGGTCTGCAGGATCCAGGGAGCCTGTGCGGTGAGCGGGTGTGCTCTGGTGGAGCTGTACCACTAGTTGCCACAGCTGCTGCCATGTTAGCAGCACCACAACCACGAGCATCAGCTCAGAATCACGGTGCCCCACGGGGAGGGACCCCAGGGACCACCAGGTGGTCATTTTATAAACAAGGAAACCAAAGCTTAGGGAGTAAATGTCAAGCTCAGCTGTCTACCTTCCCTGGCTGTGAGCTCTGATATCCCTGACACATGACTATGGGGTCTGGCCAGGGAATCTGGTGATTCCTAAGGGACATAATTAATGAATGGGCTACAAAAACAACAGATGGGCAAAGCTCACGGAAGCTTGACTTTATAAATCCTTTATGGCTATGGTGCACCTATTTCTATAATTTAACTGTGACTTAGTAGGGGGAAATGCATGCAACCTACATGAGTTGCAGTCCTATATTTTGTGTGCATGTGTGACAAAACCCTCATACCCCTTCTTCCCTTTCTTACTCTCTCTTCCTTGCAATATGATTGGTTAGGTTTGGTCTAGAGCTTGTAAATTTGGAGTGATTAATAATGGCCACTTTAATGAATCTACTTTAAAAATATTTGTGCTGTACTATAGGGATTGGAAAACATTTTGTTAAGGTCATATAAAAAATATTTTAAGTTTTGTGAGCTATAGGGTCTCTTGCAACTATTCATCTCTGCAGTTGTACAAAAGCAGCCACATATAATATGTAAATTAATGAGCATGATTATGTTTCAATAAAACTTTATTGGCAAAAAAAGGTGGCCAACCTGCTTGACTCCTACTCCTTGAGTAATTATAGCCTCTCTTGAAAGTCTTAATTGTTTGATGTTGTTGTCAGAAGAAAAATCATAGTATTTTTGAGTGAGTGTGAGGTCATATCTATCCCTCAAAAATAGTTCTTTCTTCTGAATACTCTACTTTTTCTGCTTTTTAATGACTGCCAGAAAAACATTCTTGCCCAACATATCAGTGATTCCATGTGAATATCTTCACAGTGTGGACTTATTTAAGCTGGGATTATTTCAGCAGTCTCTCCAAGATGTTAAAGCCAATGAAAATGGTATATCAACCACCAATGCTAAAATTTTAGTCATTATTTAAGCAGAAAATGCTCTCAAAGTAGCCAATTATTTTTAGGAATGTATTACAGTTTCCTGTATCAATTAGTTGCAAAAACAAACCACTCTAACTTAATGCCTTAATATAACAGTTATTTATTTAGCTCAGGAGTCTGTGGATCACCGGGATGGTTCTTTTTGTCTAGACCAGTCTCAAAAGATACAGACTGGGCTTTTTCCCTGTCTGCATCAGCTGTGTGTCAGGAGTTGACTGACCTAGCATGGCCTTACTCACAGGTCTGGTGGTGGATGGCTGTCAGCTCAGGCTGTGGATGGGGAAGGGGTACTGGATCTCATGGCTGTCATTCTCCAGCAAGCCAGCCTAGGATTGTTTGCACTGCACTCCCAGGAGGCCAAGATTGTAGATGGAAGCACGAAAGGCCTCCCGAGGCCTAGGCTCAAAACTAGCACTTGGTCACTTCCATTGCTAAGCAAGTCATAAGATGAGCCCATTTTCAAGAAACGGGGAAATAGATTTCACCTCCTAATGACTGAAGCATAAAATAATGCATCAAGGGTGGAGATCCAAAGAGGCGAGGGCAATGGGCCATGACTGCAGTCTATCTAGCACAGTTTCTAAGACAATAGGCAGCGTAATTGTCTGAAAAATAGGACAGGAAACCCTATTGACATCACTCACCTGGTTGAGAGGAAAGCAAAACTAGCAAGATTGACATAGATTTCGACAGCCTGTTCTTATTGTTGAATGAATCCAAGCCACAGCTCAGGCTCTCTCTCTGCCCACCTCACAGGCCTATCCAGATCCGACGTGTTTCCCAGGGTGCCCAAGGGCGCTCTCCCCAAAGAACATTCACACTGTCGAAAGGGAAATTAGGATGTTATTCTTTGACTGACAAAAATTCTTGTAAATTTTTAACAGAAGTTTTATTATAGAGTTCCTTGAAAAGGTGAGTTCTGTACTTACCATGTAACTTACTTTGTACAAATTTGCCAAATTTCCTGGGCACCCCGATCATGTGAAATGACATAACCACATTTCTCTCAAGACTCCTTGCCTATTAAGATGACACTCCTAGTTTTGTTTTTCACCATGTTTGTACTTAATGAAAAGGCCAAATCTGTAATAATAGTGCCTTTCTTTTTAGGGGTCAATCCACATTGGGTCTGGGTAGAAAAGCATTGGGCAAAGATTCGGCAGGTGTGAGTTATGGCCTCAGTTCAGTGAGATGGCAGAGGTATTAGAAAGAACAGCAGGCGTGGAGTCAGGAGATCAGGGTTTGGATCTCACCTGCAAATATTTTGTTTTTTAATATCACATCATTGAACTCTTCTTGCCTTTAGTTCATGAGGGTGGGTACCCCTAGTGTTCATCACTATGTGGTTCTATTTGTTGACTCTGTGACTTCTCTGGGCCTGCTTTCTTTCTTTTTTTTTTTTTTAAATATATTTTATTGATTTTTTACAGAGAGGAAGGGAGAGAGATAGTTAGAAACATCGATGAGCGAGAAACATCGATCAGCCGCCTCCTGCACATCTCCTACTGGGGATGTGCCCGCAACCCAGGTACATGCCCTTGACCAGAATCGAACCTAGGACCTTTCAGTCCGCAGGCCGACGCTCTATCCACTGAGCCAAACCGGTTTCGGCTGGGCCTGCTTTCTTATCTGTAAAGTGGGGCTAATGGCACATACCTTGCCAATTTTACTGGATGGTAAGGATCAACGAAAAAATCAGAAGTAAGTTTACTGTCAAGGTCCTGACAATTAAACTTCAGAGCACCTTACTTCATGGCTTTCTTCTAAGTTGATATTTTTTTTGTACCTAATTTTGTATTCGCGATTGTGAATCTATTGGAGTTTCTTAAGAAAAAAGAAAAGAATAAGTAGGTCCTTAATATCAGAGAAGAATAACTATGTAATACATTTATATTTACTTATTACTCAACAAGAAAATATAAATAATAAAGGAAAGCACAAAGCGGGTGCTGACGGGTGCCAACACCTGAATATACCTCCAGAGATAATGTTAAAGAAGTGTTTTATGAGGGCTCTGCAGCTTAAAAGTGGAGGTGCAATCCTTTAAGGCTTTCACATCTAATTAAATGCAAATAGTGCTGGAATCGGCAGCACACAGACTTATCTGTCAGTTATAGGGTGTGTAACTTGGAGCTTTTACTAAGAGCAGGTTTTCACAAATAGGGAAAGCATAAAGTGTGAGACCCTAAAATGAGTGGGGGAGAACCCAGAAGGGCAAATAGGGTGATACCTAAGGTAGCACTCTGACAATAGCCAATCAGAAAGGAAAGGATACCAGGATGGCAGCCATAGTCCCCGAGTAGGACTCTGGACACCTTTAGGGGTTGGGTCCTAGGTGGGGTCCAGAGGCACTAGGGGTAGGGTTGGAAACTCACACACCAAAATGCCAACAAAGCATTTATCTTTGGGTGGCATGAATATTTTTATTTTCTTTTTTTGTGCACACTTTTATTTTCAGCCTATTATAAATTGGACGTGAATTCTCTGTATCTGAATTGTTTTAACATTTGAAAAGATTCTACATTCCAAAGCAAGGAGTACAGAGAAAATTCAGCTAGACTGAATTGCTTGGGGCTTAATGTTTCAGATGAAGGCCCTTTCTACTGGGTGGCTTCATATTTCCACACCTATTGACAGAAGCATTTTCCTCCTGGAAGCTGGTTTAGGCTTAATAGGAGTTTTTAAAGTTATGTAAAATTGAGTCCAATTTTCTTATGGATGCTATTAAGAAACCATTAGGATAGAAACCTTTACCAGGGCTTATTCAATTTAATTCAGTTCAATTCAATTCTATAACCATTATTTATCAAGTGGGAGATGTCAAGATGAGTCAGGCTTGATCCCTGCCCTCAAGATGCTCAAAGCCAAGTGACTGAGACAGATGCAAAGACAAGAGCCATCATGCTGTCTGTGATAGGTGCTCTAGCCCTGTTAACTCTTGCCCTCAAAGACACAGGGAATTTTGGATAGCACTTTCGATGTAAGGCAATTTCTCCCTACAGCTATTCATTAAACATCACCACCAGCATAAATGCAGGCCAAATCACAGCTCTCATTCTACACTGTGGATTTTGAAACCTTGGTCCCATTCTCTGGCTGTCATGGAGACCTCAACCCTAATTATGCTGGAATATTCTGGAACACTCTGCTTCTTCAAACCCACCAGCCTTTCCTGATTGACTTCCATCAAGTTTCAGTGCCACAAGTACCACTCTTCCCTCCTAATAAAAAGGGGAGTGAAATTCAAAATGCCCATATGTGATTTGCCCCATTTTCTCCTAATTGCCCGAAACATCTGCCACACAGCTCTCTTTTGCCCATATTTCTAATAAGTCCCCATGAAATAGAGGCATAGAGGCTGGAGGGAGAGGAGGAGAAAATGAATTCCCCTTGGGAAGGGGTATCTGAGAAAAAGCTTCCTGGAGGAGGTGCCATTTAACTGGGGCCCAGAAAAGTGGGTCTGTTTCAGAAGGGGAGAGCGATGCTTCCTGGTAGTGGGCTCTCCATAAGGAAGGGGCTGGAGGTGAGCAATTGGAAGTGGAAGATGGTGGGTGTGGAGTCTGCTCTCGGGTAGGCTACTGCTTATGGAGGAGTGTGGCTCAGGGGAGAGAATGAAAGGTGGAGGGATGGTTTGCAGGTATTCTGCAAAGGGTCTCGGATGCCACTCTAGGGAGTTGAAAACGTATTCTTAGTGCAAAGGAGTTAACCCTAAACCACGGTTGAGGGGGGAGCGTCCATGGAATTGTGTGCTGAAAGCGAGCACAGAATGACTTTCCGAGAGCCTCTCCACTCCGCCTTTACTGTTAGGTCCTCTCCATAAACCAGCTCGCCGAGCAGGAGGCCTGGGAGGCAGCGCTCCTGTAACAGAACTTCATAATCAGCCCGCAGGGGCCTGCAAAAGTCCCCACTCTTGGAGCAGAGAGCTATTTCCTTCTCTTCTGCTGGACGAAGACTATTTATTGAGCACAGGCCAGATTCTCAGGAGCCCTGGGAAGCCCTAAGGCATCAGACGTCACGGAAAATCACGCCAGGTCCCATTTACACACATGACCCCGGGAGCCTCCGCCGAGTAAAGGGAACATGCTGTGGGGAGCAGATTTCCTATTATTTGGTTGTGAAAAAGACCAGTTATTCACTCTCGCCAGCCTCTCACAGGACGAAGGATGTAAGATTCAGCTAGTAAGGAGGCAAACAGGTCCCGGGAAGACACACATCAGAGAAATAATCCCTCCAGAGTCGTTCGGAAAATTGCCTTTGCTGATCCCTCGTGAAAAAAAAACAATGTGCATTTGATGAATTCAGCCGAATAAAATCCTGGAAAATTATCTGAGTTAAAAAAATTTCAAAGCAGAGCTTAAAAGCATTAGTGGGCTTCTGCGAATTCGGAAAATGAACAGACGTGCACACACTCGTGTCTTAATGGTGTATCTCTCTGTCAGATAGTGTCTCTAACCTAGAATAGTATCATGCATTGTTCATTCCCTACAGGGAGAGGGAAGTGGGGGCTTGGGGGGAAGTGTGAATTTTAAAACAGACTCTAGGAATGAAAAAAATCATATGGCCTTTTTTACTGGGAGGAACCTGAGTCCCTAGTGTTTTGCAAAAGTTGAAGCATTGAGTCTTGTGTGTGGGACTTAGCCTTGGATTTTTATGGCTGTGTCTTATATGTAGAACAAAGACATCTAAGATGCATTTGAGGAGCCCAACCAGTGTGGCTCAGTGCTTAAGTGTTGACCTATGAACCAGGAAGTCACGGTTCAATTCCCAGTCAGGGCACATGCCCGGGTTGCGGGCTCCATCCCCAGTGGAAGGCATGCAGGAGGCAACCAATCAATGATTCTCTCTCATCATTGATGTTTCTATCTCTCCCTCCCTCTCCCTTCTTCTCTGAAATCAATAGAAATATATTTAAAAATAAAAATAAAATAAAATGCATTTGGGGGCATGTGTCCAGGGAAACAATCGTAATTCTTACTTGTCGCCTGTTCCTGCTGTGTGTTCTCTGTTCTTGGAACAGGCCGTGAGAGGGAGGAAGAGAGTGTATAATTATCTGTTCACTCCCTTGGTCCCCTGAACTTCCCTTTGCAACACCTGGCCAGGGGGTGATACCAATCTCGTGTCAAGGCCAGGGCTTCATGGAATCCAGAGAGGCAGAGACCTGGGCATCCAGCTCCAGGACGGGCCCCCGGTGGCCAGGCTCACAGAGCCAGCCGCTGAAGGTCTGGGACACAGGGAGGCAGAGAGGGCCTCTAAAATGGGTCTGGTTCAGGGAGGAGCCACAGATGGCTACACTAGTTATTAGGGCGAGAGACCTGTACTTCTGGCCGGATGACTTAACAACCCAGGCAGGACAGAGAGCTGCTTACCATGTGACTCTTAGTCGATTAGATTTGCAGTACATCATCCCCTTGGAGCAATTCTGCAGGGACTATAATCTAAGAGTGTGAAGCTAGGACATGGTTTTTAAGGTCGTGTTCAATATCCTCTCTTGTTATAATGGTACACCATCAACTTGTCTGTATTCAGAGTTTTACCACAGGCTTGTCCAGCCCAGGGAAGGGCCTAACCAGAATAGGTTTAGAACGTTGTTCCAGGATGTGCCTCACCACTGGGTTTTAATTGAACATTTACTAAGCACCAGGCCCTGAAAGGAAACACGTGCCTGCTCTCCGGGCCCTCACTTTGCAGAGGAGGAGGCCCTTGCTGGCCTGACTGACTCATGCAAAGAGGGCCCCAGGATTTACTCAGGAGCCCCAACACCTGCTCCTCGATGATCCCTCCTGTCCTCAAGTCCTTGCTCAGATGTCACCTTCTCAAAGAGAACTGCCCCAGGCACCCTATTTTTAAACTGCTGTCCCTGATCCCCTGTCTCTACTTCCTTTATTTCCATACCTGCATCTTCTAACATGCCACACAACTTACTTAGTCTTACGACTATTATTTATGAACAGTTTATTCCCCAAGAACATAAACCTCACAAGGCAGACATTTTGCCTGTTTGGATCACTGTTTTGTTCACTGATGTATCCCAAATGCCTACTTGTAGCAGACAAATAGAATAACCTTAGTGCAGTCTCAGCGCCCTGGGCCCCAGGCGACCCTCAGTGAGGGTTGGGATGGGTCCCACTTGAGAAGGCCTCTGGCCTGCAGCTGAGCAGGCTCCGTGTTCTGCAGCTCCCACCACTGCTTTTCTCTCCGCGTTTTGTGATTGAACATGGATTGCTTGTTAGAACCTAATACAGGTTCTGGGGCTACATCTTCTAAAGCTCTGTTCCTAGGCTGGAAATAGAGATTGTTTTGCTCTCATTTCTGCCTTATCTCTGATCACAGTGCTGGGATTTCATAGGCACTCAATTAATTTTTATTGAAATGAAACTTTGTTGGCAATGACATTGAGTCCCTCCTTTTTCAAACATAGGAAGAACCCTATTGCACACTGTTTGTGCCACCCAGGATTTGGCTCTATCTCTCTGTGTATCTCCAGATACACAGCCACGTGGAGTGAAAGGCAGGTTTGGTGAGGGAGTGGAGGATTCTTGTTCCCTTGTACCAGTCTTTATCACAGCTTCTCCCTCTTCTGTTGCAAAAATTCCTCCCTAATGAGTTGCCCAAATCCTTGTGGATGTCTGCTCTCTGTGCTGTCCTCGCCTGTCACATCTGAGTCAGCCTAGAATTAATCACACTCCTCCTTGTTGATTGGGTCCCACATCTCCACAGTTAGAGATATTGTTTACATCTCCCAGCTCCTTTCTAGGTTACCCAAGATAAGCCAGGGGAGGAAGTGAAAATAGGGTGTAAGGCCAAGGACACCCAAAGGAACTCTAATGGGTCCTCAGCTTTTTCTGGACCCAAAGTCATGTCTCTGATTGGCACTCGATGGTGGGTTCCATTTCCAAGAGTTGGCAGCCTGCTGCAAGGTGAAGAGCTGCAGCAGAAATTCTTCACAGTTGCTTCAGTTCTGAAAGGCTGACTACAGACACTTCCAGCCACCTTTCTCCTCTTGCGGGGGCTTCTAGGGAGAGTGCTGAACGTTGGTGGTGGTGCCCAGGCGAGAGCTATTGTGTCAGAAAGAAGCCCTTCTCTCCACGCTCGATCCATTCTCTACAGCACAGACCAGGCCTTAGAGGGGATACCTGGTGTAAGGTAGCTCTTGTTCACTGTTATAACCAAGGGAGGGAGGCCAAGATTCTTGAAAATGAGCACCAGTCCCTCATGCCACTCCTTCTCTGGGAAAGTGTCTTTCTGATCAGAACCAGATCTAAAGGGGTGGAGTCAGAGTGGGTGGGCAGGAAAGGGATCCAGGGCCTCTCCGAGGGGAGAAGGTTCCCCTGGTGCCAGGATTCCTTTCCTCGGGAACTCTGACTGCTGTGGCAGTCCATGCCCAGTGCCATGTGGAGAGTGGACAGCTATGGGGACCCAGATCCTGTATCAGCTCCTAACAAGTAATCAGTGTCCTTTGAGAGAGTGAGAAGAAAGCTATGGGGTTAAGGAAACAGGGGACCTGGTCCAAATGGTGTGTTCTCTGCCTTTTTCTCAAGTTTTCTACCTTGCTAGGACATTCCCCATACCTTTGCCTTACAGTTGGTCCCCACCCCCACCCTGCCCAGTCCCTACACACCTATTCTCTAACAAATTACGGTAGGAAGTGGTCCTAAACTCCAGGTGGGGTCTCAGTAGAAACATGCCAAGTCATCACCTTCAGGTTCTGAATGAGCAAAGGATGAGAGACGTCAGCTCCCACCACTCCTTCGGAAGCTGCCTTCCACTGCTGCTTCTCGAGTGCAGGTGGGGCAGGGTTCACCCACAGGCAGCCTGAGACTAAAGGTCCTTGGGAAGCTCTACATAGTCACTGGTTTCCTCAGCTAAGGCCCCATCCTCCGGATGGAACGGGAGAACTGATAGGTGGGTAGCCGGGGTGATTCAGCCAGGGCCTCAGTTTAGTTTAGCATGCCCATTGTAAAAGCCAGTGTTCTCTTTCTGAGAACAAAGGATAAGAAATGAGAAGAAAATATAAATAAGGAAATAAATCCAGGATGTTTCTATTGACATTTGGCTTTCCATTGTATCTGGAACTGGGATATTCAACCCTACATTGTGCTGGATATTGGCATGTGAGTTGGCTGGTTCATTTGGTTGAAATTAAAATTTTAAAATTGATTTTAGAGAGGAAGAGAGAGAGAGAGAGAGAGAGAGAGGAGATACATCAATCCGTGTCTCCTGCCAGTGCCCGGGATGATGCTCCAACCAACAGATCCACACTGGCCAGGGCTGAAATTAATTTTTAAAATGTTGGGTATTGTAGTGCTAATAGAGACTCCCACCCATGGATATAATTGTAAGTTACAAGTGCCTTCTGGGTCTTGGAAGTCAATAAAAGCAGTGCAAACCTAGGCATTGCTGTCTATTAATATTGTTGCCTATGTATGTATCATAATCATTTCTAAATATTTGTTGTGACTCCTGTGAACAGTATAAGAAGCCCACAATAGATAGAAATCACAGTTACATAAATACCTCTCTTTCTTGTGCTTCCCTGAACTGATTTTAATTCTTAGCCCAGAGGCACGTTAATGTCATTTGCCATTTGTTTCCTACAGTGAATAATGTTTCTAAAGAATTGGCTTCTCTGTGAGTCATGTTTGGCAATATCATGTGTTTGGAAATGTATGTTCACCACTTCAGGTCGTGTATATTCCTTCATGGCAAATATAAATATATAAAAGCCAGTTGAAAATGCAGAAACCAACCAACCAGTGTTTACAGTATCTTTTCTGTAATGGCCAGCTTACACGCGGAGTTTCCTGAATGGCCTGAGAAGAATTCGGGAGGATAAGTCATGTTTCATTTACTTCTCCTTTGATGGATGCTCCATGACACTATGATCCCTTGGACTGTCATCTGGGAGAAGAAACATTGAAAGATGAATGAAATGCCAGTTAATTCCATTATGTCATTTATTGACATCGTGGCTAGGCTCAATCTATCCTCAGGGAACTCTCTACAGGAGAGCACATCTGATGGGAAATATAGATCTTTATGGTCCTGATAAGGCAACAAAGATAATCACAAGTCCTGAGCTTGGCAGTGGAGAATGTCAATCTGAAGAGTCCTCAGAATTGGACAGATTCTTGTTTTTTCTCTGTCCGCTGTGCTCTGTGACTTTGGGAAAGTTTTCAAAGCCTGGGTTAATGCTCTGTAATTGGAGCATTATCCCCATGAGAATTACACTAGATGGAAGATCTGAGTTTAGATTTGGTTCCACCAGATAACAGTTCGTAGCTCTCTTAGCCTTTAGTCTGTCTGGTCATGAAATGGTGATAACCACAGTCACCTCCAGAAAATACTTTGAAAACTTTGAAGTGACAGTCAAATGTAAGCCATCATTATCACCATTCTAGCATGTCCCATCATGTCCCCTGTCTTCCCTACTTTAAATAGTGGAGCAGTGTCTTCAACAAGAGCTAGTAATTTCCTGACGTTCCTGGACTAAGGGGGCCTATTTGCTGGTGTGCATCAAAGCCCAGTTAAACATGATCAGGAGTTTGTAGCAAAGAAAGTAGAGGTTTATTAGTTAAGGAAATAGTGCCAAACCCAGAGACACAAGTAAGTTTGTGCTCCAAAACCTGGCTCCCCAAAGGCCCACATGGAGACCAATTATACATGTGAAAAGATATGAATCATGGTGATTAAGGGAGTTGGGGTTGCAGGCTCTGATGATTGGCTGGGGCCAGGGTAGGCAATAATTGATCATTGTTTCAGGACCTGATGTTGACCACAGAGTTGTTTGTCTGGTTTCATGAGGATGTGGTCTTTAGGGTCATTCTGCTTTTGTGGGCCTGGGGCTGAAACACAACTGAGGTCAAAATGTTATCTTCAGTTTGACCAAAACTGTTTCTGTGCTCAACAGACCTGAGGCTTTGTTCTTAAGACAGTTTGATGCTGACCAGAATCTCATGTCCTAAGGGCTTAATGATTAAGGAAGGGAGTGGGCAGACAGGAAGGAGAAAGGGTCATGATGAAGAAATGGAGTTTCTGCAGGTTACATTGACTTCATGCTTCCCCTCACATTGCCCGATTGATCTTCTGACAGCCCACTTCAACCCCTTCTTTCAGAGATAAAAAGCCAAGGTGGCAACCAATCTTGCTGAGAAGAGTTGAGGGGTTTTTGAATTGCAAGAAAATAGGGTTTTTACCTGTTTAACAACCCCCTTAAGGTGAAACCCAGCAGAGGTAATTAAAGTAAAATTAGCAATAATATCCTTCACTGATCTTCCAGAACTATATGGAATTTTGCATGATTTAAAAAACAACAACACCACATTTTATCCAAAGATTGCATTCATTAGTTAAGTGATGTAAATTAAAATATTATGCTCCACAATTGTTGCTTAAACTAACCATGCATTCCAGCCCAAGTGTTGGCACACTTATGAAATCAAAGCTTCCTCACTTCGCCATGGTGGATTTGATAAGTGATAAGGAGTTTCACTGGTCTCTGCCCTGAAATGCATAGGAGTTGCTGTAGGAGGTAGCTGGTGTGAGTCAGCGGCCTTGTTTTGCAAGGGCTGGACAACCAGACAGAAGCACAGGTTGGGTATTGCAGGAAGGTCACCTGTATCTTGGTTATCACAGATCTTTAGGTGATTGAAATTATATCAAGGACTTGAAGTTCAAGTCATACTAAGACTAGACAGAGACACAGATTTAGAGCTGGAAGTCACTTTAGAGACAATTTAAACTTCTGCTACTCAAGAGTGTGATCCGAGGACTGACAGCCTCAGCATCACATGAGAGCTGGCTAGAATGCAGAAGCTCAGACCCCACCCCAACCTACAGAATCAGAGTCTGCATGAAACAAAGTCCTCCGGGGGACAGGAGGGCACATTAAACTTTTAGATGCACTGGCCTAACCCATCCTTCTTGTTTCATAGGTTAGCAAACTGAATTCCAGGAAGTTCTCAGTCACCTGTTCAGGAGCTGAAAGCAGGTAACTGGCAGAGCAGGAGTCATCCCAGCTCCTAATCTGGTTCTCACATCTGTGAATTTGAGTAGCAATGGGCCTGGTCCCCAAATCAAAGATGGGTTCTCACAATGAAATATGCAATAGTGATATCAAACAATGCTGATTTAAGAAGTCCGTTCTCGCCTTGGCCCGCATGGTTCAGTTGGTTGGGTGTCATCCTCTGCACCAAAAGGTTGCTGGTTCATCTCCTAATCAGGACACATGCCCAAGTTGCAAGTTTGATCCCCGGTGTGCAGGAGGCAGCCCATCAGTGTTTCTCTCTCTCACATCTATATTTCTCTCTCTCTCTCTCTCTAAAAAGTCTTTTAAAAAAAGAAGTCAGCTCTCATGATTGGTTAAATTAGAATTTCTACACTATTTGTATAAATGGTTTGTTCTCACCAAAGTACTACAACTCTCCTGGTGGCAGTTTATTCTGAGTACTAAAAAGCCTTGAAAATGGAAGCTGTTAATGTAACAGCAAAGAGGAATGTAGTTTTGCATCCACTACATAAGGAATGCAGTGTAGTGTTGAGGTGGGGGTCTACCTCAGGGCCTTTGTCTTGCTGCTCCCTCTGCCTGGGATGCTGCACCTCTGAATCTTCACAGGGCAGACTCCATCTCATCATCCAAGCCTAATCCTTGGAGAAGCTTTCCGTGGCCACTCAATCTAGAGTCCAATTTTCTCCTCATTCCATTCCCTTCAGTCACTCTCTATCCCATTGTCTTATTTTATTTTATTTTATTTTATTTGTGGCAACTATTAAATGAAATTATTTAGTTTAACTCTTTTCTGTCAGTCTTCCTTCCCCAAGTATGTACATTTGATGAGAGCAAGGACCTGCCCTGGCTTATCCACAGCTACATCCATGTTGACCAACAACAGTGTTTGGCACATAGTAGGTGCTCAATAATTGTTTGCTAAATGAATGAATCAGTAATTTAGAACAAAGTTTGCCAGGTTTATGTCGAGGATAATCATCAATAAGAACTAACATTTAGTGACTTTAGCCATGTGCTGGGCACTGTGTTATGGGCTTTACATACATTCTCTCATTTAATTTTGTATTATTAAGGTTTCGAAAAGCAGGCTCTAGTGTTGACTGCATGGAAGTTTTCGCATTAAATGCCTCTTCCTAAAATTGGGGAAACTAACTGAAACCTGGACTTGAGTAGCAATGATCCTGGTTCCCAAATCAAAGATGGGTTCTCACAATGAAATATGCAGGACATTTCCCTAAATTTAAGAAAGCTCTGAGTGGCTTCTGCATAGTGGTCCAAACTGGCCAGGGTCTCAAAGATCCAGGCTGAACTGGTTGGACCGGGGAGTTTGCTTTACCCCATACTATACATTGGCCCCCTTGCTGGTATTCCTTTGAGCACATGAATTGGTACAGCCAAACTTAGAGGGGTAGCTTGGAAGGAAATGTCCTGATTACACTTTTCAAAGTGATGATGGAAAGATGAACTCTTCATTGCCCCTTGCATGACCCACACAGCCATTTGTAACAGAAAAGAACGTGTGCAGAGAGGAACATATGCCCACCACAGGCCAATCCTTGATCTCATTTTACACCAAAGAAGCAAAGCAAATAGGCCAATTTTGGCCTCAATCATCAAGTACATCTCCTGGTGACTACAGAGGGAGGAAGGGCAATAGACTTGCCCTCACGATGGCAACTCAGCACTTCTGCTCGCTTTCTTTTCCAATTTAAAACTTCCCAAAGTGCTCAGTCCCCATTCCACTCTCACCGCGGTCCCCAGAAGCTCCACGCGTCCCTTCCAGCAGCGGCAACCACTGGCTCGGGTGCGCTAGGCCCACCGAGTGATCAGGCAGTCGGCGGGAAGGCACCTCTGATGAGAGCAGGAGGATGGGGGAGAAACAATTTCAGTAAATGGGTTTCATTCCAGGGAAGAGCTTTTTAAAGAACTGTTTAACATTTAAAGTTCTATTATTTCTTCTGGCAGCATCCTGAGTCCATGTCTCTTTTTTGGCTACTTTTCTAGTACTTTATGTATCTGGAAGCAAATTTTGCAACCATTTTCAGTAACACTGGGAACATTTTTTCAGTGTAATTATAGGAGGTTTTTAAATGCTATCTAAATGTTATTTTGTATACTCATCAAGTAAGAGGGATAACTTAAAATGACTATATAAAATGACCTGTAATATCATTTATGTTTATATATCACAGACATAGAAAATGCCTTAAGCATTGATCATTGCAGAGTTAGTTGTAGACATTTTAAAAATCTAATAACAGTTACCCTTAAATTCCAAATCAGTTACCCAATGCAAAAAAAGGGGGGGGGGTATAAAAAAAATGAGTCCCTTCCTTCACATGGTCAGTGCAGGGTCTGGCATCTTTATTTTAATAAACGTTTTATTAGGGAAAATTTCAAATATATACAAAAGTAGAGAGAGGGGATACGCATCATCCAGCTTCAACAATTATCCACCTATTGACCCTGTACATTGCTGGTGAGAGGCGGGGCTGATGGCGTGGCCTTGTGATGGCTGGAAAGGCAAAACAGCTGTCTATCAAGGCACTGGGTGGGGGTGGGGGCATTATAACTGGTCTGTTGGGATATGCTAATGAATCAACAGATAAGAATCTCTGCTCTATAGAAGTTTACCTTCTAGCAACTTTTAAAGTAATTTCCCATTCAGATATTAATGGCATTAAATATGTTGGTTTCTAAGGGAAGTTGAATCCATTACAATATTCTGATGGGGAGCTGGTTTCTAACCATAACCTTTTCATCACCATATTTGCTGGGTAAGGACTATTAAAAGGAAATATTTTTATAAACTCAGTATGGCTTCTGAATTCTCCCAACAGCTAGGACAGCTGGGATAGCTGGGTGCCTGGTAGAAGTTGCTGGCAAGTACCCTCCACAGTTAAGGTAAGATCAGAGTTCAGAGGTATTTCCTTCGTAGCTGTCAATATTAGGGAAGCCTTTCCCTCCCAGCTCACTCCAGCATCATACTAGCCATTCGTTACTTGTGAATTTCAGACACACATTTAGTTTTCCTGCACAGACATTGGAAATGATAGAAAACAACGGTTCTGGGTGGAAATAGGGCAGAATGAGGGGCGATAGAGGAGCAGGACAGAACATCCCAGTGGCTTATATCCTAAGGGTTGTCAACAGGCACAAACAAATGTTTCATTGTCTCCCAGGTTCTCTCCCAATCTAGGCCAATGCTTTTGAGACATACGTAGCCTTGACATTTTTAATAGACCCTTCGTCATTCAAAATCTGAGAGTGTTCAGTAATGGGGAAGGAGTGTGGTTTATTATTTCCATATTAAAAAGCAAATGTGAAAAATATTGGGTTTATGCATATATTTATAGTTTTAACTTCATGAGTCATAAATTAGAACTTTTGTTTTGTTAATGGAAATTGTCTATTTGAGGTAATTGTAGATTCTCAGTATCTGTTAACTTGAAAATCTAGCATATTTTGTGCATAGTGTTTTCACATAAGAAAATGCTACCTGGCACTTCCCTGGGGCTCACCATCTGAGCTCCAAACATTTTTCTGTTCATTAGGCTCAGCTGACATGAGAAGTTGTTTGTTTGTTTGTTTGTTTGTTTTAGAATGACAGTTGACATTTTGTGACTTTAGAATGTGGGTGGGAAGACGACAAATAGTGGAACATGCATGATTAAGCTCTAATGGAGAAGTTTATTAAACTCTGGAATGCGTGTTAGGGGTGCAGGCAGGAAAGAGGACGATTTCTTAGCAGGGCAACTTCTGAGCAGAAAGGCCGAGTGCTGAGGGGCTTGGTTCTGCACTGGCATTGAAGCAATCTCTAGTTCCAGTTTTTTAAAAAAGATACCTAATTAGAATTAACAAAATAGTCTTCTGTGTGAAGGTATTTATTATTATAACTAAAAATATTGTAAAATGAAATTTGTTCTGTTTCATGCTTTTCTCATTGATGCATGTCAGACTTTTCCTGTCATGAAATTTCTTGCTTTAATCCTGATGGGTACTTCAACTTAGTTAGTGTACAGTCTCATAGCTCTCCCCAGACTAAACTTCAGAGAGGTTTTCTTAATCTTTGTTCATTGCAAATTGGAAAGACTGCTTATCTGTCTGTGATGCTGAGATATGTGTGGATAGCAATTGATTCATAACAAGATAGAAAGAGAGTTGGCTTGAGTTATCTTATTCTGATAAGTTTGAGTGTATGTATGTGCTTTTGGTGGGGAATTGTTCAGATAAAAAAAGCAGCCATGAGCTGAACTATAGTTTAGGAAATTGAGTTGCAGGAGGTATTGATTGGGTACAAAAGCAATGAATTGTGGACGAGCAAGAGCCCTTCTTTAATGAGCAGAATTGCCATTGGCATTGGTCTGGACCCCACAGGGGTGACTTGGGAGCTGGCTGACTCCACGCTGGAGCATGTGCTACAGTCCCTGGCTGCCATCATCCATGGAGCCACAATCCTCTGGGCCAGTAAAAAGGACCATTCCACCCTGCAGCAAATCAGCTCCTCTTTCATTCCCCACTGCCCCTTCCCAATAGACTGCCCTAAATGTAAATTAGGAGTGCCCTAACATTTAGGGGGTGCGGAGCAAATAGTAGTAACTTTAATGGTACATTACATATGCCACAAAAGCTTTCTGAATCTCTATTAGGAGCCTGATAACATCATGATAATTCAACCCTTACTGTAAATGTACACACAAATTCTTGGTTTCAGTCTCCCCTTTATCTCCTACGCTCATACTAAAAAGGTGTCAACTGTCAAAAGACAGTTTTTTCTAAAAATATAAAAAGCAACATGAAAAGTACAACTTCTCATGATAGGTGAGATTCAAAGCTTTGGCTAGGAAACTATTTGCAGTATTTTGTGGGAACAATGATTGGTCAAAGTTGAGTCCTCTTTCCTTGAGTCTAACACTGTCATTGACTGAACACCATTTATTTACCTGGCAAATGACAGAGACTTCCTGCTTACCCACCCTCCGGCTCCTGAGAGGTCTGGGAGCCCAGCAGCTGTCGGGGAACTACCACCATTCTGGCTCTTTCTCGACTCGTTAGGGATAGGCCTACCTGAGTTTATATCTTCTGAGAAACCCGAAACCTTGGCTGCCTTCATTCAAACCCAATACAGACAATGCATGATTGGAAATGGTCAGCTACAGATGAGCTTGTAGGGATATATTGGGGGTAGTTAGTAGAGAATATGCTGAAAGCTTATTAGAAATATTGCCTCATAACTAAGTTTGACACCAGGGTTTATAAAGAATTCAGGGACCCTACTGATTTATGTAAACCCTATTGTGTTTTACGTTGGCAATCCTTTTAAAGAATCGTATCTTCTCTGGGGAGCTACTGTGTCACAAGTGTTATAAAGAACCTATACACCAGTCCCCACCTTTTGAGAGAAGAATCTACTATCCTTTTCCTCTAAAAGCTTTGAGGTATAATTAGAAACAATGAATTAGACATACACAAGAATCATAGATGAACCTTAAAGGCATGGTGTTGAATGAAAATGGTTTCCAGTGAAAAAGAATGAAGTGAGATTTAGCACAGTATCACTTATGTACATCAAAAACACAAACACATGACCAACGACACTACAGTCTGTAAGGGTACGTGCATGGCCACACTGCAGAGTGACATGGGATAAATAACCCATCCCAGGCAAATGCAAATGCAAATGCAAATGCAAATGCGAGGTCCTTTCTTGCACCAGGGATGTCGTGCTATGGACCATTCACCTCTGTGCACCTGATGGTTGGAGAAAAAAGAACAAAAGTTTGCAATCCCTGTTGCAGGAGTGAGGAAGGTTCAAGAAGAGAGGTCCCTGGGCCCAGGGAGGGGACAGGGTACAGAGAGGCCATGCTTCCCCTCCATCCTGCCTTCCACCAGGTACTCCAGAGAAGTCTGGGGAAGGGGCCATAGGCTGGGTCAGCAACCTTTCTCTTTCAAGGACCAGGTGGAAAGTATTCCAGACTTCACAGTCCAGATGGTCTTTGTCACAACTGCTCAGCTTTGTTGCTGTAGTCGAAAGCAGTCACAGACAATCCATTATGAATGTGCATGGCTGTGTTCCAGTTAAACTTTATTTAAAAAGCAAGGGCAGGTTGCACGTGGCCCAGGGACTGCGGTTTGCTGAGCCCTGGCATAGGGAGCTGGACCTCATCAGTGGCGTGGCCTCCCCGCTGACAGAGGGCTCATGGCAGAGCCTCGGAGATGGTTCTGTCATTCAGAAGTCTGACCTCTGAGGAGGAATGAATGTAAAGGCGCCAGGCTTATTTACATTCAGAGCGAAAGAGCGGGGTCCACTGGGGCCTTCATGACTGTGAAGCTCAGGCACTGAGCCTGTGCTGCTGGGATAAATAACCTGGGGCAGGGTTCACAGCACGTTCCATTTGCTCAAGTCCAGAGCATGCTTCATAAGCAAACGCAAACGCTCAAGAGCTTCTGGGAATTTGTAGTAAGTGGCATGAATTTACATTTTGCATCTCCCAGTAGAACTGTGTCGAGGGCTCCCTCTTTGCCTTCCTTCGTCAGACATCCAGCATAAGTCCTAGGGACCATCCCTCCAAGAGCCCCCACGCTGGACAGAAGGCTGTCTAGGCAGCAGCTAGCTGCATGCCTGTAGCTCGTATGAAGGAAACATAAGACGAAAGTATACAGCCATCAAAATGGTCATTGCTAGATGAATAGGCTGATCAAGCACTGTGCATCCAAGGGCAATGCTGTCAGTGCCGGGAGGCTCGGATTCCAGCAGGGGAAGGCAACCTAAACCCAGTGCTCCCGACTGCCTGTCACCTGGTTCTGGTCCATTCACTTTTAGTTGCTAATTGTTGTCCCTCAAGGCACCTGCCCTGTCTTGCCAGCATCTCAGACTCTCTCTCTCTCTCATTGCTGAGTGCCCGGCTGTTTCCCAGCAGAGGGATGACTTCCGTGGCAGGGAAGGGCAGCCTGTAGCCCATGCGGCTGACATCTTAATCCAGTCCTGTAACACTGCTTATCCACACCATCCATTCGCTCCCCGCTCCCCGTCAGGTTTCCCCGGGCGGCCCACCCCTGCCTTACAATTCCATACGTTCTTGCTACAGCACCTATGCGTTACTCTCCTGCAGAGAGGCTGTGAGGCGGAAAAGGACCCTTTTACTAGTAAAGCCTGTATAAGTTAATGTAAGTCATAAACTCACCCAGAATTGCCCAGGAGGCCACGGGTCAAGAGAGGTGAGGACAGTCATTAGCTAAGATGCTGGTCTGTGGGGACCCATTAGGATTTCACTCTAGGGTCTGTACGGTGGGGTGGGGTTCTCCAAGCAGATGGGGAGGAGGGGGAGGAATGAATCATTCAGGTCTCCATGGGCCTATTATGCCTGTGTCTCATCATAAACCCAGAATATTGGGATATTGAAGCCTGCTCATGGAGGAAGTGCATCGTGTTGATTTCTCTCTGCATCATGGGGAATCGCCCTCAGCATGGTTGACTGTGCCCGATATGAACGTCACTGCTAGATGAGATGTGGGTAAACTGAACACCTCGTCTAGATGGGGAAGCCGAGCTCAGGTAGGTAAGTGACATGCTCAGGACACAGCCAACAGCAGGGTCTGCCCCTGCTTCCAGCCTGTGTGCTGCTGGGAGAGAACTACAGGAGGGGCCTCCTGAGCCCGGCCGCTCTGTGGCTGTGCAGCTTCTCCAGGCAGAGCGACCCTCATCACCCCAGGCAGCACCTACTCAGCGCACTCACAGTGCCTCACGCATTAACTCCGCAGCCCTCCCCTGTCACCCTCTCCCTTTATGCAATCAGTCCCCATCCGTTCGGGGAATGGGAAAACAGGTTATTATTAGCTGAGGAATAATTATGAACACATATATAATTCATTTATGTAAATGTTAGAAGTACCAACAGCATTTTCCTGTCCTCAGTCTTGTCTGAAGTGTGATCATAGAGGGGCATTTTGAGGTCTACAACCTCATCTCTTAGAATAGTTTTGTTTGCTGGCTTGATTGTAGTTGTGGTATAAATCCTTAGAGCAATAGAGGTTGAATATTGTTTGCTGTTTTTTAAGAGAAATGCGTGTACCTGGTCTTCTAAAGACACACCATGGATCCCGTTGTCACTGGAGTGCTTGTCTACACTTGTCCTCCTGCCTTTATTGAACAGTGACACGTGCATGAAATGGCCAGGTGGTCGGGGTTGCAGAACTGCTTGGCATAATGCAAAACGAGCCACCCGACCTGTGCCTCAGACAGACCGTGGCTCCACGGCATTGCTCTCTAATGGAGGGAACTATCCAGACGAGCTCACACGCGGACAGAAGCCCGGTGCAGCGGGAGCAATGGCAGGAGCTGGCCTCACGGAGAGCTTTCTGTGGGCCAGGTGCTGTGCCAGGCAAATCCCGCACAGTGAGTGCTTGCTGTACATTGAAGTGCACTGTTCTCCCACTTAACAGACGAGGAAGCGGAGGGATGGAGAGGCAAAGCGCATGGCTAGCGAGAGAGTAGAGCCGAGAGTAAAACACAGGTCTCCCTGACGCTTTCAGTCCCCTGGACCTCCATGTACTCAGCCAAGTGACAATCCCAGCTGCTCCAGGGCCTGTGATTCTTGGTTGTAGCGGCTCTAGGAAACGAACGCATGCTTCTTCCTTTGGCCCTTTGCCTCCGTGGGCCATGCAGCTTCGGGAAATAGGAAGTGGGCGTCTGTCTGCCTGAAGTCCAGGAGAAACACGTGCTTTGGGGAAGGGCATGCTCGCCTGGAAGCGCTGTCCTCGGGCCTCACACCCAGGGGTTGCCGAGGAAGACCTGTGTGACAGGTGCACACACCAGCCAGGCTCTAAAGCGCAGCACCCATCGCTGTGTGGAGGCTTAGCCTGGGGTCTGAAACAGAGCTGGCGCCCAGTGACTGGGGGGAGTTGGGGTACAAGTCCCCCAGCTCTCTCGCCCTCTAATGGAATAACTCCGGTAACTTTCTTCTCCCTCCCAGAGTTCTGCAGTTGGACGAAGCTTCCCTAATCTCTCTTGGTAATGCGCCCCCCTCGGCTCCCTTCCTCCGGGGTGACCATCTCCACTCTCCTATTGCTGGCTCCGGAAGCCTCGTTTTAGGCTGTGATGCGGGGAATCCAGGACTAAGACAGCCTGCTTTCTGGACCCCTGTGTACGTGCAGGGAAAACCCATACTTAAAGCGCTGCTGTGGGTTCTAATGCAAGGAGCGGACACACTGGCATCGAGCTCTCTCTGGGGTGCGTCGTCCGTCCTCTGGGGGATTTGTGGAACCTCTCCCTACAGGAGGACGCTCTATAGTCAGCCTGTGTACGTGCCTTTGCATCAATCGTCCACTCTGCATTTTTTCTTCCATAAACAGGAAAGCAAGCCCAATCCTTTCAATGCATATAGGCTTTTATTAGCTTGTGTTCTTGCATTATATCTGTATGTTGGGTAGATATGTTTGCATCAGCATTGTATCATGTTAATAGGTTGGCTTGTGGCTGAGCCAAAAATTTCCTTATGGGGCTGCTATAATAACTGCCACAAAATTAGTTTGTCCTTAGAGGTGGGGGTGGGGTGATTCTGGAAAGGAGTCCCTGACGGAAGCAAGTGTCTTAGGGACAATGCAAGCTGCCCCTCCCCCGCTCCCACCCCCATGTGCAGTAAAGCATCGCCAAGGACCATGGGCCCTAACCTGTTCCCCTTTCCTTACAGGTGGATGGAGTGTGTGGCAGCGGCTTAGGTCTCTCAGTGACTGCTCAGAGTGAAGCTAAGGACTTTCCTCATTCCGTAGCTTTCAGCATCCTGGACTCCCTGAGCCTCTGCAAACCATGTATGTACCCCCGAGCCCCGTAGTTGGGGATGGGGAGGGCTTTGGGGTCGGGCTCCAGATGAGCACATTAGCCAAGCCTCACCTGACAGGCAGTCAGCCTCCACAGGTGTTTGCTGGTGGCACCACTTACCTTTGCCCCTTTCGGAGAAGTTTTGTTACAGAAGCTGTTTCTTTGTTGTGTCTTTCATGAATCTGGTATATGAGTGCATGCACCGAAGTATCGCAGGCTTAAGGGAATTTCCTGAATGTTCAAGGGTCCACCAGTGTTTAACCAGCGCAGGGCTGCGGCCAGAACCACCGTGTGAAGAGCTGTGGCTGACTCACTCCATGCACCTGAGCCAGCTTGCTTACCTGCTCAGTTAGTGGGGAAATAATAATGACAGTGCACGGCATTCTATTGTTTTCCATCTAATTACGGAGAACAGCCTCCTCTGTGAATTGATGAAAGTGTTATATGGGGGGAAGGTTTCAGATAGGCTCTGGGCAAATCTGCTCACACATGTAAATCCACCCATTACATTTAAACGGGCCTCCTTTGAAGTAGGTCATTTGGCAAAAGGACAAGGGCCTTAATCCTGTCTTTAGTTCAAACATGTTTTGCGAGATGATTTCTCCCAGCAGCCTCTTGGGGTATTAGTTTGGCCCTGATGCAAACAGGGTTAGCAGTGATCTGCGAAGCACAAAACCCCTTGTTTGGTTTCCCAGAATTTGTTTCCTAAAACGTTAAAAATTTATTTTTTGCTTTTATGTTTTAATAATGGCAAGTAACTTTATGAGACTGAAGATGTGATATTCCCTTGCTATCCTGACCATCTCCAGGGGCAGTGGGTATGCGTGTGCAGGTTGTATACTTTCAGATCCTGAAGGGCATTGCTCACGTAAATTACTACCTCAGAGACGGCCCCCAGCACTGAGTGTCACGGGAGCTGGCTGTTCCCACCTCCCTGATTGTCTTCCTTCACGTTGCCTGTCTGTCTACATCCTGCCCATCCTTCAATGTGCACCTTAGTTACCACATCTTCCTTCACTATGCCAACTCCCATCTGTCTCCGCCTCCTTTGAAGAAAGTTCTGGAAGCCTTTTAAGCTCTTACCCCCGACAGTTTCTTGTAGGAACTCCCCTGCCACAGAGAGCATGAGCCCTTCCTCATTCATCTTCCCGTCTCCACAGTGGAGCATGGCGGGTGTCACACAGCTTCTCCTTTTCCCAATGCTGCTGCTTTAACTCTCCAGTTAGTTCCTGACCCCCTCAAGGGAGTGGCCGCTGCCGTCTATATGTAGCTAGTATGGTGCTGTGCGCAGGATCGGCGTCCTACAGATACTGATTGTTTGATCTATGATTAAACCAGGAAGGAAAAAGAACTTCAATTGTTGGTATGTTTCTTAAGGTGAAATCAGCAGCGTCTCTACTTGGATTCCAGAAATATCTAATGGGAACCAAAGGTGTAATCTTAAAGCAGCAAGGCCCTTTCCAGGAAGTTGTCAAAACGGTCCAGAGAGAAGACAGAATTAATCATTTTTAAGCAACAATAATAAAGGAAATATCAAGCAAGGCAGCGTCAATGATTTAGAGCCCTGTGCAGCGATTCGAGGTTATTAATGTGCAAACCGAAAGGCAGAAATGCTAGAAAAGCAACACCTCTGCCCTCTTGTTAGAGGCTGAAACATTGTGAGGATTACCTGTTGTCATGGAGGAAAGTTATTCTAAACACATATCCGACAGTGACTGCGAGGAGTCAAGCGTTCTCTGGAAGATGCTCCAGAAAACACAGCCGCAAAACGCTGTCCTCCCATCTGTCTCCTCCTTCCCACGGAGGGTCTGTGCTGCCTCAGAAAGACAAATGTTGCTCTCTGCCCCCCCTCCCCCCCCAGAATTTTTCCCTCTCCTCTCTGATCCTGTGACAGTTACCATGTCTCCCAGCAGTTTTAGGATCTGAGCATAAACAGGGGTGTTAGATTGCCAGTGGTTTTGTCCTTCCTAGACTCCCTCTGATTCCTCCAGAATTTTCTTCGCCAATAGCTATTGGCCTACCTCACGTACACCAGTGCGGCCTGTCAACGTGGTTCATTTTCAGATTTGTACCTTGTGGTGGTGGAGGGCTGGGGGGAGATCCATTTGTACTGGTTAGATGTCCAGTAAGAGAAGGAGCAGTCCTTTACATTGTAGTGCAATTTATAATTTCATGATTAACACCTCCACATAAACGGGCAGCTTACTAGTACATCCGTCTTTGTGTTTGCTCTGTCTGTGCAGCTCGCATTAGGAAGTTAGGCTCTTGCCCAAATGGTCTTAAAAGTTTCTAGTATTAGATTACCTACCTGGAAGATCTGGTAAAGCCTGTGTCTCCCTTTATTTTATTTTATTTTATTTTATTTTATTTTATTTTATTTTACATTAAAAATTAATTATTTCAGAGAGAAAGGAAGGGAGAGGGAGGGAGAGAGAGAGAGAGAGACATCGATGAGCGAGAAACATTGATCTGCTGCCTCCTGCACACTCTCTACTGGGGATTAAGCCCCAAACCCAGGCATGTGCCCTGACCTAGAATTGAACCTCAACCTCCTGGATGACACTCAACCAGCTGAGCTACACTGGCCAGGCCAAACCTGTGTCTCTTTTATCAAAAGTGCACAGGCATGTTTCATATAATTGGTTCTTAGCCTTTCGAAAGCCTATGGACCCCAGATTGAAAAGGATAATAATCTCTAACACACCTGTATTCCCCACTGTGCTGGCACCACTGTAGATACACTGGTGAGATACACACATAATATCTCACTCTTTCCCCACAATAACCTACTGTGAGGCAGCTCCTGTGATTATCCTCATTTTACCGTTAAGGGAACTGAGGCCAAAGGTATCGGCTGTGTAACTTCTCAGGACGGGTAAAAGGCAGTGGGAGGATTTGAACCCAGCCAGTCTGGCCCCAGAGACCAACATACCATCCTGCTGCTCGTTTAGAATTCCTGGATTAGAAACCATAAGGAAAGATGGTAAGAAGTGAGCTATTACTAGTAAAATAAAATGCACGAAGGAGACAGATGTGATACTTTAAACAATAAAAATAAAATACACAATGCTTTTAAGTCTCTCCTAAGATTGCATGGACTCTTGACTTCATTTTATCTCTTCTACTGTCTGCACCATAAGTAGAGACCTAAAAATCACCTTGTCCATATACCTTGAGGAAACTAGTAAACTTTACAAACTGTAACATTAAGGCCTATTGATCCTCCGTGTCTCCCTTGTAAATAAACCTGAAATTCTGTTGTGACTGTTGTAACAGCATCAAGAGAATGTTTTAAACCTACACATCGGGAAAGTGAAACAATATCAGTTTTGGTCTGGGATGTTATGTGATGCTCACCATGTAGGGAATGACACTGAAAGTAATGGGGAATTCACTCCATATTCAGAAGAGGCATCGGTCCTCAGGAAGGTCACAGACAAAGAGGAGTCAAGGGTAAAAAATGTACAGATACCTTCCCCCCCGCCCCCCCCTCCCCCCGCCCCCAGCCTCGTTCCAAAGTCCCTGGGGATCTGAGTCAGCCTGGACCGTGCAGGTCCTGACATCACACCAGGAATAACAGAAACCCTATGACTACCACCGTTTCCCACTTCTAGATCAATGGGCATAAGAGAGAGAAGATTGAGTTAGCAGATCTGTCGATAGCAACTATGAATGATCACTCCCTAAGGGTCTCTTCCTTGAGTCCTCTTTCCCTTCCCAAGGTACTGGGTCAGAGGGAGCGAATCAGACGAGTGTCACATTTTCATTTCCTAAGAGAGCTCTTCCTTGCTGCTCTTGTCAGTATCACCTCTTTTAAGTAGGTTTATTTAGAAATGAAGATTGATATGCCTTAGTGTTTCTCTTTATGTGGGCTTGATATAAAGCTTCACAACAGGAAAACAAATCTTGGGGACTGCCCAGAACACATTCACGAAATGCGTGTGCTTGTAAAAATATGTGGGGGTTTCACGTTAATTTCCAATAAATATGTACTCTGTGTGAATGTATGTGCTTGTGGAGATAATTTTGATTAAATATTCCAGGTGGATTTTTTAGGTTAGACCAGTTTTGAACACAGAATAGATGATCTATTAATGGCACAGACACATATATTTTTACAGTTTGCCAGATGTTTTTATAAGCATTATTTACTCCAGCCTTTATAATCACCCGACAGAATGGGTTTTATTATCCCTGTTTTATAGACGGGGAAGCAGGCTCAAAGGGGTGAAGTGCATGGCTGAGGTCACAGAGCTAATAAATCAATAACCGTGGGCCCAGACCCACTGTTTGTTCTAACTACTCTACAGCTATATTTAGTTTATTAAGGATGATGAAGTTATATTTTGATGGTTGGCAGTAAAAAGGGTACTTCAGGAATAACCTGTATAACCTTTATAGGATTTGGCGTTTGCTTGGAGAGGCGACTATGTGGGGAAAGCTGGTGGGAACCGGATCCAGCCACAGCTGGATCGCCGTGTCAGCAGCTGCCTTGCAGCTCGCTGGGGAGGGCCTCACAGCAGCCCGGCCGCTTGGACAAGTTAAAGGGGCACCATTAGATTCTTCACATCAATCTTGTCTAATCTCAACAAGCTGGAAGTAGAAGTATTTACACAGAGCAGAACATGGGGGCTCAGAGAGGCCAAGTGATCAATCTAAGGCCACATAACTAGACGGTAGACAAAGCTGGACTGGAACTGAGGCCCATCTGCTTTCAGAGCATGAGCCTTTCCGTCTCACCTCTGGGTCCCCGGAGCAGCCACCTGGGGCATGGCCGACTGTGTGTCAAGATAAAGATGATATGAGTGCCATGAAAGTAGCTGGGAAGTGGGCAAGTAAGGAGGCTTGCTTGGCCTGTTCACTTCTTCCTCCTTTCTTCTCAGTAGAAATGTTTTCTGGCCACTCTCAGTAACAGCAGTTCTCAAGGTTTTTGGTCTTACGACCTTTTTACCTTCTTAAATTATTGAGGACCCCAGAGTGCTTTTGTTTATGTGGATTATATCTATGGAGACTAATTATATTAACATTTAAAACAGAAAAAAATTAAAATATGTATAAATTTAATAATAAATCAGTTACATGTTAATGTAAATGATATGTTTTATGAAATATAACTGTTTCCCAAAACAAAACAAACTTTAGTGAGAAAAGCGGCCCGCTTTACATTCTTGTTAATTCCTTTAATGTCTGGCTTTCTGGGAGCCGCTGGCTTCTCTTATCTGCCCCTACATTCTGTCTGCGGTAGCATCACATGTCCGTAGGCTCTGAAAAACACCAGTGCATACTCACAGGGGAATGAGACCAAAAAGTGCAGATTATATTTTAGCATTACTAAGAAAGTAGTTTTAACCTTTTTAAAAATATATTTTTATTGATTTCAGAGAGGAAGGGAGAGGGAGAGAGAGACAAATATCAATGATGAGAGAGAATCATTGATTGACTGCCTCCTACACGGCCCCAACTGGGGATCGCATGTGACCGGGAATCGAACCGTGACCTCCTGGCTCATAGGTTGACACTCAACCACTGAGCACACTGGCTGGGCAGTTTTAACCCTGTGGAATCCTTGAAAGGGTCTTAAGGATGCCCAGATGTCTCCACACTTTGGAAATTGCTGCCCTCTACCCACTTCAGTATGGACTAGGGCCGAAGAAATAACTGAATGTTGTGTTGGAGGAAACATTACAGGTCACTGAGTCCAATCATCCATTTGATGAAACAAAATCCCATGAAGTCTAGTCTAAGCTCCCATTTCGCAAGGACAAGGACTGCCCTATGTTCAGAGGACTTTAAATGGCTAGGAAAGCCTTTATTATGTTGAGGAGGAACGTTTTTCTCTATGGTTTCCCAATTTGGTCTTAACGCTGTATAGGACAAGTCCCATTCCTCTTTATATTTGAAAACAACTACCTTGCTGCCCCTTGAGGGCTCTCATCCTCTCCACGCTAAAGGCCTTCATGTTTAAGATCTTTGGAGACTTCCTGCTTCGAGTGTTCTCTAGCTCCAAATCTAACCTCTTCAGCATCATCAAAAAACCAATTTGAGTTCATGCAATGTTGCCAGAACCCTCTCTCTAAGGCAGATTTTCTTATGGCTTATTCTGTGCTTGGCTTGGGTCAATGTTTAACATTCACAAATAGAAGCAAGCATTTTCTTAAAGGTCTCGCTTCTGGTTGCATGATCTTCGACACCCTTCTCCAAGGCATCGTTTTATCCGTCCCTTCCCTCTCACCCCCACAGAAAGGCAGTGCTATAGGGGCTGTGCTTTAACATTTACAAACATCAGCTCACTTAATTAGCACTGAGACTGTGCACAGAGTGCACTGATGCAAATAGTATAAGAAAAACATAGAAGTTTCCATTAACCGGATTTTATGGATTACCATCTTAATGCTTCATGCCTGGTATTCTACAACCTGCTTTGCTGGCTGCCAGCTTTCAGCATCTCCCTGTTCTAAATCATTCTACATATTGATGCTAAACTCATCTTCCTTTCCTGCTGATCTGAACATGCCACCATCTGGAGTCCATTTATAGCCTCCTGTCATCCTTGGGATAATGTATTTTCCTGTGACCTTTGAGACTGTGCATCTGCTGAGACCTCTGTCCTGCTTTCCTCAACAAGGATGGCAGTGTTAGCTGCTCATTACAATTTTTTTCATTTATTTGTTCATTCATCCCGCATTCGCTCACGCATGCATTTATTAATTTAGCATCTACTATGTGCTAGGCTCTGCATTGCAGGGGAACACAAAGATAAATTTCTGCCTTCAAGGGATTTATAAACTCCCATACGTCTTACATGCAAACATTTAATTCAAATATAAGACAGACTGTGATAAGAGAGGAGGTAAAAGTAGATTGGTAGTTGTTGGTAAGCCCTAAGGTTTACCCAATGGGAAGAGCAGAATGAATAGAGTTTCATGAACAGAGCAGGGAGGATGGGACAGGATAGCCTGGCTTTTTTGCTGTCTGTCAAGTTAGTTATCTTATTAACTGCTCTCTTGTCTGTCTTCTTAGATATTTGAACACAAATATAGCTATATATATTTTTAGCAAAAGTGTCCTAAACTGGTAAACTTTCACACCTGACTTTTTTTTTTAAAGGAAATTTCCAGGAGAATAACCACAAATAGCATATGAAAAGGCATGAGCAGACAGATTTTATCTCAAGATTGTGAGTGTAATGAATAGAAGATAAATTTACAAGGAATGGCACCCATCCTTATCAGCCAGTGTCAGGCTGGAGCCACCAAGGCAAATAGTGTAAAGAAGATGTATCATCCCAAGGGGAATATTTGCATGACGCCTGCTACGTGATGTACTACAAAAATAACAGCGCAGTATCACACAGGGTTGTCATGAACAGTTTGATGGCAGATCATTCTATTTAGGATTCTTGAAAATGAAATGAGTAAGGCTTCACATTTTTTAGGTTTGAAACATGTTTCATTATTTTTCTATATTTCTCCCAATTGCATATTCATTCTACAAGAAAACATAAAAATAGCATTAGTGCCACATACACAGTTCTATCTGGCATTCGCATTCTCAGTAGAGGACTATGGACAGTACTGGGTTTCTATCTGCCGTCTGGTCTCTCACTGCTCAACCTTAGTCCTAGGGAAGGTCACATTCAATCCACGTTGATCATTGCATACTGACGTGTTGGCAGGTTTGAATAGGAAAATAAATTGCACTTAGGTTATCCAGTTTTGAGAGTTGGTAAAGCGATGCCAAACATCTTAAAAGGGGGAAAACGTAAAACCAGAGGATGTTGGGAAGGGATGGACTCCAAGGAGGATTCACCAAGGTGTTGGGAGGCTCATTAGCATGACAAGCATTTGTACATTTATTAGGAGACAAGCAGGTACTCAGGGAGTGGGGAAACACAGGGAAATCCCAGCCAAAAGGCGCTCTCTTTGATATTCAGGGTAATCACGTGAGATAACAAAAATTAAAGGAGGAAAATCCCTGAGAGTCGCCACTCCACAGACAGCTGGGAACAGACAGGCGTTTGCTGCATGTTCTCTGAGGGCCAACGTGGGAAGGGGTGGACTGTCTTTGCTCCTTCTCTACCCCGAGCACAAGGTCGGGCTCCACCCTGTGCTGTCCTATTTTGGGACACAGGCATATTTATATCTCTAGTCCTTTCTCTTGAGCTGCAGCTGCTCTTGCTGGTCAGATTTTCACTTGGGTGCCCTCTAGTTTGCTCACTTTAACTGCTGTGCAAAATTAACCTCCCTCTCCCCCAGAACAGCTTCCCCTACTTCCATGACTTCTCTAAACCTGGAACCAGTTTTTAAATAGAATTTTTAAAATAGGTAACACAGTCTCATGGCTTTTTAAAAAATGTTATACATGAAAAATTTCCTCTTTCCTTTCCCCATGTAGCCAATTCCAGCCACTTGCAAGAAATTTCAAGTTTCTTCACCCGCATACAAATAATGAATATAAGCTTCCTTCCTTTTTATTCACAAGGGATTATATTCTTCACGCCTTTCTGAACCATGTGTTCTACTGGTGTGTAACTAATACCTCTATACATAGTGCCTTAAAACAGTTCCATATTCTCCCTCATAGTTTGGTGAGTTGATAGGACCCTGCTAGTTGTCAGTTCTTGCACTGAGTTCTTGAACTGTGCGTGGTTGCAGTCAGACGCTGGTTGGCACAGGAGCTATATGAAGGCTCGGCTGGACCGGTGTCCCAGAGTGGCGCACAGATGGTCAGCAGTTGATGCTGGTTGTTGGACGGAAGCTCAGCTGCCAGAGCACCTTTGCATGAATTTGCCGTGTGTCTTGGGCTTCTCCCAGCAGGAAGCTGGGTTCCGGGTGGGAGCCTCCAAGGAGTGAGCATTCCAAGAGAGCAGGAAGTGGAAGCTACCAGGACAATAAGGACTACTTACAGAACTGGCACCGTTACCTCTGCTGTATTCCATTGGCCAAGGTAGCCACAGGGCCTGCCCAAGTTCAAGGGGATGGAGAAATAAGCCTTGTGTTTTCAGGGGGGTGAGTGGCAAGATCATATTGGAGAAGCTCTTGGGGATAGGCATACAGTGTTGGCCATCTTTGTAAAATAAAATCTGCAGCACCACCTGAAATCCTTCTCTACTCCTCCAAACACACATGCCAGAAGCCTAAGGAACTTCCTTTTGTAAAGTCTAACATCTAACCTCCCCTCTGTTGCCATTGACTCCCCTCATTCAGACCTTCATCTCTTTTTAGCTAGTTAATTGTCAGAGTTACCTTCCTGGTCCCTTCCAATATCCCTTCACTGCAAATAGGCAATAAAACTTGTATTTTCTTACACAGGTATTTCCATAAAATTTAGCTTTGATGATGTCCTAAGTAGAAATTGGCTCAAGTACTACAGTGGTTTTGTTTGATCTGTGTGATGTTGGCATATATAATATTTACTTTTTTTTTAACTTTCAACATTGCAAAATCCAGATTAGGCTCCTTTTGAAAAACTGGGTTCTCATATGTGGAAATTCAATTACTAAACTAATATGTTCTAGATACTGAACAAAAGAAAAAAATATCGGTCCCTGAGGAGAGGCAGACAATGGACAAATGAACAAGTAAAAGATATACAATGTTGTGTGGCCATAAGCTCTGTGGAGGGACAGGAAGGGGACAATAAAGGAGTGGGTGGGGGCCCTGGCTGGTTTGGCTCAGTGGATAGAGTCGTACTGCAGACTGAAGGGTCCTGGGTTTCGATTCCGGTCAAGGGCACATGCCCGGGTTTCAGACTCGATCCCAGTGGGGGATCCCAGGGGGGCATGCAGGAGGCAGCCAATCAATGATTCTCATCATTGATGTTTCTCTCTCTCTCCCCCTCTCCCTTTCTCTCTGAATTCAATAAAAATATATTTAAAAAAAGAGTGGGTGGGGAAGGCTACAATTTTAAGTCACATGTCATGGAAGGCACCACTGAAATGAGGCATTTCAGTTAAAAACTTGAGTAGAGAAAGGGAAATACGGATTTCCAGAATGTTCTTTTCCAATAGAGTAGCCTGTAGTCATATATAGCTATCTAAATTTATATGAATTCAAATTAAATTAAATGTTTAGTTTTTTTTAGGCACAATAGTCACCTTTCAAGTGGATAGTGGCTACAAAACAAACATGCCCGCTGTTGCAAAAAGTTCTATTGAACAGCATTGCAGAGAAAGACTATTCCAGGCAGAGGGTACAGCAAGTGTAAAGGTCCTGGGTGGGACATTGATTGACTTAAGCTAAATAGTGGCATGGCTCTTCTGTTTACTCACTCCAACTATCCTCTGTTGCCTGCTATATACTGTGGCTGAAGAGCAATTTTCACATATTACCATAATTCAAGCCCACTTTCCAAAGGCCTTTATTGATAGTGAGTTTTAGACCCTTGGTCAATGCCATAGAACAGTGATGGCGAATCTTTTGAGCTCGGCGTGTCAGCATTTTGAAAAACCCTAACTTAACTCTGGTGCCGTGCCACATATAGAAATATTTTTATATTTGCAACTATAGTAAAACAAAGATTTATATTTTTGATATTTATTTTATATATTTAAATGCCATTTAACAAGGAAAAATCAACCAAAAAAATGAGTTTGCGTGTCACCTCTGACACGCGTGTCATAGGTTCGCCATCACTGCCATAGAAGCTATAGGATGAATTCTGAGCCCCTGGTCTTGCGCTGAGAAGCTGTGTGAAAGACGGCAAAGACCAAGAATCGGGAGCAGGGGGCAGACACGTGTGCAATCTGGGAGCAGAGGAGGTCTGTGGTGTGATTTGAAAGGTATCATCAGGAAGGAAATGGCACAAGCACCCACTAATCAGAGTGAACACACCGAACGCAGCCTGGGTGGCCTGGACTGGACCAGGACTCCTGGGCCTTCAGTTGGTGTGACAGGTGGAAGTCTGGAGGATGGGGTGACATTCTGGGGCTAAGGCAATGACTGATTTCCAGCTGGAGCTGAAGTATTTCAACATTACGCCAACTGGTAAGTCTTTCATGGTTTGTACAAGTGGGATTTCAGCCTGGAATAAACAGATGTGATAGGTATTTGGAATCTAATGGACTACACAGTTTATTGCAGAGCTCTTTCCACACAGCCTGTGGTGACAGGATTGAAGGCCTTCCGCAGTGTCAGCAGCACCCGTTCTGATATTATCTCCTGCTCCCCATGATATCATGGGCCGCTCTCTCCCGCCAGTGTGACACAAGCCGTGCTTAGCTAGGTTTTGGCATTGTTCTCACGGTTTTCTGCTTTACTAGAAGGACCCTTCCTCCTTCCGCCTGGTTGACTCTTCCCCACTCAGCTTTCAGGCACAGTTTAGCGGGCCTTCATGGACTTTTCTCTGCCCATCCTAGGCCAGAAGCATTTCTCGCTCCTGTGGCTCGGAATCCCCATTATCCACACTCACTTGGCAATTACCAAGCATACAAGGCAACCCTTTGTTTTTCTTTATGTTTATTTTCTCCTGGGCCAAATCTAAGGTCTTTGCAGTCAAAGGTCACAGGTCATGCTTCCTTTCTCCTGACATGGCCACATTTCCATATGTATTTGCCATGCATCTCCCCGTGAGTGGTTAAGGGGACACAGTAAACCAGCTCAGGGCCCTGACTTCCTGTAATCCTTACTTGTCCACGTTATTTATTTATTTGTTTTTTTAATGTGAGTAAGCTTGTTCAATTCTTACAAGTCTTAGGCTCTAACTGGCCTTTGTTGAAGACGTGGGGCATGGAGACCCACGCCGCCTGGATTTGAAGGCCCTGCTGGAAGTTTCCTCTCTGGGCTCACTATCCTGGCGTGTGGAACGGTGTAAACAGTGATTCACACCGTGCTGGCCTTCAGTTTACCCAGCACATTCATCCCGGCACCAGGCTTTCAGGGATGTCAGGTTCCAACACGTTAGCTGGGATTCACCTTCAGGTCACTAGACGCGCACCTATTTTGCTAAACAGCTATAACAATGCAAGTTTTCTCCCCTCGTCTTTTCAGGCCGAGTGTGCCCAAGAGGGGACAGTGTAGTGGGGGCCATGCTGTCTCCATGGTGTTTGACTTGGGGCAGAACGCAGAGCCTATGTTGAAGTTCTTGGGTGCAAACCTTTTCTAGGGATAGCGATTGTGATTTGGGGCTGGGCTGTGCAAAAAGCACGGAGGGTTCGCGGGGAGGGCGTGTCTCAGACTTCCCGGCCACTCGATCGAAGTCCAAGTCCGCCCTGGCTGTTAGGGAAAGGCAGTGAATGGGGCTTTCAGCCTGAAGGGAACTGGAGTTGGGGGTGGGTAGCAAAGTGGGTTTGGTGGAGGATTCTGGGAACCCCGCGTCTATGGATGAGACGGCGTCCAGGGTGTCCTACCCTTTTCCTCTCAGGTTCCTGGAGTGGCTGAGGGGTCCAGATCCTCAGGCCAAGGTGAGCCACAGGAGAGGGCGGGGCGGCGCGGGGCGGGGCCGGCGCACCTGGGCGGGGAGGGGAGGGGAGGGGAGGCGCGCGGGGCTGAGCCAGGCAGGGGCCCCGCGCGCGCCAATGGGCCGCAGCTGGCAGCGCGCCCTGCGCCCGAGCCGCAGTCGCGCCCTCTCGCTGCCTGGAGAAGGCGCGCGGAGGCGGCGCGGGCGACAGGAGCTGCGGGCGCCGCGGCCGCCGCCAGGGCATGAGGATGGCCGTGGGCTCCGTCAAGATGCAGCCGCCGTGCGAGAGCCCGGCCCTGGCCCGGGCGGTGGCGGTGGCGGCGGCGGACAGCGCCCTGCGCCGCAGCCCCAGCGCCCGCGAGCCCGAGCGCGAGCAGCCGCCCGCCCCGCCGCGGCCGCGGCTGCGGGACCTGCCGGCGCTGCTGCGGAGCGGGCTCACGCTGCGGAGGAAGCGGAGCGTCGCCGGCGGCCGGGTGAGTGGCCGGCCGGGTCCGGCCCGAGTGGGCAAGGGCGGCGCGCACGTGGTGCCCGCGCCCACCTTCGGGAGGGCTCGGGGGGCGTCTGGAAGTTGGGGGGTGGCGGAAGGACCCACCTTGTGTGGGAGTAGGCAGAAGAGGTGCTGGGACGCGCCGGCGAGGTCGTAGGGGGTCCCGGTGAGCGGCGGTTCCCCTCTCCCCAGATGCACCTGACTGAACCCAAGCACACCTGGGTTCCCGTCGCCGCCCGACCCGGACCCGGACCCGGACCCGGACCCGCGCCGCCGGAAGAGGGCCGCTGCCTCTCCCCACGGGAGGCTGCAGGTGTGCGGTGCCTCGCAGCGGCCAGCCCCGTCCAGGCAGCAGCATCGGGGCCCACGTGCGGGGTCCCAGTTTGCAGGAGGCGGGGACGTGTGTGCTTGTTTGGGACGCCCCGCTGCAAGCTCTGGGCATCGGGACTGGTTCTGGCTGCCACCGGGACCGTGGGGGACCCTGGAGTGGGACGTTACCCGTTACGAAGGAGCTGCTAGCTCCCTGGCTCCGGAGTCTCCAGCTCTTAGCGCTCGGTGGCGACGCCCCCTTGCACAGGAGGGTGCACGCCCCCCAAATCTTAAATCGTAATACTTTCTGACGGTGTGTTCAGATATGATTTTGTGTGTGTGTGTGAGTGTCCCTCGTTGGGGTTTAAGAGCATCTGATGGCCCAAGCAGGTCAGACAGTCAGACATGTTTTGTGTGCGAGAAGCAATGGCCTGCGGACCTCCTGGCGTCTCCCACTGGCCACGCAGGAGGCTCAGCACCTGCTGGCCCTCAGGTCTCCCTGCTCACCAGGCTTCGGGGGCACCGTTGGTGGGTTCTACTCAGTCTTTAAAAAAATGTGTCATTATTAATCAGGCTTTACTGAGAAGCTGCAACAAGGTAGATGTGGGGGCTAGAACTTAACAAACGAAGTCTTGGCTGTCTGCCTTTGAAAGAAAGACATCCGTGGGGACTTTTAGCTCTTGCACAGGGCGCTGGTGGAAGCTTGAGAGCCAGGGAGAACCACTGGTTCTGCTGTGGCTTCCTGTGGGTCGAGGAGGGTCTGAATTCACGTAGGTCTCCAACCTCTCTAGGCTGTTCTTCCTTTCTTAGGCATTTCCTTTCCCACGGTGGGATGGCTGTACATGGTCTACCTCAGAAAGATGTTCTGGGGATTAGCTGGGCGTAGTAGGGTGTCTTTGGGTTCATGACCGGGGGCATTTTTTTAAATAATATATATTTATTGATTTTGGAGAGGAAGGGAGAGGGAGAGACATATAGAAACATCAGTGATAAGAGCAAATCACTGATCGGCTGCCTCTTGCACACCCCACACTGGGGATCTTGCCCACAACCCCCGGCATGTACCCTGACCGGGAATCGAACCAGGACCTCCTGGTTCATAGGTCAACGGTCAATCACTGAGCCGTGCTGGCCGGGCTGGGCAGGGGAGTTTGAGTATTGCCCACAAGTGACCTCCCGGTGTAGCATAGGGGATTGCCTGCAAAGAATACGAGGAACTGTGTCCCAAAGATGTGACAAGAACCAGAGCTGTAGACTTTGCAGGAATCCAGGGAAAAGTAGGTCAGATCACGCTCCTGTCTTCCTGACAGTTACTTCTTCGTGGCACAGCGCACGGAGGCACGCGGGCAGCCAGGCAGGCTGGGAAGGGAATGCCGAGGCTTTTGTGTAAACAGGTCTTAGTGTTCATCTGCACGGAGCCAGTGGTTCTCGCCGCCTGCGGTGATGCCGTGTGCCTTGCCAATATGCAAGTTTACACTTATCTTCTCAATTATTCTGAATATGGTTACTTCAAGTAATGTATACTTTATGAACCTTTCTTCAGTTCTGATACTGTAGTCTCTTTGAGACAGTCCAGACACATTTCATAGGTGCATGGCCAGTTTCTTATTGGGGGAAGATTGTCAAATTTTCCATGGTTGGAAACTCATACTTTTCACCGGTCTTGCCCTCCTTTGGCTTTGGAACTTGGAACCTTCCATAACGAAAGTGTAGGAATGTGCAAGAAAGAAGAATGGGTGAAATGTGTGCCGGTATTAGTCTGCTCAGGCTGCCATAACAAAGTGCCCTAGACTGGGTGGCTTAAGCAGCAGAAATGTATTTTCTCACAGTTCTGGATGCTGGGAAGTCCACGATCAAGGTGCCAGCTGATTTGGTTTCTGGTCAGAGCTCTCTTCATAGGCTTGTAGATAGCTGCCTCCTCCCTGCGTCCTCACATGGCCATTCCTCATGCACATGGAGAGAGAGAATCTCTCTCTTCCTTTCCTTATAAGCCCACTAATTCCATCACAGAGGCCCCACCCTCATGACCTAGTCTAACCCCCCCAACCCCCGACTCCATCTCCAAATACTATCACATTGGGTTTAGGTCTTCACGTTATGGACTTTGAGGAGACACACATTCAGCCCATAACAGAAGTGCTTTGAAGAACTATATGTACCAAACCAGTTGGTGACTTGTGAGCATCTGAGGTAATTTGATTAGCCCCTTGGTTAGGGCAGTGAGGCTAATGCGAACGACTCATGGCTATATCTTCTCTGGACCTTTTGTTTTGTATCTCATGGGCTGCACCTCCAGATTACAGCTGAGTGATTGTACGGACACGTTAACATGAAATCATTACCCCTGGTTTAAAAAAATAAAAATAAAAAGCAGCTCTGTGCATTACACAAATTGGTATGAAAGTTTGCAATTTCTGCATTGACCAAGATCTCGTTGAGGATCTGGTAGCTTTTGTCCACGCTGCCTTGGGCTCTCACAAATCTGATAGCAGCTGTCATCCTGTAAACTCTTCGGGGGTTGTGTTGCCCAACCAGAATGCCTTGTAGGCAATCTCTTCCTGGGAAAATCAGGCTGACATTTGGTTAATACTGCAGAACCCCAGGGTTCCTGGGTTCAGTAACTTCTAATCATACTGGATTCCAAATGCACACTGATTAAAACTCTTTGCACCTCTTTAGGCTAAGTGGGGAATTACTAAATTTTGACCTGTGGGAGGACCCTAGCTACTGCTTAAAAATTAGTGGTAAGATAAGGCACAGCTTGAATTCCCACCAAAACCCTTTATTCATTTGTTGAGATTATGAAAAATTAGTATAATAAGCATCCAGGCTTCACAGTTATTAACATTTGCCAGTCTTGTTTCATTTATTTCCTCTTTCTCCACTTTTTTTTGGTGGAGGCTTGTGTATTTTAAGGTAAAATCTAAAATATTATGTCATCTCACTCATAAATGTTTCAGTTTATATCACTGATAAGGACTTTTTCCCTTTAAAGAAACAACTTCTGTGCCTTTTTTTATACACAAAAATGTTAACAGTAATCCTTAATTATTCCCATATTCAGATTTCCTTTTACTTATGATTTGTTGGATTCAGGAACAAAATAAGGTCCTTAGGTGTTGAAATATTTTATTTGTCGTCCCCTATCCCCTGCCTGGTTTTTCATGCCATTGATTTGTTGGGGAGAGTAGATCATTTTCCCAGTAGAATGTCCCATTTTCTGGGCTGATTTCTTACCATGGTGTTGTTTCACTTGTTTCTCTATTCTCCATTTCTCCTGTAAGCTGGCAGTTACATGTAGAGGCTTGATTAGATCCAAGTTCAAAGGCAAGCATCCTTCGTAGGTGGTGCTGCGTAAAATCCATTGCATCACATCACAAGATGCATGATGTCTAGATGGTTCTTTTTGAGATGTTAAGATTGATTATCGGATTGAGGTAGAATCAGCTTACCTTTCAACCTTTCGCCTAATCATTTTAGCATCATAGATGATTGTAGCCTAGATCTAAATCTATGATTCCTCTTTTTAAAAATGTTTATCTTTTTTATTGATGTAGTTGACATATAACATTATATTAATTTCAGGTGTACAACATAACGGTTGAATATTTGTAGATATTGTGAAATGGTCACCACAATAAGTCTCGTTAACATCCATCACCACACATAGTTGCAGAATTTTTTTTCTTGTGATGAGAACTTTTAAGATTTACTGTCTTAGAAACTTTCAAATATGCAATACAGTATTATTAACAATAGTTGCCAGGCTGTACATCATATCCCCTGACATTTATCTTTATAACTAGAAGTTTGTACCTTTGACTTCCTTCACCCATTTTGCTCACCCCACATGCACCCTCCAAACCTCCACCTCTGGCAACCAGCAGTTTGTTCCCTGTATGTGAGGTTTTGTGTGTGTGTGTGTGTGTGTGTGTGTGTGTGCACGCACGTGTGTGTATGTGTTTTAGATTCCACATATAATGAGAGCATATGTCTTTTTCTGTCTGACTCATTTCACTTAGCCTAATACCCTCAAGTTCCATCTATGTTGTTGCAAATGGCAAGATTTCATTCTTTTTAAATGGCTAAATGATAGTCCATTGTATATATACCACATTTTCTTTATCTGTTCATCCATTTATGGACATTTAGGTTGTTTCCATGTCTTGGCTATTGTAAGTAATGCTGCAGTGGACATGGGGGTGCAAGTTAGTGTTTTTGTTTTTGAGAAAGATACCCAGAAGTGGAGTTGCTGGATCCTATGCCAGTTCTATTTTTAATTTTTTGAGGAACTTCCTTATTGTTTTCCATAGTTGCTGCACCAATTTACATTCCCATCAACAGTGCACAAGGGTTCCCTTTCCTCCACATCCCACATCCTCACCAGCACATGTTATTTCTTGTCCTTTTTGTATCACTCCTCCTGCATTTATTAATTGGAATTCTGTCTGTAAAAAAGTCACCCTCATGGACTATCTGAGTCTCTTGAAATTTAGATTCTGCAGGAAAGACAGGGAAAAGGCTTAATTTTTTTCCTTTAATCAATTTTCTGAATAATGATTTGTGCTCTAACAACCTCTGTTAGATAATCAATGTTTCTCTTTTTAATGTATCATTAAGAACTGTGGATCTTAATGTATTTGTTTCAGTCCATTGCAGTCAATATTCTTTCTGATGCTCAATTTGCCCTCGTCTCCTGTATACTGTTACGAAGGCCCCAGTAGTGTCTGATACTTTCTTGCTTTCTGGTACAAGATATTCGAAGCTTATCTTGTCCATTCCAGGCTTCGGACCTGAAGTCAGCCATTTTCCCAAGGAGAACTAATTCTTTTTACTGAAAACCATTTATCTCCCCTGATTTTTGCTCCTCTTAGTAGTTATATTCTTTTTACCTTGGTCTTAAGCCTTTCATCTTAAGTGTTTGTTTCTTTTAAATCCTCATCAGGCTGTGTCTAAGACCGTCATTTTCTCCCTCTAATAAAATAGCTGGTGACGACCATCCCCTCCGTCTGTATCTCCTGCCAGAACCCTGGCTCCAACTTTTTCTGAGCTTTGGCCTCCGTGATCTTTTCTGCGGTGCTCTGCCACCTTCTTCAGCTCCTGGAAATCTGTTCATTTCCAGCAGCCAGAGGGCTCACCGATGTGCCACCGTGTTCCCCAAAGCCCAGCCGTGATTCTCAGGCTTTGGACTGGCTTCTCTCCCCGATCTCTTCCCCGTCCACCCTTCCCTCGGGCAGGGCCCCTGACCTGGCTGGTGAGGCTGGAGAGACTGGCTGAACTGCTGCTGGCTCTGTGCTGACATCCTCTCATTTCCATCTGCGTCACTACCCGGAAAAGTCCCTCTCCACGAGGAACAAGGTAGCCCGTCGCCCTGTCCAGGGTGAAGCGCGTTACCTGGGACTTCATCCCTCCTCTGCCGGAAGTAAGGCTGTGCTGACTGAGAAACACTGGCTGCTCCAGTTGACCGGCAGGCCCCACTCATAGTCATGTTATACACAGATCTTCCAGGCAAAGCGTGTACTTTGTTCTTTGTATTTAAATTAAAAGCAATGACTGACACTTCATGACACTTAACTGCAGTGCCATGCGTGTTCTGATATAAACTTCTTCGAACCCTCACACCAAGTCTGTGAGTTGCATTCTGGATGTTGTTATTTGCATTCTACAGATGAGGGAAGGGAAACATGCAACTTCTTAAGGTCACAGAGTGGGTGGGTGGAGGGAGGTTTGAATCCAGCCATTCTGGTTCCATAGTCCATGCTCTGAATTGACTCTGGTTTTCCTCAAATGCACTGAGGGCAAAGGGTATATTTACTCTGAACTGCCATAGCCTTAGAGTACCTGCTGCTACCACCTGGTCACCCCCAGAGGGGCAGGTCATGCCGTTGGTAATGCCAGACGTTAATGTTCTTTTCATTTGAGCACACAAATGCTGGGGATAGACCTGCTGGGTGTGAGGTCAGGCAGGGAGAGGGAGTACATATTGTGGTCATAGGTGAATGGTAACTAATACTAAAATTAAAAGTAGCATTCTGTGTGTCATAAGCAAAAATCAGCCAGGCCCACCTTAATCAAAGTCAATCCAAAAAGCTTATGAATTTACCTGTTTAAATAAGGTCACTAAGGCAGGCTGGCATCTTCCAGGGAAGGTGAGTCAGATCAGACACGAGGGACACATGTTGATATTATTTCAGAAGCATTGACTGTCTACCAGCTCTAGCCTTGACAGTATTATACAACTACTAGAGGCCCGGATTTGTGCATGGGTGGGGCCCCTCAGTCTGGCCTGTGCCCTCTCGAAATCCGGGATCCCTCGAGGGATGTCGGACTGCCAAGGGATGTAGCAGTGACGAAGCGGCAGGCAGCCAGGGAGGAGCCCCAGCCAGGGCCAGGCGCAGCTCTGCTCCTGGCCCCGCTGCACCTGCCGCTGCTGCTCCCGCCCAGTAGCACTGCCTTGGAGGTGGGAGAGGCTCCCGCCGTTGCCGCTGCGCTCGCCAGCTGTGAGCCTGGCTTCTGGCTGAGTGGCGCTCCCGCTGTGGGAGCGCACTGACCACCAGGGGGCAACTCCTGCGTTGAGCATCTGCCCCCTGATGGTCATTGCACGTCATAGTGACCGGTCGTTCGGTCCTAACAGTCGCTTAGGCTTTTATATACATAGATGTTGACCATGGCTACAAATAAAGTAAACACCATGGATGCCACCTCTAAAAATATTTAGTTGGGGAGAAGGAAAGAAATGATAGATTCATTTATTTTCTTTTAATTTCATGTGAATTTTAGCAAAGGCACTCAATGGCAAGTTCATGCTGTACTGACTCATTTCTTTGTCTTCCTTCTGACACTCACACAGGTGGTGGGTGCTTAATTAGACCAGAGGGAAAGAGCCTGGGTTACAGCTTCAGAATAGGCCTTGAATCCCAGTGCCATCGCTCTGTGTCCTTGCATGACATCCTCTGAGCTCTTTAAGCCTCAGTTTCTTCTTCTGTAATGAGATGCACTATGGGTCAGGTTTTCCAAGAATAGAGATAAGACATAGAAAGTTTGGGGCACATTGGAGCTTAAACTTTTCCTTCCCCAGCTGGGTGCTTATTCTAGGGGAATGGGCTTTCGTAGACATATTTATGGGAAGCTAGGCACAAAAATTTATTTTTGCTTTCGTATGCAACGTCAGATTCTATATTTTTAAAAATTGGGATATCCTAACAGATAGTGAGTATTTAAGGTGGTGCCTAAATAATGGTGCCATACATAATAGTCTGAGTTTCTCACTTGCACCATCTCTTAAATTGGCAGTAATTGGTAACTTGTGTAGCTAAAAATAGGTGGAAAGGTGGGAGGTAAGTCATTGGTGATGACTTTGAGGTTTCTTTTTTGCTTTAATACAATATCTGCATAATAAACCTTGTTAGGGATACGATAATTTCAGTAATATATGATCTGGAAGTAGTTTGTGAGAAGTTATACAATTTTCTCTGAAGGTAAAATAGTTAAAATCAATGACCTAACTTTTTGCGGTAATTTAGTGTTATGAAAAATCATTCATAAATGGATATGGAAAAGGGAAAGTCCGCAGATGCCATTGTGGACACTGGCATATCTTTATTAGATTGAAACTTCAATAGCCCCCTACAGGGAGGAAATTGCAGTCCAGAGAAATTAAATAACTTTTTCATGGTCACCCAGCAAGGAAGTAGGAGAGGCAGAAGAGAGCTCAGGACTGTCTAATACAGCCGTGGGCAAACTACGGCCCGCGGGCCGGATCCAGCCTCTTTGAAATGAATAAAACTAAAAAAAAAAAAAGACCGTACCCTTTTATGTAATGATGTTTACTTTGAATTTATATTAGTTCACACAAACACTCCATCCATGCTTTTGTTCTGGCCCTCCAGTCCAGTTTAAGAACCCATTGTGGCCCTTGAGTCAAAAAGTTTGCCCACCCCTGGTCTAATACCAAAATCTGTGTCTTTTCCACAATACCATGTAATCTAAGACTTTGACATAATTATAACACATGGTTGATTGAAACAACGGATGCACCGGACATTCTGAGGCTTAGTGTAAAACCCAGCTGGCTCGCTTTCAAGTGCCTTCAGTAATGGCTTCCAGGAGCGGTCTTTCTTGCACACTAGTGTCCTGGTGCATGAATTCGTGCACATTGAAAGGAAATTAATTAGAAGAAGTATTTTAATATCACTATTTGCATCTTGCTAATGAAAAGAAAATAGGATTCCACCGAGTCTCCTATCTACCTACTCCAGGACTTCTGTGAGGATCAAATGAGATGAGGCATGGGAAAATGCTTCCCAAACATTTGGTTAAATTGTAAAATGTTTGCACGTGGCTATAAAGCAAGTCGGGTTCCTGGCCTGAAGATACTCCAAGGATGCTAGTTGCTAGGGACAGGAAGCCGGGTGTTGCTACATGACATCATTACTTGGTGCCCACAGCCACTGTTTCCAGGCTGGACTGGGCTGGGGGCCACATTTTGCACCATGGAGTCTTGGCAGCGTTGGCTGAGATTTGGTGGGGTGTTACTCCAGGGTGGTGGTGGGGCCTGTGTCCCATTTGGGGGAAGTCAAATGTTGGTTTGTCAGCGCCAAGTCCACGGTGCCATTTATTTTTAAATGGCCAGTGCGCATCATGGCAGCTCCTGGATTGAGTGTCTGCCCCCAGTGGTCAGTGCGTGTCATAGCTACCGGTCAGCTGGACGAACCATTAGCCTTTTATGTATATAAAGGGTGTCCCAAAATTCACGCAAGAAGTAATTTTGATAGAAAAGAAAGGTTTATAATTAAAAATTGTAAATTTTTTATTGATTCATAAAGTATACAGTATAGGGTTATGTATGGAATAGCATAGCAGGTAAATGGCCTCCACGGTTTTGCTGGCACATACGCACTCTTTTGTTGAAATTTTCCATGACTGTTTTGCATAAATGTGACTGAATTTTGATGAGGCTCATTTTCATCTTGATGGCTTGGTTAATCGACAAAATTGTCGCATTTGGGGTTCAGAAAATCCACGAGTGATTGTTGAGAAACAAATGCATCCACAACGTATCACTGTTTGGTGCGGATTTTGGGCTGGAGGCATCATCGGACCATTCTTCTTCGAAAATGCAGCTGCTCAGGCAATAACAGTTAATGGTGCTCGCTATCGCAACATGATAATCCAGTTTTTATGTATGCTATTCCATACATAACACTATACTGTATAATTTATGAATCAATAAAAAAGTTACAATTTTTAATTATACACCTGTGTTTTCTATCAAAATTACTTCTTGCGTGAATTTTGGGACACCCTTTAGATCGTTTGGCAATGGCTTGAGCGGCAGCTATCATCATCTCCCAGCAATACCAGCCTCTTAAAAGAAACTTGAAGGCTTAGGATGACTCATCCCAGAGCCATTGTTTTCCCAGGAGGTTTGGAAGCTGACTAGGTCCACATTGCAAATGCACATGAGATGTATGAACAAGCGGGCTCCTCTCCTGGGGTGCCTGGGAGACTGGAGCAGAGGGCGGAGTTTCTGGTAATAGAATTTCACTTCTAATGGCGACTTGATATCTTGACAACTTCAGATTAGGAAATGGGAAGTGCTTACCCTGGAATAAAGTCTGAGAACACACAGATATCTTTTGTAACATTAAACCCTGGGATCTTTCTTTATTTTCTAATGTGGTGTGAGGACCCTGGGCGAATGGCCCTGACATTTGGATCCCAGGCCTTTTGAAGAATGAGAGGATAGCACCCCAGGAAAATGCACGTGCAGGCGTAACTTTGCATCTCATTTCTGGGGCCTTTAGAGGCCGTGAAGCCTGGGTCACTGCAGACCCTGCTTTTGTGGAGAGCAGCACGTGGTTCTATAATGATTTTACTTTTTATAAAATCTTTTTTCTTCAAAAACCTAACATAGTCTCAAGCAATGATTCTCTTGTCAGTAAATACTTCCTTGAAGTAAAGTATTTTGTCGGTTAGTCGGATTGAAAATGGTTCGCCTCTAAAGGTTAGTGAGCCCTGGTAGGTGGTGGTGGTGCCGATGATTATTATTATTTAACAAGTCCTTATACAACATTTGTGGTCCGGTTGTTTGAAGTACTTTAAGAACATTAACTCTTTTAGTCCTTATAACAACCTTAATGGGGCAGATTCTCTCATTGTCTATTTTTATCCAAAGAGGAAAATGAGATGCAGAGAAGAGAAGCAAAGTTGCCTGAGATCATCCTTTAAGTGGAAGAGCCAAGATTTGAACCCAAGAAAGCAGGCTCCATATGAAAAGGTCTACCTCTCCTGCTGTATCTTCCCTCTCAATAAAATATGTATTTCCTGATTGCAGTCTTCCCCCCGACTCTCTTATCTTTTTTTTTTTTTTATGGAGTAGGGATGTATGTTACAATGATGTGATCATTTAATGGAATATATTTTCCCCCTGTAAAGCTATTATTAGTGATGGTGTGTCTTAAAATTTTTGGTGTTTTAGAATGCAGGAACTATAGTAGAGTCATGTTTTAGTGTCTAAATTTAGCTGCATAGTTTATCTGTAGAAATATCAAAGTAAATCACAGCTTTAAAACAAAATCCATATCTATTTATGAAGTGTGAAAAATGTGAATTAAGATGATTTTAACAGGGGATATGAAACTGATGTTGCTTAGGCGTTGATTTAAATGTCAGGAGAATAAATTTAAATTTTTTTCTTGAGAAAGCATGAAAATAGCCTCAGAGTAACATTAAAGTGGAAGAAACCAAAATTCTTTTCAGTGAAATTATATAGACATATAAAATTCATTATTGGTTTCCTCACAGATTTTTTTTAAAGTCAAATTTAAAGTTAAACCTCCCATATAAATTTCTGTTTTTAAAACAAAGGCCTGTGAATATGCTCAAATGACAATAGATTCAGACTTGCCTTTGAATCACCAGACTTTGGGTGGTGAGCTGGCAGATCTCACCTGTGACTCAGTTCACCTTTTTTTATTTTTGTCTGCTTTGTTCACGGGGCATTGGCTTCCCCCGGGTAAAAGGCTTTTCTTTCCTTTCGCACTGTTTGTGTTCCTGCAGAGAGCACCTAATTCAGGTTTCTAATAAAGGCACAGCAAGCCCCGGCTGAAGTTGAGGGGTCCGGAAAGCCAGGCCTCTGTGGTCGAGCTGCTTGTCTTCCCGTACTTCCCCCCTAACTGGTCTAGCAACTTGAACTGCAGCCCTGTGGGTGGTTTTGTCATTGGGCTGCATTTGACTCTGTCAAATCATTTACCTGTAGCTGTTATGAGGCGCACAGGCAAATCCTTGCGATTGCCCCACACTGACGCCTTTGGTGCTGACTGTAAATTTGTTTTACTCTCTCCTCTTCCTCTTGAGAGCAGTGAGTAGCTTATCACTTCTGCTTAAACTAACACACCAAGTGTTGACTGTAATGAATAAACACTACAAATGGCCTACTCCTCCATGGTGTGCTGTGAACTTGTATAGAGGTATGAAATCTTTTGTAGAAAACAAAGGTAGGGAAGATGTACGATGATACCTTTTAGAACCCAGGGGAAGCCCAGGCTAGTTTTGCTCAGTGCTTGGAGTGTCGGCCAGACCCAAGGGTCTCCAGTTTGATTTCCAGTCAAGGACACATACCTCTATTGCAGGTTGGGTGGAGGCGCAAGCAGAGGAAGCCAGTGATGTGTCTCTCTCACACTGATGTTTCTCTCTCTCTCTCTCTCTCTCTCTCTCTCTCTCTCTCTCTCTCATTCTCACTCTCTCCCTCCCTTCCACTCTCTCTACAAATCAATGGAAAAAATATCCTTGGATGAGGATTTAAAAAAAAAGAAATTAGGGGAAGTATGATGCCTCTATCCATTAAAATAGAATTGGCAGCGATGTAGTAGGGAGAACTTTTTTCTTTTTTCTTTTTAAAAATATATTTTATTGATTTTTTACAGAGAGAAAGGGAGAGAGATAGAGAGTTAGAAACATCGATGAGAGTGAAACATCGATCAGCTGCCTCCTGCACATCTCCTATTGGGGATATGCCCGCAACCCAGGTACTAGCCCTTGACCGGAATCGAACCTGGGACCTTTCAGTCCGCAGGCCGATGCTCTATCCACTGAGCCAAACCGGTTTTGGCGGGAGAACTTTTTTCTGTTTCTTACTTAATGACTGTGTGACCTGGAATAGGTCAAATTACCTTATGAGTCTCTCATGTATCCTCTCATGGACATCAATGATGGGAGAGGGAGCCAGTTTCTTTTTCCTGCTCTTTGACCTAGGTTAGAGCAGTGGTTTTTCTCCATTGAGATGCCATGAACCTCCAGAATGCTTTGGGGGCATATCTTAAGCAAATGGAAAGATGGATCTTTAACATTCACCATGGCTCTTGAGTTGGGGAGGGGGAAGCTAATGCATTAGTAGGAAGAGCATTTGAAGATGCAGGAAGAATCTGATAAAATCAAGAATGTGTCTTATCAACAGAGTAAAAAGAACATATTTATAAATCTGTAGAAGATGAAACTGGCCATAAACAGAATTCTGGGAGAGATGTCAGAAGAGAACTTGTGGCAGCCAACTCTGTGTCTGGGGAAATATTACAAGGTGGTTTTATCTATTTTTAGATAAGAGGTTTGTTGCTATTTCTTATCATCAATGAAAGCTGTTTCTTAGCCTCAAATTAGCACCAACATTTGTTGTCTTCTACTATCTTAAATTTATCATAAATCTTCAAATAGCACCAATTGAAGCACTCAGTTCCATTCCTCTTGGCACATACCTCCTTAAAAAAAAGCCACTTAGTCGTATTCTAATTTACCTTGAATATCTAATGAAGTTAGAGCTTAAAAAACTCAGTAACGTCAATTCACATACATTTTTATTTCACTGTTTTCATAACTTTGGGATAGGTGTTTCCTTCTTTTGCAGATTCAAAGGCAAGTTACTGAGCTTTTCTTTAGGTCAGGACCTCGCCATCTGTGAAGCAAAGATAGAGCCCATCCCATAGGGGTGGGACTGAGTAAATTAATATATGCAGTGATATTAAGACAGAGCTAGTCATGTCCAGATGGCTTAGTAAGTGTGAGCTCCTGCTGTTGTCATTGCCATCACCACACCATCATCATCACTGGCTGAAATGACAGATCTGAGGGTTTCCAAGCTAAGTCCCTTTGGAAAGCTGAAAGAGATGGTACTGGTTATCTTGATAGCAATTAAGTACAAAAACTTAGGCTCAGACACTGGTATCTTGCTGAAGGTCACAGTGAGGAAGTTGAAAGAGATTCAGGGGCTCCCTAGACTAGACTCCATTTAGTGTAAGTGTCTCTGATCGGTTATCCATGGGCTGTTCTTCTTAAAGCTGTCAAAGATGGGGTCGAAAGGAGGAGTTCTCAACCTTTAGCATGTGTGAGAATCCCTGGAGGACTTGAACAACAGATTCCAAGGACCTGATCTTAGAGACTTTGATTTAATGGTGCACGAATGGGTCCCAAGGATCCACATTTCTGTCAGATTCCAGGTGATGCTGATGCTGCCGGTCCATGGACCACACTTAGTAAGTAGCACTGGTCTAAAGGGTACCTTCATCATCAGAACATTATTGAGCCAGGAGTCTGCGTGGTTTTCTGTTTGCCACCTTTATGATGAAGGCCAAACCAAGGGGAAACCCATGACTCTAAGACCTTTATTGAATTAACTAGTGGCCTGGTGCACAAAATTCATGCGGGGGGGGGGGGTTTCCCTCAGCCCAGCCTGCACCCTCTCCAATCGGGGACCCCTTGGGGGATGTCCAACTGCTGGCTTAGGCCGATCCCTGTGGGATTGGACCTAAACTGGCAGTCGGACATCCCTCTCACAATTCGGAACCGCTTGCTCCTAACAGCTCGCCTGCCTGCTAGCCTGATTGATGCCTAATTGCCCTCCCCTGCCGGCCTGATTGCCCACAACTGTCCTCCCCTGCCCGACCTGCCTCCTCCGCCGGGACTGGCCTCCATGCCGTGTGGACCCACAGAATGCCCCCAGGCCTTACTGCGCGGAGCGGCCACTGGGCCCCGCCTCCGCTGTGCGTGTGGCCATCTTGTGGTGGCCATCTCGTGGCAGCCATCTTGTGACGACGTCGCACTCGAGGGTCACCTAGGCTTTTATTAGTATAGATAATATGGGAAAATCCTCCTTGTTGGCTTCTACAGAGTGACTGGCAGTTAAAAAGAAGTGAGGGCCCAGCCAGTGTGGCTCAGTGGTTGAGCATCAATCAACCCATGTACCAAGAGGTCACCTGTTTGATTTCCAGTCGGGGCACATGCCTGGGTGGGGGGCATGTAGGAGGCAGCCCATCGACGTTTCTCTCTCATCGATGTTTCTATCTCTCTCTGTCTGTTTAAAAGAAATAAAGACATATTTTTAAAAGAAGCGATGAGCATGGGAAACTTGAAGTGCCCCGGCAGCTGTGCTGACCAATCTCTCTTTGTCCATCCAGGTTCTCTCTCCCCTTTTCTGTTCTAGTCTGTCCCTTGGAGGCTGCCTCGGTGAATGTTCATCCAGGGCTCTCTGGATCATCGGGCTTTGATTTGGGTTGTCAACAGAAGGCCAGGAGGAGAGAGAAATCGGGTACCTGTCGCTCCTGCTCTCTCTTTTTCTATGTGGTGCTGGTGCAGTGACCGGGACCATCAGCAACTAGCCACCACTGGGGAAGTCCCCCCTCTATTGCTTTGGCTCTCTCCAGTCTCCAGGAAATCTGTCTTTTCCCAACCCCTCCTGCCTATGGCTGTGAAAGACCTGCTACTGCTAGCCCCCGTGTGCTGCAACATCCGATGGGTCTCTGAACCTTGCCCACTCATCTCCAGGAGGCCCTTTCCCAAGCAGACCCTGGATGTCCGAGCCCAGGGGAGAGCAGTGCTGGGGGAGTGACGTAGGAGGTGTAACCTTGCTGAGAAGAGCCTCACGGACAGAGTGGGCATTGGCACTGATTGAGGCAAGGAAGCCAGCGTAGCCCCTGAAGTTTAGGTGGAGGGTGAGGACTGCAGGGAAGAGGCCTGGCCTCTAAAGCGGTGCTGGGCTTCACCACAGAAGGTCCCTGCTGGAAGCTACCCTGCACTAGAAAGAGGCCCACGTGCCTTTCCTGAATCATTCCTGTGCATAAACCTGCATGGCGAGGGTTCAGAATCAGAGGAGCGTTTATATGAGGAGCTCACATTCCTTCTCTGCAGTTGCCTGACAGTTTCTTTTTTCTCTACCCGTGCTTTTCCCCCAACACCCTTAGCATTGTTAGTCTATACACAGGAGTTATAAGAGGTTTATGGGGTATTTTGATCTTGCTAACTTTGTCACAGTATATTGAACACGTTCTGAAATGCCTGCCAAAACTGCATCCACAAAGTAACAAATAGTTGAATGGAATAATTATACCTTTGGGTGCCTTTGCCCATCGGTTCCAGTGCTGGGCGTGTCGATGAGATGAAAAGCATTTTTTATGGTTTTGGGGCTCAGCCAAATCATCTTCTACAGTAACCTCCCCATGAAGCAAGACCTCAACACAGACTCCTACCAATTCTGTGTGTCTGTCAGGTCTCTGGTATTGAAATGTTGTGCCCAGGTTGAAACTATTTCCTAACTCCTATAGGTAATTTTGGGGTATCAAAGGTTGAATACCAACATCCAAATACCTTGTCTTAATAGATGAAATGTTTAAAGACAAAACAGGCCCTCAATCTTAAATTTTCTGCTGTTACAGTTCTTTAGGAAGAAGAAAAATTCTCTATGAGGAAAACTTAACTTGAATGTTTTTCCCTTTTCCTGGGTTTTCATATACTTATGTGTCAGGAAACATGATGTGTCAGGGAGTCAGGGGTATGACCTCTTACAACTGAGGCAAATCATGATGAAATCACATGTTACTCATTGTGGCACAGATTTAAGTCATATAAGCCCTTTGTTTTTGCTCTGTTTTCCCCTCCTTTCTGGTCATTTGCCCAATAAGGCTTGGTGCCCCCCCCCCCCCCCCCCCCCGCCGGCCCATAAGAAGACAAAGCACTTGGAGCACAAAGGCCAGGGTCCCCAATTTTCAGGAAAGGGGGTGCTGCCCTAGATGGAGGCCACCCAGAAGTGGTGTTAGAGGGAAACACTGAGAGGGAGCGAGGAGCGAGGGGTTCTAGTGCGCAGGACACTGGTGGGGAGTCCAGTTCGGCTCAGGGAACAGAGGCGCTCAGTGCGGAGGGTGCAGCTGGGCCCTGAGGATGGTCTTGCTGGTCTACCTGGTTTCCACCTCTGGTCTAGAATGGAAGTCCCCCCTCTGCCCGTTGCTGGGGAAGGAGCCCTTTCTCAGCATCTTCCTCACTGGTTTGGCCCTAAGAAATGTCTGGTTAGCTTTACTCCTGGGTTTTTTTTTTGAAGACTCATCTCCTTACTTCTCTTGGAACAAGCTATACGTCTTCATTTTGGGTTTGGTTTCCTTTGGCTTTACCATTCCTGTCCCCCGACCCCCCCCCCCCCCCCCGTTCTCCTCCTTCTCCCCCCTCCAAGCTTTGTTCCCTTAAGGCTTTTCGGGTGGGTCGCTTGCCCAGCACCTGAATCAGCTCATCCCATTGTTTGTTCCTGTTACACTGCACAGCCCTCTTATTTCTTCACCCTGTTACCATTCACCTGGCCCCAGCTGAGGGCTCCATTTCATATGGACAATGATGATAGATGCTTTTTTAAGGCGTTTGGGTGATTCAAGACTACTCAAGGCTACTTTTGCATGTTACAGGTAATTATGTTATGACTCCCTGAGAGTCCCTCATCCAACTTCCCTTAATTTTTTTTCAGACTATTTATTTAAACTCTTACAACATTTATATTATCCTCTCTTCTCCATGTCCAACTCTGACCCCACCTCCCACCAAGAGAAGTGGAACTTTTGCAAATAAGTAGCCATTACCTATCTAATCTACACTAGAAGGTGAAGAGTTTACAAATGGTATTTATTGCTAATCAGCATTACATTTTCAAAATTACCTCATTTGAACAGGTTGGTCAAAGAATGTATGCAAAAAGGTACTGCTGTGGTGTGAAGTAAGGTTGTGAAATTTAAAATCAGTTTCATTTCGTAATAACTGTAATAAATGAAGCTTCTATTTAAGAAATTATCTTTGGAAGTGCAAGGCTAAAGAAAAGATGTAGTAAAGTGGATTAATGATTTTATTCATTGTTCTTCCACTGTAGACAGTGTCTTATAATATAGCACTTACCTCTCACATCCCAGACTGAATTCCGATGTGGTCACCCCTTTTTTGCATTTCCTGGTATCATTTCTTTTTTCTAAAAATCTGTATTATGCCCCTATGATCTGATTTGTCAGTCAGGATAGTGCAGGTTTTGCTGCAGTAACAAAAATAACATCAAAATCCTTGTGATCTAAGAAAAGTTTACTTCTTGCTCACAAAAGGAACATTTTGTGTCTGGGTGCTCTCCATGTCACAGCTCTGCTTCCACCTCATGACATTTCCATGTCATTGACTTCCACAGGGACTGCAACATGTGAAGAAAGAGAATTTCACACAGGCTTTTAAATGCTTCTGCCTGAAGTGACTTTAGCTCAGCTCTCATTTGCCAAAGCAAGTCACGTTACCTGGTTCAAGACACCGAGGAATTGCCCTCTTCCCAGGAGCTTTGAAGGAGGAAAGAAGAACAATATTAGTAATGTCTACCCCAGGCATCAGAAGCTCAGAAGGCAGAAATAAATTAAGGCATGATCCCAGTCTTTAAGTCCAGTTGGAGAGAGAAACATGTTAATAGTATTGTAATATAGTTTTACAAAACTGTGCTAAAAACAAAGTACATAGCATGATAGCCACTATGATAGAACAGAAAGTAGGTAGGAGCACAAAGGGAGAGAATTTACCTCCCTGGGCTTGGGAATGAGAGGAACACTTCAGAGCAGAGGTCACATGAGAGCTGGGATTTGTGTGTTCCCCGGGTTCACATCTATAGTTCGCTGGTAAGGGTGGTATCTAATTTTATTGTATGCGCTGCATAACATCTAAACTAGTAATTTGGGACACTGCTAAAAGAAATAGGCTTATCTGTTCTTTAAGACCTCAAGAAAGACATGAGAACAGTCTGTCAGCAATAGAACCGACCTGCTGGGTCACATGAAATGCAACACACATAGTTGGCGACTTGTAATGAGCTACTTTCACTGAGTGATTATGCTGCTGACAGTTCTTTGATCTCAAAAATTAAACTTGCTGTTACAGTAAGACAAGAACAAAGCCAAGTGTGTAATAACAATCAAGGTTAGTTATTAGGCAACAAAAGTTGCATATGCAGCACTTTGATTTGCCTAGAGATTTTGACATATTTTACATTAGATATGAATGTGGGTGGTGTGTTAACAGTGCAAAGAGTTTGCTTTATAGACAAAAGAAGACAATCTCATTCTCCGGTCTAATACAGCCATATTCCTGTCCTTTTTCACTGCTGTCACCCCACTGGCCCTCTTGCTGGGCCTTCATCACGCTGGACAGACTCCCATCTCAGGGTCTTTGTACTTGTTTTCTCTGTCTGAGACTCTTTTTCTCCAGATACCACTCACCTGCTTAAAGTCTTCACTCCAAGGCTATTCTCTCAAAGAGGCCCCTGGCCACCTACTTAAAATTGTAACATCTACCTCCTTCTACTGTCTTATTTATATACCACCTTCTAATATAAATAATTGATAATTAACTTATTTATTTTATTTATGATCAGTCTTCTCCCACTAGTATGTAAGCTTCCCCAGGGCCAGAATTATTCTCTGTTTTATACATGGTTGTATCCATAATCAGACCAGTGACTAGACCATAATAGGTTCTCAGTAATACATGTTGAACGTATGGGGGATTTTTTCCCCCCATAAAGAACGGTACAAAAAGTTGTATACGTACATATATTTGTCTTCCACAAAGCCTCATCATTTTTTAAATCAATAAATATTTTACAGCACCAATACCATTCTCTAGGGCAATGATGGCAAACCTTTTGAGCTTGGCGTGTCAGCATTTTGAAAAACCCTAACTTAACTCTGGTGCCGTGTCACATATAGAAATTTTTTGATATTTGCAACCATAGTAAAAGATTTATATTTTTGATATTTATTTTATATATTTAAATGCCATTTAACAAGGAAAGATCAACCAAAAAAGAGTTTGCGTGTCACCTCTGACACGCGTGTCATAGGTTCGCCATCACTGCCATAGGGGAATAAGATTGAGGACCATTTAAGGAGCTCATAGTCTGGTGGAGTAACTTGTCTGATTCTGCGTAATATTTAATTGAATTCAGCAAACTTTGGGGTGCCTACTGTGTGTCAATACTGAATAGGGTTCCTGCTCTCTAGAAGCTTCTCTTTTTCGGGGGGAATAGGCTAGGACTTAAGCTTTGTCCCTTCACATCACGAACTGGCACGAACACCTTCCCCAATGCCGCTTGGTGCGCTCCAGTGGCTCCCAGCTTCTCTCTCGTGAGGCACATGAAGGGTGGCGTGCACATGCTAGGCCACCCCATGCTTATAGTGAACCCTCTGTCAACTGGTGGGTTCTTTTTCCATTAGGGTGCTACCAAACAGTACATGAAGTTGGTCTTCACATCTTATTCTCCCAGAAAGTTATAGTGAAAAAAGATACTTTAGAAAAACAATCTGTTTTGATAAAAAAAATTTATTTCTAAACCTCAGTTTAGAAAACTCCACTTACTACTAATAAAGCTCTATGGCATATTGCAACTAAGTGTGTCACGAAGGCTCATTTAATAATAATTGGTTTAGCCAGCCGTGGGCAAACTATGGCCCGCGGGCCGGATCCGGCCCGTTTGAAATGAATAAAACTAAAAAAAAAAAGACCGTACCCTTTTATGTAATGATGTTTACTTTGAATTTATATTAGTTCACACAAACACTCCATCCATGCTTTTGTTCCGGCCCTCCGGTCCAGTTTAAGAACCCATTGTGGCCCTCGAGTCAAAAAGTTTGTCCCCCCCGTTAGACACTCTACACTATAAGAAGGAGAAAGGAGATCGAGCTCGATTAGCAGGGTTAAAGGGGATTACTGGGCAAGGGTAGTATTTCAGGACAAGACAACTAGTTGGTAAGACAGCAGAGAAGAGCATGGCCTGTGATAGGGGTTTTGAGGGGTGGCCTGGCTGAGGCAGGATAAAATGGGGTAAACAGAGGGGATCTGGAAATTGAGGAAAGGTGATCAGTGATCTTGAATTTGTTTTTGTGTTAACCTTGTGAACAGAAATGGAAAAATCTACTCATATAGAGGTTGCCAGATTTTGTATTTAATGCCCTACTAAAAAAATTTTTTTAAAAGTGGGATCTAACATATGACTTCAAACTTCTTTTATTTTGCAATATAAAGATTGAAAAAGATTCAATAGCTCTTACATTTCATAAGAGAAAGACATCTTAGCATAAAGGCAAAAAACCCCACAAATAACTAAAGGACTACTATTCATAATTAAATAAACTTAATTATAAAAATGTTTATAAAAATCTTACTACATTGTTCTTATTCTTATTGTGCCTCACATAGACATTTGGGAACCACGTCACACCATACATGTATGGTTTCTGGGACACAAGAAGGTTGAGGCTATATGTGGACGCGATCTAACAGATGTAAAATGGCCATCAAAGGGGGATTAGTCTAGGCCAGTGGTTGGCAAACTGCGGCTCAAGAGCCACACATGGCTCTTTGGCCCCATGAGTGTGGCCACGAAGTTTCAATTGCACTGTACATGCACGCCCACACATGGTATTTTGTGGAAGAGCCACACTCAAGGGGCTGCAGTTTGCCGACCACTGATCTAGGCTTTGGTGTGCAGCCTGGAGAAAGGAGAGGTGGGAGGCAGGGAAGTCACCTGGAGGGTTGCAGTTCAGGTGCTTGGGGCGGAGGGCCTGTTCTAAGGGGGAGGCATTGGGAATGAGAAGGCTGTGAGTTGGGGAAGGACGGGTGCTAGGATTTAGTGATTTTTTCCTGTGTTAACGGACAGCTAAAAGTCAGCCAGCACTCAGAGTAAGATCCTGGGGTTAAGAGAGCGATAACTGTTGGAAATATGACCAAATAGAGACAACAAAGGTTATCCTTATTCTACATAGAAAGCCTCTTAGATTCCTGAGACTCTTATCTGAGAAACTATGAGACAGAGTGTGTGTGTGTGTGTGTGTGTGTGTGTGTGTGTGTGTGTGTGTTTAAATGAAGAGCTGCCTCTATGTGTGTGTGTGTGTAAGTCAGCTTATATAAAGGAAAAAGAGCAAAGGGGATGCTTTTTATTTATTTGTTTTTAAAAAATATATTTTATTGATTGTACAGAGAGGAAGGGAGGGGGATAGAGAGTTAGAAACATCGATGAGAGAGAAACATGGATCAGCTGCCTCCTGCACGCCCCCCTTACTGGGTATCGAGCCAGCAACCAAAGTGCATGCCCTTAGCCAGATCCGAACCCGGGATCCTTTAGTCCGCTCTCCCCTGAGCCAGACCGGTTAGGGCGGGTATGCTTTTTAAGTGACTAAATGGTGGTATTTATCTCCAGGACACTTTTTGAAGTTTCAGTTACTTGGTTTAGGGAAGGAGAAACGAAATGGCTCCCATTCTGGTGCCTCCCCTCAGAGCCCCTCCTGCCCTGGGGCCTCCATGGAGCCGGAGATGGATGCCTCCCCCTCGCTCCCTCCCCAACATGTGTCCTCAGGCTGCATCTGCTCTGTGCCAGGTCCACACCTTCAGTGCCAGATAAGCGGTGTGCCAGCTGCCCTCAAACCCAACCTTGGTTTAGGCTGAGGGAGATAGGGAGAAGATAGCTCTTGTGGGAAGAGAGGCAGCTGACTGGATACAAAGGAGAGTGTTTATTTCTTCTCATCACTCCTGACTTTTTCCAGTTCTTAAATTTCTCTGCATGTGAAGTCCTGGGAATGGTGGCCTGAAGATACTCAGAGCTGCTTTTCACAGCAGACTCAGGTAGAAAGAACATTGCCAGCTTCTGTAGCTGGCCACGCGAAATCCACCTGCCTTCTGCTTGAAATTGAGAACCAGGAACACCTCTATTTCTTGCTTTCATAAATTTCATGATCGCTGCTTCCCACCCTCTAAGATGAGGACTTGGCTCAATTATAAGACAAGTATGTGCCCTCCTCCCCCATGTCTACCTCCTCTCCCTAGTGTTTCTCATGTAATTGACTTGTTATTGGGCCAGAGGACAGTGCAGGCTTTTGTGTTCACCTAAGCTTGTCTCTTTAACTGGATTTGGGACGAGTCAGTCAGGGGTCTTGATTGCAAACAGAGAAACCAACTCTGAAATTACTAGAAAAAGATTGGAGTGCAGGTTGACCTGCAGAATATTTGGACGCTGGAGAGGTAGGCATCCAAAGGGGCAGGAACCAAGAGTGTTTACAGAGGAGAAGCCACAGAACGTAGGCAATACAAGCACCAACACTGAAACCAGCCGGCTGGGCTTCTCTGCTGCTCACACCTGAATGACCACGGGAAGTTACTTACCCATGCTGTGCCTTCGTAGGTAATTATGAGTAGTGAACACATTAACATTCATAAAAAGTGCTTAACACAGTGCCTGGCAAATGATAAACAGTATATCAATGTTTGGTAAATATAGATATAGATGTAGATATAGATATATAGATATATAGATATATATAGATATGTATATATATATATATGTATATATATATATATGTAAAATAGTGTCTAGTACACAGGTATTTAGTTGGCAGATATATGCCAGGTCACTCTCTAAGCTACAGAGAGTCTATGTCCGCCACCTCTTCTTTGCTCACATTGGCTTTACCCTTATTACAAATTGTCAACCTTTGCTCAAGGCTTTGTTTCAGTTCTTTGTGGTTCCCTCAGAAACATTGATTCTGGAACATTATTAATGACAGAAACAAGTAGAGATCCCAGTCTATATTTGGGGCTTTAGTTTTACTTTGCCACTGTAGGGGTTTAGAACGAGCCACCCCAAGATGCGCCTCTGTGGTATGCGGATTATTTGGAGCTAAAGGCAACTGAGACCCTCCGGGCTCAAGAGAAACTTCTGAACCCCCACCCCCAATTATCTAGTGCAATTTGAATTAGGGGCCTTATCCATAGTAAGAGATTGTCAGAGGTAACCTATACATGGCAGGGCTAAATTACCGATTACTGAATATGTGCTCACCCTATAATTACCTTCTGAATCCCCAGCATGCTTTACCTCATCCTCAGCCCAGAATGTCTTATCTACCTCATTTTCCCTTTTTTGCCTGGAACGCTCATGTATGTGGGGGGTCTCTGACTCTCAGGTGTATGGAGGTTCGCATACATATGTATATATTTAAATTTTGTCATTTCCCCTTGCTAATCTGTTTCATGCCTATTTGAGTATTAGAATAGCCAAAAGAACCCTTGAGGGTAGAGGAGAAAGTTCCTTCATCCACCACACTGAGGCAGGACAGTAAGCAGCTAGGAATATTCTGTGACAAGTGGGATGGGGAAACTGAGGCAGATGGCTGACTCAAACTAGCCTCATCCAGCACCCCAACTCACCTGCCTCCTTCGTCCTTGCGTGACCACTCCCTTAAGCACTGGCCCTCAGCACCAAAAAATCTTAGGAACAAAGCCTTGGGTCTGTTGACCCCAGAGACAGAGTTTTGGTCAACCTAGAGATCACATCTAGGCCTCAGTTGCATTTCAGCTCTAGGCCCAGAAAAGCAGCAAAGCCAGATGACATATGGCTGACATCAGGACCTGAGGCAATGACTAATGACCCCCTACCCTAGTGCTGACCGATCAGTAAAGACCACGGCCCTAAAAGGACACACCTGGAAAGCTGATGAATATTCTCTTGAGCCCTGGCTGCTGCCACACGGTTGGGCATCATCCTGTGCATCACGAGGCTGCTGGGTTCGATTCCCGGTCAGGGCACATGCCCAGGTTGTGGGCTTGATCCCCAGTAGGAGGCAGCTGATCAGTGTTTCTCTTTCTCCCTCTCCTTTCTCTCTTTCTAAAAATCAATAAAAATATTTTTTAAAAATTCTACTGAGATCCTCCCATAAAATTCCTGCCTTTAGAAAACGAATAAAAACCCTAAAGCAAAGAACCCAGCTCCCTTGCTTGCAAGTGCGTTCGCTCGCTCTCTCTCTCTCTCTCTCTCTCTCTCTCTCTCACACACACACACACACACACACACACACATGCGCGCGCGCACGCATTCGCACCTTCTTCAGGCATGTATCTTTGCTTTCTTTCTCTAAAGCTCTTCTTTGCCTCTGGAGCTTGTTTCCCAAGTCCACAGAGTCCAACTGGCTCACTTTTTCTGCCTCTGCGCTAAGTAAACTTCCTCTTGCACTAGAGTTCTTGTCTCTGAATTCTTTCTTTGCCAAACTCAAGAACCGAGGTCGCTGAACCAAGAGCCCATCTCGTAGGTAACAACATCACCCTCAGTGATTGTATAGTCAAATTTTCATCCACTTTGTTGTTGTTGTTTATTTGGCACGATGTTTTCATGATCATTAGTAACATCCCCTTTACTCTTCCTCCTGTTGTTTTGTTAAATTATAAACAGCCCAAATGGAAACTCTTGTAGAAGATAAACCATCCAACCTCTATGAAGATTTTTAGGAGCCCCCTTCTTTTTAAAATGTAGCAATAATATTTAATGATAAAAAATAACAGGAAATATTTGCAATACATATTCCTTTCCCTTGTCAATTTGGTTAAAATAAAATCACATCTATTCATTCTTTTGCTAAGATACTCTTTCCTTTAAGTAAGATTGTTGAGTGTTGGTTATTCTGGCAAATCATAATATTTATTTATAGAGATGCTTTACTTAAAAAATCAGTGACTAAGTATATTCCATGCATTGAATATTCTATTTTGGGTCCCACGATTACTTGATTATCTTCTCTTTTTCTGCACATAAACGCATATAATATCTAAATGTATAGTCATGCAGTTCTGCCTGATTGTGAATATGTAGATATGTAAGTACTTACAATTTTCATCTATTGAATATTTTGAAAATTCAAGGAGCTAAAATAGTGGAAGTATTTTTATCGAGAATATGAGAAGTGCAGAATCATTATAGTGGAATATTAGAATTTAATATAAGTATATATGTAATAAGGAACTCAGAGTTTATCTCATTGGCAGGCAGTATAAGGGGATTATTAAAAGTGTTTTGTTTCAATTATATGCATATGTATACATGTTTATGAGACCTGGGTCACCGTATAAAATGTATTCCATATTGTGGGTTGCAGTCAAAAAAGTTTGAAAGGCAAAGATTTATTTATTTATTAATTAAGTATTTTCATTGATTTCAGAGAGAAGGCAGAGTGAACAGAGATATAGAAACATAAGTGATGAGAGAGAATCATTGATTGGCTGCCTCCTGCACGCCCTGCACTGGGGACTGAGCCCGCAACCTGGGGCATGTGCTCTGATCAGGAATGGAACCGTGACCTCCTGGTTCCTAGGTCAACGCTCAACCACTGAGCCACGCTGGGTGGGCAAAAGGCAAAGATTTAAATAAAGAGCCACAACCTCTTCCAGTTGTGTCTCAGCTCAGCTTGTAGTGGGCTGCTCCCTCAGGCATAGAAGCGTGTGAGAAAAAGAGAGACAATGGTTGAAGATTAAATGCAACACCTAGTGGTTAACAGGACTGTGTGTGGAAGTGTTTGCTATCCAGCTGGAGATACATAGGACTTAAGTAGGAGTTATGTGGAAGGAATTGCCTGCCATGAGTCATGGAATTAGTTTATAATTGGAAAGCTTTCAAAAACAAGTTTCCCTACGTGTGTCAAATGTACTTAGTAATAAGAAGTGGGGATTGACTTTTGAAAACCTTTGTTAGCATTGAATCAGCTACAGAAATGTGGGTGAGAGTGGAGGTAGGAAGTGCTTTGCCAGGAAAGAGCCAAGTTCTATTCACTGCAGGGGGAACCACCCTCATTTTTACCTTCAGATTTAAGGCTTTATTTATACCGATGACTTTTTGTGCTGCATTTAAATACATTTATAGGAAGAAAACATGGGCACACAATTGTGTTAACTCCTGGAGCTTCATTTTCTGGTAATTACACTTCTATTTTTTAATATATATATATATTTTTATTGATTTCAGAGAGGAAAGGGGAGAGAGAGAGAGACATCAATGATGAAAGAGAATCATTAATCAGTTGTTCTGACTGGGAATTGAACTAGTGACCTCTTGGTTCCTGGGTTGACACGCAACCACTGAGCCACACTGGCCAGGTTTAAAGACTCTTTAAAACCCCCTTTCCTCTCAGGGCTTGAGAACTTTGTCCCTGTCTGCATGGGGAGGTCTGAGTACTGACAACATGCTCTTGTCTGGAACTGGAGAGTTGCCACTAGGGATTCAGGAAGGAAAGTCATGGACAATGAAGCCCATGAGGCTGGGATGGAAACGTAAACTCTTATGGCTCTGATGAAGCCAGTGTCCTATATGTGAGGATCATGATTAATAAAAAAATCAATGTGCAATTTTCATATCCAAGACAAGTGAATGCAGTGCCTGTATTCTGGGGCAGAGAGGGAGTTTAGATGTTACTAGAAAGTACATTGACCGTGTGCCTTCCTGTCACGTATTAAGTGTAGCTGTCGCATAATCCATTGTGTATCTCTCATTCTTCCCTTGGAAGCTGATATCTGACCTGGCTGTGTGCAGACAATTAAATTCAAACACTGGGAACTCCCACATTATTGACATTTGATGTTGGGGTATTTACTTCCTCAGTTGTTTTCTTTGGATGCTGTTAGTGCTGAGTAGTCAGAGGTTAATGGCCAGAGAAAGTGATCCCAAACCATTCAGCATTTTGGCCACAAAGCAAGGCATTCTATTAGGAAAGGAACTTTGGGTAGATTTATGACCCATATGTAGGTCACAAGGGCATTTTGAAATGGAAGGGCTGGCCCATCCCTTCTTGCCGTGCCGTTCGAAATTTCCCCACGGTAGCCTCTCCTGGTCTTCAGTCTTCCTTCTTCTCTCCCGGGAGCTCCTTCCACTTGAGCTCCGTGCTCTCCCCGTGCTCATGTCTCTTCAGGGCAGGCTGAGAGTGGCTAAAGGGACTCCACTGAGCACAAAGGAGGAAGGCGTAGAAAACTGCCCTATCTTCTTGGCTCTTTACCTGCAGGTTTATCTTACTCTTCCCAACCCATAAATACACCTACGTTAGAGATAACTGAAGTTTGGATTTCTTTCTGACCGTAGACATGTTCTTAACCCTTTATGTGTGAAGAGGTGCCCTTTTCATTTGTGTAACTTCAACTGTCCTTTTAGGCTTGGAGGTGGAGGGCAGTGGGATGAGTGGGGTATCTTGCTTTTAAGGTAGATTTTTTTTCTGGTTATAAGAGTAATATACCTAATATAGAAAAGCTGGAAGCTTGGAAAGAACCAAAAATCTACCAGTAGCTGATCACACAGAGACCATTGTTCTTAACGCTTTGGAATATATTCCTTTCTACTTGTTTGAGTTGACCTCGCACTGCCTCTTCTGTTTTACTTAACTCCCTGCTCCCGCCGCTTTCACCAAAATATTTCCACATGTTACGAGATCTTTAAAATATTTGTAATGGCTGCATAATATTTCATCATGTACCTCGACGAGGATGTGGGAGGGGCGGAGTTGGATGGAGCTGGAATGGTGGTGGGCAACAGGGAGCTCTGGGAGGCCGAGCTGCTCCACGGACCACACTAGGCGGAAGGGTGTAGGTCACTGTTCCCAGCACTGAGATGAGCCAAGCCGGGGCCTGAAGAGGGTGCTACCTGCCAGGTAGTTATAGTAGCATTCCAGGAGCCTTAACTGGGAGGCCCTTGATGAGCAGGAGGACGGATTGGCAGCTGCTATGGTGAAAGGGAGTTTCCAGAGGGAAACCAAAGATCCCCTGGATTCCAGAGCATCTGAAGGCTGCTAGGGTGACCTGTGGATGTGCGCTTCATTTCTCGCTCTGGCTGAAGGGGTCACTGGTTCTGTTTGCTGGGACTGTAGCGGTGCCAGAGTAGAAAGCTGGGGGTGGGGGAGGCAGAAAACAGCCTGAAAGGGCCTGTCTGTGATGATTTATTAGAGAAAAGAAAGGCTGTCTAGACAGGTGAGAAGAAATCATTTGGTGGGAAGGTTAGAAGGAAGGTGATTCAGTGGAGGCAGAAGGAAACCGAAGTCCGTGTCCAGGCCCTGGAGAGTGGAAGCGCGCAGCCGCCAACGTCAATGCCGCCTGATACTGGTCAGGCTTTGCCGGGTCTAGTGTGGGGCCTGGGGAGGAAGTGACCCCGTTTGGAACCCTGCACTTCATGGAATCTGGTCTCAGGAAATTAAGAGAAGCGATTGTTAGGGTGCCATCTCTGGAAACAGCAAGAAGAAATGTGAACAAAATGTGAATGAAATTCACATAGGATGCTATAGTATTCCTCTTAGAATATATTAGGAAAGTAAACGGAAATGAAAGAAACTCACGTGGCTATAATGTGAGCTTTCAACGGACCTTTGGTTTTAAAACGACAGGTACAGAGAGGAAGGAGGCTATGTGACCCAGGATAAGTAAAGTTTCACAAGCCCGTGGGACTCAAGTGCCGGCTCGTGGAGGGCTCGTGAAACAAGCGAAGGTCAGAGAAGCTGAGAGTTTTATGTGTGATCAGAGCAAGAAAACAAGGAAGGCCTAGGTAAGATACTGACCAGTGAGATGACACTATTCTTATCTCCAGCAAGAGAATGATTTTTCAAACTGGAATTGCACAGATCAGATAGGCAGTCACAGAGCCCCCACCTGCGCTAGCTGACTGTGGGGGAGCTAGAAACGTGGCCTTCCGTGGCACTAAAGTCTGCCCGTGGGTCACCGCCCTGCTGTGAGGATTACTGTTAATCGTGGAGGGTCTGTGTCATAACCCTGGCATTGCCAGTGTCGTGAATTTCATAAGTTATACACGGGGTACTGTAGACCGCTAAGGTTGATACTCATCCTCTCACACCCTAAAATGAATTATGAACTAAAAGATTTTGGAGCACTAAGGAAGGTAAGTAGTAATAACGAAAAGACAGTATAAATTGGGGATGAATGCCAGGATTCCCACTTGGCAGTGTCCAGGTAAGAGTTTTGTTTATGTGAGAATTGACTGCTCCTAGAATTAGAGAGGGGTGCTGCCTTTGAAGCCCGTAGAAATCGTGTACCCACTTGGGCACAAATCATGGCCCCAAGAGCCTTACTGATTCTGAGTGAGCCCTTCCAGACTCCGAGTATGGGAAGTGGAACTACCCTGTGGGTTTGGGGGTGAACGGAAGGGTCTCTGTCCAAGAGACACTCCTGGGAATGTTGCCAGCAGGACTGTTTTCTTTCTCCAAAATCCTATGGTCTCTTCCGACCGACCGGGAGGAACCTGGGGTGAGAGGATGCTGCCAGAGCTCCCCTGGCCTCTCCCTCACAGGCCCGCAGATGAAGTTGTAAATATCCAAATGGCCCTTGGCGGGAAAAACGTTCCCCACTTCTGGTTTATAGTGTTCTTTAGATTCCACACAAAAGTTATATAATATGGATTAGATTTAGTTTCTCTTAAAGTCGCAGTTTCCTAAAACCCATGAAGGCTCGCTATAGACACTTGCTCCACATGTGACCACCTGAGACTGAGTTGAGAAGTGAAAGCCATGGTGGTGGCGGTGGCGTGGCCAAGGTGGCAAAGGGTGTCATGGATTTCCAGGCGGAAGCATCCTCCTTACCATGTGGCCTGAGACTCACCGGGCAGTGCGACCCTGGAAGAAAGGTCAGCCCTGGGACACACTGTAGAAGGTCCCAGATGCGCAAAAGGTCTGAGGCCCCTGGGGGTTTCCGAGGCTGGTTGAGAAGAGGTGGTACACATGCAATGGAGCCTGGAGGTTTTCTATTTTAGGGGCAAACAAGTGTTAGAGCGTTTGGGGGAAGAGATAAACCATGGGAGTCTCAGGGCTTGGGTGGGCTCCTTGCAGCATTTACATGAACCGAAGGAAGGGCAGGGTGTGGAGATGTGGAGAAATGCAGGGAGTGGGGGTCATGGCAAGTCCTGGGGCGAGAATGACATGGTTTGCAGAGAAAACATGACAACCTGCCTCCCAAATAAATTCTTGAAAAAGTCCCACAACATTCAAATATTGTTTCAAAAGACAGCACCTCCCTCCTGGGGGAATGCTGCCCGGCCTTCAGCATGTTACTGTCCGCGGCTGCACCTCAGGGTGACCCTGCGTGCCACGCAGAGTGCGTAGGAGGGACGGGCAGCAGGGGCTACGTGGACAGTGAGGGCATTGACTGCTCCGGTCAGGACTGGGAACATTGTCAGTGAGCATTCAGGAAAGGTAAACCGTGGCTTTTGTGTGTTTGTTTGTTTTTTAATACATTTTTATTGATTTCAGAGAGGAAGGGAGAGGGAGAGAGAGAAACATCAACCATGAGAATTATTGATGGGCTGCCTCCTGCACGCCCTCTGCTGGGGATTGAGCCCACAACCCGGGCATGTGCCCTTGACTGGAATTGAACCCAGGACTCTTCAGTCCACAGGCAGACACTCTATCCACTGAGCCAAACCAGCTAAGGCAACCGTGTTTGTTTTTAATATTTTTTTGAAATTCTCACCTGTGGATACTTTTATTGATGAGAGTGAAAGAGAGAGAGAGTTATCGATGTGTGAGAGAAACATTGATTGGTTGCCTCCCATGTACACCCCCAACTAGGATCAAACCCAACACCAGGTGTTTAGGTGTATGCCCTGACTGGGAATCGAACTGGCAAACGTTTTGGTGTTTTTGGTGTTTGGGACAACACTCAACCAACTGAGCCACTCGGCCTGGCTGCGTTTGTTTTTAAATAACTATTTTACTTCTTAAAAACAAGGTGAGTCCGATCCAGAGACGGAGAGGCATTGATTGGACTGTCGGGACTTGGAGGGAAGGTAGGGGAGGGTGGGGGTAAGGGGGAAAGATCAACCAAAGGACTTATATGCAAGCATATAGGCCTAATCAATGGACATGGACAACGGGGGGGTGAGGGCATGAGCGGGGGGGTGGGGGGGTGGGGGGGTAGAGGGTAACGTGGGGACAAGGACACATATGTAATATCTTAATCAATAAAAAATATATTTAAAAAAAAAAACAAACAAAAAAACAAGGTGAGTCCTAGCCGGGTGCTCAGTGGTTAGAGCTTTGGCCTGTGGACTAAAGGGCCCCGGGTTAGATTCTGGTCAAGGGCATGTACCTCAGTTGCAGATTCCATCCCTGGCCCAGTTCGGGGCGTGTGCGGGAGGCAACCAGCCGATGTAGCTCCCTCACATCGATGCTTCTCTGTCTCTCCCCGTCCCTTCCACTGTCTCTAAAAATCAAAGGAAAAAATGTCCTCTGGTGAAGATTAACCAAAAAAAAGAAAGAAACAAAAGAAGGGAAAAACCCAGGTGATATGTGAGGAAGTGTTCCAGGAAGATTAATCTGTTTTGTGTGAAGGTGCTGGAGGCCAGCGAGAGCAGGAAGCAAGTAGGGTCATCCTGAGGTGCAGCTGCAGAAAATGACACGCTGAAGGCTGGGCAGCATTCCCCTAGGAGGGAGGTGCTGTCTTTTGAAACAATAGTTGAATGTGTGGGGCTCTTTCGAGAATTTATTTGGGGGGAGGAAAGAGGCCATTACTTTATTGTTTGACTCTTCGTTTTGAAATAATTTTGGACTTAAAACATTGTACACATGTTACAAAGAGAGTTCCCTGATAACCACAGTACAGTTGTGAAAACCAGCATTAAAAGTCAAATACAAGAACTCAGTCAAATTTCGCCAGTTGCCCCACTCAGGTCCTTGTCCTGGCCCAGGGTCACACTGCCTTTCTTCGTCAGTTTCCTTCGGTCTCTCTCAGTCTGAGGTTGCCCCGCCATTTTGTTTTTGTTTTTGTTTTTGTTTTTGTTTGTTTGGTTTTGCTCTTTCATAACCTTGACTATTTTTGCAGAGTGCAATCTAGTTGCATAGAAGCATGACCTTCAGTGTGGAATGGTCTGATGTTTTCTCATTAAATTCAGGTATGCATTTTGATAAACATACCATAGGGCAGGGGTCCTCAAACTTTTTAAATAGGGGGCCAGTTCACTGTCCCTCAGACCGTTGGAGGGCCGGACTATAGTTAAAAAAAACAACTATGAACAAATTCCTATGCACACTGCACATATCTTATTTTGAAGTAAAAAAACAAAACGGGAACAAATACAATATTTGTATTTGCATATGGCCCGCGGGCCATAGTTTGAGGACCCTTGCCATAGGGTATCATATCAGCAGGCAAATGATGTCAGCTTGTCTCATGATTGATAATAACTTTTATCACATTCAGGTGATGTCTGCTGAAAATCTTTTTTCCTCTGTGCTCATTCCTATCTTCTGGGGAGACACCATGTATCTCATTGGACTGTATCCATGTCCTGTATCTCATTATACTTTTCCCACACATTATGGCGTCCGCTGATGATTCTTGTCCACAACATTTAGCACTGTGGTGTTTGCTGAATGGGGACTTCTGTTTTCCTCTTTTTATTGCATTTAGTCATAGAGTTACTGCATAAGGAAGAGCTTCCCCCCTCAAGAAAACATTTATTTATTCAATTATTCTACCTGTAAGTACTCATGGATATTTAGTCTGTGGGTTATAATGTAGTACTTCATTTTGCTGCTCAGGTTGTCCCCGATTTGGCTAGTGAGAGCTTCTTCGTGTTGGCTGCTGTGGGAAGGGCTCATCATGGAGTCCAGGTCTGACTGGTCGGTTGGTGTTAATACAAGTCAAGTTTCCAGTGAAAGGTGGAGATAGGCAACCTGGTAATCTGACTGTGGAACCACCTTTAGTGCCTGATTCCTAAATGTTAAAGGCTTTTATGTGATTGCATTCAGCGAGGAAGCCCACCCTGTCAGGCGACACTGTTTCTTGCTTTTAAAAACAGTGAGAAGAAAGGTATTCTCCCGAGGATTGGACTCAATCAAGTGGATGGCGCCTTTGGGTTTGTTTCGGTTGTACCTGTTGTGTCCATATTTCCAAGAATCTGCAGCTTCTTGCTGATTTATGTCCCTAGGCAGGCGAGATTGTGGAACACAGGTATTCCTAGAACCCTCTTTGTTTTTTTTACTTTAGCTTTTAAGTGGGCAGACATGTTTATACTTGAAGAGTCCTTTAATAATGGGAGGTAAAAATGAAGCTGAACGCCATGGATGCCATGGGAAGGGAATGCCCTTTCAGGAGGTGTGAGGGTGCCGTGCTGCTCTGAGGACGTGCAGGCATCGTGGCTCAGGGCTGTGTCTGGGCTGGGGTATGTAAAACACAAACCGCACCAACAGGTGCAGCGTGGCGAACACTGGCTCTTTGTTCCGCACCAGCCAGACGTAGAAGCTCAGCCGCAGAGCGGCGTTATTGGCCAGGTGACTTATTCCTCTGCTGTGCTGGAGGCCGGAAATGTGATGGAGGCGGCGACGTTTGAGGGTGCTCCAAGCCTCCTGGCTGTCGTGGATGATGAGAGGTTCAAATGGCCCATTTCTTCCACTGATTTTGACAGTTTTTCTCAAACCCGGGTTAGGATTGCCTGGGGAGATTGGCAAAAAGCAGAGGTACTGCTAGACTAGAGGTTCTAGTTCTGTGGCCTGAGGTGAGGTCTGAACACCTGCTTTGTTTCGTTTGCTTGTTTTAGTTTCCTAGGTGGTTCTAATTCGTAAGCCAGATCTAGTGGATGCCACTTGTGACGTCCTCATGCAGTTAAATGCACTCGTTTGTTACGTTCCTCTCAAATCACCACATTCTACGTTAGAAGATGCGTCTATGGGGCAGTAACTAAAGATAGACCAAACCGGCAGACTCGGGTGAATTTCTGAGCCTCTTTGAGTCTAGTTTTGTCGTCTGCAGAAAGGGATTAATGATCGTACCGACCTCATAGTTTTTGAAGGATTAAGTGATATGTTGCATGTCAAACATTTAGCATAACTTCTGGCACATACTAGAAACTCAATAATTTATTTAATTATTTATTATTATTTTTTTTAACCACTTGTTACTTAAAAAAATTTTTTTTTAATCTTCACCCGAGGATCTGCTTATTGATTTTAGAGAGAACATTGACTGGTTGCCTTCCCTAAGTGCCCCGGCTGGGACTCAAACCCGCATCTTTTGGTGGGTGCACGGGACAACCAAGCGAGCCACCGGGGCCAGGGAAGTTGTTGTTGTCTTAACGACATGCAGCGTGTCACAGGAGAGTGGTGGCTTTGTCTCAGTCCTGGCTCTGTAACTTCCCAGCTTGGGGGCCGTAAGTAAACTTCTTAATTTCTCTCACCCTCAGGCCTCTTGTCTGTAAAAATGTGAATAGGTGGATACAGTGACTATTATGGGAAAGTGCTCAAGACCAGGGGGGTGCTCAGTAAGCATTTCTGCGACCTCCCCTTTCATTCCACACAACTTAGAGCCATGGAAAAAGTGCTTGCAAGAACATCATGGACTTTGGTGTGGCCAGGCTATGCTGAGAAGATATGATGACAAATGGCCTTTGTGGCTATGACTGGCTGCTGGGAGCAGGTTCCTTGGGGAAATGGTGACCAGAGCTTGCAGGAAGGGAGTCGTGGTGAACTGCCCTGCCCTTCTATGTCATCAGTTGGCTCATGCCTCCAGTTTACATTGTGCTTAACTTGTGATGACCATGCAATTCTCAAGCCAACATAGTGGCTGGGATTCTGTCCTATTAACCTTGACCACGTTTTGATTGAGAGGTAAGTGTATCCTGTGGCTTAAAAAGGACCCACCGTCTTAGCACTCTACCAGACCGCCTACCAGATCACAACTTTTCTTGTCTTAGTCCATAATCTCTTACTATAGGTGCCTTCCAGGTACTTATGGAGCTTTCTGGCTTCATAGGATTGTAAGAAATCCAAGTATACTTACTCTACCTTACATCTACTGAGAATGGCAAAGGACAGTGGCCGAAGGTGAAAGAAAGTTGTGTCCTGAACTGAATTCTTAAGTTATCAATACACTTGGTGGTTCTTGTTGGTGCGTATTTGTGATAGAGCGGGCCCCACTGCTGTGGTGATGGAAGTGATTCAGCCTTTCTCCTTTGATTTCTCTCTCCCCTCAGTAGCCTAACTATTTTAACTCAATCCAAGGAGTATATTAAGATGATCTTTAAGAGCTGATAAGAAATGTGCCTTAAGTCTATCGTATAGTTCACCAAGATATTTTTAGTGACTGGAATGAATTTCATGCTTGGTTCACACCCAGCCTCACAGACTATTACAGTTTAGCTTTAGTGGACACCTGACTCCAAGAAAACATGAAGGTAATATCTGATTGCTAATCAATTATCCTTTTGAGTTATACCGTTATTTTTTTTCTGGAAGCGAATATTAAAAGGTTGTAATTTTCTAATACCTGTTTAAAATATGCAGTTTGCCTAAAATCATCTAGGAAATCCTTTTTCATGGTTTCTTAAAACGGAAAGGAGAAGAAATACATTTGAATTACAATCTGATTTTATTTGTGCTGTTAGCAGTCCTCTCTCTATGGTATATGCATGTCTTTCATGAAAGACTCATGACATTTAATGTAAGTAATTCTAGGAAATTGGGAAATAAGGGGGGATCATTATCTTTTCTGGGCATTGTGTTTATGAGGTGTGATGGTGAAGGCATGTTGAAGGGAGAGGGGTGCACTGTCAAGGGGGTTCTTGTAATGCTCCCAGGTAGATGCTGACAGAGCACGTTGTGAGGTGATTGGGAGTAGGGAGCCTCAGGTTCCTGTGAGCTGGTCCTCTGTTGATGAAATGATGCAACAATCCTATTAAAAATGAAGTAACGGATGGACTGCTCCTCCATGTGCTTCTTCCGTTAAGTCTTCGGCACCTGCTATTTTTGCAACAACTTACATAGAGTGGCCTCTAAAAAAGAGAGCGTAGTGATGTAGTTATTTTAAATGTAAGAAATCAGGACTTTGCGGAGATCTGCAGAGAGCTCTGCGGCTCCCTCAGCTCAGCGGAGTTCGAGAGCTGCTGACCAGGGACATTGATAAAACCAAGCTCCCTAGGGCCCCGTTAAGAGAGGGCTTGGCGGGAGTGTCTGACAGCAGGTCTAGGTATTGTGTCCTGTAAAAGGCAGTTCTTGTGTTGCTCTTGTGGGTTCCCTGTGGGCCAGCAGCTTATCTAACGCTGTTATCTAGTCAGCAGGGAAGAATCCCATTGCTTTATTTACTCACCTTACCAATCCTTTCAGACCAGCCATCCGGGGGGAAGCTGCTGTGAGTGGGACTGGGAGTGTAAGGCTAGGGCCGAGACAGGCAGGCCTAGGTTGGCAGCAGAGAGAAAGGAAGCCGGCTGCTTTCTTTTTGTGAACGTGCCCCTGCCTGGCTCTTTAGAACTTGTTTCTCCCTAAATGCTTTCTTTTTAACTAGATCATAGGAAGTATTTGCTTTTCTGAGCTGATCCAGGCAAATAGATGAGTAATAAAGATTGTCAGGTCTGGCCTGCTATATTGATTTTTAAAAGTCGCTCTGTTGAGGAGGGAAATCACTTATCATGATGATTCATCGTCAAATTATAAATCTGGTGCATATGCAAATTTTAAATTGTTCAGTATTTCAATAAGTGAATACATTACCAAGGCTCAGATGACAGAAGCCCCGGGAAGAGACAGTTGGGAGTGGGTGAGACTAGAGCAGGAGGGGGAGGTGGATGGGGATTCAAAATGGCCTCTCTACCTTATAAATGTCATTTTCTTTGAAGCCATTGCCAGTCTTTAGCAGGGTGTACCAATTGGCATTTTTGGGTAAAGCGTCTATGTATCTATTTTAGTTTAATTAGAAGATAAGCAGTGTGGGAGGCGTGTGGAGCAGGAAGAGGCGGAAGGGGAATTCTGTCTTACATTACATTTTGGTAGAAGCTTCAGATGCCAGAAAACGACGATTGGCAGGAGATATTTTGTAAATTTAGCAAATTCTAAGAAGTGGAGGCGGCAGACTGAAAACCATGGGATCTGAAAAGACAGCAAGCGTAGGAATAGAGGAGAAAGGAGCTTTTAAAACATAGGTTGAAAGCTCAGTAAATGTTAGTTCCTCTGTTCTTTTGCCTGAATTGGGAAATGGTGATTTCCCATTGTGCTTAAGCACACGTGGGTGATGGTGCTGCCCACTGGATTGTTAGGTGGGAAAAATTAGCTCCCGCGTTACCGAGTGGATGTAGAGATGCGAATATCTACAAATAACTGGACAGAAAAATGAACATTGCTGAGCTGGGTGCTGTGAAAGCGAAGCTGTAGGAACGGCCAGCCCTCTCCCCAGGAGCGTATGGATTAGTTGGGGCAAATGCACTCACAGCGAGACAGCCCATAGTACGGACCCAGGAGCTGGCATGTGAACAATCAAAAAACAAAGAGCTCCAAAGACGACAAACCCTGGTGAACCGGGTGGGTGGGAGGAGCTTCGCCTAGGAGGCAACTGCACAAAACCTGAACTTGGGAGTCTGGTGGGATTCAGGAAAGTGTCGGGAGATTGAGGGCTTTCTGTTATGGAGAATGGCATGCGCGGAGGTATTGGAGTGGCAGGTTCTTCTGTGAGTACCTCTTGAAGAATAAAGAACCCAGAAAGTGCCCTCGCCGGTCTGGCTCAGTGGATAGAGCATCGGCCCCTGAACTAAAAGGTCCCGGGTTCGATTCCGGCCCAAGGCATGTACCTGGGTTGCAGGCTCGATCCCCGGCCCTGATCAGGGCGCATGCAGAAGGCAACCAAATCGCTGTGTCTTTCTCACATCAGTGTTTCTCTCTCTCTCTGTCTCCCTCCCTACCTTCCTCTCTCTCTAAAAATGAATGGATTAACAAACAAGAACCCAGGTAGTGAGGTGGAAAGAAACTACTAGTTGCCGGTTGGCGGCAGACTGTGGTGGACCCAGAAGGGCAGGCTCGGGGGGTGTGGGTTGATGCACATAAGCGGTAAGAGCCCCACTGTCAGTTGAGGGGTCGGTTTAGAGACATTTGTGTCGGGGAGGTTTGCAGGGTGGCCTGAGAGGGCGTGACTAGAGGGCAGGGAAATCCATCATGCAGCTGCAGCAGCGGTTCCGGTGGTTGGGGATGAAAGCTTGGTTAGACTGGTGAACGTGAGGAAAGGAGAAATGGAATAAAAATCACATGAAGAACCAAGTGACAAGTACAAAAACACCCCAGTCTTTCTGTTGCACTTTTTAAACTTGGGCTCTGTAGATTGGGACCCGTTTGAATGATATATCCTGTCCCATTGGAGTGAATGTTAACCAGGTATTTACAGAGTAAGAATATGGACATTAATGATCTGTGACTGGAGGTTTAAGTTCATCTGTTGGCAGGGACAACTCCTGGGCCTCCCACTGTTGCGTATTGTGTGCCCTGATGGTACAACGATTTCTTTCTACTTGGTCCTAATTTTTCCTCTTTTTCTTTTAAAATAGACTCTCCAGAGAAGAATTTCCAATCCATACCTTGAGCACACTTCTTCCCAGGTACGATTCTTTTCTCTCTTACTGTATTTTCTGAAACAGTGATTCGCAGACCCTGATGTAGAATTCTCTAGTTACAGCTGCCCTCTGTGCTCCTGATCATGCCGTCTCCTTCACTGGGTGACCCAGCCAGAGTCAGATGAGATGTCCTGATAACTGGGTCAGAATTCAAGATGTTCACTAGACAGGAAAAAGGATTTCCCCATCTTCCACGTCCTTTGCATGAATGCATTACCAATATGGCAGAATTTGATACATAATATGTTTTCAATTTTCTGTATAGAAACACTGTATTTTTTTAAAAAAAATAGTGGGTATTTAACACTGGAAACGGGCAAGGGGATTATTTATACTTACATTTATCTAATAGTAGAATATCTCCGTATGCTAATTGGTGAGACAAGATGAGGACGCCTTTATCACGTTGTGTTAAAGAATCAGTCGACAGAGAGTTGCATTTTTAAAACAACAGGAGCCTGGGAGCTTTGTGAGGACAGAGACCTTTTTGGCCTTTTTCCATGATTATATCCCCAACATCATTAAACGTTTTCCTGAATGACTGAGGGACTGCATACTGGTACCACGTCAGGACCAGTCAAGTGTCAGCTGACTTGTACCTCCCTTAGGGTAATAGTTTCTGTCATCTGACTTGTTCACGTTCTTCTTAAGTTTTAATGTGTTAAAAATAAGTCATATTCTGTCCTCACTTTCTCATAGGGTTGTGTTTAGGAGGTGATAACAGGAAAATTAAAAAGTATAAGGATGGGGTTGAATCATTCCCTGTTAAGTTATAATCAACATATTATCCATTTGTTTGCTTTGAGCGAAGATTTATATTTTATAGAGGCAACATTTTGTAGGTGCAGAAAGAGTTCACCAAGAATCAAGGGAACAGATATGAATACCTACCCCCTGTATATACGAATTCTCATGAGCCTTTACTTATGAAGACAGTTCATTGCCACGCGGCTCCTTTGTTAGTGGGGCACAATGCACTCAGAGGAAGGGGCCAGCTATGGGGAAAGGAGGTATATTAAAGGACATAAGCTTCTCTGGATTTAAGGAATGCCCTCCTTCATCCTTTAAGAACCAGAGACTCATATGCGCAAATTAGAAGATTGAAAATATTTTTATCTGTTCACTGGAATGGCAAAGTGATGAAACCATACTTCTTAGAATTAACTATGAACTCTGCAGTGGAGCGATCCTTAAACACAGAGCAGACAACAGCCTGCTTTCAAATTGTTGTGATACAGGATGTCCATGAGACAGGGAAAAATTAGTTTCCTATCTTCTAAGTCCTTTACATGGATGCATTATCAATATGGCAGAGTTAATACATAACAAAAATATTCTTTGATTTGCCCTATTGATAGAAACACTCTGTTTTTAAAAACAGTGGGTATTTTACACTAAAAACTTGTGTAAAATATATTACTTTTAATTATAGTTAAAGCCGTTTAGCATATGGAAAATAGCTATTAGAGTTTTATAGCATAAACCCGTGGTCAGCAAACCGCGGCTTGCGAGCCACATGCGGCTCTTTGGCCCCTTGAGTGTGGCTCTTCCACAAAATACCACGTGCGGGCGCGCACGTACAGTGCGATTGCGACTTTGTGGCCCATGCGCAGAAGTCGGTATTTTGTGGAAGAGACACACTCAAGGGGCCAAAGAGCCGCATGTGGCTCGCGAGCCACGGTTTGTCAAGCCGCAGTTTGCTGACCACTGGCATAAACCAATAGCAAAAGTAAAATAAAATAGGTAGCTGTGTTGGTAGCTGCATAAGTGTCTTAAGCTTATGGATTTGGTCATCGTTTTTTTTTTTATATATATAGTATGCTCACAAATTATGGCATGATTGTTCTACATTTATAGGGAATATTTGTTTTTTCCACTTAGATTTATGGGGAGAATTCTTCTTGTGCAGGAAGAGCACTGAGGAATATCATTATCGTCCAGGCAGCTGATCTGATCAAGGACAGAGCGAACCTCAAGGGATTTTACAGGTAACACAGTTTTCTAACATCTTGTCAGAAACTCTCCTTATGAAAAAAAGTGTTAAAATCTTAAGCATGATCACAGAGAGACGGGCTGTAGGAACAGGCTGTAGGTCAGTTGAAGTGTCCTTTTGGGTCACTGGTGATGACTTGTCTCTTCTTTAAACTTAGCTAAGTGTCTGTTGACAGTTGGCTCCTGGTTCTGAAGTTAGGGTCTGGCATCCCTGGGTGTGGATGGGTTCCTGAGAGAGCCTCTGCTTCCTCTGAGCTGGGCTAGTTTAAAACAATTTTATTGGGTGTGTCCTACACTGTGATGTCAATAAATATAGGTCCCCCTTCAGGGACCTTATCGAGGCTCTGAGAGGACTCGCAGGTCCATGGGCTGAGAGAACCGTTGCTCAGCTCGCCAGGTGGGAGGGAGAATCCCCTTGGGTGCTGTGAAGAGCGGGAGGGGCAGGTTGGCGTAGGGATGGCATTTCTCCGCCTTGGCTAGTGGATAGGGCAGAGGCGCTAGAGTCAATGGGTGGGTTAGAGGCCTGCTTTAAAGTACACCTGGACCATGAGAGTGGTCACTTAGAAAGTTTGGAGCCCATATTTTCATTTTCTGGAGGTTAAAGGAAAAACAAAAGTTTTTTTTATTAGTTTTCCATATTATTATTGTTTTTATGTTAAGTAAAGATATTAAACCACACCAAACAATACCAGAAGAAAGCCTCAAAAAGAAAAAAACCCTATCATTTATTTTCATTATTCTTTCTTATAGAAGTGAAATCATAATACCATAAAAAATAGGAATAAATGACAGCAAAAAAAGTAGGAAAAATTCCCAGAATAAAGGTCATTTCTTTAACTAAATTTAGACACGTTGATTTTTTTTTTTTTTTTAAACAAGAACTGTACAAAGTCTTTGGGTTTAGTTGTGAGTGACCTAATAGGATTCATTAAAAATTTTTTTTTATTGACTAGAGAGAGAGAGAGAGAGAGATCTGTTGTCCACTTATTTATGCATTCTTGGCTGATTCTTGTATGAGCCCTGACTGGAGAGCAAACTCACAACCTTGGGGTATCGGGATGAGGCTCTAACCAACTGAGCTCTCAGCAGGGTTCATGGGATTCATTTTCGCTACACATAAGGCTATGTGTAACGTCTGTCATTGCTCTGTTTTGTTTCTTTATGTGACCTCTATGGATATAGATTGAAAAAAGAATGCAGAGATATACATTAGTTGGGTTCATGGAAAGAACCATCCATCCAAGTTAGAACATACTGGTGGGAATAGAATGGGAAGAGAGCATGTGTTTTTGCTATTTCAGATTCCCAATGGTCAGGCCAGAACCTCCCTTCTTTTAAAATCTGAGGACTGATGCATGTTCTGGGTATAAAGACAAAGTGCTAATATGGTGGCCCAGAAGGCATCATTTTCGTGTGTCTGGTAGTGAATTAAGGGAAAGTGTTCCCTATGCACTACATGAGAATTACTTTCAGAGCTGATCTCTGAATAGCATCGCCCCATATACTGGTATATTTGAGATTAAAGTTGTGTCTGCACTCTCATGAAATAATTGCTAAAAATGTAACCAGAGACAGAAGGAAGCTAAGATATAGCAAACGCTCAGCTCCAGAGATTGTTAAAAGAATGCTTTGTTAGAGCAATCCCATTGGCCTTGTAGCTAGTCACCTCCGTATCACAACGTTCCTACCTCACATGCGACTGTGGTTAGGTCTGCATGTCCTCAGAACAGTTTCTGGATTCAGGACAACACCGAAAATACTCTGAGAATAAGAGCTGCTGTCCGTAGTCAGATTGCTCCCTTCCAACCGTCTCCGTTCCCCTCCTCACTGCTCTCCTTAAATCCTGTGGATTTGGGCATTTTAACTGGATTGTTGCGGGCCTAGTCAGAAGTCGGGAGGATTGCCCTTTTCCGGTTTTTGTGGCTCGAGGAACCATGAGACTTAAGTCCACGCCCCGCCCCAAGTTCTCCGTGTGCGTGCTGGGGGACCAGCAGCACTGCGACGAGGCCAAGGCCGTGGACATCCCGCACATGGACATCGAGGTGCTGAAGAAGCTCAACAAGAATAAGAAGCTGGTCAAGAAGCTGGCCAAGAAGTATGATGCCTTTTTGGCTTCAGTGTCTCTGATCAAGCAGATCCCACGAATCCTGGGCCCCAGCCTGAATAAGGCTGGCAAGTTCCCTTCCTTGTTGACCCACAATGAGAATATGGTGGCCAAAGTCGATGAGGTGAAGTCCACCATCAAGTTCCAGATGAAGAAGGTGCTGTGTCTGGCGGTGGCTGTTGGCCACGTGAAGATGACAGATGATGAGCTTGTGTACAACATCCACTTAGCTGTCAATTTCCTGGTGTCATTGCTCAAAAAGAACTGGCAGAATGTTCGGGCTTTGTACATCAAGAGCACCATGGGCAAGCCCCAGCACCTGTGGGGCGCCTGTACTAAGGCCCCGCTAATAAACCATAATGCCGTTGTGAAAAAAAAAAAAAAAAGAAGTCGGGAGGATGCGTTAAAGGCAGAGGCAGCTCACCTCCTTGCTAACCACTGCCAGGGCAGTGCTATGTTTTCGCATATTGACTCAGCCCTGCCCCCCAAACAGAGGGAACCCTTCCCAATGACAAGGTAGAGCTGGGGGTTGGGCTTTGTGGCCACCAGCATCACTGGGGAGCCAGTTAGAATCCAGGACTCACAGGCCCCACCCAGCCGTCCTGCCTCAGAATCTGCAGGTTAGCCTAACCAGTTTGGCTCAGTGGATAGAGCATCAGCTTGCAGACTGAAGGGTCCCGGGTTCGATTCTGGTCAAGGGCATGTACCTTGGTTGTGGGCATGTCCCCAGTGGGGAGTGTGCAGGAGGCTGCTGATCGATGTTTCTCTCTCATCGATGTTTCTGAGTCTCTATTCCTCCCCCTTCCTCTCTGTAAAAATCAATAAAATATATTTTTAAAAAAAGAAAAAAAAAAAGAATCTGCAGGTTAGCCAGATCTCAGGTAATGCCTAACCACGGTTTTGAGGAGTCCGTGTCTGAGAAATTTCTCCGCCATCATCGCCTGTGAACAAACATGTGCGCACATCCATCCAGCCACCCTTTGCAATTTAACAGTTTGATTTATTCAGTAAATGTTCCATCGTGTCCTTTCACGTTCCACACAGTAGGCAGAGGAGCTGGACTGTTCTGAGAATAAGGATTACAAATGATACAGTGTTTAATCCGAGTGATAACTGTGCTTTGAGCAATTAGTTTGAAGATGCTGGCTAATTGACAGAGGTGTTGAGGAATTAATTAACACTTTGAGCCTTTCACATGACAGGTGTCCTATCGAATTAGAAGTTAATATTGTCTAATTAACTGTTTTGTTGTGATCTGTTTTCTCATTTTGTTTAAAAAAACACATCCATTTATTTGACTGTTAATCTGTTTAATTGCCTTAATGCTAACCTGCGATTAAACACGTCCGGTATTGCCTTAATTGCCTTAGAGCATCTTACAAACTGTAGCAGTGTACCAAAAACTGTGATGCATTATCAAAAGCTAGAATGTTTGATCAGATCTCTCCACAGAAAAAGCTTATTTTTTTCTTCACTCTGGAAACTGTAGCACCTTGCAGCATATCTTTGTATTGTTGGTCACTGTGTGATTTCCAGCTATTTGTGCCTATGCCAATCACAGGAGATAGGCAATATTTTCCTGTTTTAGGAATACAAATAAAGTTAACATCTTTTGGTCCGTAAGTGCCAAATATAGAATGAACATAGCCATTTACATGATACATCATTTAAAAAAAAACAAAACATTTTGGTGACAGTTTCTCATAAGGGAGAGTGGGATTCAATAAGATTTCTGCAAATGAAAATCCACATTTCAGCAAGCTTTCTTCTTTGGGTTTTTCATCACAGGCTCATAAAGGTGGAAAAGAAGGATTGAGATACTTCTTGTAACACCAAGATTGGACAGCCTTTGATTATAGTTGTATATTTTAGGACAGATTACAGAGAATATTGTGTGTGTGTGTGGTTAGTGGAATCCTTCACACACGTCTGCATTTGTGGGTGTTATGATCTAGGTTCCTTAGCTAGATTGCTTAGATTATATTAAAAAGATTCACAGTCAAATGGATTGCCCTCTGAGACAAATTCTGGGATTTAATCTCTGAAAAGTAGCAAACAAAATTCTCTATTACCCACTGTGTTCCAACTTTGCCTAATTCTCTTGGAATTATTTTGTTCTTATTAAAGAGACTAGATAAGCCCTGGCCGGTGGGGCTCAGCTGGTTGGGCATCATCCCATGCACCAGAAGGTCGCTGGTTCGATTCCAGGTCAGGGCACATGTCCAGGCTGTGCACTCAATCCTAAGTAGGGGCATGCAGGAGGCAGCCGATCAATTTTTCTCTTTCACGTAGATATTTCTCCTTTTCCATCCCTCTCCCCTTAAAATCGAAACTATTATTTAAAAAGAGACTAGAGCCGGGAACCTCAGCCCAACTGGGCGCACACTCGATGCCCAGGGTTCGACGTGACCTCGGACCAGCCAACCCATGAGACAGGATTTGGGGGGCAAAGCTTGTCCTAGAGAGTAGTTGTGGTGGGAGAGCGGTGAGTCTCTAGAGCATGCCTAATTCCCTGCCGCCCCACTGCCCCACAACCGCGCGCAGCCATATCCGAGGAGAAGCCCAGGGAGGGAGTGAAGACAGAATGACCACATCAATCTGAAAGTGGCCGGGCAGGATGGCTCAGTGGTCCAGTTCAAGATTAAGAGACACACCCCACTGAGCAAGCTGATGAAGGCCTACTGTGAGCTGCAGGGCTGGTCAATGAGACAGATTAGGTTCCGGTTTGATGGGCAGCCAATTAATGAAGCAGACACCTTGGCCCCGTTGGAGATGGAGGATGAAGACACCATGGATGTGTTCCAGCTGCCGACAGGAGGCTCATAGCAACTGGCTGACTCTTGGGATGTGGTCTGTAGAGGGGCCAGCCAACTTTGTCATCGACCTAGCATTTGCTGTTGACTAGTGAACACGTGACCATGCCGATCACCAAGGAGTCTGCAGGAACCCAGGACATCCACTAAAATTCCTTTCCTCTCTGACTTACTGCGGGTGCCACTCAAAACTGGCTGCAGGGGCGAATCCTTACCTGAACCGGGCCAGCCAGTGTCATGTCTGTTTAGGAAATGAGTTGCAAGATTTCGGGGGTTTGTTTTCGCTCTCATTTTTGTCTTTCCCCCTCTTACAACATTTCCCCGAAGCTTTTTAGTTTAGATGGGGATCTTACCCCCTGCTTATTCCATTATAGAGATCTCACATCACCAAAGTGGGGGTGCTTCTGTGGGCAAGTTTTGGGTCATTATGGGGAGACCATCTTCCACTTAACTGTTTCTTGTAGGTCCACTTACTGTCCTGTGGGTTCTTTCAATGCTAAATATTGCAAGTTTAAGTTTGGTGAGAATATGGTAAAGTTGAAGGGGGAATACTGGAATGCTTTTTAAAAGGTGAAAAGAAAAATAACTGAGTCCCTCCGTAGCACAGGCCTGGGCGCTCTGCTCCTCCAGTGTCCCCTGGGGTAGGGCCAGGCCCAGGGCCCCTGATCGTGCATGACCAAAGCAGGCTGCAGCAGATACTGGCTTTTCCCCTTCTTTTAAAATTTTTTTCAATTACAGTTTATATTCAATATTATTTTGTATTAGTTTCAGGTGTTCCCTTTTAATACAGAGGAAAGCAATTCCCATATTTCTCACTTGGCAGTAGTATTGTGGCCTCAGATCTCTTCCAGTATTTGCTTCTGATGAATAATTATGGTCTCTATAAAAAAAAGTACGATGAAGTATTACTGATGTTTTTGTGTCAAAGAGCGACTTCAAAGTGTGGTTACAAATGGGCCCCGTGCAAAGATGACTTCTTGTTGTTCTCACGGACTGTGCTCTGCTGTTTCCTGGCATTGGCTGTGGTTTCATTTCTGTGAAACATTTTGGAGCCTGTACCTACTAATCGTTCAGTTCTCCTCCTGCCCTTCTGTATGGAACCCCTGCTGCCTGAGGGCCCTGCTCTGCCTTGTTCTGGTACCTGGACAGTGTGGCCTGGACCATCATCACTTGCTTGCCCAGAGTCTTGCCTTTCCTTTGTGTTTTGCTATTGGGGTGTGGATGTGGTGTCTGCTGGCTCTGCTGTTTGTTCACAATTTGTACATTCTTTGTTGTCCTTTACTGTAAACAGTAAAGATAGTTTGATATCCTGTCTCTTGTATTAAATATTGTATTTGGGGGAAAAAAGGGACTAGATAAAAATCTATAAATGGTGGAACCAAAATCTATCACCACCAACTTGAGGTACTTGTCTTGCTGAGGCAGAAGCATTATCTTTCTATAAAGGACTGCTAAATTCATATATGCAAACTTACGTATTTTGAGAAATTACTGTGTACCTGGACTGTCCTAGTTGTTGGGATTTAATAGTTATGTATAATCCTTGGTCTCCTGAAATTTATTCTTAAGTGGGGAAAGCAGATATTATTCACTCAGAAAGATGTATCATTATTAAATGTAAGGTGACTTGAAGAAAAAGAATAAGAGAATTTGATTCCAAGTCCCTCTAAGGAAGTGATATTTGAGCTAAAATCCGAAAGAGGAATGAATCAGAGGTACATGTCATGTATTATTGAGTCACTTGTTTTAAAAAGCAAGCACATGGGAGGGATGCTGTTAAATACCAATCTTTTGGCAAATGAGTGGCCACGATGTCTCATGTGAACGGCTTTGTTTTATGCAGGCGAAGCTGTGTTGGGTCAGAACTGGTCGACTGGCTTCTGGAACACTGTCCTTTCGTCCAGTGCAGATCCACGGCCATCGGGGTCTGGCAGCTCCTACTGGACATGGGGATTCTATCATCAGGTTAGTAGGACACGCTGGGAAGGCACAGAATCATTATTTTATTAAGTGACCAGACAAAATATACTTGACATTCTAGTTATCTGGATGGACATTGGTTTTTCAGATAAATATTTGCATTCTGTCTTATTTTATACATAAAAATGATAGGTCATCTTTTGATTGTTATTTCTCTCACACCTTTTGTGAAAATAATTAGGTACCTGCTGATTCATAGACATCTGCCTATAAGAGCTGTTCGCTTACCCCCCTCCCTTCTCTACTCTAAATGCTGCTCGCAATTTTTTTTTTTAATCAGTGACATTTTTAGTTGCCTTAAATGTGTGATTTTATCTTGCTGTACTTAGAATTATCATCAGAGACTGATTTTATGAGTGGAATGTGTATGCCATTTTGATTGACTAAGTAATCATGAACAGTTAGAGATATGACCTATAAAAATTAGCTGTTTAAACAGAACAGAAAATTGCTGTTAACTAGAAACTAAAAAGATAGTTGATAATCTCTTTTTTGTTGTTGTTGAGCCCAGGGTTTTGGAGAATAGGAGTGATGCAATCTGATTTTTTTTTTTTTAGCTCTTTCACAGAGATGCTGGTTGGTTAATGTAAAGCCCCCTCCCCCCTTTTTTCCCTCTAGGTCAGTGGTCAGCAAACTGCGGCTCGGCAAACCGCGGCTCGCGAGCCACATGTGGCTCTTTGCCCCCCTGAGTGTGGCTCTTCCACAAAATACCGACTTCTGCGCATGGGCCACAGTTTCAATCGCACTGTACGTGCATGCCCGCACGTGGTATTTTGTGGAAGAGCCACACTCGGGGCCAAAGAGCCGCATGTGGCTTGCGAGCCGCGGTTTGCCAACCACGGCTCTAGGTAATAAATATTGAGGGCCAGAGAACTTAGTAAGCTTCAGAAAGGCATAACCCAAGTCCCACTGTGGAAGAGTGGTTCAGATGGGGAAAGAGGTATAATCTTAGTGAGTTAGTAATACCTAACACCTGCTTCTCTTATTTAGAAAACCAGTTAGCTACCTTTGAGCAATGCTATCAACTTGCTTGAGAGATTCCACAAAACATTTTGTGTTAATATTTTTTGGAAAAGTCTCCAGTTCTGATTCCTTTAAAATGGTGTTTACCAACCTTGATAATGTTAACATTTTGGGCTAGATAGTTCTTAGTTGTAAGGGGCTGGCCCATACATTGTAGAATGTGTTGCAGCATCTCTTTCTTCCACCCACTAGATGTCAGTAGCACCCCCTAGCTGTGACAACCAAGAACATCTCTAGACATTGCCAAGTGTTCCCTGGGGAGGGCACAGTCACCCTGGTTGAGAACCACTGATCTAGAACTTGCCACCATGGTGTACTTGTGTTCCACTAAAGTAATTACATATATCAGTCTACTTTGGGACTCTAAAGAAATGTCTCCTCACTATCTTTGAATAACTATAGATTTTACCTGTCCCTAAAGCAGAAAAGTGATCAAATATGTGTGAATATGCTGGTCAAAGCTTCAAATAATAAAAATAGATTGGTCAGTAAATTGTGAACATGAACAGATTTAGACTGTGTGATTGTAGTCCCACCCCTGGCGAATAGTACTTAGTGATGCTTTCAGCTTAGTATTGGGTTTATGACTCTCTAAATAATATACTTTAAAAAACTGATCCACACCTTTTTTCTTTCCAACAGTGGACCAGCATTTATACTTTCAGGACACTTACGTTTTCTATCAGTTTTCATCTGATGAGTGTAGCTATCTATACTGTGAATTCGAACGAGAAGAAGAATGGCAAAATGGTGTCAAAATGTTACTGCAGCTTGTGCCTGTCATTCGCACCAGAGCTGGCGTCTGTGAACTGTAAGTGGATGCTGTTTCGTTCTGTTGTTAAATTATTCTCACGTTAAGAACATTTACTGTGTCTGGGGACTGTTCTTTGCTCTTTAAGATGACCATCTCCTTTAAAAGGTAGCTGTTCTGGTCCCATTTCTCAGCGCAAATTCAGAAAGGTAAAATAAATTGCTTAAAGTGAAATCAGCTATTAAATGACTGACTTAATATTCAAATCTCAGAAGTCCCTGCCTTGCCAGCTACACTGTGCTGCACCTAATTTAATTATTGCTATATTAGTAGATTATCTAAATTAGAAATAAACATGACTTGAGTTGAGAATAAAATAGTAACTCATATCTTATTCACTACCCAAGTTGTGACTTTCCTAAGAAAGAGCTCAACAGACATTTAGGAAAATAATCTAGAAGCAGCATTTGGCAAATTAAAACACCAGTCATAGCCCTGGCTGGTGTATTCAGTGGTTAGAGCATCAGCTTGTAAACCAAAGGGTCTTGGGTTTGATTCCCAGTCAAGGGATTGTACCTGGGTTGCAGGTTCAATCCCCAGCCCTGGTTTCGGTGCACATGGGAGGCAACCAATTGATGTGTCTCTCTCACATCCAAATGTTTTCTTCACCGTCCATCCTACCCTTTCTCTTCTCTCCCTTCCTCCCTTCTACTCTTTCTAAAAATCAATGGAAAAAATATCCTCAAGTGATATTAAAATATAAAACACATGAAGATACTGAGTCACTATATGATTAAAATGAATTAAAGTTAACTCGTTTTAGAGAAGGTTTGTGAAAAAAGACTTGTCATGATATGGCATTCTGACATGGGGGCATTGTGGGGAAACAAAAACCAAGGACATACTGCGTGTGCAACTTAAAACTGTCCACATCATTAATGACAAGCTTACTTAACTATGGTGTATTGCAGATTAAAAATTTCAGTTAATAACTTTCACATATTTAGTTTTTAGAATGTATTCCCAAACTGTTGACTCTTTCAGTTAGCTGGGCAAGTAGTATTATCCTCATCTCACGGGTTCTAGGAGAAATACCTACACCCATAACAAAGATCAGTTACCCTTGTTAAAAAGAACAGTTAGCCTTGGCTGGTGTGGCTCAGTGATTAAACTGTCGGGCCCAGCACGAGGGCTCTCGGGTTCCATTCCTGATCAAGGGCACATACTGGGTTCAGTCCCTAGCCCAGGTCACGGCACATGCGGGAGGCAACCAATCACCAATGTGTCTCGCTCACGTTGATGCTTCTCTCTCTTCTTCTCCTCCTTTCTCCCTTCCATTCTCTCTCAAAATCAGTGGAGAAAATATCCTCCTGGTGAGAATTAACAAAATGAAAAAAATAAAAGACAACACTGAACAGTTAATATAGGCTTTTAGAAAAATAAGTATCAGAATACTAATGAGACACTGGGCTAATGGAAAGTTTGATTGTAGAGAACACATTTTATGTCAGGAACTACGCTAAATGCTCTATTTCAGTGGTTCCCAACCTTTTTTTGGCCATGCCCCACGTAAGCATCTCTAAAATCCTGATGCCCCCCTGTGACACATAATTCTTATTATTAAAAAAATGAACTCCTATTCATGTGGAGGAAGCCTAAAAGGTCATTGACTTGGTCTAAACAAGCTTCCAAAGAACATGGCATCCATGAAAGAGAAAAATAAAAGAATGAAAGGACAGTTGAAGTACTGAGGAAGAAATCACTAAGAAATTATTTTTAAAAATAATAATATGAAGTGATACGAAAAAATAGCAAAGTTTCAAAACATATATTAGAGGACTGAAATGCATAACATGTCACAATATGTATGTATATACTGTGCATGAGACCCCTAGAACCATAAAAAATACAAAAATTCACTGTTAACAACTCATTCTCGAATTGTCCCCTTAAAAATAAAATTGCCCCCCCTGTGGGGCATGTGCCCCACGTTGGGAACCACTGCTCTATATTCATTATTTCATCTTCAGATGAATCCTGTAAGACAGTTACTACTATTTTTCCTGTTTTGTAAGTGAGGAAACTGAAGTCAGGTAGCCTGTCCAGGGACATACAAGTGCGTGGCGTGTTTAGGATGTGAGTGCTTGTCTATCTGACTCTCATGCCCATGCTTTTAGCACCTGCTCCCTGGTTCCTAGGCAGTATGGGGTCATTCTAGCTTCCCTTTCTGAGATGTTACAAATGGAAGCTATAAAAATGTTAGACTGACTCTGAAATGGCTATGAATTCACCACCACTGTTTACAGAGGACCTTGCAAGGGTAAAGCAACCTTCAAATATTAACTCCCCACTCAGCTGTCTAAGTACAGAAAATGTTCTGTAGTGTAATGTGCTTTTAATATGGGTCAGAAGTTTCCTGAGAAAAGCCAAGGAGCCTTTCAATAAACTTGAACCAGCTTTCTAAGAAGGAGTGGCCTGCTTCCTAAGTTAGAGGTGGCTGTGCCTTGCTTTGGCTCTGGCATACGTTAGCAGCTCTTAACCGTTCCCCGTCCTGAGGGCAAGATGGAACTGTGTGCACCCCCATGGGCACACCTGAATGAACGGGGCACAAGGGCAACGGAACTCCACTTGCAAGCAGGCCTCACGCTGTAGCTCCAGTCCTTTCTCCTTACTCCGCAGACTGGAATGCCAGTGAGTGAGGTGACTGTCTATAGGGAAATCCTAGGTCTCTTGTAAGTTCTGAAAAGGAAAATGTTTTAAAAAGTGGGGTCTTAATATTTATTCCGGGTTATTTCCAATCTTATGTCATACTGGCCCCTGAACACAAATGTCATGCCTCTAGAATTGAGAATCACTGTAGCGTGCCTTGCCTATCAGCAAACTTTTTATGTTGGTGTGAACATGCGCATTTGGGAGTAGAAATTCCTCTGGGAAAATTGGGTCATTAGGAAGTTATGGGTCTGTCAGTTCCACATTATAAGTCCTAACTATAAACAGATAAAATTACTGAACCACTGCAAGCCTCTTCTGGAGAGAGAGGACGTGCATTTTTTTCCTACAGTAGAGCTATAAGCCAACCGCTAAGCTATGGTAGAATGTTTTCGGCCAAATTTTGGGAAGCCAGACTTACAATAAAGCACAATAAGGAAAAAGGTGCCTGGAGACATTGCCCTCTCAGTTGTCACAGCCCTTTCTGTGGTTTCATGCATATGATCCTGTCATAACTCCTGCTCTTGCCCGGTGATCCACGTTCATTCCGCCCCGCCCCACCCCGCCCCGCCCCACACCCACGTGTTCCCTCAGGCCCATAGGATGCTCTGCTCTCTCTTCAGCTTCTTTCTTGTCCAGTCAAATTCTACCCACCCCTCAAGGGGGAGCCCAAGTCCTACTTTCACTGCAAAACTTCCATGATGTCTCCAGTCCCTGTCTGTCTTTCTTTAGTAACTTACTGTTCTTGCTGTTTGTATCGAAATCTTTTTCCATTTTTCTGTCATTCTTAGTCCTGTCCAGTCAGCTTTTTATCCATTCTACTGAAATGTCTGCCTCTAATGTCTGCCGGGTTCAGTAATCGAGGTTGACCACTCATGAGCAGAAAGCCCGTCTCCTGGTCCTCCTACTGACCTTTGTGGTATTTGAAGGTTACTAAGGTCAGCCATGCAGTTCTCCGGTCGGCCTCACTAATTTGCTGTCTTCTCTCCGAATCTTTTTAAAACTATGGAAGGAAACTACTTACTATCTCTATGTGAATGCAACCTGTTCTGTACAAAGGTATTTTGAAAAAGAAAAGTGAGGTTTTTCCACTTTAAAGAAACGTGTAAAGCAGGAAGGAAAATGGAGCTGCTGCAGGTTTCTGGGCTAATGTAAGGCAACAAAATCCCTCCTCTACTCAACGCTTCTATCCAAACTGAGGAGATAATTTGAAAGGAATGAGTGAATCGGTTGTCAAGGGTATTACCTCAGGGGGAAAATATCAGACATGGCACCTCATTCAAACGGAAAGTCAGTCAAATCTCCCAGGATGCACTTTGTTCCAGCTCCTTTTCTTGGAACTTCTGACCCATATTTAAACCTGAGGCCGGGTTGGGGGGGGGGGGGGAGGTAGGAATTGCTGAAGTGACAGAGTAGGGAAAGGCAGCCTAATGACCCCTTCAGGGCGAGTGGGACATTTCTTTCCAGCTGTGACTCTGTGACTCGGAATTTAGGCTGCAAGGAAGCTTCGCTAGTTCAATTCAGCCACCGTTACAGGTGGGTGTGGAGGTGCTCAAATAGCCGTGCCTGTGAGCCCTGAACTAAACTCTGCCAATTACAGGACAGTCAGCATCGATGCCGTTTTTAGAAGAGCTGTAGAGGATTGCTAAAATCAGACTCCCGCCACGCTCAGACACATCTAAAGAAGAATGTAGCTTCTTTCGTTTTCTTTGAACAGTCTGTCTGCTCCCCAATAAGCCTGCATCCTGCTGGACAGCCAGACCGAAGGAAAAGAGCCCGTGTTGTTAACCTGCTCAGTAAAGGCATCCGACTGGAGTACATTTCCAGGTCCCTGTCGTTAGCTGTTACATATGTTGGTGAAAAGGCTGCCTCTCCACACCCTCTCCGGCTCCTAATTGTAGGTCCTGCTGGAAGAAATAAGATAGTTTGTTATTTGAATTCACAGTAACATTTTTGTCTTGTGTCTGCTTAATCGACATGCCGTGTTTATGGTCTGTGATCTGTTTCTGTGTTCAAGGAGTTCCTCTCCTTGACAAAAGGAGAGCAACTGACTTAGTTGTTTTGCCCAAGCTGCCCGGGCAGTGAAAACAATGTTTTCAGAAAAAGAAAACAGACCAATACAACGCATGCATACAAGCACAGAAATCTTTCTCAACAAGTGTTAGTAAATGGAACCCAGCAATGTATAAAGATGATCATACATCATGAAAAAGGGGAGTTTATCCCAGAAATACAAGGATGGTTCAGCATTCAAAAATCAATGCAATTCACTGTATTCACAGTCTAAGAATAAAACTTATATGATAAACTCCATAAATGCAGATAACTCTTTTGAGAAAATTCAAAATTCATTCATGATAAAAAAAATTCTCAGATAGCTAGGAATATAAGGCAACTTCCTCCACCTGATAAAATCTTTTGTTTACATGATGCTTAGTGAGAAAGAATTGTCTTTCTCTCTTAAGATTGGGAACAAGATTAATGCATCCCTTCTTATCACTTCTTTCCAGTACTGGTCAGTGCAATAAGCAAGAAAAAGAAGTAAAAGGTATACAGATGAGAAGAAAAAACTAAAGCTGTCTATCTTTGCAGATAACACAATTGTATACATAGACAATCCCCTAGAGTCTACAAAAAACTTACCAGAATTAATAAGTGGATTTAGCACAGTCACAGGATACAAGGTCAATATACAAAATTCAATTCTATTTCTGTCTATTAGGACAAAAAAAAAAAACACCCCACTATGAATTACTTAGGTGTAAATGTAAAAGTGTGTGCAAAAGGTGCCTGCCAAACATTTCAAAAGCCAAATGAAATAAGACAGAGAAGTGGAGGATGCATCCACGTTCATAGGTTGGAGGCCTCAGTATTATTAGGATGTTAACTCTTCCCAAACTGACCGATCTTTCCAGTGGCAGCTGCCTCCTGGTCATTGGCCTCACCACACCTGTTAATAATAAAACCTGCCTTTGGAAACATTGACCTCTAAACAGGGAGCATCTCGGAGCTCATTCTTCAGACCTTTTCTCTCTCATCTGGATGTGCCCTCAGCCAGTCTTGTATTTGATATCAACTCCACAGTGGTGACCTCCAGATTTATGTCCCTGTGTCCCCTTAGCACCCAGTCTACACTGGCACCTCCCACTGTCCTGTCATCTCCGCTCCTTTCATTCTCCTCATCTTCCCTAGCTGTTCATGTCCACCTGACAGGTAGAAACAGCATGAGAAACCCATCAGCATCTTTCATTTAGGAAATGGTGCTGGATTAACTCTTCCTAATTGAGGAGCTCAACCTCACGTGGGCCATTCGTGCATCCTAAACCTACCCTTTGTAGTGTTGACTTTCCTAATTGGATCTTCATTTTACGATCTTTGGGCAGGAGGAAATACTGCGCGAGTAAACAAAACATTTTTTTAGCATTTCGCAAAAATGTTTTTCATGATGGAATTTGGCATAAGTTTTGTGTTGGGATCAAAGGTGAAGAAAATTTCCATTTATCACTTTAAATTGTTTATACAAAAATGACTCTGAAGTCAGCTGACGTTAATCTTTGCTATTACTCATTACCCCTTCTCCCAAGGAAATGCTAAATCCTCCCAAATTTCCATTGTTTACACGCAAGGCTTATTGCAGGTGTGGTAATAGATTGCTTATCTTTGTCAGAGTGCGTCAGTGTTTAAGAGTAGTACAGGAATTTTAATAAAAATTGAACTTTTAGGTCCGGTTGTGCTAGCTTTTGAATTGTAGCTGTTTAAATATTCAGGATTGATGCTAAAATCCTCAATGTAAAATATACAAAGGAGATATCAGTAATAACTAATTTTATTCAGTTTTAGATGAGTGTGTAACTATATACCCCGGACTCTAATGAAACCTGTCACATTCACAATGTACTACTGATGGATAACTTTCATTTAGAAGCATAACTAGTAAGTAGCCTGATGGTATGAAGAAGTATCTTCTCTTAAGAAGGTTTACGAGGTGTTTATATTCATGATATTGAAGACCTCAAGAAAAAATCCAATTCTCGTTTCCCCACCACCCCAGTTTTCCCTTTTGTCATAGCATTTGCTTTAGTAAGAAGAGCAGGCCTGTCCAGAACGTAGGTGTTAGGGGAGGGTGCGGATGGGACAGTACTTGAGTGTTGGTCTGACGCCCTTCTCGCCCGCTTGGGGTCAGTAGGTATTGGACGTGGTAGAGATTGAGTCTGTGCTCCTTGAGGAGTGTTCTCTTGAGGACTTGCTGGCAATGATTTCTTAGAAAGAAAAAGCTCATATCTGGCCCAGGAAATGTTTCTGAAAGAAAAAGTCCCAGAATACCTTTCCTTGCCTGACCATCAGCAGGTGTGAAATGGATTCTGGGTTGTCCCAGGAGAATGTGAACTGTGCCATTTCCTTCTGAGCTTGGTGGAGGAGCCCTCCTCCTGCCCAAGACTAATTTTTCTCCCTGGCTTCCTCGTTCTCTCGTTCCCTTTCTCTCTCTCTCTCTCTCTCTCTCTCTCTCTCTCTCTCTCTCTCCCCCCCCCCCCCCCCCCGTTGGCTATTCTCCTTCAGTAACCAAATGATTCTCTCAATCATAACAAGAAAACTAAACCCACCTTTGGTTGTATGTCTTCTAGTTACTTCTTCACCCATCTCCTTTGCTTTATAGCAGAAGTTCATGGCTTTCAGCCTAAAACCCAGATTCTTTAGCAATAACAGATGGAGCCTGACTGGTCTGGCCTTGGCTTTACCTCTTGCCATTTTTCCACTTGCATGTCCAGGTCACCCTGACGCAGTTCTAGGGCCATCCTTACCCATCAGAAACTCACCCTGGATGTTACTTCTCCCAAGACACCTCTGACCATCACAGATCGGTCTAAGTGACTCTCACTTGGTTGCAGAGTATCCTAAAGATAGATTTTGCTACATCTACTGGGTATTATGATTTTTTTTCACATATTTGTGTGCTGTATATCTCCTGTTTGAAAGATTCCTGTCTTGGTTCTAACAATGTCTGTGTCCTGGAATTTCATTAGCCCCTAGCAGGAGTAATCTGAAGTCCCTCCTAAAAATCATGTTTCTCTCAAGTTCCTTCAAACCAAACGAACCAGGACAGGTCAACATGAGCCTGGCTGTGGGGTGTTTCCGTGGGAGGTAGTGGACAAGCCTGCCTGACATCCTCTTTTCTGTAAGAATTCCAATTGGAAGACAGGTGTGTTACCCACCCTCATCAGTCCCAATCCAGAATATCTCTGTTTAACCCATAGGTTAATGTGTAGTATGTATATGAGGCACACTCAGAAACAAATGAAAGCCTCTGAGATGGCAGTAGGAGCATGTTACACCAAAGCTGACTGAGGCCACATTTCATATTGTTAGATGAGTCTGTCACCTGCAGCATCGGCAACATCGCCATGCCCAGCAGTGCTGGCTCAGCAGTCCTGGAAGCAAGGTCATGAGTGACTTCTCAGCGGGATTGGCTGGTGCCAGTTATGCACAGTCTCTATCTCCTGAACAACTTGACTCCAAATGTTTGTCTATTTTGCGGTTGTTGGGATGCATTTAACACATTTTTTTTTTCTGTAGGAACAATGTTGTATGTTGTGGTAGCCCTTGGCAGCCCACATATGCTATTCAATATTGCGACATAGACAGAACTAGTGAATTTTAATAATATTTAATAATAATAAATGATAATAATATTTCTCTAAGAAAATGCTTCCAACCTCCCGCCGTGGAATACCAGGAAACCTCTTCCACTTTTGAAAAAGAAGTAGGCTTTTCCAACTCCAAGATGGTACTGATTGCTCTTGAATTTTGAAGCACAAATGTTTTGATTAAACAATCTTCTAGCTCATGTATAGAATTACAGTAAGTTTTCTTTGTGAGAACTTCATTGGAATAATAATCTCAAATCCATTATACTAATTCTCATGAAGACATTTTCACAAAGAGAATTCTGGGAACCTCTGCAGGGAGGCCAGTTAAATCCAAGTTGCTGGAGATGATGCTGGGACTGGTATGAAACTACTGCCCAGATCACGCACGGTTCCTGTGTGCTGCCTCCTAAGGCTCTTTATTAGAACTCAACCATGTTGAGCTGAGAGTTTGTGTTGAGAGATGTTCTTGGGTGGGGAACTTCTGCTTCTTTTCTTTTGCCTTATGAATTACGTAACTGATTGTCAAGCAGTTGCCTAGGTTGGGTATTGACATTAAGGCTATGGTAATTATTTTTTAGAAAAAGATCAGGCAGTGGGGGTGGTAATTATGCTGCTGTTATTGAATATGTTTTCATAGTTATCAGATCTTTGGTATTAGGTATAAGAAAGTCAGTCTTGTTGGATTTTAGTGACAAAAAGTTCACTGAAAGGAAGACCTGCTGCAGGGAGCTAGGAGAATGTGTGAATAACTGGAGGGAATAGTTCTTGGGTATAAGCAGAGTCCTTCAGTTGACTTGATGAGGTAACTAGTTAATATCTTGTGCAGCAATACTCCTGGGATGGTAGTTCATAGCAGAGCATTCCTTGAAGTTTAAGGTACTCAGTGAATATGCAGTTGTTCCTGTGGAAAATAATGCCATGAATAATAATATAAGAATAAATTCTGTGTTTCATGTACCCACAGCTATAAACCTACGTTTGCCACACCCTGTCTTCAACAAATAGTTATTGAATGCCTGTCACACCAGTTTGTGTTCTAAGTGTTGAGAATGCAACAATGAACAAAACAGACAGAAACCTCTACTCCTACAGAGCCTTCAGTCTAGTAGGGGAGGACAGAATTTTTACAATGAACAGATTTATGTTGGTTAAAGGTAGAAAGCTTCATGAAGAAAAATAAAGTGGGAAATATGGGGGCTATGGATATGGGTCAGCGAAGGCTTCTCTGGGAAGTTGTCAGAGACTTGGAGGATGTGAGGAGAGGAGCAATGTGGGTGTCTGAGGGATGTGGGTGTCTGAGGGATGTGGGTATCTGAGGAAGGCGTTCCAGGATGAGAGGACAGCCGGTGCAGAGGCTGCAGGGAGAAGCATCAAAAACAAAGCAAGTGTGGCTGGAGGAGATAAGAGAGGGAGGGATGAAAAAACGACCAGGAGGCCAGATCCCAAGGGCTTCGTACAGACTTTGATTTTATGCAGAAGGAGATGGAGAGTCATTTGAGGATTCTGAGCAAAGGAGGGGCATGATCTAACTTGCATATTAATAAGTCCACTCTGGCCCCAGGGTCCAAGTGAGAGATTCTGTGGCTGGACCACAGTGGTAGCAGAGGTGGTAAGAAGTGGTCAAATAAGAGATACACCTGGAAGCCAGTAGGATTCCAGGGTGCATGCAATGGGGATTGTGGGTGGGTGGCTGTGCTTGCAGCGAGAGGAGAGAAAATCAAGGCTGACTTGCAACTAGGAGGATGGACTTGCTGAATTTGTGCCTCAAAATTCAGGGAAATCTGTGGGGAGGGGAGGATTTTTGTTTGTTTGTTTTTTGGTGGGAGCTGGGTAGAATGATAATATGTCCAGTTTGATAGTTAGAGGGACCAGGGCAGAGGACCACAGGCTTTTGCCACTCCTGTGTCCTCTCAACTACCCTTAGATAGTAACCTCTCCAACTTATAAAGACGTCTGCCCGCAGCACTAGGACTTGGGTTCAGGCTTGGGCTATTGTTAAGCAGAGACATAGAGAAGCAACCACGAACATGCTTAAAGGGGTGTGCCCACTGGGCGGGAGCTTCCTGCTGGCACACACCCTCGGGGAGGGGTCTTTCTTCCTGGGGTCAGTCCTTTTCTGTCTTAAAGTCAACTGGTCGTTGCCGTTAACTGGGGATTCCAGCCCGGGTTTCTGTGCTTCCCTTCCCTAGCCACACTCGGAACTTCCCTCTTCCTCTCTTGTCCACTGGGCAGTACACGGGGAATATGCAAGTATTGCAATTGATTCTTTGCTTTACTCTCCCTTGCCCCACCTGTTTCATTATCTATTTTGATCTGACATGTGACAACGTTGTCTTCACTGGACTACACTGATGTGTATTTACATACATAAAATAATCAGAATTCATCTACATTTTATGAAAATACATTTGCTGGGGAAAGACGGTGGGGTGTTTCTGGGCATTTTGGCATCAAGCTGAGGTGGGACCCAAGTGGTGAGGAAGACAAGTGGTTGAGGGTTAGCCTTCTCTCTTGCTTTCCCCTTTTCAAACTTCTACTGTTTGCTCATTCCCACCAGTTCTGCTCCCAAGACTCCCCTTTCCAGCAGGCGAGACGCGGGTGTCTGCTCATGCCAGGGGCAGGGGGCACAATCGCAGGAAAGAAAGGGTGTTTCTGAATTCTAGAGCTCTCAGCAGGCAGTGGGGCAGCCCTTGCTGGTTTGGAGTCTGGAGAACAGCAGGATGAGATCTGGGTCTCAGAAAGGTAATCCTTGTGTCTGCAGGAGATTGAGCACAAGGGGGAGAAGCCAGAGACAGAGAAGTTGATCAAGTGGTTAAAATAATTTGTGCAAGTGAAGGTGCAGACCTCGACTGTCAGTGAGGCTTGACCGTGACCATGAGGGACTGAAGGAGAGCAGAGCCTGAGGAAGGGAAGCTAGAGAGTCTGGTGTCTGGCAGGGCGGGAGGAAGGGGGTGGCCAGAGGGCGACCATGGAGCTGAGCTGTGAGGGGCATGGGCAGGAGGAAGAGGAGTTCAGTGTAAGTTATGCCAAGTTCCAAGAGCCTAAAGATTCCCCACATGGGTGAAAATTCCTGGAATTGCCACCTAGAGCCCCGTTGAAGGCAAATGGAAGAACAAGGGGAGCTCGGGCAGGAGAAAGATTTGGGAGGTCCCGGGCTTAAACTGTGCTGATTGAGGCGATAAAAGTGGGACAGGGGCTGCGGGCAGCTCGCTGGAGATCATCACCCGGCTTTCCCCAGGCACATTTCCTTTAGAAACGCTTGTGCTGAGGCACGTTTTGTGCTGGGAGAATGATGACAGATGGTTTTGCTTCTGAACAGGGACGACATTATTTGCCACTGAGCCAGCAACTGCTCAGCCATCACTCATGAAGTAGTCATTATCAGTCACAAACACAAGGGCTTCCCTGGGAATATTGAAAGCGCCGAATCCTAGCCACTAGACCACCAGGGACTCAATCCCTGGGAATATTGAGTTTCTCTCAGAAGTTTGTTGAAATGACATTCATGACAGAATCTGTGGTGCGAAATACCTCACCCCATCAACTCCCCCAGGTGTCTGCAGGGTCTGAGAGGCAGGGGACAGCATGAGCAGCCGCGCTCTCTGTGGACCCAGACGGAGTATCCAAGCCCTTGTGATGTGCCCTGGTGTCTTGGTGCGTTTGGTGCTTCATTTCCTGACAGATCTGTCAGTCACCTCAACTTAATCATATAAATTTGGTTTGGCGGCTGAGGTTATAAAAGATTGCAAATCTCTCCTTAGTATAACTTCATGTATAGGAAAACCGTTTTTAAGACTTTTTTTTTTTTAAATGCTTTTATTGATTTCTGAGAGAGGAAGGGAGAGGGAGAGAGAGAGAGAAACATCAGTGATGAGAGAGAATCATTGATCGGCTGCCTCCTGCATGCCCCCTACTGGAGATCGAGCCCAAAACCCAGGCATGTGCCCTGACTGGGAATCGAACTGTGACCTTCTGGTTTCTGGATCGACTCTCAACCACTGAGCCACACTGCCTAGGCAGGGAAACCTTGTGAATAGATCATTTTAATAGTAAAGCTCATTGTTTGGAACATTCATCATCAATGTAACTTGGTTTTGGGGGAATACGGTAAATTATCATGCTCGGTTCCCATTGTTTTTATGGGCAGGTCATTAGGTAATGTTTGAAACACGTTGCTGCATAAGTGATTAAGCTATCGGACAACACCCGCACTGTTTCATACCTACATCATGCAATCCTTATAAAGGGAGTGGTTTGTAACTCACTGCTCTGGAAGGGTATGGCTTGTTTCCTATAAAAAGGTTTAATAACACGTGCAGAACAGGAAGCCGATGTCAGAATTGATCTGGCCAGCGTTTATTTTCTTAAAGAGCTTCTTAGCTCCCCTGTGTGCCGGGAGCCGCCCTCCTGCCACTCCGACTAGCACCCCAGCCGGCCCACTGCTGCCACTGGCACAATTGGAATCAATCACTGGACTGCCATCCTGGTAACGCCGCTCCACAGGGCAGCTGCCACCGACCCCTCCCGTTCCACAGGGGAGAAGGGATTGCTTGTGGAAATGGACCTGGGAGACAATTTATATATTCAATGGCATTAATATTTTTCTTTGACCAAACCAAGAGAAAGAATGCAGTTCTATAAGATTTGTTTTAAAAAGTAGATCATTTTGTACATTAGTACATGCGTTTCTGCAGTGAACGTTTTTTCATGAATTACATTAGAAAGGTGATTTGCCTAAACAAACCAATCTGACACTGTGTGATATATGTCTCTGTGTGATATATGTCTCTGTGTGATATATGTCTCTGTAGTGATTCAACATATGCATACACTTTTTTTTTTTTGGCCTCTCAACTGGGCTGTCTCTCTTAAAAAAGAACAAAGGGCTTCTTCTGCTATTGTTTTCCACATAAATCCTGTCATAGTGTTAGGTCTGTAATAGACCATTTCAGAATACATCTGTTTTGGCTGGAACTCAGATGTAGTGGAAAATTCATGATTCATATTTTCAAAATCTGGATTTCATTTAGTGTAGAGGGAATGGTAGTGCTTCACCAGCACATATTCACAGCCACTTATGCTTTGTGTATGCCCATATCTGTAAATCCAGTGTGCCGGGATTATGTTGTGAAAGCATTTGGAGAGCAGCACTCTATCTTTAGGATTTAGCTGGTGTTGTGTGAAGAAGTTCTTGCTGACTGAATTTGAAGGGACATTTGGGCTGCAGCAGAACTGAGTTCCCACGGCACTACCGACACCACGTTATTTGCTTGGGGACTTTCACTAATGTATTAAACGAGAATAATTAGACAATCATGTATTTAACAGTGGGAATGCCATGTTATTCCCCATAACTTGGTAGATAAATTTGAGTAACCAGAGCTGAAGGGTAATTCATTCTTTGTTTTTCAAAGGTCCCATCAGAAAATTGAAGACTCGGAAGAAAGCAGTGATGAAATTCTTGCGCGTCTAACGTCGGCGGTAAGGCCACGCACATTCCCTCCGAGGGGTGCGGAAATAATGAATCCAGGGCTTTTGAAGGGAGGCATTTGGGCAGTGATGTGGGGACACTTGCCCTGTGTTTGCTCATCATTGTGGGAGGCCCCAGTCAAGGCGAAAGGAGGCCCCGGCATGGACTCGCCCTGCTTGGTGCAGCCTGTCCAGTAAGACCATAGATACTAGTATTCTTGGCGGAAAATTTCTGGAACCTCCATGGAGGCATAAAATCTGATTTTTTAAATCAACATGACTCAATCTAGGGAAAGTTGTGGCCTGCTGCACAAAGGAGAAAAGACTGTGTTTCGTTAGGAAAAAAACAAACAAAAAAAGAATTACCACAGCCAACAAAAGGCCAGGTTATTGGTTTTTAATGTACTGGAATGCAACATTTTTGTTGTGTTTTTTAAGGCCAAGAATCAGAATTGGTAATTGCCTTGTTGGTTGAAGAATCGTTTATGCCCACCTTCATAGAAAAGCTAGCAGTGGTCACTGGCCATGGGCTGCAGTTTTGAAGGGCCCTGGCAATCCTTCGCACAGAATCTTCATCCACTGGCTTGGCTTTCGGGAAGCTGTTTTAGCCTTACCAAAGACTCTTTAATTCTGCTTTAACTTTATTATTGGAATTTATTATTGTAATTGCTGAAAATCCTGCTGGATTAGGTTATGTATGTGGTTGAAACTGATCTTGTACAGTTTTACACACCAGATTGGTGTGAAAGTTAGAAGTAGCCTTTCCTACTCTTCTTAAAACGTAGCTTAGAAAAGTAATTTTTGATTAAATACAGTGATCTGTGGTATAAAACTTCATGTGAAATGGAATTTTGACAGTATATTAAGAAAAACTATTTAGCATGACCTTTGCAGCTTACTTTTACTTATTTATATAAGTTATTTTATTTTATTTTTTTATCACCATTTATTCCCTCTATGCCCTCTTCCACCACCCAACCCCTCCCCCCACCATTTATTTTTTATATTGAAGTATAATCGACACACATCATTATATTCATTTCAACATAATGATTCAATATTTGTATATATTGTGAAATGTTCACCACAATAAGTCTAGACATCTGTCACCATACATAGTTATAGAATTTTTTTTCTTGTGATGTGAACATTAAGATTTATTCTTTTAGCAACTTTCAAATATGCAATATGGTTTTATCCACTAAAGTTACCATGCCGTACAGTGCATTCCCATGACTTATTTATTTTATAACTGGAAGGTTGTATCCCTGACTCCCTTCACCCATTTTGCCCACCCCTGCTTCTGGAGATATAGATATAGATATATAGATATAGGAATATATAAAAGCCTAAGCAACCGTTACGACTGAATAACCGGAACGACCGGTCAACCAGTTGCTATGATGCACACTGACCACCAGGGGGCAGATGCTCAATGCAGGAGCTGACCCCTGGTGGTCAGTGTACTCCTACAGCCAAACTCCCGATCAGGACTGGGCAAAACGGCCCCAATAGGCCCTGATTGCCGGCCAGGCCTAGGGACCCTACCTGTGCACAAATTTCGTGCACCAGGCCTCTAGTATAGATATAAAATCACATTTTCTTTATCCATTTATCTATTGATGGACACTTTGGTTGTTTACATATTTTGTAAATAATGTTGCAGTGAGCATGGGGATGCAGATATCTTTCTAATTAGTGTTTTACTTTTCTTCAGATAAATTACCTAGGTGTGGAAATGATGAATCACACAGTAGTTTTATTTTTAATTTTTTGAGGAGCCTCCATTCTGTTTTCCACAGTGGTTGCACCAATTTACATTCCCACCAACAGTGCCCAGGGGTTCCCTTTTCTCCCCATCTTTGCCAACACATGTATTATTTCATGTCTTTTTGATAATAGACATTCTAACAAGATGTGCGATATTTCATTGCGCTTTTGATTTGCATTTCTCTGACAATGAATGATGTTGAGCATAAACCCATGGGCCATTCTGTATGTCATCTTTGATAGGGCTCTAGCAATCCTTCACACAAAATCTTTATCCAATGGCTTTGTTTTCTAGAAAATTTTTCTAGCAGTTTAAAATATGGACCAAAGAAGAGTGCCTCATGGGTGCAAAATCATTAAAATGGCACCCACAACAGCACTATGAAATAGGTGGGATATCTGTTTCATAGATATGAAAGCTTGTGACATTAAGTAATTTTCCCAAGATCACCCATGTAGAATGGAACAGAGCCAGGATCTAAACGCAGACTTTTCTACTTCCCAATCATGTTCTCCCAGCAATACCACTCACTGTACTGTCTTTTACAGTTCTCTCTTTTTATTCAAACTTGAAAGTCTTGGCTGTCTTTTAAAAAGTCCTCATTCTTTAAACCCCAGTAGTTTGTTTCTTAGTCCCAGTTTAGGTTCATAAAAAAAAATAATAATTCCTGAAACTCTACCCTGGAAGAAAACACAAGTAAGTTTTCATAGTAAAGGAACATGAGAAGATAGTGCATGTTTAGAAATACTAGTAAAAATGGCTTTATAAATGAGTCAGATTTACAGTGGTTGAATTTATTCAAACATGACCAATATATAAATGGTTCAGTCATGTTTCTGGTGATTTTTAGCAAAGAGCTACCCTCCCAAGTGCCTGATGTCCACAAACCTAAACAATATAACTCTGTAAGAAGTTTTCAGCTCACGGGAAAATGACAGATGTAATAGAATCCTTCCATTATAGAAAGTCTACAGAAACACTGGACATTATTATCTGGAAACTGTTTCTCTGTTATATATACAGTTTCTGCCTTAGCACCTTAGCTTCATTTCTAATTTCTTCTGACCCTACGAATTTTGTTACCTTGAAAACTTTCTCTTTTTCATTTGCTGTGAGTCTCTATTGGTCTGATAAAGCTGGTGGGCCGAGAAGGGCTCTTGGACGACATAGTCTCCCAGTTCCCACTCTTGAAGTTCTGAGCATGATTTTATTTTTAACCATGCATCCCTTCAGTGTTCATGACAAAAAGAGTACTCAGAATTGATAATATGGCTTTTATATATTTGTATTGCAATGCAGGGTAAACAAAAAATAGGGAATAATTTACAATGAGTTAAGTGTTGCTTTCAAAGCCATAATTCTTAGGATGTAAATTTAGGAAACATGTTAAACGTTGAGGCATTGCAAAGAACTGAGAGTACTTGGGAAGCATCCAAAGACAGGAAACCAGAAACATAGAAATCTTTAAAAGGAGATAAAAACTGATTCTAGACTTCCGTCTCTTGCTTCTTTAAAAGCAACATCCCAAACAATCGCTATTAAACTATTTCTCTTTCTTTTGGCTAAATTTTCATGATGGAAATTGTAGGGATAATTTCTCTATAATTCTACATTCAAAAACACAAACATCTTATCTGGACTTGAGTAAAATTCGTGGATTTTGTTCACCCAGACTAATTGTCAAACCATCAGGCTGATGTGAGTTAGGCTAAGATGTGACTTTCATGTGTCGGGTGCCTGTTTGGTGGTATGGTTACATAGTGGCATTTATGAAAGGCTAAGGGGCACGTGTTGTAGGACTTTGTGCTGCTTGGTCCTATGAAATCAGCCATCACCTGGATGGTGAAAGAAAACAGTGTTGAGTGTCTACAATATAATGCTAAGTTGGGGTGATAGTGGTGGAGAGTTTGTGGCCAAATCTTGAGAGATGATTTAAAATTACAAATCAAGTGTTCAGAATTTGGAAGAGAGGTCTATGGGGATGAGAGCAAAACCCAACACTCTGGGACCACTTAACTAGATACTCTCACACCCTCCTGTTGCTTCTCATAGCGGATTTAGTTTATAATTTTCATCTGTTTCAATTTCTCGGCATCTTTCTACTCTGTCCCCTCACTCATGTTCACCGATTCATCCCATTTGAAGGTAGAATCCAAGCTTCTGATGCTTTTAATGGCATTTTCTAAATTCCTTCTCATGGGGTCTTTGGGTGCATTACCAGTCCTCTGAGAAATAACGCTGAGCTAAAAAATCTTACTTGCCAATCAAACCCAGATTATAAATGAAGGTGTCTGCTGTAAGTTCTGGAAGACCATGAAGCAAATGAAGCCCCAAGAAGCAAGTAAGCCATATTTTTGGTGAAAGTGTTAGAGAAAAAGAAACCTGCTTTGGGATTTCTTTCTGTGTTTCTCTAAAAGGAAAACAAAAGGGAGGTGATTATTACTAACTGCTGCATATTGTCAACTTCACGAAAACATTTTTCCCTGCTCAGTGTCCAGAAATTGTGATGTAACACTCCCAGTTTTCACGTCTACTGTGCCCTTGTTCTCTCATGATTCCTAGCATTCCTTCTAGTTAAGGTCTTGTTCTCACTTTTCCCCCATTTGGAATCCTGCTTGACCCATAAAACAGATCTGATTTCACTTTCATTCACTAAGGCAGGGGTCCTTAAACTTTTTAAACAGGGGCCACTTCACTGTCCCTCAGACCGTTGGAGGGCCCGACTATAGTTTTAAAAAAACTATGAACAAATTACTGTGCACACTACACATATCTTATTTTGAAGTAAAAAAACAAAACAGGAACAAATACAATATTTGTATTTGCATGTGGCCCGCGGACCGTAGTTTGAGGACCCCTGCACTAAGGCCTGCCCTTAACTTGGACCTTTGATTTTTCTCCCAAGTCCTCTTTTCCTTACAGTTCTCTTGGGAAATGGTGGTTCCTGAGGCACAAGGAACTGAGTCTATTGAACAATCAGTTCTGAATCGCTGAGTGCATGATGCTGTGAAACTCAAAGATGTCGACTTTTCAAGATTTTCTCTCTTGTTAGCTATCTCCTTCCTCTAATATTGCCAGTTCTTATAGTTCGCTTTCACCCATTTAAAACCCCTCTTCTTTGCCATGTTTAATCTTTCACCTGAAACTTTAGCTGTGTTCTTTAAGGATGTGTCTTTCACAAGATGCTATTTCTACCCTTTCTGGGTCCAGGAAGCATACAGTGTCCAGGATTTCAGTAGTTTGTACTCCTCGATGAATCTGCAAGTTGGATTTGATTCATTGGAGAATTTCTTTTTCAACAGTAGTATCTGAAGATAACAGTGACAGCTTTTTAAATCGGAAGCTTTCCAGTTGGTACTGATTCAGCGAGCAGAAATAGCGTGGGATTTGGGTTTTGATGAATCTCAAAAAGTTAGGCTTTTAGAGACTTACTTAAGAAACCTTATGCCAAGTTTGCAAGGTCTAGAAATAACCTTAGGTTAGTCAACGTGAGGAGAATCTGTCACATTTAATATATGATGAGCACAACCCAGTGATGATTTTCACCACATAAAGAAATATGTTTTTAAAAAATATGCACCTTTTGCCTGGCTGTCTGCCTCTTCCTTTCTGGGGAATTGAGGAGCGGAGTGTAGTTAATCTCCCTTTTCTTCGCCTGTCATAGACCTGAGCGAGCATGTTTGTTCAGAGAATAAAAGTAAGTTACTCCCCCAGGGAATGACTAACCTTCTGTCTGGCTGCCACAGGATCATGAACATCTTGTTACCTTATATTTCTTATCTGTAGGGAACATAAAATTCCTGCTTGGAATCCTTAGCCTGGCTCCAGCTCTTCCAGTGGCTTAAGAGCGTCTCCGTGATTTGGAGAAGGGCCAGGTGGATTGAGTTTTTAGAGAAAGTGTCAAGTGAGACCCTAGAAGAGAGACCTGGTTTCAAGGAGCATTTATAAAGCACCAGAGGAATTGTAGCACATTTCTGGTGTAGTATTCCTTGTTCCTGTTTTTCAGAAGAAGTCATGGGGCTCATTAGTGTCCAAAGGGCCTTGAGCTGAGGAGCGCAGGTCTCCGGGCCTATTGGAGTTCTCTCACCCGCCCCCTTGTGGGAGCACACATAACACTTCCCAAACCTATGATTGTCAATGCCCGAACAGACAACCGAATGGAATATTTCTATCATTTGTCAATAAAAAAATGCATGTATGTTCTAAGTCTGTTGCACATAAGAATGATTTTCTTCATCCTGGAAATCGGCCTCAAATTCCAAGATTATAGATGTACACACACAACTTTTTAAAATTAATAATTCAGTTATCATCTCTGCTTCCAAATAAACCTGCACCTACCCAGATTATGCAGTAATCTAATTTAACTCCAGCCTTGAGAATTTAGTTTTTGGTAAACAGTATAATATATGCTGTTTGCCTATGGAAACAAGTCCAGTGGGGGGACATTTATTTAAAAGCATCTGTTCCGGGTACTGTAAGTGTGTAGAACCCATTCAAGAATAAAACGTGTCTCAACAAATCTCTTTTGAAAAGAAGTGTGTGTGTGTGTGTGTGTTGTGTGTGTTGTGTGTGTGCGAGTGTGTGTACATGTATATGTGTACATATATATGTATACTATGGTATTTGGATATCTATTCCCAAGATGAAGAAAATTATTTTGATATGCAATACACCTAGAAAACATAGACATTTTTGATTGAATAGAAACATACTACTCAACTGTCACTTGGTGTATTGACAGTCATGAGTTTGTGAAGTGTTACTGTGAAACCCTGTGTGAGGGATGTTAAATGAGCTTTAAAAGAATGATCCATGAATATCTCATATTGGGCTGCTTCTTTGTGCATTTGTTTAAAATAAAATTTCTTACAGCTACTTCAATGAAATGTAATTTTGTATTCTTAAGTCAATGTTATAGCTTTATATAGAGTATATTCATATTGCAGAAGGACCAGGAGGCATATAAAAAAAGTAAAAATTACTTGATTTTTTTTGGTGGTGATGAAATAGGTAGATTTTTGAATGTTTCTGTCTTTTTACTTTGTTGTAAAAGTTAGAATAGGATGAAATTTCATGTGACTACTGGGTAGAAATAGTGTGAAATCTATTCCTCTATTTGTAAGTGTCAAATGGTGGTAAACCTGGTGGTGAGCTGGATTCAACTCTGCAATTTTCTTCTTATTTACCTGACACTTGGATTGTTTAACTTGGACTTAGAGACTTTTACAATTTTTAAAAATCCCTGAATAGAAAAATGCTCATAATAAAACCACTTATAAATAACTTACTAACACTCCTGGTGTTTGTTACTTCCTAGGTTATTTTTCTTATATGTATATTTTTATTTTAAAAAATGACCCTTTTATTTTGTGGCCTGTACTTGTCACTTAATAAGTTTTCAGTGCTAAAAGTACCTCCTATGACATTTATAGTGGATCTGTAGTATCCCGTTTCATGATTTACCATTTCCCCTACTTTTGAATATTATGCTTGTTTTTAATCTTCTGCTCTTATAAACAGCACAGAGGTGACCTTCTGTGTGGGTACAATGGGGAAGAATCTGGCTTGCAGATGTTAGTGTATTAACCCATTGATTTTGGAAGACCACCTGAGACGTGGGTAAAGACTGAGAATGACTGGTATCTGCAGTTTTTGCCTGGTGCAGGTGTTCTGCTAACGCTTTTCATGCACCGTCGCACCCCAGGCTCACTCAGCAGGGTGTGCTATCATCACAGTGGGGAGATGGAGCTTTTTAGACAGAAGTAGTCACTGAGAGTCCACTTTTTCCTGGCCAGTTTGGTTCAGTAGTTAGAGCATCAACCCATGGATCAAAGGGTGGCGGGTTCGATTCCTGGTCAAGGCATATATCTCAGATGCGATCCCCAGCTCCTGTCAGGGCAGTCAGGGTGCATGCTGGAGGCAACCAGTCAATGTGTCTTTCTCACATCAATGTTCCTCTCTCTCTCCCCACCTCTTCCCTCCCTTCCGCTCTGTCTGGAAGTCAATGGAAAAAATATCCTCAAGTGATGATTTAAAAAAAGAGAGAGAGTCCACTTTAATTAAAAATAACCATTTAGGATTCTTAAAACAGTTTTCCACATCATCTTTACTTAACACTATATAGTTACTGAATGGGTCTCAACAAATTGGATTTAGGATTAGATTATAGAATTTTTTGGAAGCATTTTATGAAATGAGACTTGACAAGTTACAGTAAATAACATTTTAGTTTCTAAGTGGTCAGGAGTCATTAAATACTGGTAAACACGGCTGTGTGGTTTAGCACTTGAGAATTCATTCAGACTGCTTCTGAGGGTTTCTGGCTTCATTATGTGTACTCTGGAGTGTGCAGACTCTGGTAAAAATTTTATAACAGATAAATCATTTTCCAGAACTAGGCTCTATTAGCAAGTTCCTATAAGACCCTAAGAACTACACAATGGAATACTACGCTGTGGTAAAAAAGAAGGAATTCTTGCCATTTGCAACAGCATGGATGGAACTGGAGAGCATTATGCTAAGTGAAATAAGCCAGTAAGAGAAAGATAAATACCACATGATCTCATTCATCTGTGGAATATAGAGAACAACATAGACTGATGAACAGGGACAGATCCAAAGACAGAGGAGCAGCGATCAGACTATCAATCCCCAGAGGGAAAGTAGGGGAGGGTGGGGGTAAGGGGAAGAGATCAACAGGGGGATGAGAGCATGAGTTGGGGGGGAGGTTGGGGTTATTGGGGGGATGAGGACACATTTGTAATACCTTAACCAATAAAGAAATTAAAGATTTTAAAAAAAAGACCCTAAGAAGGTGTGGAGGGATAGTTTTTCAGGAAGGCTCTGAGGATCTGTGTTACGATTTTATGGTTGGTAGACTGGTCCCCAAAGATGGATGCCCTCATTAGCACCTGCAAATATCACATTAAATGATTAGATGGTGAAAGGGGCCATCAAATATAATTAAGGCTACAGGCCTGGATTGTCTGCATGCACCCAGTCGAATCCTATGAACCTTTAAAAGCTAAGAACTTACTCTGGTAAAAGTCAAAGAGAAATGGCAGAAGAGAAGGTTAAAAAAATCCCAGCACGAGAAGGATTAAACACAGCATTGCTGGCTCAGAGGAGGAGGAGCCCACGTGCGATGACCACAGAGGCCTCTGGGAGTTAAGGGCAAGCTCCAGGTGACACTGGAATCCTGGAACTACTTTCAAGGTTGGCCTAAAGTAAATGGACATTTCCTTTGCCTGTTTTAGGCTTTTGAATCTTGACCTTGAGTTCTGAATCTTGTTCTCCCAGGAATCCCTCCCATGTTAGGTTTCTAAAGATTTTCTAGTTGACAAAGATCTTATTTGATCTGGATTCATCCCAATCCAGTATTTCTAATGTAACATCCCTTTATGCTTCTGCAGGAGTCTACCCCCTACAGACAGGAGACCCCTACATAGGAGATCCCTGAGATACCTGGGACCTGACTAGTGTTGTGGTTATAATAAGGCTATTGTTGTGACATCTAACCTCCAAAAAGCACAATGAGTGGGAATAAAGTCCTGCATTTAGGTTTTTAAGTTTCTTATGTAAGTGCATGGACAAGTATTTGCTACATGGACGTGCATCAGCTACATGGACATGCCTGCTTGGACAGAGGTTCACATTAAAAAGATCTGATAGTTTTCAGATGATCACAAGCAGAGTAGGAGTTAACAATGGAAATTGGATTACTGAGAATGGATAACAGTGTTTTTAGTAAAATTAATAGGCATATCTGTGTGTATTCAAAACAAGTTTATATAAAAGATTTTAACAGTGACAACAATAAAAATAAAGTTAATAAAAAGCTTTTAGAACTATCCCTCGTCTTGATATATTTGCGTAAGCGTAAGCATATGTTGTCTTCTCGGCATGCTAAACAAACACGTCTTTGATGTGGTGACAGCAATTACTGGGGAAACAGCAGTTTGTTAAATAAACTATTAGGTGGAGAACAGTGGTGTCTAGACAGATATTTATATATCTTTCTTAATTTTTCAATTATTGGTTGACATGAACAGGTAATTGCAACATTATCTATGTGTCAGATTTGTGGCAACATTAGCTCTTCAGCAAAATAATGAACGTGGAGATAGGAAAACAGACTTCTGCTGAACAACGAAAACTGCTGCTTGGCCTATGAGTATTCATAGGACCAGAGTCGAGCCAGCATCACTGCTCAGTTTGTATCTTATCTGCAAGTGCGTTGATGACTTTAAGAAGTATACTTATTTGTTTTTTTTCCCTAGAGTGGTTAAAGTCCTTACTAACTTAAAATCTTACAGAGATTTAAGAGTAAGTCTATTTGGGAATAAAATGGGGAAGAATTCTGGATTATGTTCCGTCTTATATTTAATGTAGGAAATTAGAAAATAAGTTCTATGTTTTAAAAACATTTCTATCATGGAACCAACATGTAAATGTTTCCAAAGTTAATAGATTTACTAAAAACCTTTAGGAAATGTGTGACTTGGTGATTCTATCAAACACTGATTTATAAGGACAATGCTTCGGTTAGCTAAGACATTTGCCACTATTGGTCTGTCCTCCCGCAAATGACCTGCATTCTCTCCAGCTCTCACTTGGTTTTCTAGGGCCTCTTGCTCCATGAGGCCTGCTCGTGTCTTCTCGGTTGACCTTTCCCACGGAGGTGCTCCCGGGCACCCAGAATCTGCATTTGACTCTTTCTGTTGCCTCTTGAGTCTTGGTGTTGATGCAGAACAACTTTGTGGGCATTCAGATTTAGAGGCTGCAGGCACTAACGAAGTACCAGAAAGTAAAGAAGACAGAACGCTAGACATAAGGTGGATTCTTGTGCCTGTTAAATTTCAGGACTACTTTGTGAACAGCCCTGCTGGTTATGGAAGATAGAAAATCCAAACAATTCAACATGAGGAAAGGGGAATTTTCGAAATACGTCTAACCAGTCATTTAATTATCCACTATACAGATATTTACAAGAGCAAACATACCCAAATACAGATGTGTTTTGATTTACATAGTTTTTTTTATATCGAATGAACTGCATTTTAAATTAAAGTTGAAGTTTCTTAAAAAGCATCCCTGCAACTTTCCTGGTACTTGAAGAGATGGTGTCTGTCAAATTGTTGCTAGTAACTGAATCTTATCATTGGGTTGAGTTATAGCCTCATTTAATACCTAGAACACAGTGGGCCATGATCCTTTATAGATTAATTAAATTAGAGGAGAACAAAATAAAAAGTAAAGAGTGATTGTCAGTTGAAATGGTCATAAGATAAAGAGGTTGAGTCTTGTGAAAACTAAGATACCTTATTAAATAGAAGAATGATTCTCAACTCGCGATACAACCTAGAAGCACGTAGGAACCTTTGAAACAACAGCAGCAGCAAATACTGATGCCCCGAGGATCTGATTTAGCTGGGGACCAAGTATAAGTAGTTGTTCAAAGCTCCCAATTGGCTCTAATGTGCAGCCAAGCTCGGGAACCGCTGAGAGGTAGATGAAACTCCAAACTATTTAAAGAAAGCATTTCTTAGTAGACTTGAGTAGTGACTACATAGCTATCTGACAAGAGGAAACATGAGAAAAAGATGAGGGAGAGAAGCTTTCAATGTAAAATTAGTAGAGGTTTACAATCCATTATTCAGTTCTGAAATCTAAAAGCTCTGAAGAAAAAAAAATCTAACCTACTAAACATACTTAGTGGAAAATCCTGATGCTTTTTCTAGTCTTCCTTTATCTCATTTGGAATGAATAATCATACATCTTATTGCATAAATACTAATGTGTGATTTCTGATGACAAGTTGTTGCCCCAGACCTCACTGAGGGTTTGAGGTAAGTAGAGTACCATTCTGAAATGTATAAAAGTTTGAATTTTGAAACCCATCTGGCCCCAGGGGTTTCAGATCATGGTAGGGAAGGCCGAGGTAATAAAGTCTTTCTGTTGGATTAAGAATGCCTTTCTCCTATTTACCTGGGCAGCAGTTCAGCACCCACATTAAGTAAAAACATCGGCCAACATCAGATGTGGCTCTTGGCTCTACATGTGTCCATAAGCCTGATCTGAGAACAGGGTTCCATTTCAGTCATGGAGAGAGAAACTGAGATTAACCAACAACATCCAAGTAGATCAAGTAGAAAATCACCATTGTCCTACAAAGGAGTCTTCAGCATGACCAGCGACCCCCAATGTAATGGTTTAAAACAACACATATCTATTGTCTCACACAGTTTCTGAAAGTCAGAAATTCAGGAGCATCTCCTAGCTGGATGGTTTTTGCTCACGGTTTCTCAGGAAGTTGTCAAAATGTGGATCCGGATGTCAGTCCTCTGAAGGCTTGACTGGTGCTAGACTATGCATGGCATTTATTTTTTAATCCAATAGGTACCTTAGTACTTCATGCCCAGCAGGTGTGGCTCAGTGGTTGAACATCAACCTATGAACCAGGAGATCATAGTTCAATTCCCAATCAGGGCACCTGTCCAGGTTGTGGGCTCAATCCCCAGGACAGGGTGGGAGGAGGCAGCCCATCAATGATTCTCTCTCATCATTGATGTTTCTACCTCTCTCTCCCTCTCCCTTCCTCTCTGAAATCAATAAAAATGTATTTTTTTAAAAAGAGAGAATTCTAGTTTCTGCTTTTGCAGTTGCTCAAAGTTTTAGTTTTTTAATATAAACCTAACAGTTCTTTGCAAAGGAGGCCTTGAGTGCGAATCAGTCCTGAAGATTCCTGCTGAGAGGAGCTTATTAGTGGGGGGGCGGGGTCGTCTTCTCCTTTGATTTTCATTGTCCTCCCTGGGGCAGCTTTTTCTCTCCCCTAAATCCTTCCTATGTCCTTTTAAGGCTGCCCCTGTATTGCCTCCTGTGGGTCAGTGAATGAGTGTTGATTGCCCTGGGTTATACCATAAAAGGACAGGCAGGTCCCTACCATCCAAAAGACAGGCCTTAGTCATACAATTGAAAATGATGAAATGATGGTCAGTGCACTAGAGAATGTGGTTTGTTTTGTCTGAACAATAACCTACCTACCTTTGAAGTTTTGTCTAGAAACCTTTTCATTCCTGGGGTAGTGGAAGCCAGTCTACATCAGGCCCTGCAAAAAACACTCCTCCATCCTCCCAGATTGCAGACATGCAGGGCATTCAGAGTCTAGAGTGATCTCATTTACTTTATGTTTGTTTTTATTTTAAAGTGTAGGTTCCTTCTGCCGAAGCCGGTTTGGCTCAGTGGATAGAGCGTCGGCCTGCGGACTGAAAGGTCCCGGGTTCGATCCCGGTCAAGGGCATGTACCTGGGTTGTGGGCACTTCCCCAGGGGGGATGTGCAGGAGGCAGCTGATCGATGTTTCTCTCTCATCGATGTTTCTAACTCTCTCTCTCTCTTCCTCTCTGTAAAAAATCAATAAAATATATTAAAAAAAAAAAAATAAATAAAGTGTAGGTTCCTTCTAAGTTGACCTGTGTAGTCCGTTCTCATTGTCCCCTCTCATCACCTTCCCAGTTCCCCCTCAAATGCTAGATTGGCTTCTTGCTTGCACTCCTTCTTTCTTTCCCCACCAAATCTCTGAAAAGATGTCATGTCATTCAATGGTAGGAATATAATACTTTCCTTTTCTGAGCTAGTTGTATTTCATACCTTATTTGCAGTTTAGAGAAAGAAAAGCTGAGATCTCGTGAAGAGAATGTCAGGCATGGAATTTGGTCTTCTGTAAGCAAATGCAGCCATCCACAAGCATCATTTTCTGCCCCTGCTTCCCTTTGGTCTCTGAGCCATGGTGGGGTCTTCCTGGGAGGTCATAGAATTGTTCAGCCTTGACAAGATCCCAGTGAATGTTTATGGTCCATATTTTGGCCCCACCCCCAAATATTTGTGGCACTATGAAGGGGCACAATCCTGAAAAGAGATGGTGATACTATAATAAAACTTATTAACAACTTTAAAATATAAAATATGCAATAATGGGTGTTTTGTTCAATTGTTTTTTATTTGACTACCTGCACAAGTATTTGTGAAGGTTTTCCTATGGCCACACATCACTTGTCTCCCCCAGCCCTCTTTTACCTGGACGATCTTGAACTGCACATTTTCCTACCGTGAGCATTTTCAGAGCTCGGACTTCAAGGTTGGAGAAGGACTGATTGTCTTTTCATCTGTATATATAAACGGCCAATATGCAAAGTGTCCCCTCGGGAGTTCGACCAGGAGACCAGGAGTTTGATCGCTCGCTATGACATGCGCTGACCACACGGGGGTTGGGGGGGACACGGAACATAGTGAGGAACTAGCAATGGCAGCAAGGCGCTGAGGAAGCGAGGGAAGAACAAAGTGGAGAGGTGGGGAGGCGGGGAACCTGATCAGCCCTGATTGCAGGCCAGGCCTAGGGACCCTACCCGTGCACTCTAGTTACTGTATAATTTTCTGGAGAGAGTTTTAAGGCATCAAAGAATCAGCTAAATCAAGAGTATACCCTTTTTAAAAAAATAATTCTATATTGTTGAAAGTATTACATATGTCCTTTTTTCCTCATTGACCCCCCTCTAGCCCACCCCCCCCCACCCCTGCCCCAGGCCTTCTATTGTCTTTGTCTATGGGTTATGCATATATGCATACAAGGTCTTTGGTTTATTACCTCCCACCCGCCCACCTTCCCCGCCTTTCCTCTGAGATTCCACACTCTGTTCCATGCTTCCATGTCTCTGGATCCACTCCGTTCATCAGTTTATTTTGTTACTTAGATCCCACATGTGAGTGCATCATGTGATACCTGTCTTTCTCTGACTGGCTTACTTCACTTAGCATGATAAAGAGTATGCCCTTTTGAATGGCACGGGGACTTGCCAGCCAGGGAAAGCAAGGCCGCAGAGCAGTGCCGCAGAAGCTGCTGTCTTCAGGTGAGGATGCCCTGGCCACCGTGAACCTGGTCCCTAGGTGGAGTCCCAGGGTCTAGCATATTGTGCTACTTTTGCCTACAAGTAAATAAATACAAATTAAACAAATCTCAACAGCAAATCTTCTTTAACCTTGAACTTCCATGTTCTCCCTTTAAAATTCATTATCAGGACCCTTCCAAACTCACCACCACCTCCACCTCCACCTCCTCCACCTCCATACACCTTAGAAGTGTGATGACACACACTTCTAAGCTTCAAAGACTGTGTCCTGTAGGGGCATGAGCTTTCTTCTTATGGAATATTTAATTGCTGCCCAACACAGATTTCCCAAAGTTAATCTTCATTACTTTTTTTTCTTTGAAAGTGATTGTAGTTAACTTTTTTTTCTTTTTTTTTTTTGTCTCTTCCGGAAAGCTTTTAGGAAAGGATTTAAGCACTCAAATATGTGGAGTTGAGAGACAGAGAATGAGCAAGCAAAAATCTGGACAAATAAGGGGGGTGTTACGGCACTTAGGATTTTTAAGTTTGTCTTGCCTATTCCTACTTCACCTACCCTATGACTCGGTAGCACTTGCTTTTATGTGGCATATTTTCTGAACTGTTTGCTGGAAACCTGTCAGATTTCAAATGAACGTTTATTGTGTTTGGGCAGAGGTCCAGTTAAACCAGGGTCACCCATCTTAATTGTTGTAGAATTTCTGTGTACGCTAGAATCTTTGAGAGATAAATAATAGTTCTATCTTTGCCAACATACATGCCTGCTTTAATAATTTGTCATTTGAATTACTTCTCTAAGTGTTTGATAATTATATTTTTGAAGTTCTTCCCATAAGTACAGCAAAAATACCAATGTTCCATGATACATTCTGGCAACCTCTAATTTCTTTTTGATCACTATGATTCTTTCAGCTTTTTAGCTTAAAATTTCTATGCAGGGGTTTTTCCACATTACTAAAATCAAACAAAAACCCAAAAAGTGGCAGCACATTTAGCTCTGATTGTTATAGCTCTTAACTTGGGTTGCATATATAAAAACAAAGTACTGCTTTTGATATCTACATTTTTCTTATTCTAATTGATTTTTTTCTTAATATTTTATCAGGTGCAGAGAGAGCTAGCAGCTGTCATTGCTTTGAAAGCAAAGAAGTCTGGTGAGTAGTCTTTCATGGACCTAAGGAAGGTTTCATTCTGAGGGAATATTTCATATATCGTGTGGCAGTGAGCAGCTGAGGGCATCTCAGGAAGTTTTGGTGTAGAATGTAGAAAAGTATCATTGTTTGTTTTAAAAATAGTTTATTCTACCATCAAAATAGTACAGGTTGTTACATATGGTTCTTTAAACATTCGCTGCCTTTATTTTAAATTTCCATGAAAAATGAAATTAAAAATGTTTTTAGTTCATTGCAGCCATGAAAAAGTCTGTATATACAACATAAAAAAGCAAACACGTTGCATTGCCTATTATAATGAGAGAGGACAATAAACAACATCAAGGTTGTCTTTTTTGAATAGATATTTTTTTTTATCTCCAAGTAGTTACTCCTGAAAATAATTGAAGTGTGTAATGAGGTCTAAAAGCCAGCATTTTACGTAGGACCGAGTGCACGGATCCGATGCCTAGTCCCTGTAGGAAACAAGGGATGGAAGTGATATGTGGAAAGGCAGCTTTCAAATACATTTTGAAGGAGAGGCTGAAATCCAATATGAAATGGAGACTCACTGAGGTAGAAAAACACTTGCTTAGGGAGCAGGAGTGTCAGAAGGAGGCATCCTTTGCTGTTCAGAGGGAGGAGGTCAGTGCTAAATGGCATGACAAACACAAGGGAGATAGATGCTCCTTAGATAATGTCAAACTATAATAAGACTTTTCAGGTGGAAAGACTAAGACAAAAGAAAAGAGATGGCAAAATTTGAAGAAATAAATGGAATGGAAATGTCTTAAGAACACAAGCCATACATATTTTTATTTCTTTCTTTTTTCCAGTTAGAAACTCCAAGAATTTGCTTTTCTCTCAGTTACTGAATCACACACACCTTAGTAGGAATTATCTGATTATATTTATACTGATCTTTGTGGATTTGGCTGCTGTTGAGGACACAGAGCCTGGGTGCAATGAAGGTGAAAAGGAAGATGCAAAGGGCAGCATCTTGACCGAAAGGTTATTGCACGGAGAGGGCAGAGCGGACGGAGCTCCTCAGTGAACGGCATTGGGCTGTGGGTATTCGCATGGGCAGAGGCCAACATGGAGAAGACATCAGTATAACGATTGTAGGAGGGAGGGCTTAGAAATAAGTTGTGCTAGAGCTGATCTTGGTTCCTGTTATGATAAAGAGACAGACTTATAGTTTGTACAAATTGGGATGGCAGTGCCTTGGAGGATTTTTTTTTTTAATTTCGGAAAATGTTGGGAAAAATAATAAAAGATATCATAGTGTGTCAATGCTGGAGAAAAACAGAGCAAATCAATAGCCAGGGAGGCTGGAGAAGGGGGTGCTAATTCGCACAGCGTCAGTGGGGAGTGGGGACTTCTGAGCAGAAAGCTGAAGTCAGTGAGAGGGTGAGCCCTGCGGATCCAGGCAAGAGCATTCGGGCAGAGCGTGTGAAATGTGTTTGAGGAACAGCAAGGAGGCAAGAGCGGCTGGAGCCAGATGAACAAGGTGAAAAGAGGTAGGATTTGGTTGACAGGCTAAGAAATTTGAACTTTCAGGAGGTAAAGGGAGATGAAGAGGAGTAAGGCCCATGCGTGTTAAATTGCGCCAAGTCGAAGACATGTGAAGTCAGCTTGATTGTGCCTTGATGTGTTGCTGTATGAAGTTAGTATGTCTGTTTTTGTTACTTGTTTGATTTATGGAGCTTGGCATGCAAACACAGCTTTGGCAGGTTCTCAGGGACAGAGTGAAATGGTCTCTCACACATTCACTAATGATGGAGACATGAATTCATAGTGTCTTAGGACAGCAATTTTTCGGTGTTCTAGAATCCCTGACTTTTATCCAGTAACTCCAAAACTGGAGTTCCAGCTATTGGGCGTAACCAGAGAGGCATGTAAAGATTCAGGTAGAAGGAATCTATTGCACTGTTGTTGTTTTAAACAATAAGAAATTAGAAACAATCCTTGAGTCTCCATAGTAGAGAAATGGTAAAATTGGGAGATCAGTGTAATGGAATGTTGAACAGCTTTAAAAGTTATTTTTTGAAGAATTAATGTAGTAAAATGTTCAGTGGAAAAATATATACAATAAGCATGTATTACTTCTCTTTTTCATAATAAAATAGTTTTAATTATTTTTATTACAATTATAAGATAGCATGCTCGTTGAAAAAATTTTGATAATGCATCAATGTATGAAGAAACTGAAAAATCATCCATCATGTCACCAACAAAGATAACCAGTATTACTCCTTTAAAAATAATTTAATTTAATTTTTTATTGCATTTATTGGGTGACATTGGTTAATACAATTATATAGATTTTAGTTGTACAATTTTATAATGCATCATCAGTATATTGTATTATGTGTTCACCACCCCAAGTCAAGTCTCCTTTCATAACCATTCATCATTCCTTTACCCTTTTCTACCTCCCTCACCCCCCATTTCTCTCTGGTAATCACCACACTATTGTCTGTGTCTGTGAGTTTTTCTCACTGTTACTCTTGTCTTGTATATATTTTCAGACATCTCTTTATTCATTTGTAGATATTGTATTATTATATATTAATATGCAGATACCCAGGTTGCGGGTTCCATCCCCGGCACATATGGAAGTCAAATGATCATGCTTCTCTCTCACATCAATGTTTCTCTCTCTCTCTCTCTCTCTCTCTCTCTCTCTCTCTCTCTCTCTCTAAGCATAACCTCAGATGAAGATTAAAGCATACCAGCTGCAGAATGGCACTTTCTGTGTGTGCTTGTTATTGTTTTTTAAAACTATTTCTTTAAAGAAGAAGAAAAAAGCTGATAAACATCTAATAAAAAGTCTTAAACTGATAGTTGGTACATCTGTGGCTTGACAGAAGGAATTGATTACCCTAATATCTTACGTCTTGCAGTAAAACTGCTCATTAGGGCTCAGGTGGTCCTGCCAGATTTATGTCTTACTGTGAAGGGTTATTAAAATAAGAATTCGTATAAAGAAAAAAGGGTTTTTTTGTTGTTTCAGCTCCCCATATAAACAGAAATGAAAGTAACAGCCAATCAATAAATTATATAAATGATTCAAGGCTCCAGCTTAGTAAAAAATCCATTTGGTTGTAATCTTCTCAGAGGCCATTAGGATGTGCCTTTAAACAGTTTCTCCTCTAACTGCTAACTAGTGAATGTGAATAGCATTTTAAGGCATCACGAGATTTTTATAAATTAGCCCAGATATCTTTGTTTGTCTTTCTCTTTGTTGGTTTGCTAATTCTACTGCTAATGTTGGCTAATTCGAATCTTGGGAGATACGTTTCTTCCCTTTTCCAGGGAATTCCCAGCCAAAGCACTTTAGCTCTGTGGTCTTTAGATCACATGAACCTTGTGCCGTGGTGGGCTTCTCCTTCTGGAAAACCTGAGACCTCATATTGGTAAATCTCTTTGGCAGTTTTTATATTTCACTCTCTCTGCTTAGTCATGGCTATTTAGATGTTTTAAAACTACATACCTAGGTCATTGATGTTTGGAAAAGAAAGAAGGGTTTTCTTCTGTTTATGCCATTTAATGTCTCTGGAACCTTAGCAAAGTGATTCCAGTTTGTATCTTGCAGGGTAAGAATGGGAGTAGGGGAGGGTTGTGTAGGATATGCTAACCTTAGCAATTCCTTCCAGCTCTAACATTTAATCATAACAATGAATATTTTCATTCATTGCCTTAATTATCCTTAATGGAGTTACAACCCTAGGAATATTTTACACAGGACTCTTTGAGGTGCAAGTGATAGAAAAGCTGGAAACCAGAGACGGGATTGATTGGCATCGATATATTTTATTGTTTCTTTGACATATTAAAATATATATAACATAAAAGAGTAGAAAATGGTTTACCTGTTGCATTTAGTTTTGGCTTTTTATAGATGTAATGTATTTCTTCTTTTTAATCCTCACCCGAGGACATGGAAGAGAAAGAGAGAGAGAATTGATTTGAGAAACATTGATTGGTTGCCTTCCGTAAGCTCCCGGATTACGGATCAAACCCATAACCCAGATATGTGATCTGGCCAGGAATCCAACCAGCAACTTTCAGTGCACAGGATGACCCCCAACCAACGGAGTCACTCCAGCCAGGCTATAAATGTTCATTTTAATGGGCGAAATGCTCTTTTTCATGGGCTAGAAAGGATAAGGGGGCAGTCAGTGTTTTACATTGGAGTTAAATTGTTTCTCCTAGCCTCAGACATCCTCTTGTTTCATCATCTTGGCTTGAATCCTATATTCCAGCTGAAGGAGGCATTTGAATGTTTGTGTGATTTCAACAACCGGGTTACTACGGTTTGCATACGTTGAACTCTGTGTAACATATTCAAGGAGGCCGGCCCTGGGTCTGGCAAACATGGTGGACCCACCAGACAAGTGGAGCATCTTTTATGACCCTGGACTCTGCGGAAACTCCCAGCTTTTAAGATCCACTGTTAGTAACAATCACTGGTCACCAATAGCACCTACTGGGACATTTTAGCAGTCAGCCCCCTTCTTACGTGCATGTATGTAAGATGGGGGATTGCTGACAGGAAGCTCTGTCTAAGGTTTGAGGTCTGACACAATTGACAAGAGAGAGTCTCCTTCAGGGCAGAAGCATTCCAAAGAGAAGATTTTCGTGTGGCTTTGTCACGAGAAATGAGATAGATCGGCTGGTTATTTTTAACAGTAGAAAATAAGGCCTTTTGTTTTGCACATTTAGAAGGAAAAAATAACCATTAAATGTATGGAATTGTTCCGGCTTTTATGGTGCTCCAGATTTTTAGTTTTATTGATTCTTGACTAAGATCCAAGATAGGCATCTGTTCTTATCAGTTTAAATTTTTATTTTTTAGTTGACAGATTCTTTTTTTTTCATTTGCACTGAGTTGGACTTGACCCTTATGCTTTTGTAAACACATCACTCAAATGTAAAAGACTGGATAATATAATGGTATTTTGGTATTTTAGAGTAGATGTTAATAATAAAATTAAGGGCCAGCAAAGATAGACTCGCGTGCTGGTACAATTATTGCTATCTCAAACTCCTTCTACCTTTTGGTTTTCTGTGATCTTTTTATTGAAAAAAATGTAAATGCTCTTAAAAGCTATTTTTTTTAATATTTTATTGATTTTTTACAGAGAGGAAGGGAGAGGGATAGAGTTAGAAACATCGATGAGAGAGAAACATCGATCAGCTGCCTCCAGCACACCCACTACAGGGGATGTGCCCACAACCAAGATACATGCCCATGACCGGAATTGAACCTGGGACCCCTCAGTCCGCAGGCTGACGCTCTCTCCACTGAGCCAAACCGGTCAGGTCTTAAAAGCTATTTTTAAAAATCTAATCTTTGAGTGTTCTTATCATGAATGGTTGAGCTAAATATACTAGTTTAAAATGGCAGACGTCTTTGGGTCTATTTTAAGTAATTAAGATATTGTGCTTAATTTTTAGTAATACTTTGAACCACTTAACTTTCTGAGTCTTTCACAGTCCATCCTCAAGAACGTGTCTTGTTCTCTCTGATATTTCCACATGGTTTGGTTTCTGCCTTTTCTTCTCCTTTGCCACCTCCTGGATGGTGAGCTGGCCAGCGGCCACCACTCCCAATGTGGTCAGCAGGGACCTATACTGATGGCCTTGCAACCCCACTGAGTGTGGCATTTAGCATTTGTTAACCAAGAGGAAAGAAGTAGCAAGTGTTCTCTCTTAAAATAATCAACTGCATTCTGGTCTTCCCTGATGGATCGATGGTCTAGGTCACAGTGGTCGGCAAACTGCAGCTTGGCAAACCGCAGCTTGTGAGCCACATGCGGCTCTTTGTCCCCTTGAGTGTGGCTCTTCCACAAAATACTGACTTCTGCGCATGGGCCACGAAGTTTCAGTCGCACTGTATGTGCGCACCTGCATGTGGTATTTTGTGGAAGAGCCACACTCAAAGGGCCAAAGAGCCACATGTGGCTTGCAAGCCGCGGTTTGACGACCACGGGTCTAGGACAGTGGTCGGCAAACTCATTAGTCAACAGAGCCAAATATCAACAGTACTTCTTCAAAATAGACTTGCCCAGGCCAAAAACCAACTTCTGCGCATGGGCCACGAAGTTTCAATCACACTGTATGTGGGTGCCCGCATGTGGTATTTTGTGGAAGAGCCACACTCAAGGGGCCAAAGAGCCGCATGTGACTCGCAAACAACAGTTTGCCGACCACTGGTCTAGGACAGCGGTTTTCAACCTGTGGGTCGCGACCCCTTTGGGGGTCCAACGACCCTTTCACAGGGGTCGCCTAAGATCATCAGAAAACACATATATAATTACATATTGTTTTTGTGATTAATCACTATGCTTTAATTATGTTCAATTTGTAACAATGAAAATACATCCTGTATATCAGATATTTACATTACGATTCATAACAGTAGCAAAATTACAGTTATGAAGTAGCAACGAAAATAATTTTATGTTGGGGGTCACCACAACGTGAGGAACTGTATTAAAGGGTCGCGGCATGAGGAAGGTTGAGAACCACTGGTCTAGGATGTTTTCCCTGGAAGAGAGGGCTCTGTCTGACACCATGCCTATTGTTGAAGCTTGTAAAATCTCGCCTTCTGCGGTGCTATAATAACCCCTTGTTCTAACATTTCCCGAGACTGTTCTTCCCCTGCTTGCTAACAGACTTTGTACATTCGCATCCCATTCAACGCCTGTTCTTACTGACCAGCAATCAATTCAGTGGTTGAAAGCTTGTATCTTCCTTTTTTATTTTAATGGCATAAGACCAGAACAAGAGTCTTGAAAGTGTAATCCCCAGTGCAGTGTAAACTTACGTAATACTTGAAAATGTAAAACTCCTACAACTGAGAAAATAATAGCACCCGTAAAGGCCAGGAACAATAATAAAAAAAAAAAAAAATGCACGCAGCAGATGCTCTGTAAATTTTTCCTAACTCTCCCACTGGGATGCAAAGAAAATTGCCTTTTTAAAAAAAATCCCATGACACCGTCTTTTGTAATTAGAGCTATTAAGTCGAAATGATAAATAACCGTGCAATGGCGTCCTACAAAAGAACAGCCCTTTGCCCTGATTGCTCCTGAGCAGCGAGAGGGCTAAGAGCATCAAGTCCAGGAAGTTGGTTGGAATCCTGTAACCCTGAGGACTGTTCGGAATTTAGGGAATTAGCAAAGCGAGATGACTGTCTTTTCATCTTTCAATATGGTCTTGTCTGTTAAGATAGTAACTGAATCTGATGTGCCAAGGAGGTGAATAATTATAACCACAACAGAGTATACTCGAGAATGGAAGGTTTGTGAGGCCTTCGCTTTCAAAAACGTGCTGCAGGGCATTTCGGTGGCTGTATGCAGCGCTTATTAGGCGAAGGTAATTATTGCTCTAAATGGGGTTTTGTTTCTATTTTAGAGAATCAGATACCGGGGAGGAGAATGAGCACTGAAGGCCCCTGAACTCAGGGTTGTGAGGGCTCCCAGGCCAGGGTCTGTGTGGTCCAGGATAGTGACTTTACATCATCCGGACTCTGACCTCTTATTGCCTGTTTCATCGACGTTGCCAGACCTCAGGAGAGCGGGCTTCCTGAGGTCTGGAGCAGGGGGTGGGTGTGAGGCTGGAGAAAGGCGTGAAAGGGAGGACCACAGTTTCTCTTCGCTGGAGAAGCGGCTTCCAGCATCGCAGCTCCTGGGAACCTATTTTCTGTGAGGAAACGAAATGAGTGTCATGAGTGTACCCTGTGCGTAGACGCAGTATCAGTTCTACACCCAAGGTCAGATGAAAGTTAATGACCATATGCACACCAGAGATCCGAAACCCACATTCTACTTCTTTCTCATAATGACAGGAAAGGAGAGCAATTTATATTTAAATGGATTTAAATTTCAAAGCATAAACACGGAGATCTCCCAGGTACCGCCTTTTCCACAGTGAAACTTCCTGGCAGGGCTCGACGTCCCTAACAAATTAAGTCCCTTCCCATCCCAGCTCCCCGGGGCAGACAGTGCTTTGTTTTTGGTGGAGCGACCCTGTCCCCGTCCTGCCAGATAAGTGGCACCATACCAGAAGCCAGCAAGGCCATCAGGGCCCCTTTCTATAATTATGTAGGTTTAAATTTGTTGAGCTGATTCGCTGATTGAGGCAACGAATGGGTGTCATTAACACATGGTGAACGGGGCAGTTTCCCCTCTGAGGCTGCCGGCTCAGAGGTTCTCAGCTTCCTGCAGAAGAAGAATCCTAGCCATATGCTGTTTTTATAAAGTTAGGAAATTCTGCCGTCTGCTGAGCCCAGTCTCCTACCCGAATCTGGTGCCCTAGGCTGGTAGTCAGAAACTCTGGTACATCACTGGCTTCTCTTGTCCTGTTCCCATCCTCCTTCTATATAATAAAGAGGGAATATGCTAACTGACCGTCACACCCTCACAAAGATGGTGGTGCTCACAGCCACAAGATGGTGATGCCCAGTCCCCTCAGCCCCGCTGGGGGCCTCGGTCCTCCTGAACCCCCCACTGACTGAGGCGCAGGCAAGCCTTGGATGGCGGCTAACCAGCCGTCCAGGGCCAGCCCAAGGCGTAGGTAACCACAGCCGCCCGAGGCGCAGGTAACCAGGGCCAGCCAAGGCTTGCGCTGCCAGCAGTGGCAGCAGCATAGGTGTGATGGGGGCGTCACCTTCCCCTGATTGCCGCCAGGTCGCCTGCCGCCCCTGAGGGCTCCCGGACTGTGAGAGGGGCCAGGCCGGGCTGAGAGACCCTCTCCCCTCTAGTGCATGATTTTTCATGCACTGGGCCTCTAGATTTTTTATAAAAGGAAGAGGTCAGGCTCAGATGGTGACTGGAGTGCCACACTAGGCCTGCAGACCACGTCCTCAACACCAAGTGCGAGACAGCTTTGCTCTTCTTAATCATCTCTGCCTATTCAATACAAATCTAGGAATAATAACTGCTGTTCCTTTAATTTGCTTTCTGAGCTGTGTTCATTTCATTGACATTTTTCCTAAGTAAAAGTCCTGCAAAGGCCTTCCTCTCCCACACATAACTCCCTGCCCCCCACACATAACTCCCCGCCCCCCCCCCCCACACACACACCCACGCCCCTGGGAACATTTCTGCTGTCATTTGTATTGAGGGGTAAGAGCTACCCAGGGATATCGTGGTCTTGGCCATATGACCCAGCTATTGTCCATCATTCGTCACATTAAAAGTCTAATTATATAAACAGCCATGAAAGTGGAGCCGTTCTCAGTAAAACTGAAAATGACATGAACACAGTGTGTGTGGATAGAAGTAGCTAATGCTCCCTGGTACATAAAGCCAAGCCTGCCATTGGATTCAGCCGAGTTCTGCAGAGTGCCTTGATGCTGTTTTGATAAAAGTGAAATTTACTTCACATACTAGTCTATCCATTAAGTGACACATGAATACTTAATATTAGATCGTTTCTAAATCAGACATTCTCCTTGAAGGTGGCTAAACAAACTGTGGTTCTAGCGATTTGCGTTTTTCAGATAGGTTATAAAAAGACTTCATTTTAATACAGCGATTGCAGTCTGTTTTTTGGAATGAGATTGGTGATAGAAATTTTGACCCTGGAGTCAGAGAAGGTTCACATGGAACAACTTCTGCATAAATGGTACCTTTTGATATAAGTGTTTTGTTTGGAGATTAGGAAGATGAATACATACTTTTAAAAATAATCCTGGCTCTCCTTCTGTAAAGCTATATCAAAATTCTTCTTTGACTAAATAAAACTGTGTTTCCCAACGCAGTGGTCTCCAGGTCGAATTTGCAAAGCAGTTCCCTGCGGTATTTGTTAATAGTGCTAATCCCTGCTCTACCCTCCCGCCCCCCCCCCCCCCCAATTAAGTGTGGATGGAGGCCTTGGCATCTGCATTATAACCACTTCACCCCCGTGTGATTTAGCTGCCCGCTTTCACCGACACATGCCAAGGTCTGTGTGATTTGCAGTCTCAGGGAGCCAGCTGGTGTGTGTGTGTTTGTTTGTTTGTTTGTTTTTGTGTGTGTGTTTTAAATATGTTTTTATTGATCTTTAGAGAGAGAGAAAGTGAAGGGGATAGAAAGATAGAAACACTGATGGGAAAGAAATCGTCAATAAGCTGCCTCCTGCACACCCCCTACTGGGGATCAAGCCGGCAACCCCAGCATGTGCCCTGATCAGGAATCAAGCCAGTGACCTCTTGGTTCATGGGTCCATGCTCAACCACCGAGCTACACCGGCTGGGCATGGCTGGTGTTTTATGAAGGGTGTTGTGCTAATGAACTAAGCATGGTAGAGGAATGAGAAATATTATACTTTTGCTATTTACTCATTTATTGGACAACTGCCTAACTTTTCAGTGTTTCTCTACCTGAAAGGAGATTTTCCTATGGGAATGATAACAGAATTATTACAAAGTTCTCATTGACAGTAAAAGCTTTATAAAGGAAGAGAATTATTACCAGGTTTTATTTGGTGGGCAGACTCGGGAGTAAGCGAACATTCTCACTGAAGTTTCTATATTAAAATTAGGAGGAGGACATGGGGGGGTGGGAGGTTAAAGGGAAGTGACTTTAATCCTGGCTCCAAATAAATGCACCTGAACGAAGCCATATCCTTGTAAATTGTGGACAGATCCCAAGCCAATAGAGCTAAAGGCTTGTCTAGTTCTCTTTTTGCAAAAAGTGGCTAACTTCTATTTATTGAAAATGCAAACAGTGAATAAAAATGAAGCATTCGCTTTAAGACTTAAGATCGATTGAGGAAGTCTACACCTTATCCTGCTATTGTTTTCTGGTAGAAGAAACGACTGACACGTTTGAGACTGGGGTTATCTTTGTAACCTTAGGAACAGATGGTAGTTTTTAGAAATGTTGCCAGTTTTCCTCCCCTCTCACTGCAATGGGGAGCAAAGCCTGCAGATCCAATGGCCAACTTAGTTTTCTATGTTCTCATTTTCTTCCTTTTGATTTTCAGTTTTGTTTTCATGTGTTTAAAAGACCCACTTCTAGATCTTATCTCCGAAGGTGGAGCTAAGTGTAGGACCTTCTCCTCTGTCTAAAGGGCACCTTATGCAGCAAACACAAACTTTTCACGATTGGTAAGAAAGCAGGCTCCCCCATCCTTCATTTAGGGGCATTAAGGGAGAGTGTCAATAAGCCCAGGCCAGGACACCTCTTGCTGACAGTGGAGATGGCCGAGGGAAGGGGGTGGGCATTGTCCCAGCAGCCTGTGGTCCCAGGAAGTGGCGTAACTACCCTGTCTGGTCCAGGAAGGGGCAGATTCCACCATCAGGCCTCACAGTGCTGGAGTGGCACACCTGGGCTGTGGGCTCAGTCCCTGGGACCTCATACCTTCATACCCTCCAGTCCTCTCAGCGTTGTCACTGAAATTAACAAAGGGCGTCAAATTCAGGCTTAGCATCTGTACCTAAATCCAAGTTATTAAAGTTGCTTCATTTTGCTGGTAGTGTCAGGCCTGCATGAGTCAACTAATTCCAGGGTTAGCCGTGTAACCAACTGGACAGTCTCATCAAAAGATTACACTGACTTGAATGGTCCAGGCTTCTCCAAGGGTGTTTCCCTGGGGCCTGCCCTCATGCAGTTTTATTACCTTGATATTTCAGGAAGAAAGCTCTGATAAAGGGCTAAAATAACCTCCATTTTGTCTATTGTATTTGAAAATCCAAAATACATATCCTTTCACTTATGTGAGAGGAAATAACGGCTCAGAGCCTTGGGCGATGCTATGAAAAATAGCTTTGGCTAATAGCCAGTGTTGTAGCATAACTTTTTCCCCCAAACATATTTGGCTTAGCTTGCTATCTGCTGATCTTATAAGATTGTTTTGTCTTGTGATCCATTAAAGCACTTGGCCTGATACTCAAAATGGTAATGGGGCAGGTGCTCAGGGTTATTCGCGACACTGAAATGCAGGTGGGAAACGCTGTGTTCCTCATTCTCAGCAGCTGGGCTGTCTGTGGTCCTCACACGCTGCTCCCACTGCCAGGGAGAACAGTTTAGCTGCTCCTGATTTTAACTGTTTTTGTGAAAAATAGTCTGCTCAGAACGTGGCTCCTGCCTGGGCCTGGTTTAAATCCTCCTTTTGGGATCTCTCAGTCCCTGGCACATGAAGTCGATGGAGCCCACGTGCCCCGGGCTCCCCTGGGCTCTGCAGGGGTGCCCATGCTAGTCCCTGCTGCCCCTTAGGACTCGCAGGGGCAGTCAGGGGCCCATCTTGGTGGGGTCAGGCTCTCGGAGACTTCCCAGCTGCTCACCCCCCCGATACTGCCTCTTGCTGGGGTTGTGAACTGTCAGAGGCTCCAGCCAGCCTCTCCCTCTTGATGAGGGTTGGCTCCTTTGCTGGCCTTTGTCTTCAGGGCAAGTAGAAAAACCGCTTGATTCCTTGCAAACTTCCCATCCTGGGAGAGAAGAGCAACTCAGGAAAAAGCGGCTGCCCTGGCCTCCCCCAGCCTTACCGTGCTCCCTGCTGACCTGCTGTGATGTGAGTATGCTGGGCCCCCGGCAAGCTGGGGCAGACTTCCGGGCAGTCTCCTCTGTGTGCCACGCTCAGTCTGGGCATGAACCTCCACTCCCGGCCTCAGGGTCCTCATCAGCTCAGAGCCGAAGCCCAGCCCAGCCCAGCCAGGGAAGATGGGGTCCATGGCTCGGACCTCCCGTCTCTGCTGCCTCTTTACCCATCTCCTCCCCGAGGTCCACTGGGAGCAACCTGGGGACAGCCTTGAGCTGTCTTAACTGCCTCCCGAGGGGACACCCTGGTTCAGCGGGACAGAGCTCAGGGGACACCCAGGAGAGCGGGACAGAGCTCGGAGCCTCCCAGAGCTGGCTCCTGATGTGCAGAAGGAAGGACGTCTTTCCACAGCTTTTGCCCTTCAAGCCTGTCTTACTACAATGTTCTGCCTTGGGTGTCGGAATACAAGTAGTAATGACTCTGCTTTTACATCCCGTTTTCCATTCTGCCCCAGTAGGAGGTGGGTCTGATTAGAAAGAAGCTCCCATGCACAGATGAAATGCAGAAGTAAAAAGCACGTCACCGTGTTTCGCACTCTAAAGTACCTCCTTGACTGAGCACTTCCATCCATCCTCTCTTCCCCACGCTGTCCTGTGGGGAGTGCTTATCATCACCCACCCTGGCAAGTAATGCAGTTGACGTTTGGTGAATTGACGTAACCTGACAAAGGTCAAATACTAGAAATAGTGTAGGAAGGATGCCAAATGTGTAACAAAAGGAAATTCCTTTAAGGTCTAGCAGGTTAGTTTTAGGTGAGGGTTCAGGGAAATTTTCAAATCTTTCCTGGTCTCCTCTTGGGCTGCCCTCCTCCATTGATTGATTGATTGACTGAACCAATCCTTGGCTAGTGGTTGCAAACACAAAGGTCTCTCAGGGAGTTGGTGGTTCCTCTGCCAGGAATCCTGCTGTCATGTCAAGGGAAGATGTAGCAGTAGAATTGCTGAACATTCAAACAAAAAAATCTGAAGAGCATCGTATGAGTGGCAGAAGGTTGTAATGTTATTTTTAAAATGTAGATGCTTTCCTACCATAAAACCTTACTTGACAAGGGGATCGGTGCAGACTTGACCCGCTGTGAGTAGACCTACTGTGTGCAGACTTGACCTGCTGTGTGCAGACCTGACCTGCTGTGTGCAGGCCTGACCTGCTGTGTGCAGGCCTGACCTGCTGTGTGCAGACCTGCTGTGTGCAAGCCTGACCTGCTGTGTGCAGACCTGAACTGCTGTGTTTTCTCGTTTGCAGTCCCAGAGGCAGATTCGTGTAGCTGTGAAAACCAAATCCACAGACTCAGGCTCAGTTCCGCCATAGCCACTTGCTATGACTCAGTGGCTTCCAGAGGCTCATTTTTATTCTAAAAGAGCTGATGACCTTGGCTGGCATTGCTCGGTGGTTAAACCATTGGCCTGTACACCAGAGGGTCTCAGGTTCGATTCTCGGTCAAGGGCACATACCTGGGTTGCAGATTGGATCCCTGGACATAGTCAGGGCACGTGCAGGAGGCAACCAATCGATGTGTCTCTTTCACATTGATGTTTCTCTCTCTCTTTTTTTCTCTCTGTCTCTCTCTCTCTCCTTTCCCCATCGATGTTTCTCTCTCTCCCTCCCTCCTTCCCTCCCTCCCTCCCTCCCTCTTCCCCTCCAGTTCCTTCCACTCTCTTAGGAAAAAAATTCAATGGAAAAAATATCCTCAGGTGAGGATTAACAGCAACAAAAAGGAGCTGATGGCTTATAGTTCTGGGGCTTGCTTGTTTGGGGGGCGCTGGTGAGGGGTTAGGAGAGTTAAATGAGATGGCAAAAGCTTGCAGTTTCATGTTGGCACATATAGTTAGGTTCAGAAATCACTTTTCTTTTACCCCCTGAGTTAAAATTCTGTAAATTTGGATTCATGAGAGGAAGTGTCTGGAGGAGCAGAGAACACCGGGACCTTTTCAAATGCACGGCCTGCAGCGTCTGAGCATCACTGCTACTCGTCCTTACTGTGTGACCACAGCAGATGGACCTGAACCTGCCTGTCACCAGAACATCCTCGAAAGGCACTTAGAAAACTAAAGTTTTTCTGTTTCTTAGTAAAAAATGTTGAAGAAAAATGATAGCTAAGCTTAACTTGATTTTTTAAATTGAGGTTTTATTTTAGTTGGATCATGTACAAGCCATGTTTGCATTAAAAGGAAACATGTTTGGTTTTTTCTGGTACGTTTCCTTATAAGAAGGGCAAACAAATGGATTATTTGGGACAAGTATGGATTAGCTCTTTACTGTGCTGGCCTACAGAGCACGTACACTGGCCAGATTATTATGAACACTCCATCAGTACTTCATTGGGCCACCTTTGGCCTTCAATACTGCAGCGATTCTTCTTGGCATTGACTCCAGGAGATGTTGAAAGGTGATGTGAGGAATCTGACACCATGCCTGGTGAAAAGCACTGTCCAGTTCTCTGAGATTTGATGGTTATGGAACCAGCTACCTGATGGCTCTTTTAACTTCGTCCCACAAATGCTCAATTGGCTTGAGATCTGGTGATTGTGGCGGCCACCTAAGCAAGGTAAAGTCTCCCTCATGTTCTTGAAAGCACTCCTGCACAATATGAGCACCGTGGCATGGCGCATTGTCTTGTTGGAAGAAGCCATCTCCATTGGGATACGCCATCAACATGATAGGATGAACTTGATCAGCAACGATACTTAGGTATGTTGTGCTATTCAGACGTTTATAATGATCTGGCCCTCTAGCAACTTCAGCAGGAAATTATAGCTAATTTGCCTACAAACGTCAAGTGGTCATAATAATCTGGCCACTCGGTGTATTTCTAGTCTAATGGAAAGAATTGATACAGGATACACGTTATCATTGCTGTTGACTAACTTTTCCGGGGACTGCACGTGTATTAAATGTGAAAACCTGTTAAGAAGTGGAAGGAAAGGGAGATGGGAGGGTCTCTGCTACAAGACAGAGACGTGGAACTGAAATGGAACTCTGTCTGCCTCAGGGGCATGAATCATGCGGGCAGGGCAGCCACGTGTACAGGCACGGTGAATCTGATGGGGGCGGTGGCAGTTTTTCAGCTACCTCTGATTTTAGCCTTCTCACGATAGCTTCTTTATGTTGCTGTGAATTTTCAGAACATCAGCACACCTATACACACATGTTAATAAAAGTTACACATTTCTTTCGTGCAGCGGGCGTTTGTTATTTTCTCTCTGTAAACCCATGGGTTATGAAGCAGGGCAAGCGTTGGTAGGGAAGGGGGTATGTAGGATGAGTAGGTCATTGTGGCCCTAATTTTCCAAGAGACTGAAGGCCTAGTAGAAAATTCAAGTCAGTTCTTAGACTGTTTACAATAAACCTCCTGTTTTCTGTCTTTTCAGTCTCACTGCTGTTCAGTTCGTTTTATTTATTTTTAAATGTATCTTTATTGGAAAGTATCACAGATGTCCCCATTTTTTCCCTATTGACCCTCCCTTCACCCCGCTCCCCCTACTTTCCAGGCCTTCTCCACCCTATTGTCTGTCCATGGGTTATACATATAAGTATGTATGTTCTTTGGTTTCACTCTTCCTATCCCACCCCTCCCCTCGGAAGTTAGACAGTTTAAATTTTCATAGCATATTGGAGCAGATAAAGAATAAGACCCTCTCCTCCGCTGACTTCCTCTTCCCGTGTTGTTCTGACCAAGCTATTTCACATCTCTCAGCCTCAGTTTTCTCATCTGTAAAATGAGGATGGCATAATAGCACTGGGAATATGACTAAGGAAAAGGCCAACCATGTACCTGTCCTAAAACATCACTGGGAAGTAAACATCCATTTGGGGATAACAGGTATATGAGCTCATTTAACTTGATTTCTATATGAAATAAATCCAGTAACTGTTAGATGCATCTGGGGATGGAGTCTGAGCCCGGATGGCCTGGCTTTCCAGGCCTGGTGAGCTTCAGCCTGAATGTTGGCCAGTGTTTCTTAATAAAGTGGGGACCCCCAGTGTTGAGGTACTCAACTTGCACATCTCTGGGCGAGTCCCTCCTGCACCGGGAGCACTGGGCTCCCTGTGTGCCTCTCAGGTTCCCTCAGTGGGGAGAAACCGCAGTCTGAAGGTGCGGGTGCCACCATCAGACTGGCCTCTGGAAGCGGAGCCCGGGCAGCTGTGGACAATGAATGGGTTGAGGGAGAGACTGGCCAGGCGACAGGGTGAGGTCATGAGCTGTGCCTGTGGCAGGGAGGAAGGGGATGGAGACACCTCAGGGGTGGAAGTGACAGGGTTTAGGGACAGATTTATGCGAGGACTGGGGAAGAGGAAAAACTGTGGCGATGCCTGGTGGTGATCCCATCTGAAGCACCAGGCCCAGGAGGAGGAGGAGGCGGGTGGCTGCCTCGAGGGCTCTGCGTGGATGTCAGGCCTCTGTGTCCTCACACCCTGTTAAACAGGGGACTTTCTTGAGGACAGAGTTTGTGCCACTGGACCCGTCATAGCAGCTCACGCACGGCAGACACGGATGGTCTGCAAAATGAACACACTCAGCGTGTAACTGGAGATGTGGGCCTGGAACTCAGGGAAGAGGGAAGAGATGGAGACGCAGATTTGGGACTCGCCCACATAATGGTGCAAGCTGACACCCCAGGCACAGATAAGATCCCCGGGAAAGAGCCTGCGGGAAGCTTGCATCTTTAGAGGGTTCACGGATGATAAGGACCAAGAAAAGAGAGTTTAAAAACAACAGTCTCACATTCAGCTGACAGGCTGGAACAGACTGGGGCTGAGAAAAGATGGTTGGGACAGAGATAAAGTGGTCGTAGGTCAGCTTTCAAAGTGAAGTTCCAACGGCCCTGGATGCGCCAGATTCGGATACTCTATGGCACCTCTCCATGGTGAACAGTGACCACTATTTTTCAGATTTTAACACTAAAAAGAGTCATAAGGTGAAGGTTGCAACTGCTGCTTTTTTCTTTTTTCTTTTTTTTCTAATTCTCAAGGATATTTTTTCCATTGATTTTTAGAGAGAGTAGAAGGGGGGAGGAGGGGGGGGAGAGAGAGAGAGAGAGAGAGAGAGAGAGAGAGAGAGAGAGAGAGAGAGAGAGAGAGAGAGAGAGAGAGAAATATCTATGTGAGAGAGACACATCAATTGGTTGCCTCCTGCATATGCCCCGAGAGGGGCTGGGGACCGAACTTGCAACCCAGGTATC